>NC_135712.1:84031346-84740721 GCF_964656455.1 Halichoerus grypus
TCAGAAAAGAATCTATATTAAATAAAACTAAAGTTAAACACCCAAGAGACAAAGTTCAAAGGACCATAAACAGGATCAAAATTAGGGCAGCCAAATAAAAAGTTTTGAGACATACAAAAATTGACCAGAGTAATAATACTTAGAAATCAAGAATAAAAGGGTGAGGTGATTATTGGCAAGTCTCCATATATCAGCAGCTTGGCATCCCGTTATGGAGGATTCAAAGAAATCTTTATCCTAGGGCTCATTTAATGTCAACTAAAGCATGACACTCCTGAGAACTCAACCCAATGCCATGTGTATTGAAACTCCTCTCCATTCAAACTGGTAAGAACAACTATTTTCAGCCTTCTGTGAACAGAAATTGTTTGGCCTATTGCTTTCTGATTCTTCTTTCCCTGGCCTCAGTGAGTTTCCTCTCATGCATGTACATATTTAGTACTCAGCCAAAGATTTTAGGAGACATCTCTGCAGACCTGTGGCGCTCTCTCAGTGAAGCTCCTCCTCTCCAATACTCTTCCCACAAATTCTAACTGCTGAGACTTTCTTAAACTGATCTATCATTTCAATGCAATAAGATCACCAGGCTCAGCTTTAGATGTCCCTCCCTACTGTAACCTGGAAACCACCTCCAGGAAGAAAACTAGTATAATCATAAACCTTACCTCATTTGTTTATCTTCTCTTAGGGTTTCTGGCCCTCAATTATCTGTCGTTCCATATATTTTCTTTAATTTTCTAGTTATTTATGATGGAAAGGCAATTCCTGTAGCAGTTCATTCTTTTTTTTTTTTTTTAAAGCTTTATTTATTGGAGAGAGAGCATGCACATGAGCAGGGGGAAGGGTAGAGGGAGAGGGACAAAGAGAATCCCAAGCAGACCCTGTGCTGAGTGCCAGAGTCTGACCTGGGACTCAATCCCACGACCCCCAGATCACAGACCCGAGCCCAAATAGAGAGTCGGATGCTTAACTGACTGAGCCACCCAGGTGCCCGCTGTAGCAGTTCATTGTTATGGGAGGAAATAGAAGTCTTTTTTTTTTTTGAGATAGAGAGAGAGAGAGATAAAGCCTGAGCTGGGATGCAGGGGGGTAGGGAAGGGCAGAGGAAGAGGGAGAGAGAGAATCCCAAGCAGGCTCCATGCCCAGTGCAGAGCCAGATGCGGGACTTGATCGCACGACCCTGAGAGCATGACCTGAGCCAAAATCAAGAGTCAGATGCTTAATTGACTGAGCCACCCAGGCACCCCAGAAGTATAAGTCTTAATTACATTATAAAAACAAGTCAGCCTTGGAACGCCTGGCTGGCTCAGTAAAGCATGTGACCCTTGATCTTGGAGTTGTGAGTCTGAACCCCACATTGGGTGTAAACACTACTTAAAAATAAAAATTATAAAAACAACAAACAACAACAACAACAACAAAAAAACAAGTCAGCCTTCACATTCTGTGGTCTGCATTCAACTGAAATCTGGTTGTCAAAGCCAAAGTTGATGATATTAAGGTACTTTTCTTGACCCCTTCTCCAGCGCAATCTATGTGTAATGCAAGCATCCAGAAGCTCTGATCCACCTTGGTCTCCTTAGTTTTTTCCTCTCGCCTGCAAAAACAGTCCCTCAATTCAAATAATTTCTTCTATCTCTTCTCCCTCCTGTCCAACATTCTAAACTCTCCTGACTTTATCTTAATGTCTCTAGTTTCTGTCCCATGCTATATTCCTAGTCTCCGCTTCTCAGATCAATTCTTTCAAACCGATGTACCTTTTGACCTATTTTTCTAGCCAAAGTTCTTTCCTTACTGCTTGTATCAGATGGCATGCATTACATTACAATGACATAAAATCCAACTCAAATTAACTTTCATAAAACAGAGTGTTTGTGTGGTGGGTCAGAAATCGGGTGGTGGGTCAAGATTCTGAGTCACTTGATTCAGTGACTAAAAGACGTCCCCACTCTTTTATTTCCAACTTCACTGAGGTATAATTAACAAAATTGTATATATTTAAGGTGTACAATGTAGTAGTTTGATATATGTATATATCATGTAATGATTACCACAGTCAAGCTAATTTACCCATCAATCACCTCACATAGTTACCATTTGTTTTTCAGTTTTGGTGTGGTGTGAACACTTAAGATCTACTCTCGCTCTTTCTTTGCTTTCTCTTGCATGATATCAGCTCTATCCTAAAGCCAGCTTCACACATTGTAGCAATATGGCTGTAGCACTTCCAAGCTTCTTATCTGAATAAAACAGCCCAGAAGATGAGAAAGATAAAGATTCTTTCTTAGATGTTGCCAGAAAATATTTTTTCCAGTATCTCTGGTCCAAATCAGTCCATGCGTCACTTCTGAACCAAAATTTTGACCAGTTGACAGGATTATGTTGCTACTTGTACAACCCCTCTCCAAGAGACAGGAGTGAAGTGAAATTCCCACAAACACATGGGCTGAGTCAAAGAGGAGTAGATAGTCAAATGAAAATCAGGTGACCAAGAGGAGGAACAGATGTTGAAGAAGCAACCACAATGTCCACCACACCCTGAACTTTGCATTTCAGAGCTCCCTTGGCTCCACGTTCTGAAAGCCAATAACCATATTCAACCTTCTTGCATACAACTTCAGAGTCTGACCCAACCACAGGAAGCACCCATAGCCATCGCTCATTCATGAGAGAATTTTATTTTTCTTTTGAGATTTTATTTATTTATTTGACAGAGAAACAGCAAGAGAGCACAAGCAAGGGGAGCAGCAGAGGGAAAGGGAGAAGCAGGCTCCCTGATGAATAGGGAGCCCTAATGCGGGGCTCAATCCCAGGACTCTGGGATCATGACCTGAGCTGAAGGCAGATGCTTAACCAACTAAACCACCCAGGTGCCCCGAGGAGGGAAGTTTTGGAATAAATAATATCTTGGAAATAAATTTATTTTGTGACCTTATTTCTCTATATGAAGCTACATATATCTGCAATGTACTATATATCCTCACTGAGCCGAAATAATTTCAGATACTTAAACCAGTACTTGAGTATTTTACTCTAGCTCAGCCTCTTAGTAGGTGTGTGACCCTGGGTAATTTATTTGTCTCCTCTGTGACTCACTTTTCTAATTTGTAAAATGGGAATAATAATTGTACCTACTTATGGAATTTTAAAATAAAATAAGCTTAAATCTATTAATACACATAAACACTTGAAACATGTCTGAATATAGGAAATATTCAATAAATGTTCATTATTTCTTTGTTATTTTTAGTAGTAGTAATATTATTAGTATTGGTATTTGAATATGTGACAATATACTGGGCCATTCATGATATGATTCAAAAATTGATGGGACATGTTAAAATAACCAAGAAGCGAGCTTAAAAAGGTTCTCATTGGGAAAATCTTAGAAAATTTTAAAATAAAAAATAATATTTGGAGAAATAGCTAATTCTAGGGATAGAGAAGGAAATTAGAAAATTAGCCTGGAGCATTTTATTTGAGTATAGTTGACACACAATGTTACATTAGTTTCAGGTGTACAACTTAGTGATTTGACAACTTTATACATTACACTATGTTCACCACAAGTATAACTACCATCTGTCCCCTTACATCACTATTACAATATCACCAACTGTATTCCTTATGTTCTGCTTTTTAACTGGAGGCCTAAATCTCCCACTCTCCTTCACCCATTTTGCCCAACCCCCCATCTCCCTCCCCTCTGGCAAGCATCAGTTTATTCTCTGTATTTATTGTCCTGAGTCTGCTTTCTGTTTTTTTATTCATTTTTTTAAGATTTCATTTATGAGTGGAATCATATGGTATTTGTCTTTGTCAATCTGACTTATTTCACTTAGCATAATAACCGCTAGGTCCATCCATGATGTCTTGATCTCATCCTTTTTTATGGCTGTTTAATATTATGTAGTGTGTGTGTGTGTGTGTGTGTGTGTGTGTGTGTATACACACACACACACACACAACATTTTTTTATCCGCTCATCTATTGATGGACACTTAGGTTGCTTCCATGTTTTGGCTACTGCAAATAATGCTGCAATAAACATAGGAGTGCATAAATCTTTTCAAGTTAGTGTTGTTTTCTCTAGGTAAATACCCAATAGTGAAATTACTGGATCATACACTATTTCTATCTTTAATTTTTTGAGAAACCTCCATACTGTTTTCCAAGTGGCAGCACCAATTTATATTCCCACCAACAGTGAATGAGGATTCCTTTTCTCCATATGCTCACCAACACTTGTTTCTTGTACTTTTAATCTTAGCCATTCTAATAGGTGTGAGGTGATACCTCATTGTGGTTTTGATTTTCATTTCCCTAATGATTAATAGTGTCGAGCATCTTTTCATGTGTCTTTGACTACCTGTATGTCTTCTTTGGAAAAATGTCTGTTCAGGTCCTCTATCCATTTTTCAGTTGGATTGTTTGTTTTTTCAGTGCTGAGTCATATTTGTGATGCCCCAAAAGTAAGAAAGTGCTGGGCTAGGGAGGAACATGTAAAAAAACTCAGAAGCCAAACTGAAAGAACTATAAATGGCTGAAACAGGAACAATTTGAGCAACAAAATTAATAGTGTAGTACTGAATTTAACACAAAGTATAAAATAAATAGGCATGAGTTAATACTGATATAAATGACTGATAAATAAATAAATGGGAGCAAAGGGACAAATTTCCTTACAGATGAAGTCTAAACAATATATGTAGATATCCCCCACTTTGAGAAGTAGAGCTTAATTTAAATCCCTTTCAGTGTAGGATACCTTCCAAAGAATAGTGTCTAACTTCCAAAAACTAGAGAAAGGAAATGGAAAAATAGAAATTTTCAAAAGAAATCTGGCAGACACTATCTTAAGCAAGTGATCAAAGTTAAAATCTTCAGTGATAAAGCAGGTTAATATCATGTACCACCTAATAAAATGCAATGAGAAGAGTATCTCACCCCTGTAGTATTCTTCCACAAAACCCATAACCCCAGTCTAATAATGAGAAAATATTGAACAAACCCAAAGTAAGGGGGTATCTACAAAATACCTGACCAGTAATCTTCAAAACTACCAAGGTTATGAAAACGAGAAGACTGAGAAACCATCACAGATCTGAGGAAACTAAGGAACCATATAGACTAAATGAACTGTGGTATTCTGGGGATGCCTGGGTGGCTCAGTCAGTTAAGCGTCTGCCTTCAGCTCGGGTCATGATCCCAGAGTCCTGGGATCGAGCCCCGCATCAAGCCCCGCATTGGGCTCCCTGCTCAGTAGGGAGCCTGCTTCTCCCTCTACCTCCCTCTCGCTTGTGCTCTCTCTCTCTCTCTCTGGCAGATAAATCTTCAAAAAATCAATCAATAAATAAATGAACTGTGGTATTCTGGACTGAATGCTGAAACAGAAAAGGAATATTAGTGGAAAAACTTGTGGAAGGCAAATAAAGTCTCTAATCTAGCGAATAGCATGTTCCAAAGTTAAGTTTCTTAGTTTTTTTCTTAGTTTTGATAAATATATCATGCTCATGTAAGATATTAACATTAGGTGAAACTGTGAGAGGGTTATACAGAAACTCTCCCTGTATTTCTTTTTTTAAAGATTTATTTATTTATTTGAGAGAGAGAAAGAAAGAGAGAGCTTACGAGCAGGGGGAGGGGCAGAGGGAGAGGGAATCTCAAGCAGACTCCCTGCTGAGCGTGGAGCCCATCACGGGGCTCAATCTCACAACCCTGAGGTCATGCATGACCTGAGCCAAAATCAAGAGCTGGACTCAACCAACTGAGCCACCCCAGAACTCTCCCTATACTATCTTTATAATTTTTCTATATACCTAAATTATTTCAAAATAAAAAGTTTATTTAAAAAAATGATAAAGAATTATAATCCATTTAAGAAAAGAAGAATGGAAGAGTACATACTGATAGTAAATATAAGTGAATGGAGGAGTGAATGAATGAATAAATGAGTAAAGAAAGAACAAAAAGCTCTTTTTAACAGGAGATTACAGAAGCATAACAACAAAGTGCAATGCATGATAGTGGATTGGTTCCTGGGTCAGAAAGAAAAAAATGTTACACTTTCACTGATTTAAGGCAATTAACCATTCAATTTATATCAATTTTTAACTGAATCAGTACTGCCATACATGATTCAGAAAACAGAACCCAACAATCATGCTGAAAAATTAACATGACTTCTGCTTTTAGGAATTAACACTGAAGAAATAATTAAAGATATTCAAAGAGTTAACAATGTGAGGCTATTTACTATAGCATTATTTATAAAGAGCCAATATCTTGAAAATAATCTAAATGCCTGTATTTAGAGTGTTTTAGGTTCACAAGTGACCAAGAACTCAACTTAAAAGGGTTTAAACAAAAAGAAAATTTACTGGCTCTTATAACTGAAAAATCTCCAAAGGAGGCAGATTTTAGGGCTATCTTCAGGTTCCAACAATGTCATCAGCACCCATCCTTTGAGTCTACTTATTCTGAAGGTCAGTTTCATCTTCTAACTGGACCACCTAATGGTCATCATTTGAACACTACCAAACACAGATTATGAAAATCTTTTTCCCAGAAGTTCTAACCAATGTCCTCTTACATCATACTAGCCGAATCATAACTTGACTACATATCCACCCTGATCATATGGCTTTGCTAGAACAATCTCACCCAAAACATATGGCTAAAAATTAGGTAGTGGGAGCTTACCAAAGAAATATGGAATACAATTACCACTAAGAGGGAGAAGTGATACTAGGCAATAGACACAGGCATCTCCTATGATGTCCAGCAATAAGCCACTGCTCAAATATATTATGGTACATCTATTAAAATTATGTTGAAAAAGACTGGTTTTTTACATGGAAAGATTTCCCCAATACCTTGTTAAGATGGGGGAAAGAGTAACTAAAAGAATAAAAAAAATTGGGGCGCCTGGGTGGCTCAGTCGTTAAGCGTCTGCCTTCGGCTCAGGTCATGATCCCAGGGTCCTGGGATCGAGCCCCGCATCGGGCTCCCTGCTCAGCGGGAAGCCTGCTTCTCCCTCTCCCACTCCTCCTGCTTGTGTTCCCTCTCTCGCTGTGTCTCTCTCTGTCAAATAAATAAATAAAATCTTTAAAAAAAAAAAAAGAAAAAATTCATTTACAACAAAACATGAATAGTGATTACCTCTGAGTGGTGGGAATTTATAAATCTTCTAACTTAGAAGCAAAATTTTGTGTGCATAGCCATTTAGAAAGGATATGGGTTCTCAAAGGGTTATAGGTCCCAAAAAAGGAAAGAATGAATCACCAGGGCTCCCTTGCAATTTTGCAGATGAGGAAACTGAGGTTCAGAGAGATTAAATGCCCTCCTCAAGGTCACAACAATCTGCTAATGTCAGAATAAGGCAAAAATCCCAGTCTTCTCATCCCTGAACAAATGCTCTTTCCATGTTGCCATACTGCCTTAACTTAGTTCACTGGTCAGGATGACCCAGCCTGCAACTCCTTGCAATTAAAATTCTATTAAAAGTTAAGAACTTGATAAACTTGTCTACTTTCAAATATATTACAAAAGTTAGGAAGTTCATAATGCAAAAGGAAGAAACTAAAGAGAGCAATCTTTCTCAAATATGGATCCAATGACCTCTTCGAGATGTGCCATAGACTTATTTCCAATGGTCAACAAGTTCCTTATAGGAATATTTTCATGTCCATTTTATAATAATCTAAAATTAATATTCCAAATCAATCTTGATGACTCCTAATAGAACATAAGCTCTCTGAGGGCAGTGCCTTTTTCTTTTTTATTCACTACTATATCCCCAGTGCCTAAAGCAGGGCCTGAAACATAGAAGTATCTGGCATATGAATTACTAATGAACAAATAAACTCGTAATTCCTGCCACATGACTTCAGTGCCCATGTTTGTGTCACATTCACACTGGCACTAAGTTGTCCTGCTTCTATTGTTAAAAGCTACAAGAGAAAAAGGGAAAGGTAGATTAAGTAAGTAAATTATATGTTTGTACTTAGTTGAGGTCAAATAATACCCCAGTTTGCTGTGCAAATAAATAAAAGAAATTGGTTAAACAGCTGAGTCATGACATGGCACTATGAATTAGAAATGCCAAATTCAAAGAAACCCACCCCATAACAGACAGGATCAAACACAACTTTCAAAAGATGATTTGGTTTCAGGAAAAAAAAAAAAATCATCCAATTTATGTAATTAAATTTTTAGGATTGTTTATGCTTGATTTATTGATTCCTTTCAATTCCATAGAAGTTACAAGCATAACAAATGTATGCCTAATTTTATGTTCTTACAAATTTACATATTTTACAATAAATAATTTATGTCAACATAAGTCTAAAATATTCTTTCCTCTAAAAGTTGTCTTTATATTACACAAGTTTTGAAACCAATAAAGCAGTGTAAGTGTGGATCAAAAATTAGGAATTCAAATCAATTTCATAAAAGCCTTATTATATAACCCTGAGTTCTAATACCACGGTGGTTGTGGTTCCATTTTCATTCATAAAAGTGGGATTAACTTAAAAAGTATTCAGCAGAATAATTTTATTAATCATAAATTTAAGAATCTAAAATACCCTGGTAAAATATCCAGTCCAACCCCTTATTTTACCAATGAGGAAGCTCAGAGGCATTAGAATGACTTGCCCGAGGTCACCTAATAAGTCATGGTAGCAGTGGGCTAGGAATCTAGATCTAATCATTGCATCTACTGAAAAATGCCAAGCATTGTAAAAATGCCTCTTAATGATAATGATGCTTTAACTCAACAGGCTATTGTTCTTAAATTGATTCCTGGGCCCTGTTCTTGTTACATTCTTTCAAGTACAAAGAAAAGCAGCATACTGTTCTGGATTTATACAATCAGATTTGAGGGCTGACATTATTGTAATTGCTTGGTCCTTGAGTCAACTGGCAGTGCATCAACCATTAAAATCAAAAGCATGTAAAAAAGCAGGACGATCCTGGCAATGTATAAATGCACTTAGAAAGACAAGTCAAATTTGAGCCTATCAACCTTGGCAGTTTTCCTTTAAGAGAGCACAGAAAAGCCACAGTGGCCATGGAAATTAAAACTGCGTCTTAAATGAATGAGAGATGCTGAAAATATGAGAAGCTGAGGAAAGAATAATAAGCATTTGAAGCCTCTATATACCAATCAGGGTTTTTAAGATACATTTGGGATTCCATGTAATAGATGAAGCATTGGAGTGAATAATAAGACCAAACTATAAGAATAATTCTTTTCTCCTTATCCTAGACTCAGACCAATCAGTGTGATAGTGCACAATTTATATTTAAATGTAAATTTCAAAACTAATTATGATTTCCAAATAGCAGATGGTAATTCAGTTAGAAACATAATCAAAAGAAAGATTCATTTAGTTTGCTTAAAAGGCTTTAGCAAACAGGATGAAAAACAAAGTCCATACTGGCCATGAGTTCCAGAAAGTGCACTGGAAGTTGTGGACATCCCATGGATATTATAATCATTTCCATTCATTAAGGTCCTAATTGAACCAGAATCCTCTGGTTTCTTGCTGAAGTTGTTCTGAAGACTTACAGAAAACCCAGCATCAACTCATTCTCATAGGGGTTTCTCTTTAGCAACAATTTAGTCAGTAGACACCCTGGTTTTCTTTGCCAGGCATTTTAGGCCTGTCCTTATAAAAGACCACATACTGTATCATATATCCTAGATTTGCTGGAATGGTCTCAATCTCAATTTTTGTATCCCATTATCAGAATCATGAGTCTCAATATTTGGCTAAAGAAATATGATCTCTATGACTTGATACAAAAGTGAACCAACAAGGCCCCCTTCGGCGTACTCCCAAATCTTTGAAGCAGGCCTAGAATTTTGTATTAAAGGTGAGTTCCTGGTTACCATCTTGTGGAAGCCAGTTTCTTAGAAAGAGGACCAATGGATAGTTCAGGTTGCATCTTGCTATGAATTTAGTGACCATGGACTGGTAAGTCAAGAGTATACTCCCATTCTGAAAATATTTATATAACTATATATACCAGCCACAACATGACACTACTCATACCACTGTCTGAAATATTTGTGTTCAAAGAACATTCTCCAACTGAGGCACTATGTGCATCCAGAAGCATCATCTAAAAGGAAATTGATATTTATAGAACAATTTAAATTCTCTTTATAAAATAACTCCTAAGCATTCTGGATTCTGCATTGCTAACAGCGCTTTTATTTGTTCTACTTAGGGAGAGAGGAAAAAGTATCTGTGAACTTTAACTTTTATTATCTCTTCTTTGCTTTTAAAGAGGACTCATGGGAGGCTAGGAAGATGGCAGAATAGTATACTAAGCTTGCTTTGGCCCATGAATACAACTAAATAACACTCACATCACTGTAAATAACCCAGAAAACAACCTGAAGACTGGCAGAAAAAAAACTCCACAATTAAAGGTAGAGAAGAGGGCACATCTAAGAAGGTAGGAAGGGTGGAGATGTGGTTTGGGAGAAAAATGGACTGTGGTCATCCAGGGTCAGGAGGAAGCCAAGAAGGGTGAGAAATAGACTATCATACCAGGGAGCCCACATGGAAAAGACAAATCCCCATAGCATTTGGCTTTAAAATAGCAAGAGGGCCAAAATTTCATGAGTTCTTAAAACCAGCAGAACTTAAAGCCTGGAATTTTAAAAATCAGTGGGCTCAACACTGGGAGAGCCCAGACAGCATTAGGAAGCTGAGTTCACACACTAAAAGAGACAGCAGAGTTATGGCATAGAAGCCCCAGTTTGAAAAATGCCTGGGGTACATGGGAGTGAGGTATTCACTCATTTCAGAGCATGGACTGAGAGGCAGAGATCCCAGAGAGACCCATCCAGGAGCAAAGAAGCTGGCCGGTGCCATTTCCCTCCCCTACCCCACAGCATAAACATGCAACCACTTGCAGGGACCAGCACCACACCAAGATTCCCTCCCTAACTTGCTTACACCAACCCTGCCCCTACATGCTTCAGTGGATCTGCCCATTTCAGTCATGCTTGCCTCAGTCCTGGTGCTGCAGGTCCCCTCACCCAGAAGACTGCCACAAACCCCACCAACATGGCATCTCCAACCTGGGGCATTGGTTCCAGAGGTGGCTGCTCATTTCATAAGCAGACCAGAACTTGTTAAAACATGCCCCATACAGCCGGGGACCAACCATGGCTATAAAAGGCAAAGAGAGCCTTGCAGACAACTGGACTGAAGGAAAAAGCAGCCAGAACACAACCGCAATACACACACAGCAAATATATAGGAGACAGGCACCTGAGGCGCCAGGTCCTAGGGAACAGGAGACACTGCGCTGCAGGACACTACAGGGCCTCTTCTTCATAAAGCCATTACCTTCAAGAGCAGGAGATGTAACTGACTTTCCTACCAGAAATAGACACAGAGAGTTAGACAAAATGAGGAGACAGAGGAATATGTCCCATATGGAAGAACAGGACAAAACCACAGCAAGGACCTAAGCAAAACAGATATGAGTAATATGTTGATAGAGAATTTAAAGTAATGGTCATAAATATACTCACTGGACTTGAGAAAAGGGTGGAGGACATCAGTGAGACCATTAACAAAGAAATTTTAAAAATTACCAGAGATGAACACAATAAATGAAATTAAAAATACAGTAAATGGAATAAATAGCAGGGTAGATGAAGCAGAAGAACCAACTAATGACCTGGAAGACAGAGTAATGGAAAGTAATCAAGCTTAACAAATGAGAAAAAAAAAAATTTTGCAAAATGAGAATAGACTTAGGGAACTCTGTGACTCCATCAAGCATAATAAACTCACATTATAGGGATTCCAGAAGAAGAGAGAGCAAAGGGGGCAGAAAATTTATTTGGAAATAATAGCTGAAAACTTCCCCAATCTGGGGAAGGAAACAGATATCCAGATGCAAGAGGCACAGTGATTCCCCCAACAAAATCAACCCAAGGAGGTCACACCAAGACACATAGTAATTAAAATGGGGGAAAAAAAGTGACAAAGAAAAATTTTTTAAAGCAGCAAGAGAAAAGAAAAGAAGTTACACAGTTATATACAAGGAAAACCCCCATAAGGCTATTCACAGATTTTTCAGCAGAAACTTTATAGGTCAGAAAGGAGTGAAATGATATATTCAAAGTGCTGAAAGGGATTCATTTCAGACCTAAAGACATCTGCAGATTGAAACTGAGGGGATGGAGACTTTCGTATCATGTAAATGGATGTCAAAAGAAAGTGGGGCATAGCAATACTTACATCAGACAAAACAGACTTTAAAACAAAGATTGTAACAGGAGATAAAGGACACTATATAATAACAAATGGGACAGGGCACCTGGCTGCCTCAGTTGTTGGAGCATGCAACTCTTCATCTTGGGGTTGTGAGTTCCAGCCCCATGTTGGATATAGGGATTACTTAAAAATAAAATATTTGGGCACCTGGGTGGCTCAGTTGGTTAAGCGACTGCCTTCGGTTCAGGTCATGATCCCAGAGTCCTGGGATCGAGTCCCACATCAGGCTCCCGGCTGAGTGGGGAGCCTGCTTCTCCCTCTGACCCTCTCCCCTCTCATGCTGTTTCTCTCTCGCTCATTCTCTAATAAATAAATAAATAAAATCTTTTTAAAAAAATAATAAAAAAATAAAAATAAAATATTTTACAAATACTACTACTAATAATAAAGGGGAATATCCAATAAGAAGATGTAACAATTGTAAATATTTATGCACCAAACATGGGAGCATCCAAATACATAAAACAGTTAATAACAAACATAAAGGAACTAATCAATAGTAATACAGTAATAGTAGGGGACATTAACACCCCACTTACATCAATGGACAGATCATCCAAACAGAAAATCAACAAGGAAACAGGGGCTTTGAGTGACACACTGGACCAGATGGATTTAAGAGATATATTTAGAAAATTCCATCCTAGGGGCGCCTGGGTGGCTCAGTCATTAAGCATCTGCCTTCGGCTCAGGTCATGGTCCCAGGGTCCTGGGATCGAGCCCCACATTGGGCTCCCTGCTCAGCGGGAAGCCTGCTTCTCCCTCTTCCACTCCCCCTGCTTGTGTTCCCTCTCTTTCTGTCTCTCTCTGGCAGATAAATAAATAAAATCTTAAAAAAAAAAAAAGAGAATTCCATCCTAAAACAGCAGAATACACATTCTTTTCAAGTGCACATGGAACACACCCCAGAATAAATCACATATTACCACAAAACAAGTCTCAACAAATTCATAAAGATCAAAGTCATACCATGCATGTTTTCCAACTACAACTCTGTGAAACTAGAAGTCAACCACAAGAAACAATCTGGAAAGAGCATAAATACTTAGAGGTTAAACAACACGCTATTAAACAACGAATGGATCAACCAAGAAATCAAAGACGAAATCAAAATTAAATTAATGGAAGCAAATTAAAATCAAATAAAACAGTCCAAAATCTTTGGGATGCAGCAAAAGTGGTTCTAAGAGGAATGTTTATAGCAATACAGGCCTACCTCAACAAGCAAGAAAAATTTCAAATAAACAACCTGACTTTAGACCTAAAGGAGCTAGAAAAAGAAGAACAAACAAACCCAAAACCAGCAGAAGGAAAGAAATAATAAAAATTAGAACAGAAATAAATAATGTAGAAACTAAAAAAAAAAAAAACCACACACACACACAATAGAACAGATCAATGAAACCAGGAGCTGGTTCCTGGTTCTTTGGAAAGATCAACAAAATTGATAAGCCTCTAGCAAGATTCACAAAGAGAGACTGAAAGAGAAAGAGAGAAAGAGAGAGAGAGAGAGGACTCAAATAAAATCAGAATTGAAAGAGGAGAAATAACAACTAACATCACAGAAATACAAAGGATTGTAAGAGAATATTATGAAAAATTATAGGCCAACAAATTGGACAACCTGGAAGAAATAGATAAATTCCCATAAACATACAACCTACCAAAACTGAAGCAGGAAGAAATGGAGAATTTGAGCAGACTGATTACCAGAAATAAAATTGAATCAGTGATCAAAAAACCCTCAACAAAGAAAAGCCCAGGACCACATAGCTGGCTTCACAGGCAAATTCTACCAAACATTTAAAGAAGAGTAATAACCAGAGATTTTCCAAGATGGCAGAGAAGTAGGAGACTTTAGTTTTGTCTGGTCCCAGGAATTCAGCTGGATAGCTATCACATTATTCTGAACACCTGTGAACTTAACCAGAGATCTAAGAAAAGAATGCTGCAATTCTACAAATAGAAAAGTGACCACTTTCTGCAAGGTAGGAGGTGTGGAGAAGTGAATCCAAGGCAATATATCAGAAAGTAAACTATCGGGGGAGCGAGCCTCCATAAGCTGGCTACCAGAAAGTGATATAACAGCAGAGTGCAAAATTGGAACTTTTAGAAGCCTGCTCTGGTGAGGGATGTCCCTGCCTGAAAGGTGCTTAGGTCGTGAAGCAGGGCAGAATCCTAGGTGGGACAGTGTGGTCTCAGGATACCCGGGGTCCCAGGAAGAATGGTGGTCCCTGAGTCTGGCAGAGTTCCCAGGTATCAGAGCAGGGAAGCTGGCTGCAGTCAGCAAGCCCAGGAGGGGGCTTTCAGTTTGGTGTTGCTATAAACCACAAACTGCAACAAGGTCAGGTGACCACTCTCCAAGCAGGGGCCCAGCAAGTGGCAGAATCGTGGTGAGACCCCACTCCCTCCCCCAGGAGGAGTGGCATGGGTGCAGGCTGCAGGAGTCTGCAGAGATTGGAGACTTGAAGCAGGATCACATGCCTAAGATAGAAATGTTCAGTCACAGGCTGAGTGAGCAGAGTGCAGATGGAGACCAGGGAGACAAGAGTGAAAGGACTACTTTTCCCTGAGGGTGCACTGAAGAGTGGGGGATGCAAGGTTTTGGCTCTGGGGCTGGAGATTAGGAGGCCACCATTTTCATTCGCATCCTCTAAAGCAGTGCAGAAAGCCTTCAGGGAACAAAAACCACATAGAGCAATCCGGAGCCAGTTACTTAGCCTGCCACCCACCCCCCGCCCTCTGCCGCCGCCCCACCACCAGCAAGGGCAGTGCAGTTCCACCTGGGGCACCAGCATATTTTCAAACAACAATGCTTTGAAACTGGAACTCAATCACAAGAGGAAACTTGGAAATAACTCAAATACATGGAGGTTAAAGAGCATCCTACTAAAGAATGAACGGGTCAACCAGGAAATTAAAAAAGAATTTAAAAAACTCATGGAAACAAATGAAAATGAAAACACAACTGTTCAAAATCTTTGGGACGCATCAAGGGTGGTCCTAAGAGGTAAGTATATAGCAATACAAGCCTTTCTCAAGAAACAAGAAAGGTCTCAAATACACAACCTAACCTTACACCAAAAGGAGCTGGAGAAAGAAGAGCAAAAAAGCCTAAACCCAGCAGGAGAAGAGAAATAAAAAAGATTAGAGCAGAAATCAATGAAGTAGAAACCAAAAGAACAGTAGAATAGATCAATGAAACTAGAAGCTGGTTCTTTGAAAGAATTAATAAGATTGATAAACCCTTGGCCAGACTTATCAAAAAGAAAAGAGAAAGGACCCAAATACATAAAATCATGAATGAAAGAGGAGCGATCACAACCAACACCAAAGAAATACAAACAATTATAAGAACATATTATGAGCAACTATATGCCAACAAATTAGACAATCTGGAAGAAACGGATGCATTCCTAGAGATGTATAAACTACCAAAACCGAAACTTCCAGCAAGGAAATTGAAGCAGTAATCAAAAATCTCCCAACAAACAAGAGTCCAGGGCCGGATGACTTCCCAGGGGAATTCTACCAAACATTTACAGAAGAATTAATACTTATTTTTCTGAAGCTGTTTCAAAATTAGAAATGGAAGGAAACCTTCCAAATTCCTTCTATGAGGCCAGCATTACCTTGATTCCCAAACCAAAGACCCCACCAAAAAGGAGAATTACAGACCAATATCCCTGATGAACATGCATGCAAAAAATGTCACCAAGATACCAGCCAATAGGATCCAACAGTACATTAAAAGGATTATTCACCATGACCAAGTGGGATTTATTCCTGGGATGCAAGGGTGGTTCAACATTTGCAAATTGTGGTTCAACATTTGCAAATCAATCAATGTGATATACTATATTAATAAAAGAAAGGACAAGAACCACATGGTCCTCTCAACAGGTGCAGAAAAAGCATTTGAGGGGCACCTGGGTGGCTCAGTCATTAAGCGGCTGCCTTCAGCTCAGGTCATGATCCCAGGGCTCTGGGATCGAGCCCCACATCGGGCTCCCTGCTCCACAGGAAGCCTGTTCTCCCTCTCCCACTCCCCCTGCTTGTGTTCCCTCTCTTGCTGTGTCTCTATCAAAAAAAAAAAAGAAGAAGAAGAAAAGAAAAAGAAAAAGCATTTGACAAAGTACAGCATCTTTCTTGATTAAAAATCTTCACAGTGTAGGGATAGAGGGAACATACCTCAACATCATAAAAGCCATCTACGAAAAGCCCACAGTGAATACCATTTTCAATGGGGAAAAACTGAGAACTTTTCCCCTAAGGTCAGGAACACAACAGGGATGTCCACTCTCACCATACTATATTATTCAACATAGTATTAGAAGTCCTACTAGCCTCAGAAATCGGACAACAAAAAGAAATAAAAGGCATCCAAATAGATAAGAAGTCAAACTCTCATTCTTCACAGATGACATGATACTCTGTGTGGAAAATCCAAAAGACTCCACCCCAAAATTGCTAGAACTCATAGAGGAATTCAGCAAAGTGGCAGGACATAAAATCAATGCACAGAAATCTGTTGCATTACTATACACTAACAATGAGACAGAAGAAAGAGAAATTAAGGAGTTGATCCCATTTGCCATTGCACCAAAAACCATAAGATACCTAGAATAAACCTAACCAAAGAGGCAAAGGATCTGCACTCAGAAAACTATAGAACATTCATGAAAGAAACAGAGGAAGACACAAAGAATTGGAATAACATTCGATGCTCATGGATTGGAAGAACAAATATTGTTAAAATGTGTATGCTACCTAGAGCAATCTATACATTCAATGCAATCCCTATCAAAGACAAAATCAGAGAGGGAGACAAACCATAAGAGACTTTTAATCATAGGAAACAAACGGAGGGTTGCTGGAGGGGAGGGGGATGAAGTGATGGGGTAACTGGGTGATAGGCATTAAGGATGGCATGTGATGTAATGAGCACTGGGTATTACATAAGACTGAGGAATCACTGAACTCTACCCCTGAAACTAATAATATATATTATTATGTTATGTGTATTATTATATATATAATTATTATACATGTATATATTATATATGTATATGTATATACTATTATGTATGTATTACATATCATATATATTATATATGTAATGTATATTATTATAGGTAACATTGTTAATTAATTGAATTTAAATTTCAAAAAATAAAAAAAAAAGTAATACCAATCTTCTCAAACTATTCCAAAAAATAGAAGAGGAAGGAAAATTTCCAAATTCATTCTATGAGGCCAGCATGACCTGATACCAAAACCTGATAAAGATACCACAAAAAAAAAGAGAACCACAAGCCAAAATCTCTAATGAACACACATGCAAAAATCCTCCACAAAATACTAGCAAACCCAATTCAACAATACATTAAAAAAAAGCATTCACCACATCAAGTGGGATTTATTCCCAGGATGAAAAAGTGATTCAATATTTGCAAATCAGGGCAACTGGGTGTCTCAGTCGGTTAAGTGGCTGCTTTCGGCTCAGGTCGTGATCCCGGAGTCTTGGGATCAAGCCCCGCATCAGGCTCCCTGCTCAGCGGAGAGCCTGCTTCTCCCTCTCCCTCTGCCTGCCACTCTGCCTACTTGTGCGCTCTCTCTCTCTGTCAAATAAATAAAATCTTTATATATACATATATATATATGTATTTGCAAATCAATCAACATGATACACTATATTGTACACCTGAAACTAATATAACACTGTATGTTAACTATACTGGAATTAAAATTAGAAACATAATAAATTAATAAATAGGACCAGTAATTAGTTGGAAATATTCAAATAATTACTTTTATAAGAGAAGCTTTTGTTTTTACTAGCAGGAAAATAAAAGAATGCTCTGGTATTCAATTGTTGCCCAGCCATCCAGGAGTGGCCAGTGACACCACAATTCAGATGTTTTCTTTGGAAAGCTGATTTTGAATTTTTCTTTTTTTTATTTTTAAATTTTACATGCTTGCCTCAGAGGAACAAACACAGCTCTCCTTGATCTCACTTATGTTATGAGACTAAGAAGATGCTGCTATGGACTGAAATATGTCCCTCCAAATTTATATGTTGTAGTCCTAACCGCCCCTGTGACTGCACTTGGAGACAGGACCTTTAAAGAGGTAATTAAGGATCAATGAGGTTATATGAGTGAGGCCCTGATCCAGTTAAACTGGGTCATTATAAAAAGAGGGAGAAACGTCAGGGGTCTCCTATGCATGTACAGAGAAAAGGCCATGTGAGAATACACCAAAAAGGTGGCCATCTGTAATCAAAGGAGAAAGGCATCAGGAAAAACCAAACCTGCTGACACCCTGGTCTTAGACTTCCAGGTTTCAGAATAGTAAGAAATAAATTTCTGTTGTTTAAGTCACCCATTCTGGGGTGTTTTGTTATGGCAAAGCTAGAAGACTAATACAGATACCAAATCCCTAATATAACATCCCCTATTAGAAGGTGCCTGAAACTTCACCGTAAGTACTCCTCTTAAATTACTTAAAAGCTGACAACCGAGGACCAAGTACATATGACATGTGGGACACTAAAAACTACATAGAAACACCCAGCCTTACAAGCTTGACAGGTTAAGGAAAGACTCCAAGGTGACCACAACATCTGGGAGAAAAAATGACACCCCAGGACGAAGAGAGCCAGAAAAAAAGTGTCCCAAATTCTCTATATAATCTCTGCTCAAATCTCTGGCTAACTCTTGAACCATGTTTACACAGGGCAAACTACAATCAGCCTAGATAAGTCTAGAGGAAATAAAATGAAACTTCAGCTATTGCTCTCTTATAGGAAAGACCAAATTTTCTGTTTGAGCTGAGCCAAACTGACAAAAAAAAAAAAAAAAAATCAGTATCTTCAAAAAAATAACAAGTGACATTACCAAAAATGGCAGAGAACACCAAACCTTCACCCCCCATTAAAGCAATCAATAAGCTGACCAAAAAAAAAGTCAGAATCAACTTTTTCAGAACTCTGGAATCTAATCAAAGACTTACAACATCTTTTGTAAGTGTTCTATTAATAAAGAAAGAAACTACTGAATTTTGGTAAGAGAGGACTGTGGCATTTATCTTACTCCTAAAATTCCCTACTGTCCACTCCCAGATCAAGTGGCAACCATGAAGATGGTGGCCCAGATTCCTGATGCAGCCTGCTAGTGACAAGAGGAGCAATATGAACCTTGTTCTTAAACAACTGTTGTGTTTTTGACCTATCTGGTAGCCCACTGAGAGATCAGCTCAGGGGCTTCTCTACTGCCTCCCTACTCACTTTGGAGCTTTCTCAGGCCCGAAGGGTGGTGGGAATATAAAACTGTGCAGTTCCTTTGGAAAACAGTTTAGTGTTTCCTCAAAAATTTAAGCATAGAATTAATGTATAACCCAAAAATTCCAACCATTGGTACATATCCAAAGAACTGAAAACAGGTGTTCAAACAAAAACTTGTACGTGAATGTTTCTAGCAGCACTATTCACAATAGCCAAAAGGTAGAAACAACCCAAATGTCCATCAACTGGTGAATGGATAAAACATATAGCATATCTATATAACAGAGTAGGCAAATCCATAAAAAAGAATGCAGATGGCCATCTGCAATCAAAGGAGAAAGGCATCAGGAAAAACCAAACCTGCTGACACCCTGGTCTTAGACTTCCAGGTTTCAGAATAGTAAGAAATAAATTTCTGTTGTTTAAGTCACCCATTCTGGGGTGTTTTGTTATGGCAGAGCTAGAAGACTAATACAGATACCAAATCCCTAATATAACATCCCCTATTAGATGATTAGTGATTTCCAGAGGATAGGGGCAGGGGAGAATGAGAAGTGAGTAATCAACTGGCACAGGTTTCCTTTTAGAAGATGAAAGTGTTCTGAAACTAGATAGTGGTGAGTTACACAATATGTGAATATACTAAATGCTAGTAAATTGTACACTTTTAAAATGGTTAAAATGTTGGATTTTATGTTTTATGAATTTTACCATAATTCACTTATTAGAACTAATGTTACAGGATACAAAATCATTATACAAAAATCTGCTGCATCTCTATACCCTAATAACAAACTATCAGAAAGAGAAACTAAGAAACAATCCACTTATAATTGCATCAAAAACAATAAAATACCTAGAAATAAAATTAACCAAGGAGATGAAAGACTTATATACTGAAAACTACAAGACATTAAGGTAAGAAATTGAAGTAGATACAAAAAAAATTGAAAAATATTCTGTGATCATGGATTGGAATAATTAACATTGTTAAAATGTCCATAATACCCAAAGCAATCTACAGATTCAATGCAATCCTTATCAAAATTCCAATGGTATTTTTCACAGAAATAGAAAAACAATCTTAAAATTTGTATGGAATCACAAAACATCCCAAATTCCCAAAGCAATCTTGAGAAAAAAGAGCAAAGCTGAAGACATCACACTCCCTGATTTCAAACTCCATTACAAAGCTATAATAATTAAAAACAGTACAGTTATTGGCATAAAAACAGACATATTAATCAATGGAAAAGAATAGTGTAAGCCCAGAAACAAACGCATACATATATTTACAAGAAAGAATCCAAGAATATATAATGGAGAAAGGACAGTCTCTTCAAAATAGTGCGGAAAAACAAGACAGCCACATACAAAAGAATGAAACCGGACTTTCTTATACCATATAGAAAAATTAACTCAAATGGATTAAAGATATGAATGTTATACCTGAAATCATAAAAGTTGTAGAAGATAACATAAGTGGCAAATTCCTTAACCTAAGTTTTGACAATGATTTTTTGAATCTGACACTAAAAATAAAAACAAAAGCAAAAATATCAAGTAGCACTATATGAAACTAAAAAGCTTCTGCACAACATAGGAAGCAACAAGATAAAAAGTTAACCTACTGAATGGGAAAAGATATTTGCAGATCATAGATATGGTAAAGGGTTAATATCCAAAATATATAAAGAAGTCATACAATTCAATAGCAAAAACACAAATAATCCTATTTAAAAACTGAGAAGGGGCACCTGGTGGCTCAGTCGTTAAGCGTATGCCTTCGGCTCAGGTCATGATCCCAGGGTCCTGGATGGAGCCCAACATCAGGCTCCCTGCTTGGTGGGGAGCCTGCTTTTCCCTCTCCCACTCCCCCTGCTTGTGTTCTCTCTCTCTCTCTCTCTCTCTGTCAAATAAATAAATAAAATCTTTAAAAAAAAAAATAGGGAGATTCATGAGATTCTTTGACGGACTATACCCTACTATCAGTGCCACCATTCCATCGCCAAAATTGTTCTAAAAAAACTGAATGACCCATTGGGGAAAACCAGGGCCATTAGTGTGGGTGATGCTGTGGGCTTGTTATATATGGCCTGTTTATTATGTTGAGGTATATTTCTTCTATGCCCAGTTTGAGTTTTTACCATGAAAGGATGCTGAATTATGTAAAATGTTTTGTTTACAACTACTGAGATATCTATATGATTTTTATCCTTCCTTCTCTTAACATGTATCACACTTATTAATTTATGTATGTTGAACCATCCCTGCATCTCAGGGATAAATCCTTCATGATCGTGGGGTATAATCCTTTTCCTATGCTGTTAAATTCAGTTTGCTAGTATTTTGTGGGTGCCAGTACCATAATGATGTTTTCTTAATCCTGGTATTCAGGGTTCTCCAACACAATGTATGGTTCCCTCACACTGAGCTCCCAGTCAATCTTCATTTTCCTTCACTTCCAGGTAAAAATCATCAGATATTTGAAAGAAATCTACAGCATGACAGAGAAAAAATATGGGAAGTACAGAAAGAAATTGTCTCTGGATGAAAAAGCAAGAATTCAGAGAAACAAAACAATTTAAAAAGTATGCCCTAATTGAAGTAGACTTTGCTGAGCCAAATATTCTAAACTTACCTCTTTTTCTTTTTAATTTTGAAGGTTTGTTTTTTTGTTTTTGTTTTTTTTAGATTTTATCTTATTTATTTGACAGAGAGAGACACAGTGAGAGAGGGAACACAAGCAGGGGGAGTGGGAAAGGGAGAAGCAGGCCTCCTGCCGAGCAGGGAGCCCAATGCGGGGCTTGATCCCAGGACCCTGGGATCATGACCTGAGCCAAAGGCAGACGAATGACTGAGCCACCCAGGCGCTCCTTAAACTTATCTCTTGTTTGATACACTGGGATTTTGACACCTTGGAACAATATACCATGATAAGATTTGGAATGGATAAAAGCTATGCTCCTCTAGAACTCTCATAAAAAAAATCATGGGATACAGACCCTTAGGAACATTGTCATATCCTCAGAGATAAGTACTCTAAAGACTGCTGTTATATACAACTCTAAACTATTAAAAACTTTAGATTAAATGTTTGATTGTTATAAAAGAAAAATTAACAAAAGTGACTAAAAAAGAAGTAAACAAACAGAATAGAATAAATTGAAGTGGCAAAGATCTACATTTCCAGTTTTCTCCAATGAATGAAAGAAAGAGAAAGAAAAAGAAACCAGGACCAAAGAGCCTTTACTTGTTAATCTTCTACAAAATCATCAAGTAACAATTACTAAGTTATTTACATTTTTATAAGTGGTATTTTTGTTTTTATTAGCCTCACAGTATTTTCTAATTTCTTTTCTGATTTCTTTTGACCCATTGGTTATTTTGGAGTGTGTTGTTTAATTTCCCTAATTTCCTTCTGTTATTGATTTCTAGTTTCATTCCATTGTTGTCAGATAATATACATTGTATGATTTCAATTCCTTAAATTAATGAAAACTGTTTTATAAACTAACATTAAGATGTTAAAGGTAATCCCCAAAGCAACCACTGAAGAAAATACCTTTAAGATACATAGTAAAAGAACTGACAACTGATATTTTCTGTACTAGAAAATCTCTATTAACACAAAAGAAAAGAGTAATGGAGGACTGAAGGATCAAAAAAAGAAAAGACATAAGATATATTAAAAACAGCAAAATGGCACGTGTAATTCCTACCTTATTAGTAATTATATGAAATGTAAACAGATTAAACTCTCCAATTAAAGGGCATAAATTGCCAAAATGAACAAAGAAACATGTTCCAGTTATATGCTTTATACAACAGACACACTTCAGATTCAAAGACACAAGTAGGTTGAAAGAGAATGGAAAAAGATATACCATGCAAAAGGAATGAAAAGAGCTGGAGTAACAATATTAACATCAAACAAAATAGAATTTAAGACAAAAATTGTTCCCTCTATCCCTATACTCTGAAGAGTTTTAATTAGGAAAGGATGCTGTATTTTGTCAAATGCTTTTTCTGCATCAATTGAGAGGACCATATGGTTCTCTCTCCTCTTATTAATGTGTTCTATCACATTGATTGATTGGGGAATGTTGAACCACCCTTGCATCCCGGGGATAAATCCCACTTGGTCGTGGTGGATGATCCTTTTAATGTACTGTTGGATCCTATTAGCTAGGATTTTGTTGAGAATTTTGGCATCCATAGTCATCAGGGATATCGGTCTGAAATTCTCCTTTTTGATGGGGTCTTTGCCTGGTTTGGGGATTAAGGTAATGCTGGCCTCATAGAATGAGTCTGGAAGCTTTCCTTCTGTTTCTATTTTTTGAAACAGATTCAGGAGAATAGGTATTATTTCTTCTTTGAATGTTTGGTAGAATTGCCCAGGGAATCCATCAGGCTCTTGTTTTTTGGGAGGTTTTTGATCACTGCTTCAATCTCATTACTCGTTATTGGCCTATTCAGGTTGTTAATTTCTTCCTGTTTCAGTGTTGGTAGTTTATAGGTTTCCAGGAATGCACCCATTTCTTCCAGGTTGCTTAATTTATTGGCATATAATTGTTGATAATAATTTCTAATAATTGTTTCTATTTCCTTGGTGTTATTCATGATCTCTCCCCTTTCATTCATAATTTTATTAATTCAGGTCCTTTCTCTTTTCTTTTGGATAAGTCTGGTCAGTGGTTTATCGATCTTACTAATTCTTTCAAAGAACAAGCTTCTAGTTTCATTGATCTGATCTACTGTGTTTCTGGTTTCTAATTCATTGATCTCTGCTGTAATCTTAATTATTTTTCTTCTAATGTGTGGCTTAAGCATCATTTGTTGCTTTTTCTGTATTCTTTAAGGTGTAAAGTTAGTTGGTAAATTTGGGATTTTTCTATTTTTTTGAAATAGAAAGCTTGGATAGCTATGTATTTCCCCCTTAGGACTGCCTTTGCAATATCCTATAGGTTCTGGACCAATGTGTTTTCATTCTCATTGGTTTCCATCTATGAAAAACTCATAGACAATATCATCCTCAATGCGGAAAAGATGAGAACCTTTCCCTTAAGATCAGGAACACGTCAAGGATGCCCACTCTTGCCACTATTGTTCAACAAAGTACAAGAAGTCCTGGCAACAGCAATCAGACAACAAAAAGAAATAAAGGGCATTCAAACTGGCAAAGAAGTCAAACTCTCTCTCTTTGCAGATGACATGATACTTTATGTGGAAAATCCAAAAGACTCCACCCCCAAATTACTAGAACTCATACAGCAATTCAGTAATGTGGTAGGATACAAAATCAATGCACAGAAATCAGTTCCTTTCTTATACACTAACAATGCAACTGTAGAAAGAGAAATTAGAGAAACGATTCCATTTACAATAGCACCAAAAACCGTAAGATACCTTGGAATAAACCTAACCAAAGAGGTAAAGGATATGTACTCCAGGAACTACAGAACACTCACAAAAGAAATTGAAGAAGACACAAAAAGATGGAAAAACATTCCATGCTCACGAATCGGAAGAATAAACATTGTTAAAATGTCTATGCTACACAGAGCAATCTATTCCTTCAACATCATCCCGATCAAAGTTCCAATGACATTTTTCAAAGTGCTGGAACAAACAATCCTAAAATTTGTATGGAACCAGAAAAGACCCCGAATCACCAAGGAAATATTGAAAAAGAAAAACAAAGCTGGGGGCATCACGTTGCCAGATTTCAAGCTATATTACAAAGCAGTGATCACCAAGACAGCATGGTACTGGCACAAAAACAGACATATAGACCAATGGAACAGAATAGAGAGCCCAGATATGGACCCTCACCTCTATGGTCAAATAACCTTCGACAAAGCAGGAAAAAATACGCAATGGAAAAAAGACAGTTCTTCAATAAATGGTGCTGGGAAAATTAGACAGCCATATACAGAAGAATGAAACTCGACCATTCTCTAACACCATACATGAAGATAAACTCAAAATGGATGAAAGACCTCAACATGAGACAGGAATCCATCAAAATCCTAGAGGAGAACACAGGCAGTAACCTCTTCGACATCGGCCACAGCAGCTTCTTTCAAAATACATCTCCAAAGGCTAGTGAAGCAAAAGCAAAAATGAACTTTTGGGACTTCATCAAGATAAAAAGCTTCTGCATGGCGAAGGAAACAGTCAACAAAACAAAGAGAGAACCCACAGAATGGGAGAAGATATTTACAAATGATACTACAAAGGGCTGATTTCCAAGATTATAAAGAACTTCTCAAACTCAACACCCAAAAAACAAATAAGTCAAAAAATGGGCAGAAGACATGAACAGACACTTCTCCAAAGAAGACATAACAAATGGCTAACAGACACATAAAAAAATGTTCATCATCATTAGCCATCAGGGAAATTCAAATCAAAATCACATTGAGATACCACCTTACACCAGTTAAAATGGCAAAACTGACTAGGCAAGAAACAACAAATGTTGGAGAGGTTGTGGAGGTTGTGAGAAAGGGGAACCTTTTTACACTGTTGGTGGGAATGCAAGTTGGTACAGCCACTTTGGAAAACAGTGTGGAGGTGCCTCAAAAATTTAAAAATAGAGCTACCCTATGACCCAGCAATTGCACTCCTGGGTATTTACCCCAAAGACACAGATGTAGTGAAAAGAAGGGCCATATGCACCCCAATGTTCATAGCAGCAATGTCCGCAATAGCCAAACTGTGGAAAGAGCCAAGATGCCCTTCAACAGATGAATGGATAAAGAAGATGTGGTCCATATATACAATGGAATATTACTCAGCCATCAGAAAGGATGAATATCCAACTTTTACATCAACATGGATGGGACTGGAGGAGATTATGCTAAGTGAAACAAGTCAAGCAGAGAAAGTCAATTATCACATGGTTTCACTTATTTGTGGGACATAAGGAATAGCATGGAGGACATTAGGAGAAGGAAGGGAAAAATGAAGGGGGGGAAATCGGAGGGGGAGATGAACCATGAGAGACTATGGACTCCAAGAAACAGACTGAGGGTTTTGGAGGGGTGGGGGGTGGGGGGAATGGTTGGCCCGGTGGTGGGTATTAAGGAGGGCATGTACTGCATGGAGCACTGGGTGCTATACGAAAACAATGAATCATGGATCACTACATCAAAAACTAATGATGTATTCTATGGTGACTAACATAACATAATAAAATAAAATAAAAATTTAAAAAAATTAGTAAAAACAAACCAAAAAAAAGGCAAAAATTGTTATTAGAGGGGTGCCTGGGTGGCTCAGTCAGTTAAGCATCTGCCTTCAGCCCAGATCATGATCCCAGGTTCCAGGGATCGAACCCACATCAGGCTCCCTGCTTGGTGAGGAGTCTGCTTCTCCCTCTCCCTCTGCACCTCTCCCCAGCTTGTTCTCTTTCTCTCTCTCTCTCTCTCTTTCTCTCAAATAAATTAAATATTTTAAAAATTCTTACTAGAGACAAAAAATGACATTTTATAATGATAAAAAATGTCAACCAAGAGGATATAACATTTATAAATACATATGCATCTAACAACAGAGCCCCAAAATGCAGGAATAAAAAACTGACAGAATTAAAGAAAGAAACAGATAATTCAACAGCAATAGTTGGAAATTTCAATACCCTCGTTTTTTCAATAATGGACAGAACAGCTAGACAAAAAATCAGTAAGGAAACTGAAGCCTTAAACAACACTATAAACCAACTAGACCTAACAGACATCTATAGAGTGCTCCGTTTTATAACAGGAAAATACATATTCGACTCAAGTACACATGGAATATTCTCTAAAATAGACCATATGTTAGTCCATAAAACAATTCTCATTAATTTAAGGAACTGAAATCATACAATGCATATTCTCTGACAACAATGGAATGAAACTAGAAATCAATAACAAGGAAATTAGGGAAATTAAACAACACACTCCAAAATAACCAATGGGTCAAAGAAACCAGAAAGGAAATTAGAAAATACTGTGAGATTAATAAAAATAAAAATACTACTTACAAAAACATGGAATTGAGTCAAAGCATGACTCAGAGGGAAATTTATAGCTGTAAATGCCCTCACTAAAAAGAATGTTTGACTGTGCATATTTCTACACCCTCCCCTTCAGTAACTACACTCTGATACTCTTAAAATAGCATTTGAAACACTTAAAAGCCTTCTGTAATACATGGCCATTTCTTGACTACTATATTTCCATGTAAAGAGTATGTATTTTCAGGCGCCTGGGTGGCTCAGTTGGTTAAGCGACTGCCTTCGGCTCAGGTCATGATCCTGGAGTCTCAGGATCGAGTCCCGCATCGGGCTCCCTGCTCAGCAGGGAGTCTGCTTCTCCCTCTGACCCTCCCCCCTCTCATGTGCTCTCTCTCTCTCATTCTCTCTCTCAAATAAATAAATAAAATCTTTAAAAAAAAAAAAAGAGTACGTATTTTCATCATTCACATGTAAGACAGGACTGGAAACTCTGTCCCCTTCCTACCTTTGTTCCACCTGATCTTCACCAGAAGGGTGGGACAGGATTCTCTCTCCTCTTGATCTCTTTCATCCCACTCCATGCTCACTCCAAGTGGAAAGGAGAAATTTACCATAATAATAAATTAACTGCACCAGGAAGGTTTTGTTTGTTCAACAGGTCTCCAGTGTGGAGACTGTGAATATCCAGGACAAGCCAGAAGCCTGGTAGAGGGAGGGGTAAAATGGGAAGAAGACAGGAGAACAAGAGGGAAACAGACTTCCTAGTGCCCCAGGTAGTGAATTCTCAACTGTATGAAAGGTGACCTGAGGAAAGAAAAAGGAGAAGTTCACAGAACTCATTCAACTCCAAATTTATCCTTGATTCTGTCTAATGAATGCTTTCTGGTATCTGAGACTGAGCCCTTATGTCTTTCTAACTATGGCAGTTAATTTGTTATAAACTACATTCCACTTTATGGAATTAATGAATGATTCGTTCTTAATTCCATTTTTCTTTTCATTTCTTTAACCCTCACTAAGCCGTCACCTGCAAGCTAATCCTACTCTGCTACCTGACAGACTCCTTTCAATGGCATCACTGCTTCACTGTTCTTTATGTTCCTTTTACAAAACCCTTCAACTATGATCTAATCATCTCAACTCAGAATAAAGAAATGCAAGCATAAATGAACTATGTCTTTAAAATAAAAATTTTTTTACAGTTTATATAGCATCACTAGTTTTAACAATATCCTTGTTTCTGAGAGTATTGATCTCACCTCTGGGCTAATGGCTGCCAAATTTGATTTTTTCCATACTAAAATCTAACTCACACTCCGTAATTCTACTTGCCTATTGAACTTTCATTAGATGTCTCATTGTCACAGCACCAAACTACTTAACTTAAATGGCACTTGATTCCCACAGAGTTCTCAGTGCCAAACCCTCTCAGGGCCATTCTGTGTCTCACTTGCCACTGGGAATTAGAAGAGCTTTGGTGATGCCCTCATTTCAATAAGCCCATCATTAAAGCAACAACTTCAGCTTCTGCCTGAAGTTCCTCTCTCCACAGGACTCAGCCTCAAATCCAAAGTACCACGCTCTCCTCCTCCCCATTTCCAGTCACATCCAACCACAATCCTTATGCAATTAAACTCCATGACAGTTAATCCCACAGGCATACATATAAATCTGTTAAGGTTTGCAGTAATATCACTGCAAACTAGTTTGTTCTCTTTCTCCCTCCACCCTCATCTCTCCCTCTCTCTTTCCTCCCTCATCAACTAAATTCAAAATGCCACATAACCTTGTATAAGAGCTCCCAAGGAAAATTATATCCATGAAGCCAGAGATCCCTCACTACCATTCAACTGGGTTCCTCCTCACTGGAAGTAAATGGGATAATGATCATTTGCGCTTTCAAGCAAGGTATGCAAGATTTTCTATGTCCATTTCCAAAAGACAAGCAATATTTTTGCAACAAAGGAAAAAACTTGTAATTTCTTCATATTTTTTGTTAAAGCCTTTATTTGTTTAAAATCAGATCTTGCTAGTTTTTTTATAATTGCTATAAAGAAAAGGGAGACTATATTTCAGTGATGGTGGCCAAAGTAATTCAGATCATCCTACCAACAAAGGAAAACTGGAAAGAATAGATAACATACATAAAACATTGACCTGGATGGGTCAGGAGAGCTAACAAGATTAAAAAATAACTTATCTGAGATATTGGAGAAGTCAGAGATTCAGAGAGGTTAGCCAAACATTGCCTCCTTTGCCTTGATGGCATTTGCCAATTTTGGGTGAGGTGACTGAGGTACTGAAGAACACTTTTTGACAGGCTTAGCAGCAAGGATGACAAACTTGACTCCAGGCTTCCAAATGATAGGAGCCCCAGCAAACCATCCATCTTTATATTGGCACTCCCAAAGAGCTGTACTCTGTGATTCAGGAGAACCAGAATGAAAACCCAGCTTCAAGTCATCTGAGTGGTTCAGAAAATATAAGCTGGATTAAAGTAATCCCAAAGGTAGGTGTTTGTAGACACTTGGAAGAAGGGGAAAACATCCCCTATGGAAGAAAATAACATCTCTCAAATTCCAACTAATTTCTGCAAATAATTTTTCAAATGAAATATCCAGCAGAAAATCAAGTATAAGCAAACATGAGAATTCAAGACAACACAAACAAGAAAAAGTATAAACAACAAACAGCTCCAGATTTGAACTGATCAGCTATGAACTTAAAAGAGCCATGTTTTTTTTTCATTGGAAAGATTAAAAATGTTGTCAGTGAGATAGAAACTATACCCAGAAGTTTATAAAAAGCTAAATAGAGGGGCGCCTGGGTGGCTCAGTCATTAAGCAGCTGCCTTTGGCTCAGGTCGTGATCCCAGGGTCCTGGGATCGAGCCCCGCATCGGGCTCCCTGCTCCACGGGAAGCCTGCTTCTCCCTCTTCCACTCCCCCTGCTTGTGTTCCCTCTCTCGCTGTGTCCCTGTCAAATAAATAAATAAAATCTTTAAAAAAAAAAAAAAAAGCCAAATAGAAACTCTAGAATTGAAAAAGAACCAAAATTAAGAACTCAATTGGTATGTTTAACAGCATACTAAACTCAGCTAATGAGAGACTCTGTAAACTGAAAGATCAGAAAAAATACTTTAAGAATAAAGCACAGAAATAGAAAAGAATGGACAAAACAGAATTCAGAGTGTGGTAAGGTTTTTTGGGTTTTTTTTTTTCTTGCAAGATTTTATTTAGGAGGGGCAAGATGGCGGAGGAGTAGGAGACCTAATTTCATCTGGTCCCAGGAATTCAGCTAGCTAGGGATCAAACCATTCTGAACACCTACGAACTCAACAGGAGATCGAAGAAAAGAATAGCTGCAACTCTCTGAACAGAAAAGCGACCACTTTCTGGAAGGTAGGACGTGTGGAGAAATGAATCCGAGGCTATATTGGGGAAGATAGACGGCGGGGGAGGGGGCCTCCATCAGCCGCTATTGGCAAGTGATAGAGCCGCGGAGCACAAAATCGGAACTTTTATAAGTCTGCTCCACTGAGGGACGTCGCTCCAGCGGATAAGTGGGGATTGGAACCCTCGCTGGGACAGTGTGGTCTCAGGACCCTCGGGGTCACAGAAAGACCAGGGGTGCCTGAGTGCGGCAGAGCTCCCAAGTTATCGGAGCGGGGAAGCCGGCTGCAGAGATGGAGCCAAGACGCGGGCTCTCAGCTCGGGGTTGCCATAAACCGTGATCCACGGCACAGTCGGGCCACTGCTCTTCCAGCAGGGACCCAACAAGCGGCAGATCTGGGGAGAATCCCCTTCCTCCCCTGGGAGGAGTGGCACGGGAGCGCACCGCACAGATCTGCTGGGTTTGGAGACTCCACACGGGGTCGGGTGCCAGAGACAGAAACGCTCGGTCACAGGCCGCGTGAGCACGGAGACTGGGGAGACGGGAGTGATTGACTGCTTTTCTCTGGGGGCGCACTGAGGAGTGGGGCCCCGAGTTCTCAGCTCCTCCGGGCAGAGATTGGGAGGCCGCCATTAAACTCTCCTCCTCCAAAGCTGTATGAAAAGCTTGCAGGGAACAAAAGCTCCCGAGAGCAAACCCGAGCAGATTACTTAGCCCGGACAGGCAAGGGCGGGGCAATTCTGCCAAGGGCAAAGACATTTGGGAACCACAGCAACAGGCCCCTCCCCCAGAAGATCAGCAAGAACAGCCAGCCAAGACCAAGTTTACCGATCAATGAGAACGGCAGAACTCCAGCACTAAGGGAATACTGCACATAGAATTCAGGGCCTTTTTCCCCATGATTCTTTAGTCTTTCAAAGTTAATTTTTTTAATTTTCTTCTTTTTCTTTTTTTTTTCGAATTTTTCTTTTTTCCTTTTTCAACCAATATCTTATCAATCCCTTTTTTAAAAATCTTTTTTATTTTTCATTTTTAGAGTCATATTCTATCCCTTCATAGTAGTTAACCTTATTTTTGGTGTGTATATATATATAAGTTGTTCTCTCTTTAAAATTTTGGGATACAGTTTCTTCTAACAGACCAAAATACACCCTAAATCTCTAGTGTATGGCTTTGTTCTAGTCTCCAGCCTGATCACATTCTCTCCCCTTTTTTTTTTAATCCTCTTCTTTCTTTTTTCAACCAACTTCTTATCAATTCATTTTATAAAATCTTTTATAATTTTCATCATTACAGTCATATTCCATTCTTCATCATATTTACCCTTATTTTTGTACATATATAAGCTTTTCTTTCTTTAAAATGTTGGGAGGCACTTTCTTCTAACAGACCAAAATACACCCAAAATCTAGTGTGTGGCACTGATCTATGCACCAGCCTAACCATATTTGATCATATTCTGGTTTTGTTTGTTTCTTTGTTTATCTTTTTCTTTTTCTTTTTTTTTTCCCTTTTTTCTTTCTTTCCCTTTCTTTTCCCCTGGTTTCAGGTCTCTTCTGATTTGTTTAGAGTATATTTTTCTGCGGTCATTGTTACCTACTGTTAGCATTTTGTTCTCTCATTCATCTATTCTCCTCTGGACAAAATGACAAGACAGAAAAATCACCTCAAAAAAAAGAACAAGAGGCAGTACCGACTGCCAGGGACCTAATCAATACGGACATTAGTAAGATGTAGGAACTAGAGTTCAGAATGACGATTTTAAAGATACTAGCTGGGCTTGAAAAAAGCATGGAAGATATTAGAGAAACCCTTTCTGGAGAAATAAAAGAACTAAAATCTAACCAAGTCGAAATCAAAAAGGCTATTAATGCGATGTAATCAAAAATGGAGGCTCTAACTGCTAGGATAAATGAGGCAGAAGAGAGAATCAGTGATATAGAAGCCCAAATGATGGAAAATAAAGAAGCTGAGAAAAAGAGAGATAAACAACTACTGGATCACGAGGGCAGAATTCCAGAGATAAGTGATACCATAAGACAAAACAATATTAGAATAATTGGGATCCCAGAAGAAGAAGAAATAGAGATGGGCAGAAGGTATATTATATTGGAGCAAATTATAGCAGAGAACTTCCAATTCTAATTTGGGGAAGGAAACACGAATCAAAATCCAGGAGGCACAGAGAACCCCCCTCAAAATCAATAAAAATAGGTCAACACCCCGACATCTAATAGTAAAACTTACAAGTCTCAGAGACAAAGAGAAAATCCTGAAAGCAGCTTGGGACAAGAGGTCTGTAACCTACAATGGTAGAAACATTAGATTGGCAACAGACCTATCCACAGAGAACTGGCAGGCCAGAAGGACTGGCATAATATGTTCAGAGCACTAAATGAGAAAAATATGCAGCCAAGAATACTATATCCAGCTAGGCTGTCACTGAAAATAGAAGGAGAGAGAAAAAGCTTCCAGGACAAACAAAAATTAAAGGAATTTGCAAACACGAAACCAGCCCTACAAGAAATATTGAAAGGGATCCTCTAAGCAAAGAGAAAGCCTAAAAGTAACATAGCCCAGAAAGGAACACGGACAATATACAGCGACAGTCACCTTACAGACAATACAATGACACTAAATTCGTATCTTTCAATAGTTACCCTGAATGTAAATGGGCAAAATGCCCCAATCAAAAGACCCAGGCTATCAGATTGGATAAAAAAACAAGACCCATCAATACGCTGTCTGCAAGAGACTCATTTTAGACCCAAAGACACCCCCATTTGAAAGTGAGGGGGTGGAAAACCATTTACCATACTAATGGACACCAAAAGAAAGCTGGGGTGGCAATCCTTATATCAGACAAATTAGATTTTAAACGAAAGACTATAATAAGAGATGAGGAAGGACACTATACCATACTTAAAGGGTGTATCAAACAAGAATTTCTAACAAGTGTAAATATCTACTGTAAATACAGTAGAACAGATCAACGAAACTAGGAGCTGATTCTTTGAAAGAATTAACAAGATTGATAAACCCCTGGCCAGACTTATCAAAAAGAAAAGAGAAAGGACCCAAATAAATAAAATCATGAATGAAACAAGAGAGATCACAACCAATACCAAAGAAATACAAACAATTATAAGAACATATTAGGAGCAACTCTATGCCAGCATATTAGATAATCTGGAAGAAATGGATGCATTCCTAGAGATGTATACACTACCAAAACTGAACCAGGAAGAAATAGAAAACCTGAACACACCTATACCCACTAAGGAAATTGAAGCAGTCATCAAAAATCTCCCAAAAAACAAAATCCCAGGGCCAGATGGCTTCCCAGGGGAATTCTACCAAACATTTAAAGAAGAATTAACACCTATTCTTCTGAAACTGTTCCAAAAAATAGAAATGGGAGGAAAACTTCCAAACTCGTTTTATGAGGCCATCATTACCTTGATCCCAAAACCAAAGACCCCATCAAAAAGGAGAATTACTGACCAATATCCTTGATGAACATGGATGCAAAAATTCTCACCAAAATACTAGCCAATAGGATCCAACAGTATTAAAAGGATTATTCACCATGACCAAGTGGGATTTATTCCTGGGCTGCAAGGTTGGTTCAACAACCGCAAATCAATCAATGTGATACAATACATTAATAAAAGAAAGAGCAAGAACCAGATGATCCTCTCAATAGATGCAGAAAAAGCATTTGACAAAGTACAGCATCCTTTCTTGATTAAAACTCTTCAGAGTGTAGGGATAGAGGGTACATACCTCAGTATCATAAAAGCCACCTATGGAAAACCCACAGCGAATATCATTCTCAATGGGGAAAAACTGAGAGCTTTCCCCCTAAGGTAAGGAACACAGCAGGGATGTTCACTATCACCATTGCTATTCAACATAGTATTAGAAGTCCTAGCCACAGCAATCACACAACAAAAAGAAATAAAAGGCATCCGAATCAGCAAAGAAGAAGTCAAACTCTCACTCTTTGCAGATGATATGATACTTTATGTGGAAAACCCAAAAGACTCCACCCCAAAACTGCTAGAACTCATACAGGAATTCAGTAAAGTGGTAGGATATAAAATCAATGCACAGAAATCAGTGGCATTCCAATACACCAACAAGGCAGAAGAAAGAGAAATTAAGGAGTCGATCCCATTTACAACTGCACCCAAAACCATAAGATACCTAGGAATAAATCTAACCAAAGAGGCAAAAAATCTGTACTCAGATAACTATAAAATACTCATGAAAGAAATTGAGGAAGACACAAAGAAATGGAGAAACGTTCCATGCTCATGGATTGGAAGAACAAATATGGTGAAGATGTCAATGCTACCTAGAGCAATCTACACATTTAATGCAATCCCTATCAAAACACCATCCACTTTTTTCAAAAAAATGGAACAAATAATCCTAAAATTTGTATGGAACCAGAAAAGACCCCGAATAGCCAGAGGAATGTTGAAAAAGCAAAGCAAAGCTGGTGGCATCACAATTCCGGACTTCAAGCTCTATTACAAAGCTGTCATTATCAAGACAGTATGGTACTGGCACAAAAACAGACACAGAGATCAATGGAACAGAATAGAGAGCCCAGAAATGGACCCTCAACTCTATGGTCAACTAATCTTCGACAAAGCAGGAAAGAATGTCCAATGGAAAAAAGGCAGTCTCTTCAACAAATGGTGTTGGGAAAATTGGACAGCCACATGCAGAAAAATGAAACTGGACCATTTTCTTACACCACACACAAAAATAGACTCAAAATGGTTGAAAGACCTAAATGTGAGAAAAGAGTCCATCAAAATCCTAAAGGAGAACACAGGAGCAACCTCTTTGACCTCAGCTGCAGCAACTTCTTCCTAAAAACATCACCAAAAGCAAGGGAAGGAAGGGCAAAAATGAACTATTGGGACTTCATCAAGATAAAAAGCTTTTGCACAGCAAAAGAAACAGTCAACAAAACCAAAAGACAACTGACAGAATGGGAGAAGATATTAACAAATGACATATCAGATAAAGGGCTAGTATCCCAAATCTATAAAGAACTTATCAAACTCAACACCCAAAGAACAAATGATCCAATCAAGAAATAGGAAGATGACATGAACAGACATTTCTGCAAAGAAGACATCCAACGGCCAACAGACACGTGAAAAAGTGCTCAACATCGCTCGGCATCAGGGAAATCCAAATCAAAACCTCAATGAGATACCACTTCACACCAGTCAGAATGGCTAAAATTAGCAAGTCAGGAAATGACAGATGTTGGCGGGGATGTGGAGAAAGGGGAACCCTCCTACACTGTTGGTGGGAATGCAAGCTGGTGCAGCCACTCTGGAAAACAGTATGGAGGTTCCTCAAAAAGTTGAAAATAGAGCTACCCTATGACCCAGCAATTGCACTACTGGGTATTTACCCCAAAGATACAAATGTAGGGATCCGAAGGGTACATGCACCCCAATATTTATAGCAGCAATGTCCACAATAGCCAAATTATGGAAAGAGCCAAGATGTCCATCGACAGATGAATGGATAAAGAAGATGTGGTATACATATATAATGCAATATTATGCAGCCATCAAAAGGAATGAAATCTTGCCACTTGCAATGACGTGGATGGAACTGGAGTGTATTATGCTGAGCGAAATAAGTCAATCAGAGAAAGACATGTATCAGATGATTTCACTGATATGAGGAATTCTTTTCTTTTTTTAAGATTTTTATTTATTTGAGAGAGTGAGAGAGAGAGCATGAGAGCAGAGAGGGTCAGAAGGAGAAGCAGACTCCCCGCCGAACAGGGAGCCCAATGTGGGACTCAATCCCAGGACCCTGGGGTCATGAACTGAGCTAAAGGCAGTCACCCAACCAACTGAGCCACCCAGGCGCCCGATATGAGGAATTCTTAATCTCAGGAAACAAACTGAGGGTTGCTGGAGTGGTGGGGGTGGGAGGGATGGGGTGGCTGAGTGATAGACTTTGGGGAGGGTATGTGCTATGGTGTGCACTGTGAATTGTGTAAGATTGTTGAATCACAGACCTGCACCTCTGAAACAAACAATATATTATGCGTTAAAAAAGAAGAAGAAGAAGAAGAAGAAGAAGATAGCAGGAAGGGAAAAATGAAGGGGGGAAATCGGAGCGGGAGACGAACCATGAGAGACTATGGACTCTGAGAAACAAGCTGAGGGTTCTAGAGGGGAGGGGGGGAGGGGGATGGGCTAGCCCGGTGATGGGTATTAAAGAGGGCACGTACTGAATGGAGCACTGGGTGTTATACACAAACAATGAATCATTGAACACTACATCAAAAACTAATCATGTAATGTATGGTGATTAACATAACATAATAAAATTTAAAAAATTAAAATTTAAAATTTAAAAAAAAGGTTTTATTTAAATTCAAGTTAGTTAATCTGTAGTGTAGTATTAGTTTCAGGGGTAGAATTCAGTGATTCATCACTTGTATATAACACCCAGTGCTCATTACAAGTGTCCTCCTTACAGAGTGTGGTGATTTTAAGATATATCCAAAAATTATTTGGCATTTGTCCTCTCAAAAGGTACAGCCTAATTCCTCTCCTCTTGACTGTGCGCTGGACTTAATAATTCTCTTCTAACAAATGGAATATGGTGGAAGTAACAGTGTAAGACTTCCAAAATTAGGTCACAGAAGGCATTACAGTCTCTTCCTTGCACTCTCTCTCGTTTCACTTTATCTGAAGATAGCCAGATGTCATATCATGTGACACTCAAGCAGCCTTATGAAACATACCGTCCATGTGGTAAGGAAATGAGACCTCCTTTCAAGAGCCATATGAGTAAGCCACCTTGAAAGAGCTCCCTTCAGCCACATAAAATCTTTAGATGACTACAGCTCTGGCCAACATCTCAACTGCAACCTCATGAGAGAGCTTGAGCCAAAATGATGGTTGCTCCATAATTCCTGATCTAAAAAAACTGTGTAATAACTAGTATTTGTTGCTTTAAGCTATAAATTTTGGGTTGATTTGTTAGTCATAGATAACAAATTCACAGAGTAAAAGAAAGCAGATACAGTAAGAAGTTTTTACATGCATCTAACTAGGGTTTCAGAATAAGAGAAAATATTAAACAGGGTAAAAATAATACTTAAAGAAATATGATTGAGAATTTTTCAAGCTGAAAACAAAAATCCATAGGTTCATGAAGAAAAACTATCCCCAAGAAATGCAAATTTTAAAAAATCTATATCTAGGTATATTATATTTAAATTGCTGGAAAAAAGATAAAAACTTAAAAGCACATACCCCAAAAAAATGATACAAGTACAAAATTATACTGAGACCTTTCTTCTCACCAGAATACAATGAGAGCTAGAGACAATGAAATGGTCCATTTAAAGTGATAAAAGAAATGAGCTATTAACCTACAATTATATACATAGTAAATATATCCTTTAATAAGTAAGACAAAATAAAGATATTTCCAAGCAAACAAAAACTGTAGGTCACCAAGAGGCCTGCAATAAAGAAATACTAAAAGTATTTCTTCAGGTGGAAGGAATATGACCACAGGAAGAGACATGGAAATGAAGAAAAGAAAAAAAAATAAAGAACAATACAGATGATAACTATATGGGTAAATCTTAGTGAATATTAACGGTATAAAATAAAAATAAAGTTTTCCATATTTAAAATACATGACAACACAAAAGGCAGGAAGAGAAAAGAAACGGCATAAGTATTAACGTATATTAGATTCTAATAAGTTGAGATCCATGCTGTACTATCAAGAGTAGCCACCACAAAAATTGTAAAAGAGTATGTAACCAACAAGTAATGGAGGAGCAGAAATGGAATTTTTTAAAGACTTTATTTACTGTGCAGAAGCTTTTTATCTTGATGAAGTCCCAAAAGTTCATTTTTGCTGTTGTTTCACTTGCCTTTGGAGACGTGTCTCGAAAGAAGTTGCTGTGGCTCGTATTGAAGAAGTTACTGCCTATGTTCTCCTCTAGGATTTTGATGGATTCCTGTCTCACATTGAGGTCTTTCATCCATTTAGAGTTTATCTTTGTGTCTGGTGTAAGAGAATGGTCCAGTTTCATTCTTCTGTATATAGCTGTATATTTTCCCAGCACCACTTATTGAAGAGACTGTCTTTTATCCATTGCGTATTTTTTCCTGCTTTGTCAAAGATTATTTGACCATAGAGTTGAAGGTCCATTTCTGGAGTCTCTATTCTGTTCCATTGGTCTGTATGTCTGTTTCTGTGCCAATACCATGCTGTCTTGGTGATCACAGCTCTGTAATATAGCTTGAAGTCGGGCAACATGATGCCCCCAGCTTTTTCTTTTTCAACATTCCCTTGATGATTTGGAGTCTTTTCTGGTTGCATACAAATTTTAGGATTGTTTGTTCCATCTCCTTGAAAAATGCCAATGGTATTTTAATAGGGATGGCATTGAAAGTGTAGACTGCTCTGGGAAGGATAGATATTTTAACAATGTTTATTCTTCTGATCCATGAGCATGGAATGTTTTTCCATCTTTTGGTGTCTTCCTCAATTTCTTTCATAAGTGTTCTGTGGTTTCTAGAGTATAGATCCTTTACCTCTTTCATTAGGTTTATTCTTAGGTATCTTATGGGTTTTAGTGCTATTGTAAATGGAATTGATTCCTTAATTTCTCTTTCTACAGTTACATTATTAGTATATAGAAAAGCAACTGATTTCTGTGCATTGATTTTGTATCCTGCCACATTGCTGAATTGCTGTATGAGTTCTAGTAATTTGGGGGTGGAGTCTTTTGGGTTTTCCACATAAAGTATCATGTCATCTGCAAAGAGAGAGAGTTTGACTTCTTCTCTGCCAATTTGAATGCCTTTTATTTCTTTTTGTTGTCTCATTGCTGAGACTAGGATTTCTAGTACTATGTTCAACAATAGTGGTGAGAGTGGGTATCCGTGTCGTGTTCCTGACCTTAAGGGAAAAGCTCTCAGCTTTTCCCCATTGATAATGATATTCACTGTGGGCTTTTCATAGATGGTTTTTATGATATTGAGGAATGTTCCCTCTATCCCTACACTCTGAAGAGTTTTAATCAGGAAAAGATGTTGTATTTTGTCAATACTTTTTCTGCATCAATTGAGAGGATCATATGGTTCTTGTCCTTTCCTGTATTAATGTGCTCTATCACATTGATTGATTTGCAAATGTTGAACCACCCTTGCATCCCAGGAATAAATCCCACTTGGTCGTGGTGAATAATCCTTTTAATGTATTGTTGGATCCTATTGGCTAGGATCTTGTTGAGTATTTTGGCATCCATGGTCATCAGGGATATTGGTCTGTAGTTCTCCTTTTTGATGGGGTCTTTGCCTGTTTTGGGATCAGAGTAATGCTGGCCTCATAGAAAGAGTTTGGAAGTTTTCCTTCTGTTTCTATTTTTTTGAAACAGCTTCAGTAGAATACATATTAATTCTTCTGTAAATGTTTGGTAGAATTCCCCTTGGAAGCCATCTGACCCTGGACTCTTGTTTTTTGGGAGCAAAAAATGGGCAGAAGACATGAACAGACACTTCTCCAAAGAAGACATACAAATGGCTAACAGACACATGAAAAAATGTTCAACATCACTAGCCATCAGGGAAATACAGATCAAAACCACAATGAGATAGCACCTTACACCAGTTACAATGGCAAAAATTAACAAAACAGGAAGCAACAAATGTTGGCGAGGATGTGGAGAAAGGGGAACCCTCTTACACTGTTGGTGGGAATGTAAGCTGGTACAGCCACTTTGGAAAACAGTATGGAGGTTCCTTAAGATGCTAAAAATAGAGCTACCCTACAACCCAGCAATCGTACTACTGGGTATTTACCCCAAAGATACAGATGTAGTGAAAAGAAGGGGCACATGTACCCCAATGTTCATAGCAGCAATGTCCACGATAGCCAAACTGTGGAAGGAGCTGAGATGCCCTTCAACAGATGAATGGATAAAGAAGATGTGGTCCATATATACAATGGAATATTACTCAGCCATCAGAAAGGATGAATACCCACCATTTGCATCGATATGGATGGAACTAGAGGGAATTATGCTAAGTGAAATAAGTCAACCAGAGAAAGATAATTATCATATGGTTTCACTCATATGTGGAACATAAGGAATAGCATGGAGGACCATAGGAGAAGGGAGGGAAAAATGAAGGGGGAGAAATCAGAGAGGGAGACGAACCATGAGAGACTATGGACTCTGGGAAACAAACTGAGGGTTTCAGAGGGGAAGGGGGTGGCGGGATAGGATAGCTGGGTGATGGGTATTGAGGAGGGCATGTGTTGTGATGAGCACTGGATGTTATATGCAACTAATGAATTACTGAACACTACATCAAAAACTAATGATGTACTATACAGTGGCTAACTGAACATAAAAAAAATAAAACAAAAAAAAAATGAAGACTTTATTTATTTGAGACAGAGCATGCATGCACGGGGGTGCGGCGGGCAGGAGGGCAGAGGGAGAGAAAGAGGAAGAAGCACACTCCCCACTGAGAAGGGACCCAGATGCAGGACTCAATTCCAAGACCCTGAGATCATGACCTGAATTGAAGGCAGACGCTTAACTTACTGAGCCACCCAGGCACCCCAGAAATGGAATTGAAAAAAAACAAAACAAAACACTTGACTGATCCAGAAGAAGGTAAGAAAGGAGACTGTAGCTAAATTCTCTGCTCAGGTTCTCACAAGGCTGAAACCAAGATATCAGCCTGGGCTGCAATCTCATCTGAGGCTTGGGGGCCTCTTCCCAACACAGTGAAGTTGTTGGCGGAATTCAATTCTTGCAGGTGTAGAACTAAGCCCCATTTTCTTACTGGCTGTCAGCTCCTACAGGTTGTTCTCAGCTCCCAAAAGCCACCTTCAGGTCCTAACCATAGGCCTTTTGAAACATGACAGCTTAAGTCTTCAAAGCAAGCATGAGAATCTCACTCTGGTCTGCTGCAACAGTTTCTTACAGAAAGTACTATAACCACAGGAATGACTATCTAATCACCTTTGCCATATTACCTAATCTAATCAAGGGGCAATGATCCCACTGTGTTCACAGGTCCAGCCCACACCCATGGGGATAAAATCATAGAGCAGGTGAACACCAGTGCCTAGGAATCTTGGGAACCATCTTAGAATTTGACTTACCACAGTGTGGACTGTGGGGAGGCAGACAATATAAAGGAATAGGAAAACCTTGAATGTGCACATAGTAACTGGAAAAGGGAATAAAACAGATTGAGGAATGGTGGCAAGAGGAAAAAGAGCTGAGCAAACAGCACTGGGGGGAACTGGGAGAGCTAAAAGCTTTGTTTGGCAATGGATTTTGTGTGAGGCAGACAAAGAACTTAATCTATTTGAACTTTTATTAAGTTCTTATTAAGAACTTAGTCCCTCTTTAAATATTTTCTTCAGAGATTGCCATAAAGATCTTAATGTCTTTCAACAAATTGTATGTGTACTTATTTTTGTTTCTTATTTTTATGTTTTACTTCACTGTTGTTCCTATCAATGCAAATCTGTGCTCAGAATGAAACAACATGAGGCAACATTACTTTGATTACACTGGAAATATCAGGCTTAGGACTCAAACAGACCTTAAATCAAATCTCTAGTCCTTCACTTACTGGCTAAGTTATCTTTTTAAACCACCACTAATGTGCCTATGCTAACTGATGTTGCTTACTTCAGTGGGTGATCAAGATACTGCCTCTAGTAGACTGGTTTATCTCCTATAATCTGGTTAAGTGACAGCTGTGATCACCAGCCTATCCAGATTGACAACAAAATAACTAAACACAGTTAACTGCTTCCTGAAATTCCTTATGGACAAATTCCTTATGGATAATTTCCCTAATGTCCCTATGGGTGTACATATTAAAGAGGGTATCTATTACTGTCTAAAGTATATATTAAATGTCAGCTTCTAGGGGCGCCTGGGTGGCTCAGTTGGTTAAGCGGCTGCCTTCGGCTCAGGTCATGATCCCAGGGTCCTGGGATCGAGCCCCACATGGGGCTCTCTGCTCAGCGGGGAGGCTGCTTCCCCCTCTCCCCCTCATTGTGCTCTCTCTCTCTCTCTGTGTCAAATAAATAAATAAAATCTTTTATAAATGTTAGCTTCTAGTATTATAATTTTTATTATTTCTTCTACCCAGGTAAACCAAGTAGCAAATATTAAGTGGTGATCTGAAAAACAGAAAAGTGCAGTTGAGACATGTCAGGAAGGGAGCTCATATTAAGATCATGCTTCCCAGCCAAGACTGCAAAAGCACCACAGGGGCTGAGGTTGCTGTCTATCTTATCCATTGATGTTTTCTCAGAGCTTTGCACATAATAAGTGCTCAATGAATACAATATTTAATAAATGAAAACAATATTCTATGTATAGAATACAATACATTGTATTGTATTTATGGTGCACAATGACCTTATTAAGGGGTCCAGCTTCAGAGTAAAGGTGGAAGACCTACCTGTCAGAAAGTCAAGGGTTGGAAGAGCTTGGAAGGGCTGGGAAATAAATTATATTCTTGCTGAAAGATACTATAAGTAATAGATTCATTCATTTTACAAATATTCTTTGGCTACTTTCTATGTTCAGATATTACAATAGATGTTGTAAAGTATATGAGACATGATTTCAACTGTCAAGAATCTTCAGTCCAACAGAGAAAATACTCAGATACCACTAATTACTATACAAGGCTAGATGTGGTAAGTGGCATGTGTAACACAAACAAAATTGTACAGAAGTTCAGAGAACGGAGAGATCATTTTAGACCGTGGATTGGCTAACTAAGGCCCATGAGCCAAATTCATCCTGCGACTTGCTTTTGTCAAGGTCCATGAGCTAGTTTTCACATTTTGATAAAACAAAGAATAAATACACTATATGTGGCCTACAAAGCCTAATTTTACTATCTGTTCCTTTACATAAAGTTTGTGGACACCTGTTCACAATGAACAAAGAAGAATAAACAAAGACAGCTTCACAGAAGGTACATTTGATCTGGGCCTTTAACTGATGGACAGCGATTAGACCAGGAAAGGGCACTTGGAATAGAGAGAATGACTTGAGTAAAAGCCCAGGGGCAGTGAACTTCAAAGCACATCTGGAGGATGATGGTGATGCATCCTATTTGGCAGGATGATGAGGTTTATGAAGGGAGAGGTGGAAGAGTATGGAATGACTGTGGTGGGTGGGCTAAGGAAGCTGACTATGCAATAACGAAGGACATCACACTCCATTTTTCATGGAGTTTTTGCAATGGCCTCTCTTCAAGGACTCTAATAAGAGTGAAGATGATTTTCACAATAGAGCATTATAGTAATGAGATTTTTATGACAATTAGCCAGAAACAAATCCCATGCTTCATTCTGGCCACCAAATAACTTATGATGGCAACATGTATTCTCCTAACTTCAGCCTAGGTCAAACTGAAACTCCCAAATGGGTGCCTAAAGACACCTTGCTTTATTTTATCTCATCTCCTCCATCATCTACCTCCCTGAAAATGTGATTTAAAATGGGACTTCAGACAGACCCTCCAGTGTAGCTTTGTTTCACATGACACTATGTTATTAATGCATGACACTATATTATTAATAATATTCACCAACAAGTCTCAGACCCACTATTTCACTCTCATTTAGTGGCAATCTCCTGCAATCAAATAATTGTGCTTGTCTGTCTGGCCCCAGCACAAGATGCACTTACACAGGCTGTTCTGTTGGTCAGTTCCATTTGCTGACAGCTCAGCAGGGAGGGCTTGATTTATTCAATGCATAAAGCTGCTACATACAAATGGAACCCTGGCTAGGGAAGGGGGAAAAAGAACTGAGAAATGCAACAGAAAAAGACATGCAAAGATGGAATGAAATGGAGGACTGAATGGAAAATCTCCATTTGCAAAAAGATGCCAAGGCTACCCCAATTTCCAAGTCCCCTGAAATCCTGAATGCCTCAATTTTCCTTCCTCATAGACTGAAAGCAAAGACTTTATCCACAAATACATGCCTCCTAAGTGCTGTCACTCTGGTCAAACATATTTCAGTTCTCTGACTGGCCCTCTACTCCTACTCCAGACTAAATAAGGACAACAGTTCTTGTAATTAAAAAGCAAAGTAGGAAATCAAACTAAAACAGATGCAGTGAGGAAAAAATGAAACAACTTGAGAAAAGGGGAGAGAAAAATCACAGGAGAAATAGCTACAAATTATTTTATAATAGCCACAGGGCAGGGTGAGCTTAGCTGACTGGGGGCAGATGACTGGAGTAGAGCGGCTGGACCTTGAGCCCTCCCTTCTGGCTTCGCAGCATTCCCTCCACTTCTCTGCCGCCCTGGTCTTCATATGACTCCTACCTGGGCCTGTCCTTGGTCCCTGTTGCTTGAAATCTCTTCTTCCTTCCTTTCTATACCCCATTAAAGTATTCATTTTACTAGTTATAACCCCAAAACGATCTCTTAAAATACTTCAAAGAGAGCTATAGACCACAGTTCAGTGTGATCATCTACCAAGAATATTCATATCCAAACAGGGGACAACAAGATGAATTCCCAATGGTAGATTATCAGGTCACGGCAGGATCATTGGAGGAAAGGAGGGAAGGAAAAGGATAAGCAGAGGTGGAATGAAGAAGGAAAGGAAGAAAATATTTACTGAGTGCCATTTAGTTTTACATATAGCATTATGTGAGCAACTGCCCAGACAATACTCCCTAGACTAAACGGCTGCTAGTCAGGAACTTCAACTCCATTAATCCAGATCTGAGATAACTCCTAAAAACAATGGTCAGGAAATACAGGGAAAGGCAATTCTGTGACCCTCTCATCTCTCATCTTATGACCCTAACATTATACACATCTGGAAAGTAGACAGTAAGGGTGGCCAGGTACTGGACTCTGCCAGGGCTTTAGAAGTCAGTAAGCTACTCTGAGGCCCTGTGTTCTCATTAATAAAGCAATGCCGTTGGGGGGAAAAAATGGTATCTATACTTTCTTCTCATATTTAAATTATATAATTTATTAATATTATGTTATCTAATTAATATTATTAAAATTATTGAATTAAAGTATTAATATTAACTATATGATTATGTGATTCAATGAATTGTCAGATTTCCCCTTCTATAAGGTCATTCCTATAGCAGATAAATATGCTTTTATTTCTTCTATCTTAAAACAAAAACAAAAACAAAAAACTCTCCTTATATTGCTTCTCCCTCTGGGTACTATCCTATTTCTCAAATTCCCTTCTCAGCAAAATTCTTTTTTTTTTTTAAAGATTTTATTTATTTATTTGACAGAGAGAGAGAGACAGCGAGAGAGGGAACACAAGCAGGGGGAGTGGGAAAGGGAGAAGCAGGCTTCCCGCTGAGCAGGGAGCCTGATGAGGGGCTTGATCCCATGACCCTGAGATCATGACCTGAGCCGAAGGCAGTCGCTTAACCAACTGAGCCACCCAGGCGCCCTCAGCAAAATTCTTTGAAAGAGATGTCTTATAATCCATATTTCTACTCTTTCTCCTCCCAGCCTCCTTGAATCCACTCCAATCAAACTTCTGTCCCCATCACAGAACAGAAACTCTTCACATAAATGTCACCAGTGATCTCTCTAGTAGTCAATTCTCAGTTGTTCTTTTGACTGTTAGCAGAATTTTACACAGTTCCTCCACCGAACACTTTCTTCATTTGGCTTCCAGGACACCACACTCACCTCGTTGCTGGTCACCCCTTTTCAATCTAATTTTCTGGTTCTTCCTTATCTCCCTGAATTCCAAATATGGAAGATTCTACAAGACAGCCCTTATTCCTCTTCTTTCTCTCTCCACTCAGGCAATGGATGATTTCATCTGTTCCATGGCCTTGGAGACTATCTCTGGGCTGATGACTCCCAGAACTCTCTCTTGACATCACACTTGTACATCCAAATGTTTATGTGAAAACACTCTTTGGATACCTAGTTAAGTTCAAATTTAACATGACGAAAGTTCCCCAACTTATTCTTCCCGAAGTCTTTCCAGTCCCATTAAGTGGCAACTCCATCCTTCCAGCTGCTCAAGACTACAGCTTTGGAGTCACTTTTGAATCCTTTCTTTTTCTCACACACTACATTTTGTCCATCCACAAATTCTATCGGTTCTTTCTTCAACACATAAGCAGGAGTCCAGCCCTTCTTTCCATTTCCACTGTTACCATCAACTCCTAGTTGAATTATTGAAGTAGCTTCTTATAATAATCACCATCCATGCTAGAAACAGATGCAAACTATACTCAAATGGAGTAACTGAGGAGAATTTAATAAAGGGACTGTTTACAAAGGTACACACAAGATTAAGAGAAATTCACAAATGATGGCCAACTGTCCTGAGTATGGTAAGGCCACTGGGGCCAAAGAAGTCACTACTATTCTTAGACCTGAAGGAGCAAAGAGTGGGAATAATTACCTGAACACACACACAACAGAAACTGTATTCTTCAGTGGACTAACTCAATCAGCCTGTGGCAACCACCAGGAATGAAGATGGAGAAATGAACATCATTAACTCACTGTCCTCCTACCTTCTGATCTTCTGATCATGGATATAACTGAATCCTAAGCCAGAAGAAGAGAGAGGCTCCTAACCTTGTGTGTTCCTCTGGGATACAGAGCAGAATGGAAAATAACAGAGAAGGGATCTGGAGGGAAAAATAAATACATCCAACAAAATATCTTCATCTGCAAAGCAGAAATAAGTATTACTGTCATGGAATAAAGTGAAATAATCTACATAAAGAATATAGCACAATGTCTGCCACATAATTTTTAGGGAAAAAAACAACTCTTATTTGCCTGGCATCATATTTCCAAGTGTGGAATCTTATGGCATGATGCTTTCCATACTTACAATCATGACAAATTAGTGGGCTGTGAATTTAAAGGGTTTCCCAGCATTTTTTTTTTTAATTTATTTATTTGAGAGAGAGAATGAGAGAGAGAGAGCATGAGAGGGGGGAGGGTCAGAGGGAGAAGCAGACTTCCTGCTGAGCAGGGAGCCCGATGTGGGACTCGATCCCGGGACTCCAGGATCATGACCTGAGCCGAAGGCAGTTGCTTAACCAACTGAGCCACCCAGGCGTCCCTCCCAGCATTTTTTTAAGAAATGGAAATGACCAGCATATGTCTCATGAAGTAAAGATAAGTATTGTCTCAAAAACATTCAATTAAGATGAACCATGAGAGACTATGGACTCTGAGAAACAAATTGAGGGTTCTAGAGGGGAGGGGTTCAGGGGATGGGTTAGCCTGGCGATGGGTATTAAAGAGGGCACATATTGAATGGAGCACTGGGTGATATATGCAAACAATGAATCATGGAACACTACATCAAAAACTAATGATGTAATGTATGGTGATTAACATAACATAATAAAAGAAAAAAACCATTCAATTAAATTTAATTAAAACACACATAAAATTCAAACTTCAAATATGACTCAAGACCCAGAATGCCTCTTCTCCTTCTATTCTGAAGCTACTGAAGCCTTGGCTATCTCTCCCCTCATGTATCTCGTGGCCACTACTGCCTTGAACTGCTCTGTTCAAATCTATGATTCTGCTAGCAAAACTCCTTTGGCTCAAATGAAATTCAAACTAGGAGGTACTGCCCTTGCTTATGTACCCTGACTGGTTAGCTACACATAAACACAGATTATTGTAGGATTCAAATATGGAGTTGTTCAAATTCTTGAACTTTATGATCCAAAATGACTCATAATTTTGTAGGACAGAAGAAAATTTCAAATGCAGATATTCATTTGAAACAGGTTTTCAAACCCCATACTGTTTGTGTCACTGTTTTAGCTTAGGAACACGATGGAGAAATTCTAGCTACAGGGAGTAAAGATCAAACTGTCTTCTTCTTTGAGGTAGAAAAGGATTATAAGCCAAACGATTATATTATATAATATGGATGTGTTTGCCAGTTAACATGGTCTTCAATCTCCCATCCTGAAAGTACTTTACTGATTATCTGTGAGAATGGCCATGTTCTTGAAAATCCATTTCCAACTACAAAGGAGGAAAAGGGGGACGCCTGGGTGGCTCAGTCAATTAATCATCTGCCTTTAGCTCAGGTCATGATCCCGGGGTCCTAAGATCAAGTCCCATGTCGCACTCCCTGCTCAGTGGGGAGTCTGCTGCTCCCTCTCCCTCTCCCTCCCCCTCCCCCCTGCTCATGCTCTCTCCCACTTGCTCAGGCTTGCTCTCTCTCTCTCCCTCAAATAAATAAATAAAATCTTTTTTAAAAAAACAAAGGAGGAAGAGGAAGATCATAATGTCATGTCCTATGAAATCAAAGACATGTGCATAAAATGTTTCCATTTCTCAAGTGTCAAATCTAAGATTCTGAGATTAATAGAAACAGAAAGAGAAAGAAACAAATGGAGTCAAAGGAGAAGGAAAAGAGGAAGAGGTTAGCAGCAGAGATGGGAGAAGATGGAGAAAAGGAATTCCAGGGTGAAGAGGAGGAAGAGGAGCCATTACCAGAAATCTTTATTCCATCAATTCCCTGTCACATCCTCTGTGGATTTTACTCTGAGCCAAGGAAGTTCTGGGTTTCTTTGGGTGGCTATGACTCTGGTTTTCTGTATCATTGTGAGTTCCCCCATATGACAAAAACAGTGATATCACAGAAAAGAAGGATGAGCCTTCTGATTTTCTTCTTGAAGACACAGAGAATAATCCCATCCAAACTATCACTTTCAGCATTAGCCAAGACTGATGTTTTGTGGAATGCAAAATGGAGAAATTCGAGTCTTAGTATCCTAAGCCAGAAAAATCCTTCATTGACGAATATGGTAGACTACTGGCACTTCAATATGCATGCCAATAATTATGGTTATGGATTAAAGGCATCTATCCTAGCTTTGATGACCATTTTTTGGTGACCACTGGAACAGGTATTAATATTTTGTTTTCACCACATTTTCTGAATTTGAGCTAAACAAAGCCATCAAAGCCAAAGTGCTGTCTCCCAGGTTAGGAACTGAAGCAGAGCCAACGCCAGAAGATATGGAAAATCCTAAAGCCTACAGTATTGAGAATGCCAGAAGAAAAAGAGAACATAACAAGTTAATGAAAGAAGTGGGAGAGTAAAGGCTGGAAAGAGAGAACTCAAAGCTTTAAGGAATAAATTTTGGAAACTTCTAGAAATGAATGAAGAATTACCAAAGCATATGCAGTTTAAATGAACAGATCAATTATAGAAAAAAAAGAATCAATTATAGAAAAAGGGAAGAAATTCTACCTAAAACCCTAAGAGAAATTATGGTGAAAAATCAAATTGAGAAAAGGAAGAAACATATTAAAAGCTGAAAGGGGCCCAACTTAAGATTCAGCAGTGAAAAAAAAAGAATGGAAGGAACTGTACAAGAGTAAACCTGATGATGACTATGAAGATTCCCAAGATGCTGAAGCCATCAAAGAGACCAGTTGTATATGGGAGACTTTAATCTGAAGACAGCCTTATACTATAAGATACCTCAGCATATGAGAATAAATGCCACGAAGAAGAAAGAGAAACTGGGACACCTAGATCCCATGGCCCATTCAAAGAAAATGCACATGAACAGGTACATCCTCTCTCTTCAAGACCTCACCGTGGCTGTCATCAAGGAAATACAGTGCCTGGTACAAGAACTGAAGAGCATTCAGTTGATTCTTCACATATCCAAGCATATCCCTATTCCCCAAATCCCCCCAGATATACCCAGAAGTTCCAGAAAAGAGATTTCAGTATGATGAGGAAACTCTCCTAGTTTTAAGCAACAGCGGACGAAGAGTCAGGATGAAAAGTCAGGGTCTTGCAGGCTCTCAGATTCTCTTCTGGAAAGGACAGTGATCTGATGACATGAGATTCATCGTCTAGATCATCAACGGCATCAACACTCAGCCTAGATACTCCAAAGTTAATGGAATTTGAAAAAGCAGATCCAACTGATGTGAAGCTGGAGATTACAAAAAGGGATGACATTAAACACTTATACATGCAACAGTATTTGACCAACAGGATCAAAGAACTGTCGCTTTTGATGCAGAACTCTATCTCCCAAGGCATCAGAAACTAAAACTAGATACTCAGATGAAATGATCTGACCTGCACCATGTCACATTATTTCAAAAAATGCTTCTCCTCGAGAATTTTGAAAAACAGGAGAATGTACTTCAAGAGCACATAATTCAGGAGGCAGAGAGGAACTGGACTTGCAATGGAAAATAAATGAAACTCTTAAAGAGATGGAAGAGAAAAAGAATGAAATTGCCAAGCTCCAGGACCAAGAAAAGTCACTCTATATGGGCTTCCAAGCTGCCATTGGAGAAAACAATAAATTTGCTAATTTCCTCATGAAAGTCTTAAAAGAGTAGTAAGTGGATGAAGAAAAAGGAGGTTGAATGAGATGCTGATGAAGTTGAGGATAATGATGAATCAAGTGAAGAAGAATCCGGCTGGGAGAGTGATGAGGATGAATATGAATCTCATAATAAGGTTTTTGATGATATTATTTGCCCAACAAATTGTGATATGGGTCTTTTTGAACTGGCCCTTCAACTCTGATAGAAAAGGATGGACACTGAGGAGGCCTTAGTTGAAGGAAAGAAAATTACCAATAACCTCAAAAAGAAATATGATGCGCTATCCAAAAAAGTAAAAATTATGACAAATAACCTGAATGCAGCAAAGGAGGCCCTAGAGGTTTACCAATGAGAGACACAGCAGTGGCTGAATGAACTGCTGGTTATGATTCCACTCAAGCTCCACCGGATAGATCATGTAGTATTTGGAGAAATACCTAATGATCTTTCTGGAACCTTGGTCTTTTCTAACCATTCCTTGGGATGGCTGCAAGAACAAACTACGACTCCATGAGGAAAATTCCAAGCAACAAAAACTTAACAAAGAATGTTGGAAGAGGTGTAAACAGCTTATCTGAAAAAAGAGAGAGATGGTAAAAAGGATAAGCAAAATGGAAGAAATAACTAATGATCAGCAAGTTTAGCTGTGGGATGGACCTAGAAACCCTTCAGACAGTTTCTGTGAACACATTTGAAGAGCTAAAGATCAAGAAACTTTGAAAGGAGGGGCGCCTGGGTGGCTCAGTTGGTTAAGCGACTGCCTTCGGCTCAGGTCATGATCCTGGAGTCTCCGGATCGAGTCCCGCATCGGGCTCCCTGCTCAGCGGGGAGTCTGCTTCTCCCTCTGACCCTCCCCCCTCTCATGTGCTCTCTCGCTCTCTCATTCTCTCTCTCAAATAAATAAATAAAATCTTTAAAAAAAAAAAAAAAAAAAAGAAACTTTGAAAGGAATTATTGAATGCGAAGGAAGATGTAGTAGGAAAAGCTTGCTCAAGTGCAATGGGAGCTGATGACAAAGACAAAGAAGCACACCCAAAGCTTCATCAGACAAATGATTTATGTATCAAAAAGAGGAAACCTGATTCTTGGTTGAATACACTCCAAAACCAGCAGGGCAATGGCTTCCAGGGCCCTAGGAAAGCAGATATATATTGTGGCAAGAGAGAAGGTCACAGAACTGATCCAAGTTCAGGCAGAAAAGAGAAAGAGTTGTTCTTTTGCATCAGAAAGGTGGTCTTACCCTCTCACCCATTCAGCCTCTGCAAGAGAGTAAGATGAAGCCCATGCACGGGCCTTTAAGTTTGCTTTTTTCTCAAATCCATCCAAGATTTCTGAATATAACTGATCAGAAGTTCTGTTTCCTTGCCACATGCCACAATCCTATTTTTTTAAAGTGAACTTACCTAAAAGTCTAAAACCAGATCCAGTCATATAGTTTTAATAATTTTTCTCCAATTCGGTTACCTTAGAACTGACTGTAGCACCCAACATCGATTTCCGATTGAACTGAACCCTTTTAGATCCATTTGGAACCCACTGGATTGAATATGGAGTCTCAGAAGGCTGTATCTCAAAACTGCAAGAAAGTATTTGTAATATATCATGTTTTAAGAAATTTGTCTCTTGGTTATCTGAATGTTTAGCCATTGGCAAGACAAACTATCATTTAGCAATCTGTGAGAAAACTTGGCTTTTTTTAATCCTTGGAAAATAAACTTTGATGTTAAATATTCTCTGAGAGGACAAAAAAGAAAAGCACAATCCCAAGGGAGAGGAAGTGAATGAAAACTTGGACAAAGTAGCCGTCAAAAGAGAAAGCGACAAACCAGGGGTATAGGCCAAGCAGCCCTAATTCCTTAGAGTTCGTAATTTGTGGCTGAAGATGGATTTAGGTCTATCAGAGAGACATATTGAATACCTGCAAAACAATGCAGCAGAACTCATCTTTGTGAGAAATAAGACACAGAGGAACACGTTTCCTTGGTATCTACTGGGTTGACAGAGTAATCTCATCTCATTGGAGCCTAAAAATTGACAGAATAATGAGACTCTCTGGAATTGTGGGGCCAGGTTAGAGAACTTTGACCTGAGCTGGAAAGGGCTAAATTAGAGAATACAGGGTTGAGGAGATAAGCTGAAGTAAAAATAATATGCTCTCTGAGCAGTTATGTTATTTATATACTATATGCTTTACGTATATTATCTAACTTCATTCTTAAAACAATGCAATGAAGTACTAGTATTATGTCGACTTTACAGAGAATGAAACAAATTATGTAACTATTCTTTTATTGAACATTTATTCCCTGTTTTTTTCTATGCTGAATTAAACATTCATTTTAATTTCTTAAAAAGAAAAGCACAAACATTCTGCCAACAATATCTTAGAACAAGAAATGCAAATTAGAATTCTGACATTGTTAACTTTGCAGAGCAGTTATTTGAGGGCTCAGGATGCAAGACATGCAGACAGACAGCAGTTTGCTTTGGACTGGCAGAAAGCAGGAGACTACCCAGTTTCCTGAGTCACCTCTGGTTTCAGCAAACTCCTCAGCTCTGAATGGAGCAGAGGAGTGTGTTTTAACAAAATGGTCAATAAGGAGGCTTTTCTCTGAAGAGGTTTGCAGCTCTACTAGTATTCTAAGTATTCCCATAGTTTCTCATGTCCTATGTTATCTTCTTTCAGGTTCTAGTTGAGTCATTTGCTGTTTTTATTTTTATTTTTTTTATTTGACAGAGAGAGAGAGAGAGCAAGCACAAGCAGGGGGAGTGGCAGAGGGAGAGGGAGAGGGAGAAACAGACTCCCCATTGATCAGGGAGCCTGACACGGGGCTGGATCCCTGGATCCCAGGACTCCAGGATCATGACCTGAGCCGACGGCAGGTGCTTAACTGACTGAGCCACCCAGGCACCCCTCATTTGCTGTTTTTAATACAGATCTAGAAGTAATGATAGGTTACACCACTCTGAGAGATCATCTCTAACAATCACTTTTGATTGTGCATAACATTTTAAACTAATTTGAGAGTGTCGTTTTCATTTCAGGGTAAGTGGTCGTGGGAATTCCTGGCTATACCCACCTAAGAATGATCTCACTGATACTTGGATTCCTATTAGTAATAGAACATAGCACTTTAGATTCAGAGCTCTATGGGTGCATATTAATGAGCCACTCCACTGAGCTGTCCTAGAATATAAACTGATTACTAAGAAGGAAAGGTGAAGAAGGCAATATAGCATCAATGTAGAAAGTGACTTAGCAATGTCAAGTCTTCCTAACCTGATGAGGCTGCTGATCTGTCCCCCAAATTATATAGGATTTTGTTTCCTTTCAAAGATTCTTTAATATTCCTATTTAAGAGGTCTGAATAGTTTGTACCTATTACTATAAATCTCTGGTGTAGTAGCTTCTCTATTGGAGAACCTTTACCACTTTCTCTGCTATATGCTCTAAACTCTGTTTGCCTTTGAAGCACTTAAAAAAATGTGCTAGTCATAAAAAGTAATAATAATTAAATAAATACACATTAAATTCAATGTGTATTTCTGTGTGCATATGTGTGTGTTTCTGTGTGTCTGTGTTCAAGTTCTCTGGGTCACAATATAAAATGTATTTCTTACTAAGAGTCATGGTCAAAAAGTATTTGAAAGGCACAATCAAGAACACTTCTTTCTACTCTCACCTCTCACATACCAAAGTCTTTGCAGCTATGGTTAAATTAAGGATTTTGAGATGGGGAGATTATCCTGGATTATAGGATTGGACCCTAAATGCAACTATATGGATCCTTCAAACGGAAGAGGAGATTCTACACACAAAGAAAGCCAATGTGAAGACAGAGTAGAGAGTGATTTCAAGATACTGACCTTCCTTGAAAATTGAAGTGATGCAGTCACAAGTCAAGGAATGCTAGCAGTCATCAGAAGCTAGAAGAAGCAAGGAATGATTATCCATTCATCAGTTGATGGAAATTTCAAAAGATTACTTTTATAGCTTCTTTCCATGTCCTTAGTGGGAAGGGAAAAGATTACCAGACTTACATCCATGAGTGAGGTATCATGAGAATTGAGAGGGCCTCCCACACACCAATTTGTACTTCAACATGCCTCATAATAATGGCCAACACACTGAGTGATAATTACATGCAGAGCAGACCATGTACATAATTCTCTATCCTCACAAAAATTTGGTGAGGTAGTCATCATTACCCTTGTTTTACAAATGAGAAAATTCAGAGTCAGAAATAACTTATCTAAAATCATACGACTAGTGACAGAACTAGGTTGTACATCCACTTTGACTTGCCTCCAAAAACAGAGCCTTGTCCACTTCAAGTGTCTCCCTATATTACCTATCCCTGGTTTCCTGAGACTGGGCTTCTGTACGTTAACCTGTTCCTCAAGCAACCTATATGCTGTAGTTTGTACATACCAAAAATATACATAATAGAAAATTCTTTATATAATACATAAGAAATTTTGGTTGACAATAAATTACATTACAAAAATCCCAGGGCTAGATGAATTCTTAAGGATCCAAATGCAGAATCTTTTTACAGATGGGGAAAAAAAGGCCAACAAATTTGCATACTTGTCTAATATGCAACCAGCTCATCAAAGCAGAATTTCATTGCAATGTAAATCGATTTCTAGTACTTTATAAGTTCTAAGTGGAAAGTAACTCCGAACTTACTTGATCAAACATTGTAAAACTTCCATTACTGTCTCCATTACTTTCCTCTTCTCAAGCATTTATGGAGGGATATATGAAACTGATGCCCTGTAATGGCAAAACCAAACCTTAGTTTTTGAGGAGAGGAAGAGAAATTTTAAATAGCATTTTTCAGTTGGGATTTGGGGAATCCCATGATCAGAGTATTAACTGACTTTGAAGTGATAATTCCGTTCTACAAAACAAAACCCCAAATATTTATACAAGGTCAAATCACAAATTAAAATAAAATTATTTTAAATAAGAAAATGCTACCGAGCACCCCTGAAACACAATTTGGTTTGTTGTTTTGGTTTTCTGGGACATATTCTCATTTGCTATACTGGCTTGCTGCGTATTTATTTGGCTTCAAGGTGGAACTGTTACGGCATTTTTAAGGATATTCATTACCCTTGACAGTTATAAACAATGAAAGGCGAATGGACTTGCTGAAAAGTGGGGGGGGGGGGGGCGGGGGCGGGGGCGGTGTTCTGAGTAAGGCTACACAGTATTTGTTCTCGCCCTTCTGCACCAATACCTTTCCCCACAGGAATTTGCAAGCACCTTCGGCCCGGTAGCAAAGGGCAAAACACAGAGAAGCCCCAGCTCTGAGCCCAAGCAAGGAGGCAATCCGCCCACCCATCAACCAATCTAAAGTCGTGTTCTGCACCTGCCCACTGCTTGAGCGACCTTTTCCCTCTGGCCCACTGCGTCCCCTTTTACGACAGTTTTCCGACCTATTTGCGGCGGCTACTGCCGTATTTCCTGGGGCGTCCGTATCTGGGCGGTTTGTGTCTGCTGGTGGTGGCCGCGTCGGTGTCTGGTAGAGGAGTGGGAGTTGGTGGCTGCGGCCTTTGGGCTGGGATGAACCGCGCTCTCGGTGGAGGCCGGGGAGCCGAGCCAGAGCCATGGTGAGTGCGGCCTTCTGGTCTCCTTAGCGATCTCGGGTCCAGGCCTCAATCTCAAGTTGCGACCTCGGAGGAGGGGAGCCGAGGTTGTCTCCCCATTGCGACTCTGGGCTGGAGACACAGGGCCGCAGAGAGCCACGCTCTCCAGGACACAGAGCTGTTGGCTCAACTCTCGAGGGCCTTTATGTTCTCATATGGCCCTTCTACAGGGGGTTCCAGTCCCTGGTTCGTCGTCCCCGAGGCTCAGTGATGAGTGGAAACGCATTTGATTATACCTGCCCTTCCTCTGATACAGCCTCACAGTACCTTCTCCACTTTGCTGTATCCTTCCCCTTGGCTTTTGCCGACACATCTTTTCCTGAATACATTTGGAGCCTCTGTACAGTGACCGTGAGACGCCACAGTGCCGAAGGCGCTGTGAAAAGCTATTCTTCTCGTTAAGCCCACGTTTAACGTTGAAACGTGTTGTCAAAATTCTGCAGTGACTTTAAGTAGTTCTTTCTCTAGCAGAAACTTTATTTCCATTGTTCTTGATTGAACATTAATGTGGTTTCATTTGCCCGGAGGTGAGAGGTTTTCAGAGGGAGGGTGATCTTTTTCACTGTTGTAAAAGTAAATTAAGCAAATCCACTCGCTCTTGTCTTTCACAGTGAAAATCCCATACCTTTACGACGAATTGGAGATAAAAGTTGCAGTTAAAGGATCATGGGCAGACTATTTACTTCCTAAAAGTTGTTTCTCCTTTTGAAATAAAACTTGTAATGAGTTTGGGGTGGGACAATAGGTACGATAGGGAAGGGTGAGAATTCGAGAAGTAACCTATTCACTCTGCTTCCCCTTACCAGGCCAGTACAGTGGTAGCAGTTGGACTGACCATTGCTGCTGCAGGATTTGCAGGTTTGTTTATGGTTTGGGAGTGGAAGTGAAGTAGGGGAGGTTGGAGATTGCTTAATTAGTTTATTGCTTTTGTTTTTAGGCCGTTATGTTTTGCAAGCCATGAAACATATGGAGCCGCAAGTAAAACAAGTTTTTCAGAGTCTACCAAAATCTGTAAGACTTACTAAACATTTTTGCTAATTCTCATTCCTGTATATGAAGCCTAGAGTCACACTGGAAGAGGGTAAATTTCCAAACATCCGTGGAGTTCTGAGAGATTGCTTTGGGCCCCTTCTCTTCCTTCCCACAAAGAGGGTTTTCTTAGAAGTTCTGAGCTTTGTAATATTGTTAACCCTAAAAAAGTGTTTTGTATGACAGAATTGGGGTATTAACACAATTCTAGTATCATGAAAATTACATCACTTTATTGTTTAGATACTGTTAACTTCAGCAGCATTTGTCCAAATTCTTGCCTTCCCTTATCTGCTCTGCATGACAAACACGGAGAGATCTAGGGGTCTGAAGTGATCCATTCTTAACTGTGTGGCCCTGGCACTCCCTAGTAAGATTCTTGGGTAGCACTGGAGTTAAGTAGGCTATAGAGTATGAGTGGATGTGATGTTTGGCTGTGACAGCTTGTTCAGTATTTATTTTTATTGTTGATTGAATGTGACAGAATAGGGTGACGGTAGATTTTACCAATATCATCTCTGACATAACAAGGTCAGAGGACCTGGTAGCCTGATTTTCTCAATACATATCTTAAAGTCTTGTTTTAGTAGTTACCTTTACCCTCAAAATACCCTTGAACCACTCATCTGAAAGGATCTCCAAATCCTTTTCTTAAAGCACTTGTTTTTCTAACATATATTCTTAGATCAAATTTTTTAAATTATATTTTAAAGACTTAGAGCATGAGACGGGGGGAGGGTCAGAGGGAGCAGCAGACTTCCCACTGAGTAGGGAGCCTGATGTGGGGCTCCATCCCGGGACTCTGGGATCATGACCGGAGCCAAAGGCAGATGCTTAACCGACTGAGCCCCCAGGCGCCCCTCTTAGATCAAATTTTATCTATAACATAGCTAACATGGAATAATCTTCCCTTTATTCTAAGAATTGGCTTTGAGGCACTGTTCTTTTGTCTTATATTTTTAAGATAGTTTTTCTGAGGAAAAAAAATGGATGTTTAATGATCATTAAAATATTCGTTGCTACTTATAAAGCTAAAATGCAGTAAGAGTTGCAGTTAAGGTTCTCTGAAATGTCTTAATTTTTCTATGAACATTTTCAACACTTTTTTAGCAATTTTCAGTTTATTCTAATAATCTATTTTTACGGATGCATTTCCTCTTTCAGGCCTTCAGTGGTGGCTATTATAGAGGTGGGTTTGAACCCAAAATGACAAAACGAGAAGCAGCATTAATACTAGGCGTAAGGTAAATAATTTCTAATATTTGTAACATTTTTGTACAACTCTTAGAGCTATGAGCAAATGTAGAAAGACCTTTTATTAAAACTTATAATAGTGTTCCATACATTGTAAGATCTAAACACTCCCTACAAAAGTACATTGAGAAGGCACACTGGCACATAAGCACTTTTTAATTCACTGAAAGATAGGCTTTTAAACCGACAGTTGCAGCGCTCAATGTTGTTCTCTATAATAGTGAAATTCTCCATTTCCAGATACTTAAACATGCTTTCCCTTTCAATAAAAGGACTTTTATGATTATAAAGTTCAAATAATTTTAATATTTGAGAGCGAGCAAGCGAGCATGAGTGGTGGGAGGAGCAGAGGGAGAGGGAGCAGCAGACTCCGTGCTGAGCTCAGAGCCCAAAGCGGCTCTATCCCAGGACCCCAAGATCATGACCTGAACCAAAATCGAGTCAGACACTTAACCGACTGAGCCACCCAGGTGCCCCTCAACTAATTTTTTATGAATGCCTTTATGGGGTGCCTGGGTGGCTCAGTCAGTCAAGTGTCTGCCTTCGGCTCAGGTCATGATCGAGCCCCATGTCAGGCTCCCTGCTCGGCGGGGAGTCTGCTTCTTCCTCTTCCTCTCCTCCTCCCCCTCACCCCCACTTGTGCTCTCTCATGCTCTCAAATAAAATCTCTTAAAAAAAAAAAGGGAATGCCTTACTTTCCTAAGGAGCTATTTAGTTCCCTGATTCAGAAGATTCATCATCCTTGTATGTTAGGGAAGAGGTTCCTAAACCACTTTTCATATTGTTGTGTTGACTTGACTCCAGTTTCACAATATCTTTAATTGGCCTTTATGTACAATTTTTTGATATGATCCAGAAGTAAACTCCACCTTTTTCTTTTTAAACTAGCCCTACTGCCAATAAAGGAAAAATAAGAGATGCTCATCGACGAATTATGCTTTTAAACCACCCAGACAAGGGTAAGTAGCCATTAAATTCTTCTTGTACATGTTTTTAAGTCACTAATTGTTACTAGTGGAATAATTTCATATTTAATTCTTGGCTATTTCAAGGGAAATGCCTAAATCTATGTGTGAGCACTGTTGCCCAGGCTGGATCCATCCATTTTCCAATGTCTTAAAAGAATAAATCCTGAATGAAAAATTTATAGAATAAGCTTATCTAGTAACTACTGTAATTTGAAAGTAGTGATAACATTACCATTTTCAGATCTGCAGTAGTGATAAATGTGACTTCTAGTCTAAATACTATCAATACTGGTTTTGGTGGGGGGGGGTCAGTATTATTAAAGGAAATGTTAAGTTTCAGTTAAGGAAACTAAAAATTTAGTTTTTTCTATCCATTATCCATTTCTATCTGTATCTAGAAACCTGTAAGATTTGTTTCTATTTCTAAGCAGACTTGACTGTGTTGAAACAAATAATTACTAGGAATACCAAAATATAGATCCCCAAATCCTTGTTCCACTGCTCAAAAACGAATAGGCCCTTTTAAGAATGTTTTGATTTTAAACAGGGCTGTGATTGTTTGGTATTGGACTGTAGTAGCCTCCTTTACAAAATTTAGCTTCTATTATTGAAGGGCTTCTGATTCATTAAGTGTAGTATGGAGCCTACAAAGGTGTATTTTCTTACTGGGATGTTGATGCTTGCTCCTCTGAGAACTACATTTTGAGAATCAGTGCTCCAGCGTAGTAGTAGGAGAGCACCCAACATTATGAAGGCACAATTAGTAACAGGAAAAGAGAAAAACTGTGAAGGACAGAAAAAGAGTACAAATCATAGTGGGGGGGTCTTTCCAACAAAGCTCAGAAACCTCTGAGAACATATTTTCAAAGTAACATAGTACAATAAATTCATGTTCATGTATGACATAATCGTAAATAGTAACTTACACTATTTCAAGGTCACATATGTAGGGGGTTTTTAATCCTATTTCTATCAGTTTAAGTCTTTAAAGGTGCCATTTTTGTGGAAATCTTCATGTGAATTACTTCATTTCCCATTGGTCAAAGATACTACCATACATTTGGTCATCTGTTTGCTGTGTCATAGTTATTTTAAAAAGTCAAAATGCCGTTTCTGCTAATTCCACCTCTCAGATAAGCAATAGGAATCCTTTAAACAAGAATGTTCACCAAGGAGAAATTGAGAAGCCGTATTATAACTATTCCTTTTTTCTTTCTTCCTATAGGAGGATCTCCTTATATAGCAGCCAAAATCAATGAAGCTAAAGATTTACTAGAAGGTCAAGCTAAAAAATGAAGTAAATGTGTGATGAATTTTAAGTTCTTGTTAGTTTATGTATACAAGTGCTAGCTTTTTATAATAAAATGCCTCAAAGCTACAAATTTTAAGAATGATTTGGCACAAACTAAACCAAAGCTTTGATAGAAGTTTCTTCTTTGAATGTGAGGATTTTAAATGAGATTACAGAATATTTGGAGATTTAACATTCAGTAATTACAGATACCACTTGAATAGAAATTAGACCGTCTCTGGCTTTGAAGGAGCCCCCAATCTAATGGGATAGTGAAAAATTGGTAATTAAAATACAATGTGATATTAGGATGAAATTTGCATAGGTTGTTATAGGAGGGATTCATCCTATTGGGAGAAAAGGCTGCTCAAAGTTGAGAAAACCAACCCCACTGCTTGGAACCTTAAATTTTAAAAGTGAGTTTAGCCACAACTTTGATCTAAGAAATATATCTAATTATATATATAACTGGCAGAATTTAGATTTCATACATTAAAAATTGTTAACAGCATAAGGTTTGACAGTAGAGGTCTTGTTTTTAATCAAGAAATATTTACAATATATTGAACTAGCCACTTAAAGAAACAAAGTTTATAAATTATTGGGGTTTTTTTATGTAGTAAGTTTTTGCATTTGTTATGACCAAGCTTAAACACAATTAGCAAAACTAAAAACTGAAATGCTCTCATTTATGGAAAATAGCATGGACTATTGGAGAATTTATAAACTCATATATTTAAATAACGTTTATGGGTAAATTGGCTTACTATAATTGGTCTAACATAAAATATAGAAGGATCTTAACTAGAGGACCTGTAAAAACATCTGAAGTAAAAGTCTGCGGCCACCAGCAGGAATGTTATCTTTAGCTGTAAGATGATAAAGTATACTACCTACTTCACGTCATCTTAAAAGTTCTAATTAATGGAGAACACAAGACTTTCAAGGTCAGTTAAGATCAAAATAGTGGCGGCAATCCTGTTTGGTGTCGGAATGTGTTTACCGGCACTTCAGATTTGGGTTATATCTGCCGTTTATTTTCCCGTTTCCTTAAAATCTGATCAAGTCTACTTGTTATGATTTAGAGTAGGAGAAAGCACCAGCTTAAGGCAGCCATGGCTTTTATGTAAGATAAATCTTTTTAGTTATTTCTAGGGAGAAGGGCTATGAAGGTACACTCTGTTATTCAAAGTAGTAATGTTCTATGAAGTTACTGAAAACACTGAAATCAGAAAATACTGAACCATGTGTTCATAGGGGAAATAAAGGTTCCTCTGACCCTCTGGGTCATGTTTTTATCAACCAGTCAATATATAACCTTGTTTTATATGTGTTTCTATTTAAAGACCTTAATGTTGTTGATTCATTAACGTTAAACTTGCAACCAACACTAACTCCTGTCATTACATTACAGCCTTCTTGTGTTTAGGAACATTAGGCGGCACTTCACTAGGCTTGAGGGCCATCTTAAACAGGAAAATCACCAATAAGCACAAAAATATGAAAAACTTAGCATTAACTGGACCACAGAAGGAATGCTTATTTACAGTATGGTAACTGAAACAAGGCAAGCATCACTTTGGGTGTTGGGTGATTGTGAATTTGCTAACAAGGAATCTGCTAATAATGAGGATCAACTATTTTGACTTACTAATGTTTTGTTTCAGTCTTCTGGACTAATCAAAAGTTTCCTTAAGAGATTATCAATTATAACTTAAAAGCAAATTTTTGAAAGACAAATAGGAAATATGAGCTAATATGCCCAGAGACAATCAAGCATTGGCCCTAAAAGGGAAAACTTCGTGTAGTGGGTATATTTTCAGGTGTTTAATGCAAATAGCACACCTGTTCTAAGACAACTATTAAGATAATGAAAAATGCTTTCAAATAACAGTAAGGAGAACAGAGCACATTTTTCAGTAATCAGTTTTATTTCCTCTAGGCTTACCTTTAAGTAGAAGAATCCACATTTCATTGTAGATTATGAACCAAACCTACCATTTTTCTTGGGAAAAAGTCACCTGTGTGAGGGCTCCAGATCATAGTTGGTAACTGGTGCAAGTATGATCTGTGTAAGAGAGCCTTCATCTTTAAGTGTTTTTTAACAAAATAGTTGATGTCTAATGTTAACATTTATTGACTACTTACAGTATACTAGCATTGTGCTAAGTAAGCATTTAAGTATGTTTTACAAGTAAGGAAACAATAGTGAAGTAACGCCCAAAACAATATTCTGGGTGAGAAGGCTGATCTTTCTTAAACCTAAAGTCCATGCTGTTAACCTGTGATAACCTATCAGAAATCTGATAACCAGGCATGTTTTCCTTGGTGGTAATGAATGCTCAAGTCTGAGAGCTGTCATTACACCTTTACCGTGGGGCCTTTTTATCAGTAGGTACTCAGACTTTTTTTTTCTTCAAGGGGGAGGAAGGTACGCACACAACACTGAGAGATAGGAGATGCAGGTTTCAAGTCAAACTTGGGCAGTAATAGCCAGGCAACTTTGAGTACACTACACGTGGTTAGGCCTCTGCCTCCCCATCTGTTAATGGCCAACTTAAAGAAAAAAAAAAGTTGATGGTTCCTCCATATTTTATGGGTAGGGAAACAAAAAGAGCAAATTATTTCAGAGGTTACACAGCTAATGAAACTCTAAGCAAGCCCTGGGGGGTCTTCTCCAATTTACTCTGTTCATTTGTAACATGGTTCTCTCTTTATTAGTCCTGAATTATTCAGGTAGGTTATGGGGAATTCCTGTCCACAGCCTTAATGTTAGATCTGGCATACCAGAGATTTAGTTCCCCTACTTTGTCCCTTCCATTTTGCCTTCACTGCCTCTGGGTTGACATTACTATGAGTCCTGTGCTGCTTTGTAAAAACTGCTTTGCTGGTGATAAAAGTGGGCTATAATGAGCGGTCCTGGAAGTTAAATCTTTTCCCACTCTTAGAATTTTAGGAAAATTCTCTTGCCTTCAACTGTTTCCCAAATGATGGGAATACCTATGGAAGCATTTAAAAAAAAAAAAGTCTAGTTATACAAATCAGTATCCCAGAACACCCAAACCATTCAAGAAATGATTGAAAACTTGTATGAAAACAGGTGGAATACGCATATATTCTAATTACAAAGCCTGATTGTAAGGTTTTCTCTGCTAACCTTAGTTTATAACAAAAAAAGGGTAAAAGGCAGCCAGAAAACCACTAATTGGAAAATATTAGGTTAACTAACTTTTTTTTTTTTTAAAGATTTTATTTATTTGACAGAGAGACAGCGAGAGAGGCAACACAAGCCAGGGGGAGTAGGAGAGGGAGAAGCAGACTCCCCGCTGAGCAGGGAGCCCGACACGGGGCTTGATCCCGGGACCCTGGGATCATGACCTGAGCCGAAGGCAGACGCTTAACGACTGAGCCACCCAGGGGCCCTGGTTAACTAACATCTTAACACAAGAGTAAAACCCTAAGCATTTTGAACTGTGCCACACTAAAAAGCTATATTCAGCCTATTGAAAAATGTATGCCCTACCTCAAAACCTTACATCAGAATTCTTTAAAAAATTCACTCAGGCAGAATACTTCATTTAGAGTTGACAAGTCAGGTTTTAAGTTTCCACACTTCTGGCTAGAATACAGAATTATTTCAATCGGAGAAAAGTAGGGTAGAAAAAAATTTAAATTTGAGTAAAGTACAAAAACACTATTTAAAATGCTAGAGTGGGTTTTGGTTCTAAAAAGAATCCTGAACTGAGAGTAACCTTGATACCAGGAAACTTAAATGACCTAAGCTCTGCTTTTTTATTTTGGCACTGTTGTTTAGGGTACAGTGTGTCTGTTTATAGCTAACTGTTACCTTAGCAACAGGCTATAGGAAGAGCTTCTATCCAGGGGCGTCTGGGTGGCTCAGTTAGGCATCCAACTCTTGGTTTCAGCTCAGGTCATGATCTCATGGGTTTGTGGGATCAAGCCCCATGCTCAGCAGGGAGTCTGCTTGAAGATTCTCTCCCACTCTTTCTGATAAATAAATCTTTAAGGAAGAAAAAAAAAAAGGAAGAGCTTCTACCCAGTGTTAAAATTATTCCTGACCCAATGACAAGGTCCATAGTCCAGTGTTAAGGTATAATCTGGAATGTTAGCACTTGCTGTTACTTTAGTACAGTTACAATTAATGGAATTTCAAACATAATGTTTACATTCTTCTTTACAACCAAGTAAACGGCAGGTTGAAAAATGAAACTCAACCAGGTTGAGGCGTAAGCTCCAGGCAACAAGACAAATTAAATTGGTCTATCTACAAAAACTATGGGAAATTGTTTTAATACTCTTAAAAAAAAAAAAATGAGTAGCTTCTTTTGACAGTCCAAGAGGTACAAAGTATTTGGAAAATATCCCTATAATTTCACCCCCAAGAAAAACATACCAATCACTGAAACACAAATTTAAGAAGCTATTCACTAGTATACTTAATAGTGGGGCTTTAAGACTGAGAATGTCAGTGAAAAATAATCTTGTCCTTGCTTTTTTTGTCTTTAGATTGCATACAACATAGTTGGAAAACGTCTGGGTTAGGTATATAGAAACTCCCAATTCTGTACACCTATACCTACAATTTTCAAATTATCAAAGGAAGAGGCAAGCCAAATGGACTGGTAGAAATCCTCTTACAAAGATTATAGCCTGCATTATAGCCTATACCTTGAGTACTTGAAGTAGTAATACAGAAAGTACAGATGATTCTGAATCTAAAGCAATCCACTGATAAACCCTTCTTACAAAATTAATATATTTCCTTATAGAATGTACATGCCTCATCAAGAAATAAAGGACTTTCTGGATGATTAGGCTTTTGCTTGGATTTCTAAAGTAAATGATCATATTTAAAAATATATTTAGGTTGAGCCATAGGAAACTAACTGCCACTTTCCTGGGTCAAAAATGGTGAACTACTGGCAATTTCGTATGGCTCAACAAAATTGACCTATTTTCAACCAAGAGTTGAGTGCAACTTCAAATTAACTACCACTTGCCAAAGTTTAACTATTACAGACTGATTGTTGCTTTACTGCAGATCCTGAAATAAAACCCAAATGTCATCAAAGGTTTTAACTACTATCCATTCAAGAACACTTCCTAATAACTAAAAATTTTAAAAAGGAGTCACCAAATTCAGTATACCAGATATCCTTATAAAAGGTATCGGGGATCCAAACCATAACAGCAAAGATAGCAAACAGTGAGGCTTCTCATCAAACATCCTTTTGCCTTTTGGAATTTTGTCAAACACACAGATCCAGTTCAAATTCAAGTTCCTTGAGGCCTTCTAGAAAATCCAAATGTAAAGTTTCCTTTACCCTCATTCCAATAACCACCATCCGATGTAGGACTTACTGCATTATAGCTAGTTTTCCATTCATCTGTTCTTATATTGTAGACATTGCCTATGAGAAAACTAACTAGGTTGGTTTCAACCTCAAAGTGCAAATCTGTGAAGACAAACGGTACAATTTCCCAAGCTAACTGCAACAGTTTATATGCCAACTCTGCAGAGACCTTTCTCAAGTTACACACTCGACTCAGAAAACAACAGCTACAAAAACACCTGTGACTCAGCATAAGGTGATGGATCCCAGCTACAAAAGAATGGCTGACATAGAGACCTGGAATACAATAAAATACTAGCTACTTTGCCTCTTCCTCACTAGCTTAGTGTTATCTATTCTCAGGTTACTTTACTTGCCTATATATACCTGTACTTTTGCAAAATCATTTAAATGATCTCCCTCAGCCTGGTTCTAAGGAATGCCTGTTAGGTTTTCATGAACCTCACCAGTTTGATGTGCTGCTTCTCAACTCCACATTAAAATACACAATTTATAATTTTACCAACAGTGACTGAGCTATCAACAAAGACTCATTTACACCATTTTGCAAAAGTTTTAGACCCACTGAAGGCTTTAAAAAGGTGATGCCAGGGGTACCTGGCTAGCTCAGTCGGTAGAGCATGTGACTCACTCTCAGGACTGAGAGTCACACACTGGGTATAGACATGACTTAAAAATAAAATCTATGAAAAATAAGTTGATGCCAAACAAGAATACTAGGCTTCCCAAAGTTTCAGGAAAAGGTTTTTGCCTCCATGTAATCTTAGTAAGTTTCCGTGATTTCACCTAACTATACTGAAACAATTGAGGGCTGCACAAGACCTTTGTTTTTTATTTTTGCTTAAGTGTCTTTTAGCACGTCCTAACTTACCAGTAAGTCTTCCCATAGCAACACCTTATCTAACTGGTGTAGAAGTAGCCAAAAAAGATGCACCCCTCTCAAGATAATTTGGAAGGCTACCTGAATCAAATGGTTACTACCTTCGGGGAGTGGGCCTTTTCACTTCTAAATCAGAGTATTTACCCCCAAGAAAAGCCTATTATGGGGGTATCTGGGTGCTCAGTCAGTTAAGCATCTGACTCAATTTCAGGTCAAGGCATGACCTCAAGGTTATGAGATCAAACCATCAGGCTCTGTGCTGGCCGTGTGAAGCCTGCTTAAAAATTCTCTCTTCCATTCTCTCTGCTCCTCCCTCCCCCCTCTCGCTCTCTTCTTAAGAAGGAAAAAAAAAAGCAAGCTTATTATGGTTCTACAGTACACAAGGCATTATTAGGTTTAGTCGTTTGTAAATAATGAAATCTTGATACTTATTTCCTAGAATATGGTTATTCTACTAAAGAACTGCTTGTACTATGCCCATTTTCTAAGATGGTTTTATGTTACTTTCTCAATGAAACAATCTTAATGGAAGAAGGATCTTAGTGAATCTATTCTATATGAAAGAAAATGAAAAATCACTATTTATACCATATTTACCAATTTGGGAATTAATGAAAATTCTCATACCTTGTAATTAATCTGTAACCCTGTTACTGAAGAGAACAAAGAAAAAAAAGCCAACAATTTTACTTCTAACCTTTCATGGTTAAAAAAGATGTCTGTGGGTTAAGTTTTTAAAAATCAGGATATGAAATTATTGATACTGTTACTCAAAATGCAAGGATTGCCCTATTCATACCACATCTTATAAATTCTGTTACTAGGGTTTTAGGAAAAAGCATTTAATACCATCACATCTTAACTGCAATGATAATAAATTTGAGGTCTGGGGCTATATGGACACTGACCTGGCAAATATTACATTTTAGCAGTACCTTCAATTGTCTTTCAGTCATCATAAATTAACTAAAATCACTTTAATAGTTTTATGCACATAACAAATTAAGACAGTTTATGCACATAAAAAACACTTCAAACACCAAATGACAGAAATGCCTCTTTCTTGCTCAGTGGTCTATGTGTTTCTATGGGGGGGGGGGAACCCTCCAGTAAATCCACATTTGATATGACCTCACATATATCTGCATAATTACTTTATCATTGTCACTCTGAACACACTTTATGCAAAGTCTTTATCTTCCTAAAGTTAAGCCATGTGGCTAAAATACATACAAAAAATACAATCATTAATATGACAACCTTCAAAATTATTTCCTTGAGAATCAAAAACTAAGTTAATGGTCTGTTTCTTATTTAAAAATTGTTCACCATGCTTCTTTATAAAAATAATTTTTAATTATCAAAGGCCAAAGCAAAATTCTGGATTTTACCCCATTGCCTTCCGAAAGTTGCCTTTGATAAGATTATAAAGATTTTACTGTATCAAATGTATGATCAATTCCCTAAGCCAATCTATTCTAACACTAAATTTTAAGTGCTAAGATTTCAGAGGATATATTACAAAATGATTAACCAATTAATATTTTAATACTATTTATAAGTATAAATGCTTTTTAAAAAGCAATCACATTAACTATTCTAGGCCTATTACTAGCTCCAACTACTTTGCTACAATTGGTATAAAAAGTAGAAAGTTAATCAGCAAATGGAAGATCAAAGTTTATTTACTACCTGCATACAAAAACATATTGCACATCAAACAACCAAAATCAAAAAAAAAAAAAAAAAAAAAAGGAAAAGAAAAAAGGAAAGATACTCTACTGAAGACTAACATGTACTTTTTATACAGAATAAACCTCCTGGAAATTGATCTTTTCAGTAGTTCAGGTTATGTCTGAAATGGACATGACTAATTCAGCTTAGTGTTTTAACTAAAGCTATGTTTGATTTTTAAATACTGTACACTTTAATAAATAAACCAAACAAAGCCTCAATGTAGAACAGTCACTGCCAATATCACCCAGTGTCCCTGCAGATGAGAGTTTAACAAATGTATTCCAGTGGTCTGCAGATTTTCCTCTACATACAGCATTTAAAAAACACATTAAAACAGACCAGTTTCCAGACTAAACTAATGGAGAAATTACAATTCAGTGCAAAATATTTTAGACTGCATTTCATTCTAGTTTTCCTCAGGTGAAGAAGTGGTTGCATATTATTAAAAATGTAACAAAAGCAGCTAAATGCTTTCATAAAGAATATTACGTTAGGGATCCCACCCCACCCACTTCCCCCCATCTCTGCCATATTTTGAAAACAAAATAACATTTCCTATAGCCAGCAACTTTTTTTAATGTTACATATACTATTCTCAAGGCACATCTGATGATATATTTTATAACACAGTAGGTGTCAAAGTATGTTTAACATATGATTTCTTCAGGATCCCTCCCCTTTCTGAATTCCAAATGGAGGAACTGAAAGTGCGATGTAAAGACTGGCGATCCATATTCTATCTTTGGCAAGCTTGTACAAGCACTATTGTAAAATGTAATGTAAAAGAACTGTAAACTAGGAACTTCTTCAGTTTATGAAACACCATTCAGGACTGCTGCTTCTTGAGTGTTTTCTTCTTTTAAGGTATTAATCTTTTCTTCTCCTGGAGTACGCTGTAGCTTAGAAATTTCATCGCCAGAAGCACTAGTTGGGCCATTTATTGCCTTTTCTGAAGGACCATGCTCTTCAATCACATCTTTTGCCTGCCAAAGGGAGACAACTTTTTCAACTTCTTTATAAATGAAATCTACAGCTGAGGAGGAAAACAGCTATATAAACATTAATTAGCTAATAAATCATTTTAGTTTCATAACCACATTGGATCAAAGGATTAAAATGTTCTTAAGTTTTCAAAGCATGTACCAATGTACTCCACCTCTATTGTCTTTCAACTCTATCTCTAGTACCTAGCAGGGCTAAATCACAGAAGCATCTGTACTTGTTTACTGAAAACTTGAACCTAATTTTAACCACTGGAAAGCTCACCATGTAAAAGATATAAAGTTACCCTAAGCAAATAAACACCTATTTTACTCACCTTTTTTTTTTTGAAACTCATTTACATTAAAGCATTTAAAGAATTGAAACTTAAAAAAGGTCTACATCCATCACTGAGAAGAGGTATATAGCCTATTGCTCCCCAAATTAAGCCAACAGTCTTTATGCCCAATATCTCTGGGTAGACTGAATTTTACAAATGCTATTTGGAATTCTAAATGAAAAGTATTCCAGGCTCAAGCATGCATATCTTCAGTTACCTGGGGCCAAGAACAAAATCAAGAGTAATCTTTAAAATATTATTTGTCTAGTTGGGGAAACAAGTGATCGATCATACAGTAAGTCAAGAAGTAAAAATAAAGCTGAACCATACCAAAACAAAAAACCAAAACAGAACCAAAAAAAAAAAAAACCCAAAAAACAAAAACAACAAAACCTACAGGTTAAATTCTCCTTACCATTTCTTTCTTGTTTTTAGCCAAAGTTTCCCTTGGGAGGTTTCTTTGTCTGCTCTGAGACTCAGCTCTAGAAATATAATCTGCAACTGTGACTGTTGAAGATGAGAAAAAAATTACAGGTGTTGAAAAAATATTTCTAAAGTTTATTTATGGATAAAGAGTAATTTTACTTTTAAAATAAACTGATGGTGGGTAACCCAATTCCAAAATTTTAAGCTGGGTACCACCTCCAACCAAAAACAAAAGTTGAAAAATGTGCCTGTGATTTAGTGCTGACAATAGAAAATTCCAAGCTGGAGATCCAAGGAAGCCTAGATTTAAGTCTGCTTTCACAGGAATCCAGCCATTGCTTCTGACTGACTCTACAGTTGTGGGATAAAGCTTGATATAGAAATCCACAACCAAGAATAAGAAATACAGCATTCTAAACCCAGTGTCTGCAATTCTCAGTGGGGGAAAAAAAGGCAATACTTGGTGCAATCATGGTGTACTATATATACTTCAATTTGAAAATTTCATCAGATATAAAAGATTTACTCAAATTGTTAGGGTTTTTTTGTTGTTGTTTTGTTTTTTTTTTAAGCGCAAGTAAGATATCCAAGTGTGGTATTTTATGGTTTCTTTTTCACATTTCACACTAGAAACCATTCTGAGTGATTTAAAATAAAAAAACTACAAGCCAACTAAAGATGGCGGAACAGCACCCTAAAATGTGGACAATGATCCTGGTGGGAAAAGGGCCACCATTAATTCAGTAACCTCCTCTTCCCCGCTTTGACAATCTTTCAAGGGACTGATTGAAGTAGATGTGTGTTTGCAAGGAAGTGGATGGCAATAGTGACATAAGAGTAAGACTAAAGCAAGCTAACACCCTTCTGCCAACCCAAGTGCAACATCTCTGTTCTACAGGTACTCTGGCCTCACTTTACACCTCAATCCTTTCTCTTTAGGACTTTGAGCTTAGAATTTACTGATTTGGAGAAATATCAAAATAACTGCTCTCTTTCAAAGAAATATTTTCTATCAGAAACTGGGCAGGAAAATCTCTGACTATATGAAATATAGTGTATTTTAATTTACGGGATGAGAGCAAGTTAATGTAAAGAATGAAAACTCAAGTAAATTTTAAATTATTTATTAAAAGTCACTAGGGGAGAAATGGTCCACCAGGTTCAAATTATATGAAAATAAATCATTTTAATAAAGAAGCTGAATAGTATTTACAATTCATTTTTTGTGACCACAAATTAACATAATACTTTTGTAAGATCCAAGAATTTTCTGAAACTACTAAATGAATCTTAAATCTCAAAGAAACCACTTAATTCAGAATACAAATCATTTATAAGAAACAGCACTAAATAAAGATGTTTCCTGTCTAAAACTGCCTTTTTTTCCAAACTGTAAGAAACTCAGTGTGCTCATTTCAGAGCTTTCAAAAAATCATTTAAATCCACTGTTAATTTATAAATACATTTAATAATAGTTTCCAAAATTGAGAAGAGGAATACTGTTCAAATTCATTTCATTATTATGTCTACATATATGGTGGCAAAACATTCTAGAAATGATTCCAGTTTGGGGAGCACCTAAATGAATTCATTCTGTTTCCACAGTTCAGCCCTCAGTGACACCTGGAAGAACTCAGCAACTTGGAAACCATGCTGCACAAACATACTGCTAAATTTGAGTATGTGACAATTCTTAGAACCCTTCATCCACTATGTACACTCATAGAATAATACTTTGATATGGGTATCAACTAAATTAAGAGGCACTTAGCTGGAAAGGTAAAAACTTATCAGTGCCCCCCCCCAAAAGGGAGGTACAACCAAAAACAAACTTAGCTGACTCAAAGCCTATTTACAGCCAGTCCTTATATAATATTAGCCATTTAAAAGGATATTAAATATTAATAAACATGATATCTAGAAGAGAAATAAGCGATTTGTGCAGCATAATTTGGACTGTAGAACTTCCTCCTAAGGGACCCAAGTAAATCAAATGGACACAACTGGACAGGCACTTTCTAAGTAGAATAAGGAATATTCACTGCTTAATTTACACTAAAGACAACAAAAGATTTTGAGCAAATGACAACAAATGAAATGATTGTGTATGTAAGGGAATGTTGATATTTTTAGATGAAGCTACTTTTCTAGAAGTACTGACAGGGGCAAGGAGAAAATGATGTGCCTGTTCCGTCGATGCTATCTTAGGAGACTTTTAAAAGTTTTTAGGGGAAGGCCCGGGAAGGCAGGCTAGGGAAGACAAGGATTTCTAAACAGGAAAAGCAGCAATTCCAAAGAACTGAGTAAAACTGGAATAAATGCAAGTATGGAACAATCATCAAATTACTGGACACCCCAAATTACTCAAGTTTCACTTCTCTGCCTCTTCTTTAACACCACTGTGTTTTTTATGTCCATTGACTTGGTAATAAATAAACCACCATCCATCTAGTTAACAAATTGTGTTGTTATTTACCCTATGTTAAGCCCACAGGATAGTTTGAATTTTCTTATTTATAAAGTACGGCTGAAATAGTATTCACTGCCATGCCAACTTTAAACAACGTAAATATGACCTCTTGATCTAAAGAATATTTCTGACACTACAGAGAGAGAGGGAAGAGAAGGGAAAACAGTAAGAAACACTTTCTGGAAACTTTCTATTTTTGACAATATTTAATTCCTTTTAAACTTACAACTATCTTTAAACATGAACTTTTCTTCAAGAATGGGAACTAACACCTTTAACCAGTTTTCCCAAATGTCTCTACACAACCACTAAACTTAATTAAAGATACTTGAATTTACATTCTTTATTTGGGGAAAACACATCCAAGAATTTGCTTTGGAAAGAATGCAGAAATTGATTAGTTTAAAAGGGGTTTATTTTTGGTGCACACAATTTCTTCACTGTGAATATACACGTGATTCTCTGTATACAGGAAATGGAATTATGTTCAAAATAATATAGACACAGCAAACAAGTTTCTTTGAAGTCACTAAAAATTATGACTACTTAAATTAACATTCTAAAACTAATAAATAAGTACTATTAATTTGAATAGTTAGTAGGTGTAAGGGAAAAGGCAACACACCACAATAAATGAACAAAACATAACATGCATTCCTCTTATTAGAAAAAAGACACTTTCAAGTATTTTTCTCATTTATACTTCTTTTTTTTAACTGTGGGTATTAAAATTCCCACAAAAATGAGGTGCTGAATTCAGATAAAATAAGCAGCACCATGCAAAAGTTGCCCAGTTTTGCCAATCAACCTCAATCACAATCTACAACGTAGTCTCTGGGATGGCAGGCCTAAACTCAAGTATGAAGAATCTGCCAAGTGGACAAAATAATGGTATTCTCAACAGTATTTCCATGTAAAAAAAAAATTAAGACACAACATTAGTTCAATTAGACAGGTTACTAAACATTTACGGAGTGAAGGAAGAATGCATTTTCTTAAGAGTAGTAGTCTTATTAGTTGAGTAAACAATTTATGCAATGCACATCTTGAATGTATATGCACACATGTGTACATGTAAGTATAATATATTTAGAAAGCAGACACATGACATTTTTTTCATGCTTGTGACCTGGTGGTGTCAACAGGTCCACTCAAGTTACCTGGCTGTCTATCTTCTGCCTGACCCCTGAAACGACGCCTGCGGCTACGATTGCGTCGCTGGGGTTTTTTTTCACTATCATCTGTAATTGCAAAGTTTACCATGAACTATTCTGACAAACAAAAGCAAAACAAAAAAACTTCTTTCCTTCAAAGATTTAAGAATGGGGAAAGAGAACTTTTTAATTAAACAGGGAGGATAAAACAATATACATTACTGACAGGAAAATAATTTTGTAGTTTTAAACATTTCAAATAGATTAAAAAGGGAATTATCACCTGGAAATAAAGAGGGTTTTAAACTCTTAACTGAACAAACTCAACAACTTAATTACCATCACTCAGGAATAAAGTCTTCCTTTCCAATACAATTTAGTTTTTGGGTTTTTTGTTTTTTGTTTTTAAGCAAAGTTAACATTTTAGCCCTTTGGAAGTTAATACCTACTCAATACGCATACCTTCACTACTGTCATTTATAATAAACTTTAAAGAGGCAAGCTGAAAGCCCAATTTTGGCTTAGGAACAAAAAGAGTATTAAGTGGCTTGCAATTTGAATATCTGTATTGATTTAATGGCATCAAAGGGCACTTTAATAAACCCTTCTGGTTTCAAATAATTTAGCTATACAAATCTGAGAACTAGACACTTCAGACAGACACAAAGCTATCTTGTTTGAAGTAAACACTAAGAAAAATTCGATATGGGAATTGCATTACGTTTGGGGTGTTTTTGTTTTTTGTTTTTTTTTTTTTTTGAAAAAAGCGTCATACATTAATATTATACAATAATGTATCTTTTCCCTAAGTGCTTACATACCTAGCCCATTTTCATTAACTGAAGCTGTATCAGATTCAGTCATCCCATCCATCAGAACAGCATCTTCATCAGTCCTTCGTCTACGAGACCGCCTACGACGGTTAGTACTGTGATGAGATTCGCTGGCATCAGTGTCTGCAGTCTGATCAGATTCTGTATTATCAAGTAAGCTGTATGGATTGCTGTCTGGATCTTTGAGCACTATATGCATGTCAGAGGCAAGAAATATTCGTTTAAGAGAGCTGCAGTCATTAGTAATGTTTTGATCTACAGAACTATATCTATTAATGATAAAGAAACTTCAATTCTCCCCCTATATTCTGTATTCAAATTAAATGTTTTCTGTATCACTGTTTTCCCTGGAAAATAACAAATATGAAGAACTTTAAATGGCAATGAAAAATTAAAGCAGAAAATGAGCAAATGCCCTCAGCTTCCTACCATTTCTTGGACTTGTTTTGAAAATGTATTAGAAAACAGTATATTATTACATGCTATTTTTGACATTCACATTCTTAGCTAATCCTGCCCAGAGGCTAGAGAAATGAAAATGAAGAGAAATATTCAATTTTGCCGCCTTTATGGAGTTCAAGGTGTCGGCTGTTGCTTTGTGCTAATGTTAATGGACTATTCCCAAATAATTCTCAATACCTGCACTCCATGGCATAATAGAAATGTTACTGAACTGAAGCAATCAAAACAAGTCTACACAAAAAAGCAAACTAAAAAAAAAAAGTTTCAAATTCTAACTGGTTATAGGAAAATAGAGAAATGAATGTTGACTAGTACTCCCATCTCCAGAAACAAAGAGTGAAGGCGGGGTAAGGTGGGGTGAGGGTGGGAAAGGGAAAGTTTTAAAGTATAATTCATAAGAAAAAAAATACCCATCTTACCTATGTGCATTTATTGCCTCCACCAATCAAATTATAGAAGAAATTCACCTAATCACGATTTTTCCTAAGTTTCCTTTGGTAACAGCTAGCAAGCTAGCATCTTTGCAAAAGACACTAAGTTTATCCATTAATCATAAGCACTAGGTAAAGTACATTTATTGTGCAATTCAGCATACTACAATTCTATAAACCTTGGTAATAGCAATGTAATGTAGTAAAATATAAAAAGTATTTCCCTAAACACCTATAAACTAAACTTAGGGCTCAAAGAATATCACTGGAACTAGAGTACTTTTAAAAGCCCCTAAAATTTTGTGATTTGTTCCAGTTTTTTGTAGTTTGTAAGCAAGTCTGATATACATTTAATTATATATATGTATGTATGTTTTAAACATTTAAAATACTTATAAACTTTCATAGGGCACATGTTATAACATTAAGAGTGGTTTTCTTAAAGTGGTATACAATAAAAATATGTAAAGGTTATACGTCATATAATCTAGTCCACATAATGCTGACAATTCCTCCCCCCTAGCCCATTATGCTAAGCAAAAACATTCTCACAACTCCTACAAAAAGACATGAGTAAAAAGTTGCTTATGCACCTCAGTTCTCAGTCTAAACAGCCTTCTTTACAGCTCAGCTCAATTCCTCAAACAGTAAAAAAAATTTTAATTTCACAATTTTTCTCTGTTCCTAAAATAGTACATAGTGCAGCAAAAATTCTTCTCAGTTAATTTTCAATATTAAGTATGTAAAGTTACTTAGATCTCTCTGTGCATTAGAATTTTCTGGGTCTGGCAAACAAATATATAACCCAAATTTTCTAGGGGGAAAAAACATTCTAAACACATAAGCCCCCAAAAACTGGAGAGAAATCTTTGACCATCGAAACAAGAGAATCAGCCAACCAAAATTTCTCTGACCTGAAATTCTAGCTAAACCTTCACTGAGAAACACCCTAAAGGGTTTCTCCTTATCTTGCCATATGCTCCACTACTTGCCTCAGTGAGAAGACACTTCCCAAAATGGGTGGCCTTGGGAAATGAATTAACTTGTATAAAGTTATACTGTTTACAAAGTAAGGATGCTGACATAGTATATAAAAGACTACCAGAACTGATGGAGGATTTGCCACCACGCGGTCCACCACGACCTCGACCCCCTGAAACACTTCTCCCTCTTCCTCCTGGGCGTCTCCTGCTGTCACGCTGATGTCGGCTCTCCCGATCATCTTCTCCTGCCAATGACCAATCGCTCAGCTCGTCTTTACGCTCAGATTCTGTTTCAGAGGGGTTAGACAGCTCAGAGTTTGTACCTTGGGAAAGAGGACATAAACCAATTAGATTCCTATTTTTTTTTTTAAAGGAAAAAAAAGGAATGAAATTTTTCAAAATTACTTCCTACAGATCATTATTTTAATAACCCTAATTGGCTGATTCAAAGAAAGCTAAATAAAAATTAAAATGAGTTTGAAATTTACTAAGAAATAATCACATGTTAGTATTAGACTAGTAATACAGGATCTACTAATGGGAAATTAAAAATTGGTTTGAATGTGCAGAAATAGAGCCAAGAGATTATACGAAACATTACATATAATATGCAAATGCAGTTAGTATGGGGAAATAGTAAAAAAAAAAAAAATTGCTCATTTTTGTTTTAGAAGCAAATTAGTGTAATAAAAATAACTGCTATCCAATATTGAAAACCGAATTTAATCATATTTAGAAAAAGGAGTAGTTTAATTGTATAGTGTACTCTACCATTATTTCATTGATTCTTGGAAGCACATTTTTTCACGCTTTTAACATCTCTGAAATCACAATGCTTCCTATATAACTGATGGTCTCTTATAAACTGGGAGTGTATTTTTAGTGGCTGTACATAAAATAATTATGTTTTATGAGCAATAGTGGCTTAAATACACTACGTGAAATTACAGAACAAATTTTAAGAATGCTAAGAAGACAACTTTAACCTGTGAGAAAAATTCATCGTGACTCTAAAGGTTGACAGACCATTTCTAAAGTTTCAATGACCTATTTTAATACTGACCTTTTAAAAATTTAAACACTGCAAATATTCTATAAAAGCTTGCAATATCATTACTATTATATCACAATTAAAGTGCCAGATTTAGATGATTCAATCACTACAATACTCTCACTTTTATTCTTTAATTCTTGGAATGCCACTTCCACCCCTCCGTTTCATCGTATGTCCAAATCTATCTCCTTCAGAGCCCAGTTCAATTTCTAGTTTCAGACCAATTTAACTGAAAATAGACCTCTCCTCTCCTTTTATTACCTTAAAAGCAAAGTGTGTCTATCATGCAATGTTGTCATATGTTGTTTTCCATTTTTTCCCCTTTTGATTTACATCCCACTTGATACATTTAAATGGTAGAGCTCTTTCTTCTACCTCTAAATGCCCCAGATACATTTAAATGGTAGAGCTCTTTCTTCTACCTCTAAATGCCCCAGACACCTAACAATATGCATAACAATTCTCTCTTGATAAATGAATCTGTTGCATAATTTTGAAGTTCGTTTGCTTATCTCCCAAATAAAAGTGATTCCATGATAAACTACAAGTTCGCTACATTTAAATTCCAGTCATTTGATGATGAAAGTAAAACATCATAACTCCTCAGATGTACAAAAGTAGAAGTATTAAGGTACCCAGAATAAAACTGAACAAATGAAGGGATTCTAACAACTTCCTTTCTCCTCTAAGATCATTCTTTTTTTTCCACATGACCTTAAATATGATGTAACCACTCAATTATATAAAAATGGATTAATACATTGGAACTATTATTTTAGAAAAAAACATAGCAAGTTTCTAGTATTCACACTTAAGTTTTATTAGGATTGGGAGTCTCGCAAAAGAGAATGAATCTCCCACTTATTTCTCCAAATGACAAAAAATTTACTAGCTGATGTCATGGTTTGTTACAATAATGGCAATTTATCATTTCATGAGTCACGAAAACATCTTTTGGAATGTGTAAGAATTTCTGAATTTACTGACAAGCCTATACACTGCCTGAAAACATTAACAAAATCTGAAGATAAATGAGTATCTCATTTTAAAATTCTTCACAAGTCCCTATTGAATTTCCTCCAGAAATACATTGTAGTATTTAAACTCAGCATCACAAGCAAGGACATTCTTCCTAAACTTTAATCTAGTATTCTAAATACTTAAAGGGGGTGGTCTAAAACATAAATAGGTTTCAGTAGATAAGACAGATACTAAAGTCAAAAACAAAAAGGGCTAATGAATTGGCTAGTGCTCTTGCTTTAGTCATATTAAATAAAGCTTAAATGTTTCTGGGATGGCAAAAGGGACTTTGCAGATGTGATAAGATTAAGAATATTGAAGTGGGAAGATTATCATGGATTATCCAGGTGAGGCCAAACTAATCATATGAATCTCAGCTGCAGAGAACCAAAGAGATAGCACAACTATGAAGTCACTAGCTTTACAAGACAGACAGACGGAGTCATATGCAAAAGGAATGAAGGTCGTCTCTAGAAGTTCATGAATCCAAAAAAATTTTTTAAGTAGCTCTAAAAATGATTCATGAAACTAATCCAATTTTTAATGACTCCAACAAATAAAACCTGTTTTTAACAGAATTGCAAATCAGATTTTCCCCTAAAACTTCTAAAATCACTCCTGAAGATACTTCACATCCTTTTCAATGTTCATGTACGCTAAACTTAATAGCTAAAGTACCATATTTTATCAACTCCAACATGCCATCCATTCATTTTAAAGACATATTTTGTGTGCCATTAAAAAAAATGTTGCCCATTAGCTTTAAAATATCATTCATTCTAAGGAACATACCAACTTCAGAGACATTATGACAAATGTTTCTTATACAACTTATATATTATCACCTAAATATCCTGACATTAAGTAGGTAAGAGAACATCTATAACCAAATTTAAATAGTTTTTCTCTCAAGCCCACTTAAATTCAATAGCTATTTCAAGAAATGAATGCTACCACCAGTCCGCAACATTTCAGAGGTAAGAGTGCCATCTACTGAACAACTTGCATAACTTTCTTCAATCCAGATGATATTCCTCTACCACTCATAAAAACTTACTAACTCATAAAAATTTTACCTACTGTCAACAAAGGCATTTTGCAGAAGACTGGCCTCAACAACAAGCTGACTTCCCACAGAGGCTTATGAAAGTCTTCAATGAATTCATCACCCTATCATCCAAAAAACCAAATCTGATTATTTGTACTAGTAATTTGTGCCTCTAGAATCATTCAATATAATTTTTCTTTAATTACTGGTTAGTTGTCTTTTGCATTAAATGTATTTTCAGGAAATACAGTAATACTTCACAATTTTCTGCCCTTCATATGCTAAACACTTTACTAGAATTTTGCTTTCCAGTTTCAACAGTTAACTTTAAATAATAAAAACTATCAAGAAATGAGAACATGGAAATATATGAGAGGGAAGGGATAATTAACCTTTCAGCTCCACAACAAATGAAAGGACAAATTTAATACAATTCTGGCGTCATTAGATGATCCTTCAAACATGAAATCTGAGTGTGGTATCTGCACACTGTAAGCTTTTATGTTTATCCATTTTCCCTAAATGCCTTCTATTTTGGAAAAGGCTTATGAATTATTTTTCTAAAGCAGTTAGTTAGGAGGAGCATAGAGGTATGGAGAAAAGAGAAGGAAATAGAAAGGGAAGACGAGGGAAGACAAAAATCAGGTCACTGCTAAGATCCAAGTCCAAATGCAGAAAAATGAACAACTCCAAAGCTGAAGAAGAATAAGTGAAAATTTAGGATTAGAAAATTGTTGACCACCACCATCCACTGGCCCCCTCCTATAAGGGTTAGGGCCCTATCCTCACACTGAAATACATTTTAGAAAAATGTTCATTTATAAAATGTTAATTTGGTTCTGGCTTTTTAAAAAGTCCTCATTTTTAGTGAAATGTTATTTCATAAAATTAATTCCAGATAGGAGATATTTATATTCGAAACTGCCAAGAGAGTCAATAAAGTATATTTTATAAAACTAGTACAGATGTACTATATACAACCTTAGCACACTGATTAGCATTATTTTTCAATTTTACTTTTCCTAGACAGTAGGCTAAAGAGATTCCTAGCAGTATCATCACCATTACTAGGTTTTGATATATATACATTTTTGTATACAAGTATGTATATACAAATGCCACCTATATTTATTCTAAATATTAAAATAAACATGATCATGAACTGCCAACAAAAACATGTCTGATCTCATTACAAAGCTGCGTGAACATCATACACCTTTTACTGTCATTAATATGAAGTATGCCTTCACTACCATAGACAGCTCAAAACTATCTCCTGCCCCCAAAGCCAAGACAGAGCAACGAATAATATTGAGCAAAACGTTTTGAAGTGCCTAAACTAAAACGACTAACAAAAAATTGTTTTTTTTACCATAACCGGAGGTGTAATTAGGGCCCCGACGACCTCTGCCTCTTCCACTATAAGACCTAGAACCTTGTACAGAAGAGACGGTACTTTCATCAGTGGCATATCCTTTTTCTTTTTCAGGCCCTCTGGTGGAAGAAGGTCTGAAACCCATACCAATCTGTCGTAGCTGTTCATCAATCTGTAGGCGTTCCATTCTTAGCTGTTCTACTTCCTATAAGCAAAACAAAAAAGTGTAAATATTCTATGTTGTACCATTTTTACCTTCTTAAAGCCTACGGTTAAAGCTATACTCCCTACCAATGAAAGAAGCTGTGATCTTGTCCAATTATTTGGTAAAATACAACTGTGTACCTAGTAAATACAATTCACGAGGTCATTTGCTGACTCAATTCACTGAACATTTACTGAATACTTTAGCGAGCACTAAGTATGCTAAGTGCTACAAACATATAATATAGAAAAAGACAAGGACTCTCCACCTTCAAGGGTATGTTTAACAGACAAGCATTAAAATAAACTATCTGTTGGTGTTTACAGGGCCGAATAAATGTTTCTTATGCTAGAACAATATTCACAGTTTGCATTTTAGTTCCTGGCGTGAATGAATGAACTAACGGTTTGTTAAATAGCAAATAATTACACAATATTACCAGATCCAGCCCTCAAGAAATAAAAACTCTGATTAAGTGAGATACAGGTGCCACGTATGAGAGGGACTATTAAGCTACTTTTCCATCAAAACAGTGACACCTGAGTTGTGGCCTACATGAACTAGGAGACTTGGTCATTCAGAAACCGAGGTCATTACAGAATGTGAAGGTAAGGTGACCAGACAAAGCTTCTGGCTAAGTAGTAGTAGAGTACTGGATGATAAAGCATGGGCTTTAAAATGCCAGACTGAATTGAGATTTATAAACATGAGTTTTAAAAGAATGACATCATCATGTGTGCTTTCAAAATATTAACATAAGAGCAATGATATGAGTGATTAAAAGGACTAAAACCTACTAGAGACAGAACTGTTGAGGATATTAGAAGAGAAACTTAATAAAAGATAAAGTAGAAAATGACAATTGCAACTTTTAATAATTTATGGGCCATTTCTTTTTTAAAATCTTTGCTCTTTATTTATCAACTCAAATAGACTATCTTAAAAATAATGGTTAAGAATTACCAAATGATGTCTATGGGATATCACCTCTGATTCAAATACTAGTTACCAAGAAAGCCCATCTTACTCCCTGCCCTATTTGCACTTAAAACATCAAGGTAAAAACAAAATGGTTTCAGTATAGCACATGTATATACGTAAGGTGAGGAGAGTCAAATTAGAGGAACACAAGTGTGACCATTTCTTAAACAGTAAGGAAAGAATGTCAAAGTTCAGAGAAAAAGAGAAACAATGTGCATTAAGGCCAATCATTTTATTATGGCAACAGACCTTTTACTCCTAAATTCTCAAGTAGGAGAACAGGGTAAATCTGAAGCTGAATTAAAAAAATATTTAAGGATTTGAAATTTAATATGAATATAAAATTGATGTATTTTGAAGTTTAACATATGAAGCAACAATGATATGAATGTGAACAGTATACAAACCTTTAGATAAGCAATATGATACTCTAAAAGAACTTGCACATTTCCGATGCTTTCTTTAGTGCCAACAAATACAAACGGAACCATACCCTGTAAGAAAACACAACATCCTCAGTATTTCATATTTTAACAAAGTCTAGCCTAAATTTCACATACCAATATATAATTTGGAAAACTTTTCTAAAACACAGCGATTTATATCTACTGAAATTCAAGATTTAAAAATAAACTGCTGGGCGCCTGGGTGGCTCAGTCGTTAAGCGTCTGCCTTCAGCCCAGGTCATGATCCCAGGGTCCTGGGATCGAGCCCCGCGTGAGGCTCCCTGCTCCGCAGGAAGCCTGCTTCTCCCTCTCCCACTCCCCCTGCTTGTGTTCCCTCTCTCGCTGTGTCTCTGTCAAATAAATAAATAAAATCTTTAAAAAATAAAAATAAACTAAGAAAAAAATCAATATAATTTGAAATACCGAGGTTTTCAATAACTCATTGTATTTGCCCTACAATTTAAGTATGCTAAAAATTTAAATTACCTTTAAAATACCAGTTTATATCAGATTTTCTAATTCCTAATTCAGTCTTTCTCCATATATAAACCACCTTTTAATGAAATTTTCCTTCAAACTGGTATAAATTTATAGACCAGACAGATCACGTTGGTAGTGATGGCTTTAAAAAGGTAAAGCACATTAGGTAGGTTATCCCTAATATGTGCTCACTTAACAAAACTGTCAATGTTGTGTATTGGAAGTAGTGCTTCCTGACCATTAACAGTGTAACGTACAGAGTACAAATATTTACACCATGTAAAATAAAGGAATTACTGATATGGGCAAATATTTAGTCACCAATATTAAAGCAAATCAAAGAATTAATTTTGCTGAATTTACAAAGAAATACACTTCTACCTTCCTAATGGCTAAGGAAAAATGAGTAGAGCCTAAATAAACTTCCCCAGGCAGTTTCAGTGTCTCATTTTCTTGATTCTACAGATGAGTTCCTAACAGCTATTCAAACAGATTGGCTTAAGAGGGCATGAAAAAAAGGACCATAACTTAAGCTTAAGAAGTAAGAAGTCTTGACTCTGTCCTCAGGAATTCATGGGCAGGTAAGAAAGACAGCAAAGTGAATGAAAGACGGAGGAGGGGTAAAAAAAGATCTAAAATACTTTAAGCACATACCACATTTCTAGGAGTATATTATTCTACACCTGTATCTTATTTAATATTCATTAAAAAGTAACTATAAGAAATACTCCAATTAAAAAAAAAAATACTCCAATTTTACAGCTGAGAAAGCAATTTGCCCAAAGTCATACAATTAGCCAATGAGCCAGCCAATTTCATATCCAGTTACCTAATTCCAAGTAACAACCACTTGTCACTTGCCCCAATACAGAATAATGAAAAAGGATAAATAAAATCCCTAAAGGCAATCACAATCTCAGAAAAGATACTAAACATTCCTGCAATAATCTTATTGCACAACATTAGTGATATCAATGAAAAACACAGCAATATTAAGTAGAATGTGTATTATGCGATCCCAAATGTGGAAACCTAGGGGAACTCCTAAAAATATTATTAAAGTAAATGTTAAAAACAAATAGAATTTTACCAAGGAGGTAAAGAAGGAAAAGTCATTCTAAGACAGATGATCTGCAAGGAGTAAGAGAAATACAATGCCTTGACCCTGAAGTTGAGATGCTATCACCAATACCTCCAAAGAAAAGGACAGTTAAGAATGCAACCTTAAAGACATATTTTACAGAATACTTTAATGGCTACTATAGAGCCATAATAAAAAATTTGAAGAGTAAATGATTAATACGGAATATGAAAATTTGTTTCTAAGAGTTATTTCCGTGAACTTTCTAGATTTTTTTTTTTAAGATTTTATTTATTTGTCAGAAAGACAGAGGGAGAGAGAGAACAAGCAGGAGGGGAGTGGCAGGCAGTGGGAGAAGCAGGCTCCCTGCCGAGCAAGGAGCCCGAAGTGGGACTCGATCCCAGGACCCTGGGATCATGACCTGAGCCGAAGGCAGACGCTTAACTGACTGAGCCACCCCAGCGCCCCGAAATTTCTAGATTTTTAAAAAATGCTAATAACTGATTACTTATATTTAACAGATTGCACTGACACTACCAACTAGCACTTGGGAAAAATAAAGCAGGATCCCTGGTTCCTAATACCTTACAACCCCCCCCCCAAAAAAAATTTATTGGAGTGAAAAATTTATATACTTTTAAAAAACCTGGAGAATGAAATATAAATGGATCTCTAAATGATCTACATGTAGGAAAGATCTTGCCAAGCAGGACACAAAATGCGAAAGTCTTAAGTCATAAAGCAAAAGCCCAAAAAAAAATTCCAACAACATAAAAAATTTATACTGGGGGGAAATAATCAAGGAAAAGAGTATTTGCTACAAATATAGAAAGACAAAAGACTAGCTTCCTTAAAATGCAGAAGTTCTAACAACTTAGTAATAAAGGCAAAAAATATACAAAAGACAAGCTGCTTAACAGAAAAACTAAAATGTCTTTTAAGCATATGGAGAGAGAACATGTACACCTTCTGGAATGGCACTAATTAAAAGTTTGATAAAACTCTGTATTCGCAAGTATGTGGAAAATAGACCCATTTCCGACACTGGTGGAAAGAATGTGTGGGAAAACTGAGATCTAAAAATTTAAATGCCTTTTACCCTTTGATCTAAAAAACCCACTTCCAGGAATTTACTCTCTAGTGGTTAAGGGATATTTGCTGCAGCACTGTTTTTAGTAGCAAAACAAAGACATGAAAAGGCAACCAACAACAGTCTAAAATCTATGAGACACAATGGAGAGAGGAGAGATACAGACAGGACATAGATACACATTTACTTTTCACACTATATCCTTCTGTGCTATTCTAACTTTTACATAGGTGTATTTCTTCTACAGTGAAAAGCTCAAATCCAATCTTAAAAACGGACTGAAAATACTGAGCAAGCATCTAACTGTACACTTCATTGGGCTAGAGAAAAACAGAGAATATGGGAATTCAGACTTTATTTCTTGATTTCAGAGTTCATAATGTGGCTTGGTGAGATAACAAAAAATATAAGGTTGAGAGAAAATCATCACATAATTATATAGACAATAATTGCAATGATACATAGGTGGGAAAGGTCATCTCAGGCTCAAGGTGGGTCACCAAAGACTTCAGCATAAACAAGTTATAAACAGTCTGTCAGGGGATTTAGACAGCTTAAATTATGAAATGGTGGCCCCAAATAAGCGAATACCAACCTTCAAACTTGTTTTAACATGCAATGTTCTAAAAATTTTTTAATTTTGTATATTATAGGTTTCCAACTTCTCATAATATCAAAAGATATAGCAACCAGATTAAAGCTAAGCAGCATCTGCTTCTTTTATAGAAAGAGACCATGCACCCTCCTATCCGTATCTTGTATATCCCAACCTGCTTCATCATTTAGTAATCTGCTTGGTTTCTATAAGCATTTAAATTTCTTAACCCTGACACAGAAATGGGGGTAACAATAACCAAAACTACAAAACAGTAAAGTACAGTAAAGTTCTTATTTATGAAGACAGACTTAGAAGAATTAGCTTTGCAACAAAATGTTAAATACTGGAAAGCAACTAGGGATAAATCAAGCTAAGAAATTTATGGTTGACTCATATAATGGCCCTGACCAATAAATACCTTGATGTCCAGACCACTTTTATGGAGTGGTTGTATGCTAAATGGATCACCTTTCTTTTATACATTAAATAGGGGGTATAAAGGGGAAAGTGTGAATTTTTATGACACCTTGATTTTAATCCTCCTCTCAAAGGCAACAGGAGGGAGGGTTGCTTAAAAAGTAAAGGTTATTTGAGATTTATAGCAATTTTGGAAGCAGTGTAGGATGAAACAAATCTCAGCCACAGTACTCATTTCTGTAATACTAAGGCATGTGTTAATCATTTTGTTTGCTTTGCCTCTACGTTCTAATTAAAAGGAATAAAGGAAGTGGCTCCCTAATAGACATCTTTACAACATCCAATACTTGATGTGAGAGTATCTGAGCTAATCTGACTAGTTTCTTTCTTTTAAAGAAGACACATTCTTTCCAACAGGCTAGTAAGCCCTCCAAGCAATAATCTATTGTGCAAAACTGAAGCTGCTTCCTGAGAGATAATATGGGAGAAAATCCTTGCCTTATATTCATTCGTAGGCATACAAAGTTTAAGCCACTGGAGCCACCAAAGTAAGAGATCTTTCAAGTTATGGATGAGGAGTAAAGAACAGTATTATAGACAAAATATGAACATGTGAGAAGAGACGGAAAAAGAAATGTCAGAAAGTTGGTGTCGTAATAACGACATAAAAGGTTAAAGATTTCAGTTAAGAAATGATCAGTGTTTTCAGATTCTAAAAAAGGTTAAGTACACGGTTATTTACTAAGAATTCCTTTATAACAAACTTGTTAAGTACAAAAAAGAACTGTTAAAATTCTCAAACTGAAACCATTTTATCAAAAATTGGCTTTTTATTGAAGTCCTGAGAAGCCAATCAAGATCCCACGGCCCACAATTGAAAGATTACTTGTTTTCTTAAGCACAGAAAACAATATTGTGAGGAATAAAATTTAAAAAAAAGAAAAAAAAAATCCACTGCATCAGACTGTAAGTAGCTCACTAGATAAAACTCATTAAAATGATTTCCAAAATATAAAAAAACATTATACATCAGCCAGGAACAGAACACGGTTTAAAAAAAGTGGGGGGGATTATACATTTTAAATACTTACATCTTCTCTAGGTAATTTATTTTCATTGTCTCCTTCAATTCTCACCCGAACCACACCAGATTTGTCCACTATTTCCTGAATGACTTTGCCATTTTTTCCAATTACTTTTCCTTTAATAAGAGAAAAAAATATAACAATAAGTTAAAACCAATACTGTTATCCTTCCAACACTAGCCCAAATAATTTGACTTGCTATCAAATTAAAAAACCAAGAAAAGCTCCATCTTTTTATACTCTCAATATATTCACCCTGAGGACTACAGAGGAATTTTATCCTTAGTCTGAAAAACTTCCTTCTTTTCAGAATGCCTAAGGCTATTATTAACTAGGATTGACAATGTTACTCACATGTAAGTCATTTTCCAAGTCTAAAACATTTTTTAATGTGCTCTACCATCATTTCTGTATTTTTAAAGTATCAATGTAACCCATTCCAAAACTTTGGACATACAAATAAAGGCAAAAGAAACACTTATTTTGGCACTGTTAACAAATTTAATCTTGCTTTCATATTCAACTTGCTATTCGTCCAAAACACACCTATTAACTTGAAGATACTTTTAAAATGAATACTCTCTCTTCAATGAAATGTTTGCGTTTAACATTTTTGACCAAGTTTTTAAGTACTTCATAGCTATACAAATACATATAGTACGTATATGTTATGCTGTCTTCCTAGATATGAAATACAATATATTGACATAAATTCCAAATTATTTACCTTCTCCACACTTAACATTTAAGTGTGTCAAACAGCAGTTACTGAGTATCCAATAACGAAAAGAGAAACTAAAAGGGGGGACAGGAAATTCTCTCCCCTTTAGGAGCTTATTCTTATAAAGACAGCAAACTAGTAAAATAGCAAAGCAGTACTAGATAGTGTTACCTGGTAAAAGAAGTAAATATTCACAGGTAACCTTCCCTGTATGAAACAGATGTATCCCTTATAAAAGTTACTAAGTCCAAATCCCTCATTCTTTTTTAAATCAGCAATCTATTTCCAGAATAAATTAATTTCAGTTGAAAGGGGTTAAAATGAAGTTATTCCTATCGCATGCTTGAGAAAACAAGTTTCCATTAAAGAATAAATAAGGGAACCACAGCAAGAGTAAATGGCTCAATACAGCAAAGACACCATTACAGGATTTTCTATCCCTATTCTCAAACCTCCTTCCCCATTAATAACCCTAAGTTTAAAAGCAGCAGCAACTGAACAGGTAAAAAGAAAAAAACAGAGTAGGACAGGGAATTCACATGATGTAGGTCTTCTCTGAGCAGCCCTAGCAGCAGTATATAAAAGCAACCTTCATTGTTAACACAGTGAAGCTCAAGCAGCAACTCCATCCTTGACCCTGCTAAAAATAAGCAAATGTCTTTTCGAAAAAACAAAAATCAGACTGATATATCATAATCCCTCCCCCAGAATCTTTGCCCCTTCCTTCTATGCACTATACCAGTGGTGAGTGTACATCCATCACCCTTCTGGGGTCTGTGGCAGGGACCTACCTGAAAGTTTTATTTAGTCCCACCAGAGACCGTCAATATTTTAAATGATCATTTCCATTAAATTCCAAAGCATATTGACAAACTGAAGCAGACCTGTAGTATAAATTGAGCACTGAGCATAAATGCTGAAGGGACAGAGTAAAGAAGTGATTAAGGAAGGCTTCCAGGAGGTGAAAAGTTTCAATTTATTTTTAAATCAACGTTCATATAATATTTTTCTTTTGACTTAGGAGGGGTGGGAATGGTCAGGGTCTAGAACTCTTAGAACCTGAATGTGTTAAGAGAATTCTCTTTAACTTACCCACCAAGTAGTCCTCATTCCCTTTTACTCCTCAGTCCACTTTTTCTTTTTCACTTGGACTAAGAATGTACTATTTTTCAAAAGACTGCTTCACCCACAGAACATTTTGGAGGGAAATGTAGTATTATTATATACAACAACCAAGAAATCATTACACTACCTCTGAGTATTTCACCAACATATAATAGTTGCTGCTAATGTGTATTTTCTGAAGAGTCCCAAATAACCCAATCACCAAAGCGAACCAAGACAGAGTAGAGGAAAAGAGACATGACAAGTACTCACATCATTGCACAGACAAATGAATAAAGAGAAGAACCAGGGAACTACAAATATATCCAATTTCCTTATTTCTGAAATATCAGGAATTTTTACTCAAAATTAACACTACCACAAACTCTGTAAGACCAAGGCTCTCTTCTACAGAATTGCTGGGTTGGAAAGAACCCGGATTTCTTTCACACCCTCATCTCCAAATCAGTTTTACAAGTGAAGAAACCTAAGTTAAATTTGTTATGTAAAGCAGCAACCACAATGTTAGTACTGACAGGTGTCAATAATTGTGATTTAAAGAAAATAGGGGATTCGTTTTCAAAAGCAGCTTGTCAAAGGTGACTTCATTTGACAATGATAAACATGTGATAATATTTTGTACCTTAATGTTTGTTAGAATTATACAAAAACTCTTAAGCTTATACTTAATTTTAACATCTCATCTCTCCAGCAGTTCAACCTACAGTGAACAAGAACCAATAAAATGGAGCTTACTTATCTGGCACTATGTCATACCTATCCAAATGCTTGGGCAAAGTAAGAGACAAACTAATAGTTGAATACCAAGAAACTGTCCAAGTTGTTGTTCCAGAGTATGCTAACTTGTTACTGGTCAAAACAAGCATCTTTTTTAAAGTGGAAGTTTTGATGTGTTTTCTATAACTGTTTTTTTTGAAATAGGATTTGACAACTAGAACACCTATAGCAAAAAAAATCATTTCCAAAAGGCAAAACAGGCCTAACTGTATATAAATGGAGCCCAAGAGGCTCTGTTTCAATAAGGTCAAGAAACTCATCAGACACAGCAATGGACAAAAACTCAAGCCCCTCCTAGTAAATGTCTCTGCTTTATGTTAATGCTTACTTTTATATTAAAGGTTTAGGATAATCACTGAGGATTTACTTAATACATGACCAAAATTTTTCCATTTGTCTCAAATAGCATTTAAAAGGACAGATAACACCAATGTAGAGAATATTAATAACAAAGCCATTAAACAACTACTCATCCCAAGCTATAAAGCTCTTTTAACTACAGCTTCAAACTCAAAAATCTGTCACTTAACTTATAGCCCATGGGTTCATAATTTCCATAATGGTGACAGAAACTTAATAGTGAATCCTCCCCTCCTATCATCATCACCATCCTTCTCTCCTGCCCATGACTTCTTACCTTATTCTATGCCTTTGCAACAACCAATTATTATTTATTCAGGGCCTACTGTGTAGAAGTTTATTACCCTATTGTTAGTCCACTCTTACTTTTTCTTCTGCACTAAACAAAAGAAAAAAAATATCACAAACACCTTCTCAAAAAAATACCATGACAATTTTGATGGACATATGAGTGATAAAAAGACATTAAGTGAATAAGAAGAGCAAGCCCAAGGGGTGAAATGGCTTTTAAAAAATGTAATGACAAACTGTTATAAAAATCATGGGTCATATTAGTGAGGCACCCTGTACAGAAGGAAATATCTTTACTTTTTATTATGGTAATAACGAGATACAAGTCACATACAACATTACTAAAAAAAGAAAAGTACGGCTATCAAATGCTCCATGTAACTATAAATACGGTATCAGACAAGATTAAATTTCAATTAAATTGTTGTATAATTAATAACATTTAACTTATTTAACATTTAGTAGAAATACCTACCAACAAGATTCCTAGGAACCTGAATAAAATCCTCCACAAATTCCAAGAAACCTCTAGCCTTTTTTACAGCATCAGCACTCTGCAGGAGAAAATAAACATAAAATATAACCCTGAAGAAAACCCCAATCCAAAAAAAAAAGAAAAACCCTGCACAAGAAATGAGAAATTCTGAATTATTATGCTCTAGTACAAGATTCTGCTCAGCCCACTAAAGTGACATTTCAGGTCAAGTAATTCATGAAGTACTTTAAAAAAAAAAAGTATTATTAAAAAGACTAGGAAAAAAACATAGTATTAGAACATCTCTAAGGGAAGGGGAGGAACCCTAAGCTGAGAAAATAGCAGAATTTAGCTTACTTACATTAGCCAAATTTTAACCCAATCCTAAATATATTTGGTCCATACTCCCATGTTAAATTTCTCTAGGTGAATGTTAAATACAAATTATTCATATTGTCTACACTGTCTGCACTTGTTTTTTCACTCTCAACATAAATTATTTAAAAAGCTGTTTTTGTGGAGATGAATTTTTTTAAAGTACCTATTGATAAGATCATTAAAATTCCTAACTTCTAATGGGTATAATTTTAAGACTGAAAGACTGGGGAAGAGGTCTCTCTACAGGGAATCTGTAGTTCGCAGGAAGTTATCTTCCACTTTTACTGTTTGTTCTTTAATAACAACAGATGAAGTGTATTGTGTGCTCATCACATCATGTAACACAAAAATTTTTTAAGCATATTTAATCCTCACAAACTATAACATAAGCACTACTATTTTCATTTCTAAATGAGGAATTTATACAGGGAAGTTAAGTAACTTTCTCCAAGCTCACTCCAAGTGGTAGAGACAATTCCAATCCAGGCAGTGCAGTTCCAAAGCCTTTTGTCTTAATTACTGTATACTGCCCACTTTTAAAGGTTTCAGAAATAAAATTTGGGGGAAAAAAAAAATCAGGCCTCTAGTCAGATTCACTATATGACCCAGCTTTTCATGAGAAGAACTATGTATGAAAAGTCAAGACTTGAGGGGCACCTGAGAGACTCAATCTGGTTAAGTGTCTACCTTCAGCTCAGGTCATGATCTCAGGGTCCTAGGATGGACTGGGCTCCCTGCTCAGTAGGGAGTCTGCTTGTCCCTACCCCCTTCACTTGTGCTCTTTAACTCACACACACTCTAATATTTTTTTTAAGATTTTATTTGATAGAGAGAGGGAGCGCACAAAGGGAGCAGCAGACTCCCCGTCAAGCAGAGAGCCCGACGCAGGACTCGATTCCAGGACCCCAAGACCATGACCCAAGCCGAAGGCAGATGCCCAACCGACTGAGCCACCCAGGTGCCCCTCTAATAAGTATCTTAAAAAAAAAAAAAAAAGTCAAGACTTGAAATCATCACCCAAAAAACCTCATCCATTTATTCTAATGTGAGGCATGGTCTTGACGAAAAGTGTGACTTATTTTCAGATTTGTTATTTTCCAGGCCACACAAATGTCACAATTAACCAGTGACAAAATATTATCCAAATTCAAGTTCTTCAAAAGCTCCTCTATTACATGCTGTTTACAAATGACAGTGCCTGACACAGCAAGCACCCAAAAAAAGCAAATTATTTGTAATGCACATAAAACAGAGTTAAAATCAGAAGCAGTTGGTTAAACTTCTGAGAACAGTTCACATTAAATAGTAAATCTTTTATTGCCCCAAATAATACTATTTTAATCCACCTGCACACATGTAATGGTTACTGGGGTTGACTGATTTTAAAACTATTTCACTGGGAAACTTAAATGCCAAATAATATACAATCAAACAATAGTTATAATAAAGTTATTGAAAAAAAATTTTTTTAAATAAAGTTACTGAGATGGGGGACAGACAACAGCTTACCTCTCCATAGATTCTAAATGTTCCAGTATCTTCATCTAGCTCAATAGCTGTAACTCCAGGAACCTTCCTAGCTTGCTGTATGTTACTACCATGTGTTCCTATTGCCAGGCCCATCAAATCTTCTCTCACAACAAATTCCTCATGAAAAGCTGCTGCAAGTTGTTTTGTGCACTAGCAAAAGAGGCATGTTAGAATTTATATTACAAAAGATCAAAAACAAAAACAGTTTTTCATATACCCACGTTTGTAGTATTCATAATAGTCAAGAAGTGAAAGCAAACCAAATGTGCACTAACTGAACAGATAAACAAAATGAGATACAGGCATATAAAATTATTCAGCCTTCAAAAGGAAATTTTGACACATGCTACAATGTGGATTGAGGACACTGTGCTTAGTGAAATAAGCTGGTAACACAAAAAAATACTGTATGATTCCACCTATACGAGGTTTTTAGAGTAGTCAAATTTATAGAAACAAAAAGTAGAATGGTGGTTGCCTGAGGTGTGCGGGGGGACGGAGTGGCTGTCTAACGGATACAGTTTCAGTTTTGCAAAATGAAAAGTTCTGGAAATTGGTTGATTAACAACATGAACAGACTTAATACTACTGAACTGCAAATTTAAAAATGATTAAGTGGTAAATTTTATGTTGTATTTTACCAAAATAAAAAAAAAAACCTAAGAAAAAAATAAAAGATACTCATTTGGGATCATATAATAGAAAAGGAAAAACAGTTTGGTAAGTATATTTAATCATGATCACAGAAAATAGTTAATTCTAAAACAAATTTTCTGGAATTGCTGATATAAGTTCTCCAATTCAGAGGATTCATTTTTCAAAACTCACTCACCATACATCCCTTGTTTGGAACTTTTTAAATTAGTAACGGTACTTGCAAATATGTCCTAAAGATAAACATACCTCAATTTCTCTAAGCTCTGAATGTGGTGCGTGGGGGGGGGGGGGGGGTAGTCTCCTAATAGCGTGGCAATGAAGAATAAGAGAAAACAAAGGAATACCTTAGGATGGGATAGAAAAGAAAACAATAGGCTCTTTTTTAAAACGTACATGCTATGTGTCCTCCCCTCCTCTCCTCTTACGTAAGAGTTATTATAGTCAACTAGTTAACTAATGGAAGTGTGTTATGAATGACAGCTAACAGGGTAGTAAAAAAGCTTAAGGACAGAGTAAAGAAAAACCAGCAATACAGTTCTACTGGATATCCTTATGAGTTTCTAAGTTCTTTGGCACCTGTTATCTAAGTCTTAACAAAAAACTCAACAGGCATTTAGCAAACAAAGGCTGTTTGGGGAAAGTAAGAGAAAAAAAATAATTGTTCTAAGGGCACAATGCCTGTATCACCACAAAACAGGTCCCAAGTTGCCTTACCTAATAAGTCAAGTAGTTTAAGCCAGGGAACTTGAATATACTTATGAAACTAAATGGGACACACAAAAAACCTTCTGATAAACCTACTTACTTCTAAATGCTTAGTGGCCTCTTCATTTCTGGACATAAGCATCAATTTCGTACGAATACTTCGCAAATGCATGTCACTTAAAATATTTACTCTCTTCACAGTTGCTTCGCTGGCAGACTATAAACAAACAAGTTAATCACTCAAAAAAATCTTACTTTTCTAGATAATACAAACAAGAACCTTCCACGTAAAGCCTTCCTTGATCCTCATCTACTACACTTCTCTCCCCACCCACCATTCCCCCTCCCACAGGTAATCCTACTCCCCACTCCCCTTTCCGAATTCCCCTATTTAGTTCTGCTATTCAAATGATTGGGGTGGGGTGGGCAGGGGAGGATCCAGGATCCCACACATTCAGAACTTCATGTTGTTAAGAATGCCATGTTAAGATTTTTTCTTCCTTATTCCACACAAAAGACAGAAATTTAACATTTTATAGCTGTAAAAATTTTTTTCTTTCATATGCATTAATACACTGCATACCAAGTTAGCTTTTATTTTTTCAAATATTTAATTATAAAATCTGTGTAATATCCATTGGCTACCTTAAAATATGTAGTTATCTTACCAGTATCATTAGCTGTGTGGTTTCTGGATGGTAAAAAATTCTGCATGCTCCTACTGCTTTCTTAAAATCTTTATGTGCATTTTCATTAGCACACCTAGGGAGAAATTAATTCATATTTAAGACCTAAATAATAGATTAAATTCAGAAAGCAATTATAATGCAAACTAAGTATTTCATTTTGACATTACCCATTAAAACTTTTGTTTACTAAAAAGATTTTCTATCAGAAGTTTTTGATTGGGTGTTTGGGAAAAAAAGATTTTTGTAACACTAAAAAATCCTCTTAATTCACAAAGCAATTCAATAGTAAACAAAATTACTCACGCCTCTCTCAAATCCTCAGGAACATCCACTGTGCATTTAAAGAAGGTATTTTTTTTGACAGTTTTATTTTGATTGACAGGCCGAAGTCGTTCAAATGTGACTATTTCATTGTAAGTGGCATCACAAGCAGCATATTCAATGACATAAAACTAAAAGACATCAAAATACTTTAAAAATCCCATCTGAACAAAAATAATGAGCTTTAAATGAAGTTCTAATTGCCTTGCTCAGCTTAACCAACAGACCCTCCCCCTTGTGGCACAATACTAAGCACAGCTTAGTTACATCAATCTGATTTGCCTAAACTAGATTATTGGCTCTTACAAGCATGAACCTTGGTGGTCCTCATATCCTTGAAGTGTATCCCTAAAGAGAAGTTTTGAGGTTTGCAAATTCAGAAATAAATAAATAAATAAATGGTCTAATGAATTTTTAAAATGTATGATCAACTATTTCCAAATTAGGCGTTTAGAAAAAAAACTAAGAATTGAAGTAACATTTACAGAAACCAAGAGTTGAGGTATTTCCTTGGAAACTAGTCACAAAGCAAGCGTAAACATCACTTACTTCTCCTTTCATCATTCGAACTTTAGCCAACCACCATCCACATGGTTCTTGGTCATTTGCTCTTGAATATACCTGAGAAGAGAAAAAAAGGCCTTTATCCATTCATCCTGAAAGATTTCAACATTATAATGACTTACTACAAATGTCAAATCCCATTAAACTCTAGAATAAAAAATGTCACTGCACTAAAATTGATGGGCTAACCATAATTTAGTAAGAGTCATGTATCCTTAAATTTCACTACTGAAAAACAAAACTGAACCCTTTTTGGGTAATTTGGCTCCTTGAAAATCTAATTCCAAATTCATGAGGTTTTCCGAACATAAATATTATTTTAAAGAACGCTTTTCACAAGGCAGTTTAACATAGTGCAAAACAGAGTTCTTTCACAGTTTCTGTCAATACTGTTCACTTTTAAGCACTGCATTCTGATTCAAGTATCAGACACAAGGATAAGCTAGAAATTACTAAAGACATTTCAAATCTCATAACAATATTTTTAGGATGTTGAAATCAAGAATGGTTTTCAAAAAGAAACCCAATTTTAAAACCTTCAAGGATATGATATTTAGATTCTTTCCTGAAGAACCTAAATCAAATGCACTAAAATTGTTCAGCTGAATTAGTACATCTAGCACAGTACATAAGAATCTTATAAACTTCTTCCGTAAAAAAAAAAATTATCTTATATTGCTCTGTATTTGTAATTATCAGGTATTTTGTAACGTGACACATTAGGGAAGTTTCCTTTAGGGATTAGAGTTATTTCTTATGGTACAGCATCTTGATATATTTTCAATATGTGGAAAATTGGGGGGAGGGGGAATCTGGGAAGAGACAACCAAGAAGAGCCCCATAAAAATCTTTATTATATGAACTAAGGATGTCTCTGCAGAGGAGGACAGAGAAATCTACCAATACATGTTAACACCCATCTTTGGGTTAAATGCAAAACAACTATTGATAATAAGCAAATAGTTTGGGAAAGCCTGAAGCCTCACTGAGGTGATCTGAGAGTAATCGTGGGGGAATACTGGAAATGTAACTGAGTAAGCCAAAACCTCATGATCAACTTCACTGTGCACCATGATCAGAAAAAAGGAAGAGCTACATACCAATCAGGCTCCAGGGGACTCAATTTTAGCTCTGCATTTCTTTATGAGCCAATCTATTTCATAACTTTCATCCTTTCTTATAGTCTCCAAAAAACAATAAATTTTATTTTTTTTTTTTAGAATAAAACAAAATTCATTCTATCTTGCAATTATATATCCAGTGGAACCTCTTATAAATCTAAGGGGAAATCTAGCAGTCTTTTTTTTCTGTATCTTGAAACACTTCACTATTTCATCATCATTCATCAATTATTCCCAACTGTGCATTAAAAAAGACTTAAAAAAAAAAAAGAAGAAGAATGATGGTATCACCTGGAAGAACACAACAGTGAAATATAGCGTTACTATTGCATCATCCTGTAGTTTCTTTACTGCATAGTCTTTCAAGAAAGTATAAAAAGACTGGAGACACCATTCTTGAAGTCTGCTTTTGGTTTTCACTGAACAGTTAAGAATTCAGAATTTTTAATTTTCCACCCATAACTGCAAAGACAAAATTTACAGAGGAAGGGCTTTCACAATTATTAGAGGAATCAGGACTGATGCAGAGATAGACAATAGCACTCTAGATTCTAATGATGAATGTGAAATTACAAGCAGAATCTCCCACCATGAAGCCTTCAGATGATGAATATTCCCAAATAATATACTTCTAAGTAGAAAAGGGAAATTTAGTATCCTCACCCAGTTAATCAAACTAGGACTTCATCATACAAAATCCTGCAACAAGACTCAGGACCATTCTGTTTTTCTAAAAGGACATGTGACCATATTCTTTCACCTTTTATGATTGTACACCAAAATGTACCCCCATACAGCTCATAAGTGGACAAATGCCAAAGGCAGCTGTGTATGCAAAGATGACTAGAAAGAAACAAATGATGAAGACATGCAAAAAATTCAATGGATTAGTCAATGCAATTGGTTAAATATGAAAATGGTATAATTATAAAACAAAGATGACTATGCTCTGTTCAATAAAATTAGAAGCCACTAAGAGTTCCAAAATATTCCTAAAGTACTACATTTCTGATAATCCAAGTATAAGATGAACCAGAATGAAATGATAAACTAGAACTTAACTAGATGTGTTTTAAATTTGCTATCAGAATTTGTAAGATGAATTTATTCTGCATTTATGCATGATAGCTGATGAGAAGTAATATTTAGAGACCTGTACTCATTTTAGGTATATGTATTATCAAAACCAGGAAAATATGGAATAAAAAGTTGTATTTGCTATGCCTTTTTTTTTTTTTTTAAAGATTTATTCCAGAGAGAGGGAGAGAGAGAGAAGAGAGAAAACACATGGGGGGGGGGGGGGGCCCTAGAGGGAGAGGGAGAAACTCAAGCAGACTCTGTTCTGAGCACGGAGCCCGACACAGGGCTCTATCCCACCACTGTGAGACCACTACCTAAGCAAAAACCAAGAATCAGACGCTTAAAACCAACTATGCCACTGAAGTATCCCTATATTTGCTATGTTTAAATGCTCATTAAGATACTTAATGTTGACCTTCAGCATCCTTTTATTAACTTCTGTGAAATTATATGTAAACAGACTTATATTTTTTAAAAAATGGCCCACTGGGCCCAAATGGTAAGTGCTGATGACCATTTTCCCTGAGTATGCCACAGATTAAAGGAAAATCTAAGAACAAGAGGGAAAATGCCCATTCCAAATACTATCTCAGAAAGGCAGTTCAGCTAAACAGAATGGAGTATCTCTCTCTTGGTGATCTAGTGAATGGGTGCCTCAAAAGTTTCCGGGGGGCCGGGGGTGAATGGGTCTTTAAATTACCTAAATCCCTTTGCTCTAATTCTACTTTCACCAAAACACAATTTTCTAGGCATGTGGCTTCCTATGTAAGCTTACCACCAAAAAAAGAGAATAAACCATTCTGGACTGCCTTGAGGCTTTATATTTCTCACTGAACATTAAAATGCTGGATTCCATTTTATACTTAACCTACCTCTGTAAGCTTCATTAAAAACTCTACCGCTGAAAGACAAAGTCATTCTCATAAAGCCAACTAAACCCAAGTTCCTGAGCTTGTATCAAACACTATGAATCTGGCTCCACTTGAGTGCAGTTGGTCAAATCACATTCTTTCCAAAATGAACAGTTTATCTCACACAATAAAAAATCACTTTAATGCTGCAGCATTAAAACTGTGCCCTAGTATACTGTGCCCCAGACGTTGACTACTGTATTTATGACTACATCACTGGAATAGGAGCACCTCATAGAAATTCCCTTTATTCAGACTTTAAATTTCCAAACTATTCCCAAGGAGCAAATCACACTCTAAAGCAATAGCCCTCATTGTTTTAACATTCTAAGTGTCTACAAATCCAAGGAAGAGCTTTAAAAAAAAGACCCGTGAGAGACCTAAAAGCACAACAGTACTCAGGCTGAAGAAGTCCAATTTCACGGAGTAGAGGATGGAATATGAAAAATCAAATTCCAGAATTCTATTTCAGGGTTCTTTCTGCCAAATAATTCCAAGTCAAACCATACTACAAAATGGCCTCTAAATTCTAACATACAACCAAACTATTACTTAAATGGAATTCCAGTCTGGATCCTAATGTTATCAACCTTTCAGTCAAGTTAATAATGTCTAACTATGCTTTTCAAAGTCACAACCAAATATGAACACCAAAAATAATTTTTTTACCAGTTTTCACCAAATTAACTATGAAGAAAATTTCTAAATAATGTTAACCATTAAACTGAATACTTAATCATAACAGCCAGTTTTATAAGTACTGTTCCTCTATATTCACTATTTCATCTCATTACAATCATAACCTATTATGAAGAAATGGAAAATGCCCATTAGGAAAGCCAGTTTAACATCTAGAGCACACTAATGTGATTTATGTACCTAAGTAATAGTATTTTCTCATTCAAATACGTTGCTGACACTTTTAACAAATGGGTTTCTTAAGTCTTGGAAAACAGCCATTTCCTATATAATAAACAAGAATGTTTACCTCTTTAACATATGCAAATTTCCTAAGCACTAAGACTAACAATAAACTTGGCATTATATAACACAGACTAAATACAGATAGGTAAAATTTTCAGACTGGTTGCAAGAATCAAATTGAGATATTTTTTAAAGGTAGAATGCCTGCCATTCCGCCTACTTGTGCTCTCTGTCAAATAAAATCTTAAAATCTTTAAAAAATAATAAAGGTAGAATGGAAATTACATGTATCTTGCATAAGAAAAATACTGAATTTTAAAAATTTTAACATAAGCGTGGGTGCCTGGGTGGCTTAGTTCGTTAAGCATCCAACTCTTTTTTTTTTTTTTTTTTTAAGATTTTACTTATTTGACAGAGAGAGAGCGCGCGCGAGCGCGCACACAAGCACAAGCAAGGGAAGCAGCAGGCAGAGGGAGAAACAAGTTCCCTGCTGAGCAGGGAGCCCCATGAGAGGCTCGATCCCAGGACCCTGGGATCACGACCTGAGAAAAGGCAGACGCTTTATTGCCCCTAAGCATCCGACTCTTCATTTCAGCTCAGGTCAAGATCTAAAGATTGTGAGACTGAGCCCTGCCCTGGGCTCCATGCTCAGCATGGAGTCCGCTTGACAGTCTCTCTTTCCCTCTCTCTATGCCCCTCCCCCCACTCACATGCGCTCAAAAGCCCTATGCCCTGCAAACCGCCCCCCCCCCCGGATAAATTAAAAAAAAAAGGTTTTCTTAAATTTTCCGGTAAAGGAGTCTCTGATCTCAAATTATTCTTATTACCCTTATTTCTCTCAAGGCATCTATCCCAACATTATAATTAAAATATAAAGACATATAAACATAATATCTGACAAGCCACCGTAAAAGATAAAAGGTTTATGTCACAAGAACAGAAACTTGCCAATCTTACCTCAACCAGAAAGCATCACAATTTAAAAAAAAAAAAAAAGTTGTTTAATCAAATATATTAAACCCAAGAGGAAAACCTTGTAAAATTATATACTGGCTTGAGTGTCAGGCTTCCTATGGAATATGTTTGTGTGAGCTCATACACTAACTTGCTGAACAAAGCAGTTATCTATAATAAGAGACAAAACACTTCACATGTGAAAAACATTTCCTACTGCACTTCCAATATCCCAGAATACTGTATTATATATCCAGCTTAAGAAAATCATTTTCCCATTACTTCCAATTCCACAAAGTGAGCATTTTCTTAGCAATCTTAAGTTAGCAAAATTAACCAAGCAAATACCTACTGAAAAAATTTAATACTAAACATTAAAGATTTTAAAACATACGCCACTTTTTAAAAAGTCAAAGAAAAAGCCACTAAGGAAAAAAAAGCCGCTAAGAGGGTTTAAAAATAAAGCTTTGAATTTTAAACCTTTCAAAACCATCTCTCTCCTATAAATCATATACTGTTTTCTTGAGGACATTAGACCATGACACTAATTTATGTTCTATAATTCCATGTAAGCCTCGTAAATTGAGTGGAAATATGAACCTCAAGTAGCCAAACACTTTTATAGTAGTAAAATTTTAGGATTGGGGGGGATGGGTTAGCCCGGTGATGGGTATTAAAGAGGGCACGTACTGAATGGAGCACTGGGTGTTATACGCAAACAATGAATCATGGATCACTGCATCAAAAACTAATGATGTAATGTATGGTGACTAAAATTAAATAAAAAATTTTTTTAGGATAAACCATATGAAATTGTCAATATTCAACCATTCCTGACCTACAAGAATTAAACTGTCATGACTGAACTCCATGTGTTAGCAAAAGTATGTAGTAAATCAAAATGCATTTTTGGAGGACAAAATTGGTACATTTTGGTACCATCAAAATTTTAAATACACATGCCTCCAATTTAGCAAGTGAACCACTTAGATTCCATACTATCAGAAAATGGTTTACATAAGGACATTAACTCTGGATTTATTTTTTGGCAATAGCAAAAAATCTGCCAATAATTTTAATTTCTAATTATGATACATCCATACTAAAAATTATTACGGGGTGGTTAGAAAGAATCAGGTAAATCTGTATGTACAGCATGAAAATGTCTATTATATCCCAACTGACTGAATACAGAAATCATAAATATATAACATAATCCCAATTTCTGTAACTTAAAAAAAGCAAATATTCTTTAAAAATGCAAAGAAAAACACAACTCTGGTAAATGAGATTTAAGCTAGAGTGTACAGACAAACATACCTACACTAACAGGGAAAGTTTGTTTTTATATATAATTCTGTACCATTTCATTTTTTACATTAAACTTTATTTGAATTTAAAGGGGGAGGAGATTAAAAAGAGAACTACCCTAAGGTCCAGTAATCACACCACTGGGTATTTACCCCAAGAATACAAAAACACTAATTCAAAGGGTTATATATATATATATGCACCCCTATGTTTACTGCAGGATTATTTACAATAGCCAAACTATGGAAGCAGCCCAAGTGTGCATCAACTGATGAATGGACAAAGATGTGGTGTGTATGTATATAAATATACACATACACAAACACACACACACACACACACACACCGGATTATTCAGCCAAAAAAAAGAATGAAATCTTGCCATTTGCAATGACATTGATGGAGCTAGAGAGAATAATATTAAGCAAAAGAAGCTAGTCAGAGAAAGGCAAACACCATATGATTTCACTCATATGTGGAATGTAAGAAATAAAACAAAGGAAAAAAAAGAGAGACAAACCAAAGAGAGACAAAACAAACTCTTAACTACAGAGAACAAACAGATGGTTACCAGAGGGGAGGTGGGTGGGGGAATGGGTCAAACAGGTGAAGGGGATTTTGAGTACACTTATCTTGATAAGCACTGAGTAATATATATGAACCTGTTCAATCACTATATTGTATACCTGAAACTAACTGAACACTGTATGTTAACTACACTAGAATTAAAATTTTTAAAAATTTAAAAATTTTAAAAAAGGGTAAGGAAGTTTTAAAAATTTATTTAGTTCAAAATTAACAACCATAATTCCTAAACATTCCAGGTCATACAGACAGTTTCCTAACTAATGGTGGCCAACAAAAAAAGAAAAAAGGACAAAGAAAAAGCCAATAAATCCATGGGTGGCAAGATCGATTCTGAACTTCTTTATGTGAATTTTCAAATTTTTCAAAAGTGGAAAAAAATGACATCTTAATTTCAGATAATGATTCTCACAATTTAAGGGCCAAATTTCACCAAAACTAAACCATAAAACACAATGTGAAAGAAAACACTGCAATCAATTTTCAAATCATTCCATCTCTTACACCAATATTTTGTACACAGCTAGAGAGGCAGGCCAAAAAGATGGTCCAGGAACTTCTTAGCCTGAGACAGGGTAAAGCACCATGAGCACACCACCAAGTTTTTCCTTTAATCTGAGCCTTTACGCTATCATTATCTGAACAACAATTTAAAAAGTATGAAAAGCACTAGTCTCAAAATTGACCACCACACATTTCTAATTCTAGAACATTTCCAAAATGGTCATTCCTTGTTTGACCTAACTCATCACCAGAATTCCAGAAGAAAAAACTTCTAAAACAGAAATTTTGAAAAATGAAAACAAATCAAGCTCTTTTACCCATCCCTACAAAAAGATGTTGATTAGAAAAGGATTCAATACTGAGAAAAACATTTTCACTGGAGTCTAAAGTCCAAGTGAACAAGTAGAGTAGTAATCAGCAGCATCATGGCTACAGTTCATAGTACCCACCAGTACCCTATTTCACACTCCTTTAATTTACAGCAGTCTGCCACTTTCCCTGTGTCTTCCCATACCATCTACAACATTTCCCTAAAGGACACAAATATACACCACACCTAGACTACAACTACAGATCTCCTTAGAAAAAAGTTCTTAGTTCCCACTTTTGGTGGAAGTAAACTATAAAAGAAAAAAGTGAAGTGAAGGCTATACCATTACAGAGTGGTCTCATGGTGCTCTGACACAATTAAGTTATAACATGCTTTGATTTAGCAAAAGCAAAAGGGTGCCCAGTGAACTTAGAGCAAGTAATTAAAATCTAGGCCAAATTTCAGAATGGAAAGGAGTTTAGGCTGCCAGGAATTAAAACGAGCCACCATTCTTTGGTTTCCTAGCATATAACATCTAGAATTAATGGGAACTCAAAATTTACTATTAAGAATTACAAAAAATAAAAAGGGCAGATAACTAAATGACTTCATGTGCCAAGTGCTCAGAACACTGGCTCAGAGTATGCACTGGTAAGTGCTTATAAAAACATTCAGACAGGTATTTCATCTGTATAGGTTCTCCTATACCTCCAGTTCCCCCAACCCCATCCTACATAAACTAGAAAAATGTATTTAGCATATTAGAGCACCTTGAAGGAATTACATCAATTTCTTGAAAATCACAAATCAAATTTTCTGTCTCCAACAGACTCACAACACCTCTATTTAACAATTATTTCCATGTTTCATTTCACATAACATCAGGCATATTTAACAACACTAACATATTGAAAATAGACATCCAAACTCTAAGTGTGAAAAAAAGCAATGTACAAAGCAGCAGCACTATATAATCCCACTTTTATTTTTAAAAATAGGGGAGGGAGAGAGCCTGGGAATGACAAAAATGGTGAACAGTGGTTTTTTTCTTCTCACATAATTCCTATTTAGTCCTTTTGGTTTTTCTGTACTTTTAAAAATTTTCTGGACATTTCTAAACTATTCAACAAGGCTGTATGCTAATTACAATATTTCACATTTTTATGTATCAACTATATTAATGATCACTATAATAAAGGACAACTATTAATACATTACAAAGATACTAAGAAAAAAAAGTACAAGAAAAATTTTAAAGTAATTAGCAAAAAGGAAAACAGCAGCCAACACCACACAGCTCTCTGTGCCAGATTCTATACAAACCAATTCAAATATACTATCATTCTTACTCCCATATTATTTTCATTTTCATGGTAAAGAAACTTGACCAAGGCCACAAAGCTAAAAATGGTAAAGCTAAGACATGAATCCCAATTCTGATTCCAAAACTCAAGCCCTGCTATATTACACAGCCAATTAATAATAGAAAAACTAGAGAAAAGGAATTAGATTTATTCTCTATCAGCTAAACAGATTTTCCTAAAAGAATATTTATTTAGAACAAAAAAAGTCACACAAAAAAACTTAAAATACATACCTCTACTTCATCTCCTTCACTAATTTCTTTTTTTATGTCAGGTGGTGGTGGTAATCTAACTTCATTAAATGGAACCTGGCGTTCTGGCTGCCAGCTGAAAGATCAGAAAAGGAATTAACAACTTTGAAACAGATTATTCTAAAAGTCCCTAATATGGAAGCTATACAGTCTATGCTTGGTGGTGTGTATTTTTTGAGTTAATCATTTAGCTTTCTCTAATAAAAAGCAACCTTCATTCATATTATATTTTTCCAAGTAAGTAGTCTGTTGAGGTAAAACAGATTTTGCATGACTCTTGATGAAGTTTATAAATTAGCATCATTAATACTAATTATGTATTGCCATCAAAATTACTCATCCTCAGGGAACAGTACATACATTTTAATAGGTTAAGTTCATCATAATAATTTAGACTCGAAATAATGTCACATCTACACTGTCAATAAAGAGTAGTGCAACCAACTTATTTCAAACAATTTTACAACTATATGACCTATCAAAGGAACAGAATTTCAGAGCTTATAAAATATTAACTGCATAATTTTTTGTGTGTACATGTTCACAGAAATGCAGAAAATTACTGTTATTTTGCATAGCTGAATTAGAAGATTTAATTTTCTTACACAGAATTAACGTTTTCTGCAATGAATACACACGTTAATATTAAAACTTGGGAAAAGCTAACATCTAACTTTATAGCAAATATGACCAAACTAAAACAAACTTGGCTGTTGCTAAGATAACATTTTTTGTGTCATACTGCAAAAACTGGGTTAATAAAGTTAAAAATTCTTTCCTATTCTAAGTTCTAAGAGGTCATTCATATGCCTGGGAGGCACACTAACACATAAATAGCAAATAAATTCCTATAGCTTCCAACTGCAGATGCTAGGCAAAACATCAGGAGACAAGATTTTTGAGCGCTTTCTTTTCACCATTACTGTGAAATGGCAGCTGCTCAAAGACAGGAATCACCCCAACACATGTTTCTACATGAAACAGCTGCTGGGCAGATCTCTCTTCAGGCCGTTCCAGAAGCATCTTAAAAGTGAAAGTTGAAGATTTCTGACCTTCAATTATACAGTGTTCCTTTATAACTCTTCTGAACCAAGCCCAACATACTGTCTTTCATATTTCTTTAAAGATTTTATTTACTTGACAGAGAAGAGGAACAGGGGGAGGGGCAAAGGAAGAAGCTGGATCCCCACTGAGTGAGGATCCCAATGCGGGCTCAAACCCAGGACTCCAGGATCATGATGCGAGCCAAAGGCAGCCGCTTAACCGAATGAGCCACCTGGGTGGCCCTGTCTTACACATTTTCTAAACAAGACCTAGACCCTACAACAACTATATAACTGATATTATTCCTTATTAATATCAAGTTTAAATTAAAGGCGGCCCAATACACACCAGTAGCCATTTGGAAGGCCTTCTACAACATCGTTTCAGCATTCTGGGATTTTAAGAATTAGGCATAGTATAAGCCCATTTGTGCCATCTATTTTTGCAAAAAATACTAATTCGTGTTCACATATGTTTCGGCAAAAGAAAAAAAAAAGGTCATGAAAAAAATAACAAGTATATCGTGGGCAGAGAAAGGTGAAAAGTTATCGAAACTAGAACACCCAGAAGCAAACACGAATTTAGCACAACCAATCTTTAAGATCTCTATCGATAAAAAAATGACTTACTTGTTCTCAAAAACAACTGTGAGGGAGTCTTCATGAACATCTTTGATAAATCCCTGCAAAAAACAAAAACATTATCAAAAGCATGTCAATATCCAATTAAACGTTACGTTAAGGGCGCCTCGCTGGCTTGGTCGGTAGAGCATGCAACTTTTGAGTTGTGAGGGTTTTGAGTTCAAACCCCACTTTGGGCGGAGAGAGCACTTAAAAAAATTACATTAACTGCAAAAGCCTATATTACACATACAAATATGGAACACCGAAAAGAACACAAAGCTTGGAATTAGACAGATGTGGGTTTGATTTCCATCTCCATCATTTATGAGCTATACAACCTCAGAAGTTACTTAGCCTCTTTGAATCTGTTTCTACATAGTGTCACCTACCCTAGAATTAGGAAAAAAATGAATGTACATCCATGAAACATCATAGGTATTAATCGATACTCAAACTGAGCAAGGCTGTCTTTAGGACTGTGATTAGGAGTTCAGGCTCTTAGAATCAGGTTGCCAGGGTTCATAGCCCAAGCTCTTGCATTTACATATTCTTGGGATATGTATTTACATATATACAGATATTTATATATTCTAATTTTAACCTAATGGTTCATTACAACATCATTCCTCATGGAATTATGAAAATTGAGATTTAATGTTCACCACAGTACTTGGTGAAATTACAAATATCAATAAATATTACACTCCACCATTAGTAAAAAGCATAACTACATTTTGAATACTAACCTTCAGTTAATTTAATTTCTCCTACCAACTTCCCTTCCTCCTTCACTTAAAAACAAAAAAATTGAACTAAGTTAAGTACACTGCTTCAAAACCATTTTGGAATGAATATAAAGATTCACAATAAAAATCGGTGGTCATTTTCTAGTCTGAAAATTAATTTTCAAACTAGTATTTTTAATCTATCTTCATTTGATTGATACTGCTGAAAGAAACTCTAAGATCTGACATTCAAGAAAGAGCAAAGGACTTGGGTGTAGAATAACTGTTCAAATTCTTGCTCTGCCAGTGCATAACCTTGGAGTGCGGTCCACTTGACACTTGTATTACAACTGACATTAAGTGACACTTTGTATTACTGTCAAGAAGAAATGCGAAGTTCTCAACCTTAGTCAAATGCTTACATACACTTTGAGCCACAAGGTACTCAGTAAATAATTTTCTAAAACATCTTTATCATACTAGACTCCTAACACCCACTAAAAACTACCTAAATAAACAACACACTTGCAGTACCTGGTTAAAACAAGGTAAGGATGAACATTTCCAGTTTACTTCATCTTCCTCCCCCAAAAGTCCATTTAGTAATACTAAAGGAACTTTAAGGCATAAACCAACAAGAATAAAGACAATAAAGAGAAAAAAAAAATTGCAACATTTGGAAATTTACAAAACATAAGTATCAGTAATTTAAAAAAACAAAGCAACAATTGCTAATACTGAAATGCTTACTATGTGTCAGACATTGTTCTAAGCAAATAGAAACCAAAAACTGAAACGTCTCCACAGTGGAAAAACTGAAAAGTAAGCAGATCACTACTACCACCCCAGAAAATCTGAAGATAGAAACTCTTGGAAAGGAGAAAGTAAGAGATGTGGCTAAATATAAAATCATTTTCATTAATATAGATTCACCAATCACAAAACATAGGTAACTAAACAAATCTAAAGTCATTGCACTCCTCTCACATTTGCTACTCAATTGCATGATTTTGTATTTGGCCCTGATCTCACTCCAGCTTCAAATGTCTATTATCTGCTTTATTTGTGTGCTATGGGACGTATCAATGCAAATATCCTCATGTGAGGGTAAACTCTGGATACATTCAAGAGTGCTATAGCAGCTCCTGCCATGCAATTCCGGAGACATTTTTATTCCTCTTTCCCAAAGTTAAAAATTAAGAGCTGCCATTCCAGTTCTGATTATCTGACCATGCTATAATAACGACAGCCTGGCCTGTTTCTCTATTCCCAGTAGTTTCAACCACACATCACTTTCTACGATCACTTTGGTCAGCACTTTCATAGTTTATGTTACCAACAAATCTAGCTCTATTAATACCCTTAACATTTGTAAGGAATATTTAGCTGAGAATTTCCAAGTTCATGAATATGAAGTAAAACATACCTTACCATCAAGAGATTAGTCCTCTTCGACTTTGACTAAAGTTTTCTAGTCCTTCACAATTTTCAGAGTCTAGAATGTTTTACTAAGAAATCTTTGCCATTTCTGTATAATTTACAAAATGAGTTCAAGTCAGAGCTCCAAGCCACTGGGAAATTCTACCCTTCATTATAATAAAAATCTATTTTTCTATCTAAAAGTCAACGTTTACTCAACTCTTTCCAACCCATCCCCACTTTACTTCCACCACCACCATCAGCTTTGTTGGGGTGTACGTTTTCCACAAACTTTTAAGAAAAAATACAACTCTAGACACCTACTCAAATTACTAATACCCTTCAAGCATAAAATTAAATAGATTAACAATGAACTGTTAGTTAGCAAACACTTTCTAATCCCCAAACCCTAGATTCTAGGGGTAAGGTGCTTCTAATGGCCAGAACTCCATGAAATTGTGTCCACTTGATGCAGGACTCAGACATCACTTCTCATGGTATTTCTGCATGCTCGCAAGTCACCAGAATGATGATGCTAGCTCCCTATACACTCAAGCCGCAAAATGGCAGGGTTAGGTCATTGCCAAAATCCGAGTCAGGGGACAGTAAATAACAATGGTCATATTTGTCTGCACAAGACAATAGCAGGGCCTTGTAACTTTATGTCTCCACAACTTCTGTACCTCCTCGTGTTCTAATCCAACCTTTGGGGATTTTGTCTCTTCCTATTCACCATCCATCTGGCCCAGGACCTGTATTTCTCAGAATAAAACCTTTTACGTTTCTTTTTCCTCTTCCCACATATATGCAAACACGAAAATTCCAAAACATCATTATAAAATTGTCCCTTTATATGCTTATGTGTGAAATTCTTAACTATAAAGTATCATCAGTAAGCAACAAGGAAGTATAACACATCAAAAATGTGATCAAAATACCTTTAGAATGTTGTCCCCAACAAAGCAACAAATAGAACATTACATAGTAAAAACCCAGGAATGCCACAAACGATGTGTAAAATGGAGGTAAGGGAAGGGATGAAGAGAACAGCAAAAATCCCTGAGCTATAGAAGTACTATTTGAAGAACTGATTTTTTTCAAAAGCAATACAGCCTAAAAAAACTTTTAATTCAATAATTCAATAAGGTGGCAAGTTAATCAATAATCAGTTTGCTCTCTAGATAAAATAAGCAGCTGGAAAATAGATAAAAAATAATCTAACGGCAGCAGCAATGAAAAATTAAAATCTTAGGAATGCCCTCAACAACTACAACAACAAAAATGTACAGGACCTATGTGCAGAAATCTTTGAAATTCGACTAATGAATATATATATAGAATATTCAGGAAAATGTAAATCATATCACATCCTTAGGAGATCTTGATATTGTAAAAAATGGGACCCCACTAAAATAACTAAGAGTTTATGATTTTCTTAGGGGAAAAGAGGTTAATCTTAATAACACCAATGTCTATATTTAAAGTAAGTTAAAACACTCAAAATCGAAACTTTTAAGTGGGAGTAGAGAGTAAAGAAAACACACTATCCCTTCCAAATATTAAAGCTTATTTTAAAGCTATAACAATCAAGACAAAAACAAAAAAAAAAACCACACACATTTTAAGAGAACAAAACAAATTCCAAAACTAGGTCTAAGTCATTTAGGAAATTACAAATAGGAGGAAGAATGGTTTGTTTTTAAATAGTATTGGGACATCTGATTATTGGAAAAAAATGAAAATAGACATTTTCACCAAAAATATAATCAATGGATGAAAGAATCAAAGTTTTTTAAATCAAAAGAGATTCCAAGAGAAACCTAAGTTACTTATAACTTCAGACTAAGGAAGACCTTTCTAACCAAAAACACAAAACCCAAAAGCCACAAGAGCACCTGGGTGGCTCAATCAGTTATGCATCTGACTCCTGATTTCCACTCAGGTCATGATCTTAGGGTTGTGAGATCGAGCCCCACATCAGGCTCCATGCGCTCAGCAGGGAGTCTGCTGGAGGGTCTCTTTCCCTCACCCCTCTCCCTCTGCACCCCCCCACGCGCACACACACACACGTGCTCTCCCTCTAAATCTTAAAAAAGCCACAAAATGTTTGACAAGTTTATACTACCTAAAAGCTAAAAATTAATAATCATAACAAAGAAAGGAAAGGAGGATGAAACACAGGAGAGTTAAATTCCCAATTTATAACAATCTCAGGGGAGCTAACAAGTGAACAAGCTAATAAGCGAAAGTGACAATGGGTATGAACTATGTGAATGGGTAATCACAGAAAAAATAAGTTGTAGTTTTAATTATATAAATCGTTTTTAAAATCTTATGTTTGGACGCCTGCATGGCTCAGTCGTTAAGCGTCTGCCTTCGGCTGAAGTCATGATTCCAGGCTCCTGGGACCAGTCCCACATCGGGCTCCCTGCTTGGCCGGAAGCCTGCTTCTCCCTCTCCCACTCCCCCTGCTTGTGTTCCCTCTCTCGCGGTCTCTCTCTGTCGAAAAGTAAATAAAATCTTTAAGAAATAATAAAAAATAAAAAATCTTATGTTTACTGCGATTTGTTCTGAACTTTGCTTTTCTCCTCCCACTTTTTGTTCTGTAGATCATTCCATATCAGAATATAAAAAGCAACCTAGCAATTTTGAGGTGGGAGCTTAAACTGCTTGTGGAAAGAACAAAGTGCAGAGAATTACCTAACTTAAAGATATATTTGTGATGACAGAACACTACAGCTGTAAAACAGGTTTTCAGCTTGACAAGGGCAGTCATGGGGGGGAAATCCAATTGGTTAAGCAGAAAGAAACATGGTATGAATTATTTCAGGAATTGAAAGACCAAGATTATAAATATAGTCAAAAATCAGGACAAAAATCAGGGACCCTGTCTGTGGGAAAGTTACCTGATTCCGAAGATAAAATTTCTACTGGGACACATGGTTGGTTCAATCAGTAGAGCATGGGATTCTTGGACCTCAAGACTGTGAGTTCAAGCCCCACAATGGGCATAATGCTTACTTAAAAAAAAAAAAAAAATTCATTTACAGACCTTTCAGATCCCTCATTTTAGTGAAAGGGAAGCTAAAACCACATACAGCTACATAGCCCCAAAATTCACTCCCTAGGAGGCTATAAATGCTGAATTTAAACACTCATCTCTCTGGAGCTCTTTTCAGTAACTCATGATAAAATGCTTTTCCTGATTTGTACTTTTAAATTCCAAAAGGTTAAGTGTGGTAGCAATATTAATTTGAAGAAATAAAGCACCCTTCCTAAAAAGCCTATTTAAGGCAAAGTTCCACGAGGGGGGAAAAAAAAAATCTCAATATATACTTCACAACTGGAAAGGCAAGCTATCTTAACCAAAAAAGGCTCGAAATAAAACAAAATTTTAGTGTTTAAACCAATTTATCAAAAGCCTTGCTTGAAGTATGATGAACAAATCTAAAAAGATGCATGAATCCCTTAGAGAACATTCCCACTAAATCACTAAGAACACATTCTAGTCCAGAAAAATTCCTTTGACTGCAAGGTAAACTATCCTTTCAAATTCAGCCATTTCTTTAAATTTCTGAAAAATCCACTCGTAACCTCCTATAATTGCAACTCATTACATCACAAAATTTACATTCCTTATCAAACAGAAAACAAACTCAAAAACCTTAATACTCTGCAAACTACCCAGAAACCAGACAACTTGAACCCTCAATTTAAAGATTTTAGAGTGGAAAATCCAAAATCCTAAGATGTATACCCTAAAGCTGTAACTTTTACACCTCAAAAACTTTTTTTTTTTTTAAGAATTTTATTTATTTGAGAGAGAGATATCACGAGCAGGAGGGAGGGGTAGGAGGGGAGAAGCAGACTCCCCAATGAGCAGGGAGCCCAAAGCAGGACTCAATCTCCGGACCCTCGGATCATGACCTGAGCCAAAGGCAGACACTTAACCAACTGAGCCACCCAAGCACCCCAACCTCAAAATTCTTGTTAGGAGAGTTTACTGACTGCCAACAGACTGAGCCAAAAACTGCCGCAAGAAACCATACAATCTTCCTAAATGGGGGGGTAGGTTTTTTGAGACTCCAGTCTCAAGTAGTAAAAGCAAAGGATCCATCAAAAATCTCTAGTTCACATTTATTCTCCTAAGCAAAAGGTAAAAAGTTCTCACAATCACATCACTGTCTCCTTCAAAATATTCTTATATAATTTAAGATTCACTCTACCTTTAATACTTCTATCAAAGCTTTTCTTTCTAAAGTCTGTCTCAGGATCACTTTCATGAAATTTTTAATTTTTATTTTTCTACTTGGCCACAACAGTCAAATAACATTTTTCCAGCGTGTTAAAACATCACAGTTGATGACTTAATTACTGAAGTAAACTTGTGACAAGATACCGTATTTCTAAAAATACATGGATTAGAATAAATTCTCTCTATATTAAAGACATTGGGCTCAGTTTGTCAGATTCTGTGTTACCTCTATATGGGCTAACTCTCCATTTTCCCCAGCTGCATCAGTTACTGCTGTGGATAAAGATGATTATGAAAACATAACCAAGAGAAAAGTTAATAAAGCATAATTTATACAAAATTCACCTCAGGTCCTTCCATGCACCGCCCCTAAGAACAGCCACTGCAGATTTGATTATCACTTGTTATCCTTTGATCAATTATCCGTTTATTTACTGATTTCATTGTTTGGCCCCAGTCTACCTTCCCAGCCCAATTTGTTAGATACTAAATCTAACAATTTAGTATCTCTGAAACCAGGATACATCTTACAATTGATGGCAAATCTTAGAGAATAGCAGATAACCACATGGCAATCAGGATATGTCACTGGGCATGTTCAAACTTGGTTTGCTTGCAATTTTCTGTACCATTTGACTGCAACCTCTTGACATTTCATTCAGCAAACCAATGAAGGCCAATTTTAGGAAGGATTAAGGTTTCTTACCAGAAGGCTGTTCTGTTGACACCTTCTGATAAAATCAAGAAAGCACCAGCACCAAAACTTGCAGAGTGGATGAAAATTCTTGCAAGAAAATCCTGGAGATAATAGAGGAGAGCTCTTTTAAAGTATGCTTGTAACATCAATGCTCTCCATGGCACTGAGGAAGATATTGTAATAAGAAACACAATCACCTGAATGTGAAGATGTTTAAACCAATTTATTTTGTTTATATCTTCCATTTTATGCATGCAAGCGTTTAAAGACATCTTTCAGGGGCGCCTGGCTGGCTCAGTTAGTGGAGCATGCGACTCAATCTCAGGGTCCTACATCTGAGCCCACGCTGAGTGTAGAGATTACTTAAAAGATCTTAAAAGTAAGTAGGAACTACCATTCACAGATGTTAACTGACAACACTTCTTAGTGTCTCTCAGAACTAATGTCACTTTAGATGAAACTGTGCGGATCTTCCACTAACTTCCCAAATCTGTGTATAGAAAAGTAGCCTATTCCTTAGACTCTAAACCCCAATTTAACTGTACAGACACCTCTGTCGCTGGCTCACTTTCATACCTCAAATCAACAGGTCAACAATCAGAATCATTTCTTGTCCTGCTTTGCACTCTACATGCTATGATCCTTTTTACAAGAGTAAAAATAAAATTGAATACAGCACACAGTATTTTTTAACCAGGGTTCTAAGAGAATACAGCCCAATCACTAAGACATTCACTATGGTTAATGAACTAACTTCTCTCCCATGCATCTACAATGGTACTAGCTATGCACTATCCTTACAAGAACTGAGAAAATAGTGTTTCTGTATTATAATTTGGATGAGACACTCTATCTATTATGTTAAAAAATGACTTAGAGGCTCCTAGCACAGGTAATCATCATTGCATAACTTTATATATGTCTTAATTTGCAAACGTAAAGAATCAAAACTTCTTAGTATTCCCAGGCATTCAAGTGCCCGAAGTACTTAAAGCTACTCCTCTCCCCCAAAATACCATGAGAAATCTTCCTTCTGGTGCTTTTACATCAAGCAATGTAAACAACTGACAATTAAACATTTATGTTTCTGGACTGTGTATTCAGGTAACAGATATAGAAATAACTCTCATTAGAGAAGGAAAAAAAATCTCGCTACAGCACAATGGTTTCACTGTTAAGACTGGGTCTCAGATCCACTTACTACGTGACAGGTAAAACAAGAGGGGTGAGGGCAGTAAGGTAAGAGTAATAAGACTCCTAACTGGCTGTATTTTTGCCACAAAGGAAGTCACAATGTCCTCATTCAAGGATTCTTTACATTCTTCCCAGAGCACTCCAAAGACTTTCTGGAGCAATTCTCTGAAGGTTCTATCAACCCTGAATGAGATTGAGCTCTCCTGGATGCTAGGCATCCTCCCCCTAATTCCCCAACATGCAAAAACAAAACAAAAAACCCAAAAACAGATGATTTTTTTTTTAATACGCAGTACTAGCACGTTTGCCTATGAATATTCAAAAATAAGTCCTGGTGTAGTGAAGATAAAATACATGAATTAAAAACACAAGAAAATTTAAGAAATTCTATGTATAAACATGACACAGGCTGCGTTTAACCCAGGACTGGAAACCCTGGAGCCCTGATAAGGAAAAAATAGTTCAGTATGTAAAAAATAAAACTTCTCTATAACCAGAGATACCAAAAAGTCAACAGGTATTAAATGAGAAGAGGGCACTCTTACAATAAATGAATCCTAAGAGATCTCAAAAAGTGACAAAAGACATCCAATAGGAAAACAGGCGAACAACAGTTTATGGAAAAGCAAATCCAAATGCCCAACAAACATTAAAATTCACAAGAGGGAACCTGCAAATGAAAGTTCCATTGAGATAACCATTTATACCCAACAGACTGGCCAAAATTAAAGATTATAGAACCCATTTTCTGGCAAGGATGTACAGAAAAGCTTTTATATTTACCCACAGAGAAAATAGGAAGGGTTAAGCCTTTTGGAAAGTAATGTTAACATTTATTAGAGTTAAAAAAGAAAAGTTCCCTTCCACCAAGCTTCCCATTCTTTGAAACCTCTCCAATGGAAACAGATATGTGGAGTGGCAAAAAACTGAAAACAGAGTGAGTGTCTATTAACTGGGGAATGGCTGGATATCATAATTCTTGCCATGAAATATTATGTAACCATTTAAAAATAAACTACACTCCAAGGGAAGACAGCCAAAATACAGACAATCCTATTTTTATAGAGCAATATTGGGAAAAAAAAAAACCGACATGTATATACGAATATGTATCTATGTACCATTCTATTGAGTGTAGAGAAAAATCTAGTATGATGTATACCTGGCTATAAATATTACCTGAAATGGAGTGGGAATGAGAGATTATGTGGCAAAGGGGAGCAGGGAAAAAAATTTACAACAAAGCAAGTTTGTGAATACTCAATGCCTACATGTAAAATTATACATATGCATATACAAGCATAAATATTCTTAAAAGAGGGGCGCCTGGGGGGCTTAGTTAAGCATCTGCCTTCGGCTCAGGTCATGATCCCAGGGTTCTGGGATCAAGCCCTGCTTCCGGCTCCCTCTTCAGCAGGAAGCCTGCTTCTCCCTCTCCCACTCCCCCTGCTTGGGTTCCCTCTCTGTGTCTCTGTCAGATAAATAAATAAAATCTTTAAAACTACATATATATATTCTTAAAAGAACTGAGATATATCCTAAAGCACTATGTCAACCAGCACTTTTTTCATACAGCACATATATACAGCACCACTCCCTGTTATCTTTTTAATTTTTCCATACCTAGGGATCGCAAATCTAGATTCTAATTAACAAACTGGTCTGACGCCTACAACACCTAAAACATTTGAATTATAATTTGATTCCAGTAACAAGCACAAATATTTAAGACTAATACTGCAATCAAATTTCTTAACTTCAAGCAGTACTTTTTTTGAAGACCTGCATAACTAAATCTACAAGTTGAAGTCATTTGAAATCAATGGACACATGTTCTACAAATAAAGTCCACAAATTTACTGATTACATTATGTTAGAAAAATTATTGCATTATGGAGTAAGTTCTAACACGGAAAAGAATTATTCCAAGTAAACCTTCAGCATTCATTAGTATTGAACATTTAACTACTCTATTTTAAAAAATGACAATGAAGATATGAAGATTTCATAAGAATGCATAAATACCTAATAACGCTTGTGTATCATTGTTCTTGGCTTGTTAATTTCACATATCCAACAGTTCTCCTTGAAACTGAATTAGTGGTTCCACACAGCCACCTGAAACTATTATGACTTTCCAGTTGGCAAGGAGTTGAAGTTCCCCATAGTTCTAGGTATCTGTAAAGTTCTGTGACCACATCAGAACTCGACCAAGGTCAATATATAACAGCTAAAAAAAAATTTTTCAAATGAGTCAATCAGAATCAGAAATGAAGTTAATTCTGCATGTATGCCATTACATTACATAAATTAAAAACAAATCTGTGTGTCCCAAAGCCAAGAATGAGAGATTCATCTGTTCATTCAACAAACACATACAAAAGCCCTACTATGTACTAAATACACATAACAAGCCACCAGAAAATTTAAGACTTGAAAATATCCTATAATCTGAAAAACTATAAAAGCAGAAAGTTACAAAATGGAAAGAAAGAAGTTTTACTATGATTAATTAGCCACTGTAAGAAACACAGAGATATAGAAAGCCTGAGAGTCTGACCCCGAAGAAATCAATAGGGAAGGCATGCCATGTTCATCTGCCAAAAATAACTACAAACTTCATCAGTTATTACTGGAGAAGACCTCTACTCATTCTCCCAAAAAAGCTAAGCAAAAAATGCTGAGGCTAAAATAAAGGAAACAAGTTAAAACAACTGATACTTAACTGAGATTTAATGCTGGCTCAATTTTGCCACTGCTTTCAGCATCTTTTAATATAAGGACAAATAAACTAAAATTGTATGTATAAATAATATATACATTTGAATCAACAAAGGAATCCTTTGTATTCATTTTGTTTTGCTCAAGCTATTACGACTTGGTATTAGAAAATTTAACAGAACTATCAAAGACTCTTACTATTGACTAATAAACATCTGCCAAATAATATTCTAAAACCTTTTAATACTCAATATTATGTGGCAAGATTACCCAGAGGTGCCTCATCATAAGAAAATTTGAAAAAGCTTCATGTACAGTTGACCCTTGAACACAGGAGATAGGGGTATCCACCCCAACACAACTGAAAATTCACATAAAACATCTGACCCCCCAAAACTTAATACTAATAGCCTACTGTTGACCAGAAGCATTGCCAATTATATAAACAATCAACACGTATTTTATATGTATTATATACAGTATTCTTAAAGTAAAGCTAGAAAAAAATGGTAAAATCAGGACAAAATACATTTACACAAGTGGATGCATGTAAAGGGTCAACTGCATATGCATAAAGGATTTCAAATATTTCCCAAAATACACTGTACAATGAGCAATATGAAGTAGCAACTGAGAATAGTATATTTAAAAAGCATATACCTAGTTTTAAGATTTCTAATAGCCATATTTAAATAAGTAAAAAAAACAAAAACAGGTAAATTAACGTCAATAATTTAATCCAACGCATCCAAAATGTTTTAACAGATAATCCCATTTTATTTTTTTTAATGTTTTATTTATTTATTCATGAGAGTCGGGGCGGGGGGAAGCAGAGGCAGAGGGAGAGGCAGGCTCCCTGCCTAGCAGGAAGCCCAATGCGGGACTCGATCCCAGGACTCTGGGATCATGACCTGAGCCGAAGGCAGACGCTTAACCATCTGAGCCACCCAGGCACTCGGTAATCCCATTTTAAAATTTTAAATCATGATTAAATCATTTGTTCTCTTGACTCCCACTGTATTAACAGCTTGTTAGTAATAGTATGTAATTAATAACATGATAAGCCATACATTTGAACTTTAAAAAAAAAAATCACTTTGAAGGAGGAAAAAAGGGCCCTGGCAGGCCAACAGGCTCAAAGAAGGATGAAGAAGATGATGATGATGATAAGGAAGAGAAGGAAGATGAAGAATGGCTATCCTGTAATTGAGGAGTGTGCATGTGTACTTGGGACAACTGTTCTGCTAAGAATGTGAATTCAAGTGCAGCTCAGCATTAGCTTCAGTATAAAACTGTTCAGATTTTTTTATAGCTGATAGGATTATTTTTAGAGAAAATACTTTTTTAAAAATCCAGGTTGTTGGGGCGCCTGGGTGGTGCAGTCATTATGAGTTTGACCCTTGGTTTCGATTTGGCCCAGGTCAAGATCTGAGTCCTGGGATCCAGCCCCACGTCCCGCTCAGCAGGGAGTCCACTTAAGATTCTCCCTCCCTCTCCCTCTGCCCCTCCCACTCATGCATAACTCGCTCCCTCTCTAAAATAAATAAGTAAACCTTCAAAAAAAATAAAAGTAAAAAATAAAAATGCAAGTTGTAGCTGTCTGACATCTTCCTACAGTTAGATTTTAAAGCTTCTGATGTTGAATGTTTCTAAATATTTAAGTTTTAATTTCTTGACTTGTGTACGTGTACTGTAGCACAGCAAACTTGTAGGTTAGTATCAGTAGTGAATTTTTGGTTTTTTAGAATGTTGCATTTGGGTGTTTTTTTTTTAATTTCTGTAATAAAAATATATGTATTTAAAAAAAATCATACGGGGCGCCTGGGAGGCTCAGTCGTTAAGCGTCTGCCTTCGGCTCGGGTCATGATCCCAAGGTCCTGGGATCAAGTCCCGCATTGGGCTCCCTGCTCCGCGGGAAGCCTGCTTCTCCCTCTCCCACTCCCCCTGCGTGTGTTCCCTCTCTCACTGTCAAATAAATAAAATCTTTTAAAAAAATAAATAAAATTAAAAAATCATACTTTACCAAAGTCTGAAAAACCAATCTGAACTTTGAATCAGCCTATTTTATGGACCTAGATTCACTTGGCCTCAGTTTCCTCAGCTGCTGGTAACATTATCTCCCCTTCACTGTGATTCAGAAGACTAAATTCACATAAAGTATCTGCACAGTCCGATAGCCTGAGTGCTCAATAAATAATAGCTTTCTTAGAACTAGACAGAACCTTAATGAACAGAACCTAGCAGAGACCACCACTTGATAAATCGTTAAAAAGCAATCTAACTGCCTAATACTGCAGATGAAAGAAAAAGAGGGGTCTTATGACCACCTAGTACAAGAATTATGATCACTCATGGAACGCCTATAGCTCTTCCCACTACTTTAAAAAAAGGCGGGGCGCCTGGGTGGCTCAATCCGTTAAGCATAGACCTCTGGCTCAAGTCATGATCCCAGGGTCCTGGGATGGGGATCCTGCTTCTCCGTCTCCCCACCCCGACTCGTGCTTGCTCATGCACTCTCGCAAGCTCTCTCAAAAAATAAAATCTTAAAAAAAAAAAAGTCAAGCTAGTTTGGGGTACCTGGCTGGCTCAGTCAGAAGAACATGCAACTCTTGACCTCAGTCAGAGTCATGAGTTTGAGCCCCATGTTGAGTGCAGAGATTACTAAAAATAAATAAATAAATCTTAAAAAAAAAAAAAAAACTAGTTTACTACATCCTTAACATTGTGGTAGAGAACTTGCTTCTTGAATTATCAAGTGTTTGCCTTGCCTGGTTTTTTTAAGATTTTATTTGAGACAGAGAACAAGCAGCAGGGAGGGACAGAGAGGGAGAGGGAGAAGCAGGCTCCCCACTGAGAAGGGAGCCCAACAAGGGGCTGGATCCCAGGACCCTGAGATCATGACCTGAGCCGAAGGCACTTAACAGACTGAGCCATCCAGGCACCCTGCCTTGTCTTTCTAACTAAAATACTTAAGTATAAGCCCACTACTCTGAGATTTCCTTTGAAGAACCTCTATTGCTATACTAAATTAGGCATTGGAAGTGAGAAGCTCTAGAGTTAAATCTCATTTCAGCTACATTTATTTATGGACAAGTTACTTGTTATTGCCAGTCTCCTAGTATGTAAAATGGGAATAAAAACACGTATCTCGGGGCACCTGGGTGGCTCAGTCATTAAGTGTCTGCCTTCGGCTCAGGTCATGATCCCAGGGTCCTGGGATCGAGCCCCACATCGGGCTCCCTGCTCTGCAGGAAGCCTGCTTCTCCCTCTCCCACTCCCCCTGCTTGTGTTCCTTCTCTCGCTGTGTCTCTGTCAAATAAATAAATAAAATCTTAAAAAAAAAAAAAAAAAGTATCTCATGGAGTTTTTGAACGAACAAAATCAGAAAATACTAGTATAAGCTTCACAGACTAGTAAATAAGAGACACAGTAAACTATTATCTTACAAAATGCACACAAATATCTGATGTTACAAGAAACATAGAGGCACATGAAAATATGGGAAAAAGTATGTTTTCTGTACATACATAAAGCCAGGCCTTGACAATATATCTCTCGGTAGGTAAAATTTTTTTTTTGCTTTTCTGTTTTCAGATTTTTTCATACTTACATATTGCTTTTATAATACAAAAACAAAACTTTACAAAAAAGTTTAATTTTTAAAAATTAAGTGGCCTTTTCAGTTAAATCTTAGTTCTTTCAGGTTTTTATAAAAACACATTTTAAAACCTGCATGATTAGGGCGATCTTTGGAATTTCCGTGTGTGGACTCCCCATATGTACAATATTAAGTTAAATCTTTCGCTAAAAAAATATTTCAATAAAAAAATGTACAACTGAGAATTATCTTTAAAATATCTGAAATGTGTTTTTAATTTAACAGTGTCCCTAGTATTAAGACAACCACTACCTATCTTTTCCTTAATTACTAATCTGCACAAAGAAATCAATATTCAATACTAACTTTGAAAAGTCCGTACTCTCTCAAGAAACTCCTCTACTAAAACTCTATAGGTCATCATCATTAATGTTAATAAACCTACTGCGTAATTTAATTACTCTCAAATTCCATTTTAATATTAAATTAAGGTAAAGTAATAGGAAATTCTGGAAATATTCTGGCACTTTAAAATTTGTAGTCAAAGCAGAAATTGCAGAACTCCAAAAGTAATTGTCTTCTAGAGAAGGCCTGAAATTTCATTCAGCCATCTTAGAGATTACACATTTCCTTGGAACACCATGGAAACTTTCCTTTACATCAGCCAGAAATCGAGGGACTTACTTTCAACTTCTATTTAAATTATATTCTGCCCATGGCTATGCAAGTTGCAATGCTATTACAAAGCTCAGTATCATATACATCAGTTGTTAAGCATTTTAATGACTCCAAATGGGCACAGGGTTTTTTGGGGGGTAACTGAAATGTTCTAAAGTAAGGTTGTGATAATGGTTGCACAACTCTATAATACACTAACAACCATAAAATGTAAATTCTATCTTAAAGCACCTTCAATGGCCAGTAGTATAAACCTTAAGATGCCTCATTCTAGGTAAAAAAGGCTATAAACAAATTTTTATATAAAACTATATCCCCTATCAGGTACTTAACATATCTCCCACTCTTCCCAATCCCCAAAGATTTACAGAGCTGCAAAGAGAAGCGTATCAAGTTTTTACCTCCTTAACAAACTACAGATCCACGGTTGTTTAAAAAAAAAAAGCAAGATGCAAAACAGTATTAAAAAAAAAGATCTTAATTTTAGGTCACATCTTCTTTTAGCTTTTCACTGGTTCCAATTAATTTGTAAGATGAAGTTTCAGTTCCACCAGAAAATCTTTAATAAATGTCTACAGAGCACTGCCTCAAGGCATGATGATACTGGCTACTAAACCCATGACTGAAATTGTACTGCGATTAGCATTTACAGCTGTGTGTGTTTGTGGGGGGAAGGGAAGAAAATGAGGAAAATCAGAATCACCTGCACACTGAAAAAACCACCAGGGAGAGAATAAACCAAAATGTTAACAGCTGTATCCGAAGGCAACTTTTGTTTCCAAAATGCCCTGACCAATATTATTGTTTTTAAATTAGAAAATTTTACTTAAAATTAAATTGCTGCTATGCTAAATGAAAGAAGCCAGAATCAAAACCCTCAGCATACTGTATGAATCTACATAGAGGACATTCTGGCAAAGGTGAAACTATGGGGACAGGAAAACCCTCTAGGATCTCGGGATGAAAAGAGAAGGTGACTACAAAGGTGCACGAGTGAAATTTGGGGGACAGTGGAACTCTTCTATCTCCATCGTGTTGGTGGTTGTTACAGGACATTTACGAAAGCTCACGTAATTATGTCCCAGAAAGGTAAATTTTACCACATGTAAATTAATCTAAAAAAATTCGTGTAGTTAAAATAATAAATTGCTTGTGCAGTAAACCAATTTTTTTTCCAAGTGAGCAGTTCCGTGGGATTAAAAAACTGGGGATATGAACTACTTCAAACCCTTCATTTTACAGAAAAGATATGCTCAGGAGTGCACGGATGGGTAAACACATGGAAATTCTAGGTCTGTACTTCAGTTTACCATTACCTAACTTCAAATCCAGGGCTCCTCCTGCCTCACCATTCTCGATCTTCCAGAGTTCTGAAGACCCCAGTTTCCACAATGTCCAAGTGGATTACAATAGGACATAAAATTCTAAACCTTCAAGTGCAATTATTTTAGTACACACTGTGGCTAGGATCCTTCCCAACCTTTGCCAAAGTACCACCTTTCTTTGTGAAGTAAAAATGAGTAATGGACTCAATGTCTAAGTAGAATCAAGCAGATCTGTAGAATAAGGATAAGGATCAACAATACTTCAGAGTTCCAAAATGGGGACATTCACTGTGAATTTGATTTTTAAAAAAACTATGAAAAACCAAACACCACAGAGGCGCCTGGGTGGCTCAGTCGGTTAAGCGTCTGCCTTCAGCTCAGGTCAAGATCCCAGGGTCCTCGGATGGAGCCCCGAGCCCGCCTCCCTGCTCAGCGGGGACTCTGCTTCTCCCTCTCCCTCTGCCCCTGCTCATGCTCTCTCACTCTCAAAATAAATAAAATCTTTAAAAAAAAAAAAAAACTGTAAACAATCTTACTTTCAAACTGATAACCTTAAATAATCTTATAAAATAAAAATAAGAAATGAGTATTTTCTATAGTGATCAACACAAATACTTGGCTAAAAAAGGAACGTCCTATCTACCATCCACATGCTACAAAGTAAAGGCAAAAAAATTTTACTTTTTCAATTTGCCAGGGGGGAAAAAAAGCATACCTCTGTTACACAACAACTGTATCACCATACAGTGGGAATATGAAACTTTTCCACGGGCGGTGTGCAAAAATGATGAACCTTACATACCCTTGACAGGAAAAGTATGGCAAAGCCCATTCTTTGTGCATTGTGCCACAACTGTATCTAGGGTAAGAGAAGGCAACCACTAGGTTTCAATAACAGAAGTCAATGAAATATCTACTCAAATTTCACTTAGATCTTTTGTTTGACACCAAATGTTAAATCTAGACTGCTAATATATGGAGTCAAGCAAAGAGACTCCTTTCCACCGGGCAGTCATTGTTTTTACTTTATGCTGACCACCTAAGGAGACTTAAACTTGTAAAAAGCTTAGGGAGATCCTTTAGACGCCAACTGATTCCCTACCAGGTTATTACCACGTGACAGTTAAACCAAATCCACATAGCTTATCAGTAAACTACAAAAGGGAAAACAACGCTAACAAGAGGAAATTACGACCACCCCGTGGGACAAAAGGTACGCTGAAATGAAACCCAGAGAGAATATATTCTGCGTACACCCAATACTCCTGTATTAAGAGGAGGCCCTTCATAAAAATAGCCAGGACTCTCAAACATTTGAGATCCTGGCTTAGTAAGATTGACTGACAGACACAGCTGGGGAGATTTTGTATTGATCTTGTAACATCGTGGTATACTTTTGGAGAAAGAATCGGGACAAGGGGCCGTTATAATGGCAAAACTAAACTGTAAGCATTTCATTTTCAGTTATGTGACCCCTACACTGGAAGCCCCCACTAAATTCCTCTACTCTCGAATTCCTCTTCTGTTTTCCAGTCCCCATCCCATAATAATGCACCTCGCGGTGCAAACAAACAAAAAACCTCGTGGGGAAGAAACAAAAATCAAGTTCTTTCCAAAAACACTGGATAACTAAGATTTAAGAAATTAGTCACCTCCCCACCAGTCTCCCTGATCGACTTCTTTTTTCAATCTTACTTTAAAGCCTCTAACTCTAGCCTTTTCTTCCGTAATAAAGGGGCTAAGGCGCCGCCCAATTTCCCAGGCCGCAAAAATATTTCAACCCGCCACATTACAAGGTTTTCAGTTTTCTCTTCGATCCTAACCCTCAATTTGGCACCCGCTTCCCCGTGAGACACTAAAGTTTATTATCCCCAGACCCTAATACAAAGGTGAATTCTTAAGATTCCGCGACGCAGCCCCCCCCCTCCAAAGGGGTGGGGAGGGGTCGGAGCAGCGGGCCGAGGCGCTCCGGCTCGGCCCAGTCCGAGGGGCGGGGGAGCGGCTGTGACCACACAATCCCACCACCTCCTTTCACGACTCCCCAACCTCCCGGCGCTCAGGCCTGCTCCCAGGGAGCTCCCCGCCGCCCAGCAGAGACTCGGCTTCTCCTCACCGGCCCGCAAAGGGCCGCACTAGCATCCAAGAAGAAGGTTCATAAGTAGGAAAACGCAAGAGATGTCCGACGTGTTGTTTCAAAACATAACGGAGCCCTGGCCCCCGAGACCGTTAAACCGCGGGTGGAGGGGGGAGAAGCGAGGAACCCAGCAGCACCGGGCTTCGGCCTGGCCGCCCTTTTCGACTCCAAACCTCACTCTCCGGGACCACCAGCCCTCCCCCAAACCTGCCTTAGCCCCCAGAACACCCGACAAAGCGGCAAGAGGGTCAGTACCTTGTAGAAAGCCCCGTTGGAGCCGCGAACCTCCACCGTCAGCTCCGCCATGTTGGAACCGCAAAGGCCGCTGGGAAGAGATTCTAGAAACTTTCCAACCAGAGGGGAGGAGGGGGGAGGGGCGTAAAGGAGGCGGGGGGAGGGGCGGGGAAAACAGGGCGGGGACTGGGATCCCCCGCCCCACAGCCCTGGGGTCTCACAGCGCAACTCGGGGTCTCACAGCACAACTTCGACTCTCCCAGTGGGATCCCTCCGCTCCTTACATCACTGGTCCTGGGCTCCGCCCGCCGCTGCCAACGCCCCGTTCGCCTCCCGACACAATCGCCAGACCTTTGCTGACCCGCCTCTACGTCCCCGCCCTCCAGTGCCCACGGCTTCCCTGCTCCGGCCGGTGGGTACCTCCAGCCGCCCCGGCGTGAACTGTCTGGCCGCCGCCTGCCCCACTCATCTGCTTTCCGCGGCGCTCGGGCGTTCTGCCCCTAAGCTTCTTGCAAGTGCTGGTAGCCCTGGACTAACTTCCTCACGAGGGAACACCAAGTTTGGGGGCTCCAGTTGCCCACTGGCACAAACTTTGGGGCGGGGGAGGAAGCGTAAAATTGTACATACTATGTCCTCCAAATTCTTTCATCTCGCACGTTTTTTATTTAAATCGGTGGCCTTCTCTTCACTCAAATCCACAGTCCCACGCCTCCTCACACAGTTCGCTGGAGCCCTCTCCCAACCTGTTAACGTTTCAGCTGGTTAAAAGTCAGGCTAAGTATTGAAGTTAGTTTTGAGTCAGACGTGTTTACAACTTGCGTGAGAGTTTACGTTAATACCCATTGTTAGAAGTAGGGAAACTTGGTACTGAGCAGGACACCACGTTTTCCCCTTCGGCAATGCATGCAGATTTCCACAAAAAGGATCAAAGCAGAGTCATCTTGTATGGCTTTCTACCAAGCATTGTGTTGGAGATAGTTTGAATATCTATTTTAACAATACCAAAACCTTTTCCCAAAGCAAGGCCTTTGGAAAAAATCCTAGGACTATTTTATGTGTGTGTTTTATTACCATTTTGACAGAAAAACTTTAAAAAGGATGCTTTGCTGGCACTCCATACTCGCAAAGAAATGCCCATGGGCCCAGCCCTTCTGAGGACAGGGGGTCCTAAAAATAATGTACATAACGTTTCGTCAGCACATCTACATCTCCAAAGGTTCAGAAGGAAAACAGTCTGCAACAGTGTTCGGTATTGCTTTGCTATATACAAAATTACCTTTTTTTTTTTTTTGGACAGAGAGAGAGAACACAAGCAGGGGGAGTGGGAGAGGGAGAGGCAGGCTTTCCCCGCAGAGCAGGGACCCCCCTGTGGGGCTCGATCCCAGGACCCTGGGATCATGACCAGAGCCAAAGGCAGGCGCTTAACGACTGAGCCACCCAGGAGCCCCCAAAATGATCTTTATAAAATGTTGATTATGGTGAGGAAAATGTAAACAAACTAAATTCCCTCAATGAGTTATGGCCACCATTTATTAAGGGCTTCATCTGTCCAACACTTTATATACCATCTTATTATGATCTTTCAGAATTACAATGCGCTAGTTTGCTTTTTATTCCAACAGCTTTATTGAGATATAATTCACATACCATGCATTTCATCCATTTAAAGTGTCCAATTCATCAGGTTTTAGTACATTCACAGAGTTGTGCATTTACCACCACAATCAATTTCAGACATTTTCATCAGTCCCAAAAGAATTCCTGTACCTGTGGGCGGTCCCCCCATTTCACCCAAGCCCCAGAGCTATGCAATCACTAACCTGCTTTCTATCTATAGATTTGCTTAGTCCAGACATTTCATATACATGAAATAAATCATACAGTATGTGGTCTTTTATGACAGTTCTTTCAGTGAGCATAGTGTTTTCAAGATTCATCCATGTTGTAAGCATGTATCGCTACTCATTCCTTTTTATTGTCAAATATACCATTGCATGGATATATAACATCATTCTATTAATTCATTCACCCTTTGATAGACATTTGAGTTGTTTACACTTTTTTGGCTATTAGGAATAATGTTGGAATGAAGATTCCTGTTCAAGTTAATAGATGTATGTTTTCATTTCTCTTAAGTATATACCTAGAATTGAAATTGCTGGCTCATATTGATGCCAGCAGGCTGGCCGTCCTTGGCTTCATACAGGATGGATATCAAACGTGAGCCAGCAGGAGGTGAAAGCAGAGTTTATTGAAGATAAAGAGAAAGCAATTAACAGAGTGAGTGTCCAGGAGACTCAGAAAGGAAAGGAGTGAGTCTCATCTTTCTTCGGAGCCTGGGGATTTTTATTGAGGGCGGAGTTCTGGTGTATGGTCCTCTCAGGCATCCAGGAACCAGTTAGAACAAAGACAAGAGCCCAGGTGTCATTCCTTGGAACCAGGGGGTCTTGCATTCAGATGTCTAGCTCCAGTGGTCTAGAATGTGCATTAGGATAGCTTCCCTGGTCATTCTCACCTGGTCCTTCTTTAGATGTTATTTATTTTGGAGAACCATTACTCCTTACGCCACCCATGCAGCTCAATCTCAAACCCTGAGATCATGACCTGAGCCAAAACCAAGAGTTAGACACTTAACCAAGTGAGCCAGCCAGGAACTCCCTCCCCTTTCCATTTCTTTTTTTCTTTTTTTAAAGATTTTATTTATTTATTTGACAGAGACACAGCAAGAGAGGGAACACAAGCAGGGGGAGTGGGAGAGGGAGAAGCAGGCTTCCCGCAGAGCAGGGAGCCCGATGTGGGGCTCGATCCCAGGACCCTGGGATCATGAGGATAGACAAGGAGGATAGGCGCTATTTACAAGGCATGTGTAAAGTGGGGTGGAGAAGCAGGAAAAAGGAGCAAAAAGCAGATTTTTATAGAGTCCTTCAGTTTCCCTGTCTTGATATGGTAATAACTCCACTTAATCTCTCGAGGAATTGCTAGACTCTTTTCCAAAGTGGCTGCACCGGGCTCCTGAGTGGCTTAGTCTATTAAATGTCTGCCTTAGGCTCGGGTCATGGCCCCAGGGTCCTAGGATCGAGTCCAACATCAGGCTCCCTTCTCTTAAAAAAAAAAAAAAAAAAGTGGCTGCACCATTTGCATTTCCATCAGCAATGGATGAAGGGTCTAGTTTGCTTTATGGGTTTTTCTTTCTTTCTTCCTTTCTTTCTCTTTCTCTCTCTCATCTTTGTTTCTTCCTTCCCTTCTTTCTTGTCGTTTTGGCCTTCAGTGTATTGTTTTCTTCTGCTTCCCAATGTGAGTGACTTTGGGTAGGGCTGCAAAAATTCCATTTGGACACAAACTAAAGTATTCTATATTATCTGAACTTTGAAGAATTAAAGTTGGTCCTCTTCAGGACATGCATGCTAAAAACATTTGTTTGCCCCCACCCCCACCTGCTCCCGCCAACAATTTACTACTACTGCTAAGTAGACCTCATGATTTCCATTAAGCAATTGAGATTCACAGCAACCAGTCATTTATCTAAGATCGCACAGTTCTAAGTAGCAGACTAGAATTTAAGTCTTCCCCTTCCATTTCTTTTTTTTTTTTTAAGATTTATTTATATGGGAGAGAGAGAAAGAACATGCGCCAGCAGGAGGAGGGACAGAGGGAGCAGGAGAGAGAGGATCTCCCGAAAACTCCCTGCTGAGCACAGACACCCCCGCCACCCATGCAGCTCAATCTCAAACCCTGAGATCATGACCTGAGCCAAAACTAAGAGTTAGACACTTAACCAACTGAGCCACCCAGGAACTCCCTCCCCTTTCCATTTCTTTTTTTTTTTTTTTAAGATTTTATTTATTTATTTGACAGAGACACAGCAAGAGAGGGAACACAAGCAGGGGGAGTGGGAGAGGGAGAAGCAGGCTTCCCGCAGAGCAGGGAGCCCGATGTGGGGCTCGATCCCAGGACCCTGGGATCATGACCTGAGTCGAAGACGACGCTTAACGACTGAGCCACCCAGGCGCCCTTCCCCTTTCCATTTCTAAAACCCCTATCAATGACCCTGTTATAGTCATAATGAAATATTACACAAAGTTTAAAATTTTGATGTAAATCTATTTTCATCATCTTGAAAAGATGTTTGTTATTAAAAGGAAAGAATGTCAATTATATCTCAATAAAACTGGAAAAAAGTAAAAGTAAAAAAAATTTTAAAGGAAAAGAAAGGCACAAAACAGCATGCATAGTCACATTTAAAATAGTGTATTAATAGTGTATATTTCCAGAAGGTGGACTTATGGTTGACATAAATTTTATAATTGTTATATTTTTTTGCACTGTTTGGATTTTTTGGAATGAGCAAATCACTTGATTCTCACATTAAAAAGTATTATCATGTTTTAAACACTATGCCATGGACTCTTCTGCAGCCATTAGAGATGAAGTTTTAGAGTAAAATTTATTGATACGAGAAAATGTTTATAACATACCTATAAAAAGAAGATGGTTAAATACTATTTGTGGAATCGATTTTGTACAGAAAATATATACATATATTGCATGAAAATACATTGTAAAGACTTCTACCAAAAAATTAACAATGGTTATCTTAAGGCAGTATCATTATGAATGATCAGTTTTCTCCCTGTTTTCGGTTTTCCAAGTTTTCTGCCGTGATAAGTAGTACCATTTCTAATTTTTAAAAATTATAAATGAGGGCGCCTGGGTGGCTCAGTTGGTTAAGCGACTGCCTTCGGCTCAGGTCATGATCCTGGAGTCCCTGGATTGAGTCCCGCATCGGGCTCCCTGCTCGGCAGGGAGTCTGCTTCTCCCTCTGACCCTCCCCACTCTCATGTGCTCTCTCTCATTCTCTCTCTCTCAAATAAATAAATAAAATCTTTAAAAAAAAAAAAAATTATAAATGAAATAAGAAAGTGTTCTTGGATGCCTGGGTGGCTCAGTTGGTTAAGTGTCTGACTCTTGATTTGATTTCAGCTGGGGGTCATGATCTCAGGGTCATGAGATCGAGCCCCCACTTTGGACTTGGTGCTCAGCGGGGGGAGTCTGCTCGAGAGTGTCTTCCTGCCTCTCTCTCTGCCCCTCCCTTCTTCTAAAATAATTAAATAAATCTTTAGAAAAAAAGAATGTGTTCTTTAAAAATAGAATTAAACATGTGCATAATGAAACTGTATACACAGCTACTGAAACACTAAGAATTTAAGATATTTATCAACTTTGTGGCACTATATTTAGTTTGAGTTGTATTAATGAAATGTGGTATGGAAACATGCTATCATCGTTTTAAATCTTCTCTAAGTACTGCCTTGGAAAATAATTTAAACTTGACTAAATTGGGACTATGAGTTTTCCTTCCTGAAGAAACAAAGATTTAGAAACTGTGAAATATGGGTGCCAGGCTGGCTCAGTTGGAAGAGTGTGTGACTCTTGATCTTGAAGTTGTGAGTGTGAGCCCCATGTTTGGTGTAGAATTACTAAAAGGAATAAATAAACTTAAAAAAAAAAGTGTGAACTAACTTTTAATATTTCAACCAACAGTTTCCAAAACAAATTGTGTCCTATTTTATAAATAGCTAATGAAAGACTCAGGAGTCATAGTTTAAAATATTTCAGCTTTTGTTCCACAGGCATCTTTGATCTTTTTTTTATAACTAGGTGTTATCAAACATGGAGTATAAGAATTAGTATTAAAGAAAACGACATTAAACCTAACTAAATTGAGTTTAGTTGTCTTCATATTGTAGTAAGTCCCTCAATCTATTTCTTATGACATTGGAAAATCAAGGTGAAAGAAGAAAGAAACCATATTGGTTTTATTTTGCAAGTCAGAAATTGAATCTCCTTCCTCCCCAAGGCCCTAACCTAATGCAAAATTGAACTTAAAGCAGAAAGGACTAGATCACATGTCCACTTGAAGAATAATTAATAGAATTAAGAGCATGGGCTCTGAACATGGATTGCCCTTTTGAAGTCCAACTCTGTCATTTTCTAGTTTGAATTATGTGTAAATGAGAAAGAAAATTTTATTAATGTGAAGACAATGCTTTTAGGCTACTAAAATTTTTACTCTACTACTTGCTTTAAAATAAATTCCTATTAAAACAAAACCAAGTGTAAAAATAACCATGAAAATAGTACAGGTAAGTATGGGTACCTTTTAAATTACTTTTTAATTGATTCTGCCAAAACAAAATACCTAGAAGCCAATGGGGAAAGACTTGTAAATTTGAATACATGAACATTTGAAACTTCTCAAAGGAAAAAAATTATCATAAAGAAAGTCAAAAGATAGACTGGGGGGGGGGGAGGGACGATTATATTCCTTACCAAACAAAGATCTCTTGAAAACCATACGGAAACACAAATAATCCCAAAGAAAAATGGATAAAGGACATGAACAGTTGACATAATACTAAATATAAATGGTCAATATACTAAAAACACAACTAGAACTCTCATCAAAAGAAATACATCTAGATACCACTTTTTCCCTCTCTGAAACATAAAGATTTATAAATAATATACATATATATAAATAATAAATATATAGAAATATATAAAGTTTGATGAAACAAGTGTTAGAAAAAATTTGGAAAAGGGTCATATTGGTAACAAATGTGTAAATTGGTTCAACCTCCGTGGAGACTTTTTTTTTTTTTTAAGATTTTATTTATTTGACAGAAAGAGACAGCAAGAGAGGGAACACAAGCAGGGGGAGTGGGACCCGGAGAAGCAGGCTCTCCGCCCCCGATGCGGGGCTCGATCCCAGGACCCTTGGATCATGACCTGAGCAGAAGGCAGATGCTTAACGACTTAGCCACCCAGGCACCCTGCCATGGAGACATCTTTAAATGGTATCAATGTTTAAGTTAATCATACTGTTTAAGCCAGCAATTCAAATTGTAGGACTTTTACTTTATCTGTCTCTGTCTCTCTCTATCACCTTTGGAATTTCCTAAGTGGGATAAAGTGTCTTTTGTTAATCATATGGAAGCTTTTTGAACACTCTTGAGTTTTGCCAATGAGGTGTTTTAGGATGGCGCCCCCAGATTGCTTCAGGATTAGGCTGGTCACCAGAAAGACCAAGGGATTAGAGGGTTGGAACTTTCAGCCCCACCGCTGACCTCTGGTAATGAAAATGGGGGAGTGGCTGGAAATTAAAGCTCTGTAAAAACAAACAAAAAACAAAAAAACAAAAAACTCTTGAACCAGGAGATAAGTTGATGCGTCCACATATTGGGAGGGTGGTGCATCCTAGTTCCCTAGGGACAGAAACTGCTATGCTGGTGAACTTCCCTGACTTCACACTATGTACCACTTCATCTGTATCATTTATAATTTCCTTTATAATAAACTGGTAAGCATAAGTAAATGTTTCTGTGAGCTGCTCTAGCAAATTAGTTAAACCCAAGGAAGAGGTCATGGAAAACTCCAGTTTGTGGGCTGAAGCACAGGACAACCTGGACTTGGCTATTGGCCTCTGCAGTAGGTGACGTCTTATGGGACTGGTCCCTTAAACTGTGGGATCTGATGCTATCTCTAGGTAGATAATGTCAAAATTGAGTTAAATTTGTAGAACACCCAGTTAGTGTCTGCTGAGAATTGGAGAATTGGAGAATTGTTGGGTGGTATTGGAAAAAAGAATCACATCTTTAAAATACCTTCACAGCAACATCTACAGTAGTGTCTGACCAAACAACTGGGCACAATAGACTAGCCAAGCTGACAAATAAAATTAACCATCATGGTCTCTGACTTCTAGATGCTCCTCTAACGGGCTCACCTGATTAGGTCAGTTCCATCCAGGATCATCTCCTTTTTAAGTAACTTGAAATCAATTTATTAGGAACTTTAACAACATTTGCAAAACTCCTTCACCTTCCCCTATTCTATTGGTTGGAAGCAAGTTACATATTCTGCCCACACAAAAACATGGGTACCCAGGGAGCAAGCATCAGGAGGGTCATATTAAAATTCTACCGACGGGGCGCCTGGGTGGCTCAGATGGTTAAGCATCTGCCTTCAGCTCAGGTCATGATCCCAGGGTCCTGGGATGGAGTCCCACATCGGGCTCCTGGCTCAGCATGGAGCCTGCTTCTCCCTCTCCCTCTGCTTCTCCCCCTGCTCATGCTCTCTCTCTCTCTCTGTATCTCTGTGTCTGAAATGAATAAATAAAATCTTTAAGAAATAAATAAATAAATAAATAAATAAAATTCTACCGACCGTAATATAAAGAGAGCAGAACCTACCGGTGACTCTGAGAATCTGTGAAGCACAGCCTTAACCAACCAGCCTCTCTCTAGACTATTTCTTTTATTTATTCATTCATTCATTTTATTAATTTATTCATCTGATTTATCTAAAACACTTAAAAGAAAGCCAAATACATAGTAAACAGTAAAGTGGTGACATCTTTTATGTTTTAAGCAATTATTGATAGTGTATGACCAATGCTAGGTGATAGAAGGGAATATAAAAAATCAGACTGGGGCTGCTGGGTGTTAAGTGTCTGCCTTCAGCTCCGGTCATGATCCCAGGGTTCCAGGATCAAGCCCTGCATCAGGGTCCCTGCTTAGCAGGAAATTCTGCCTCTCCATCTGCCTCTCCCCCAGCTCATGCTCTCTCTCACTCTCTCTCTCTCAAATTAATAAAATCTTTAAAAAAAAATAAAGAAAAATCAGACTGATCTCTGTTTATAGTTTGGCGGTTGGGTAGAGGATAGCTCCATAAATAAGCAATACAATTCAAACAGAAGCGTTTTACAACTTTGCCCCATGTAAAATGGATATTCCAAGGAGAAATGCCAATTCTGTGCTGAGAAGTCAGTGTGCCTCCCCAGAGCAGAAGACTATTTAGTGGCACCTTGCAGACATTGTAGTTGTCATGTAGTCAAGGAAGGAGACATTCCAAACCCTAGAACAGCATGAAAAATGACCAAATGTATGAAAGAGGAAAATTTAGTCCAGCTGAAGCTTTTTAGTCTGTTCACATAGAATTTGGGAATATTTCTATCTCATTGTATTATACCACTTAATTGAAACATTTTGTACTCATATTATTTTCCACCAACCTGTAAGCAAGCACTTTGAAGGAAGTTTCTGGGGTTTTTTTTAAAGATTTTTATTTATTTGAAGAGAGAGAGGGAGAGAGCACAGAGGGAGAGTGAGAGGGAGAGAAAGACTCCCCGCTGAGCAGGGAGCCCGAGGTGGGGCTCCATCCCAGGACCCTGAGATCATGACCGGAGCCGAAGGCAGACGCTTAACCGACTGAGCCACCCAGGCACCCCAGAAATTTCTGTTTATACTCAACTGTACTCGGTATTTAGTAAATATTTGGTAAATGATGGATGGAATTTGGACCCAATTGGTATGAATACTATAAGCCATGTTAAGAGGTTTAGAATTATTATATTTCTGAAAGGCAGCTGTAATGTAATGTAATACAAGAGTAACAACGCTACAGTCAAACTACTGGCTCTGCCACTTGCTAGCTGCAACTTTGAGCAAGGATTAAATGAAATAATATGTATAAGGAACTTAGAAGAATGCCTGGTATATATTAGATGTTCAATAAATGGTGATGGAGTTAGATAATGAACAAGCCATCACAAGTTCAGAAGTAGGGAGATCACTTAACCACGTTTGGGTCTTAAGGAAGAAAATTTTTAACAGTAGAGAGGAAGAAAGATTTTAAAATCACAATAGTGAAGACAGAAACCAGTTAAAAGGCTATTGCAAGCTAGATAAGAGATAAATAGAACCCAAATAAAAGCAATAAGAATGAAAAAAAGAGATAAAATTGAGATACTTAAAATGTTGAAGCAATGGGATCTAATAGCTAGAGATATGATGAGAAATGAGGGACTCAAGGATAAATGTTAGCTTTTATTTGGGCAATTGGGCACATAATGATGCTATTAGTTTAGAACATAAGGGAAGATTTGTGGAGGCAGATAAGAAGTTCTATTTTGGAAATATTGCATTGAGATGTTTTCAAAACATCCTGTGAAGTTTTAGTAGAGGTGTAGGGTAGAGATTAAGTTTTGGGAGTTTGGAAAAAGAGGGTACATAGTATAACTTACTGAACACAAGATAATATTATCTTATTAATATAGACTATAGTATTTAATAAAAATAATATTAATAAAAGATAGAAAGCAAAGTGTCTGACTAATGTAAACTAGATAAAAACTCCTCTAGAGCCAAGATTTATTTCTGCTCCTGTACAACATCATCTTGCCTAGAACTCCAAATATTGTAGGTTCTAAATATGAATAAATGTATGCGATAGGAATAATAAAAATAAACACCTAATCTATGTAATAATATGGCAAATGCTTAACAATATGTGAATAAAAAATAAAGCAGAATATAAAAGTCAATCTGCATAATGATATAACTATGTAAAATTTATTTGTGCACATAGATAAGAATAAGCACTTAGACAACTGAAAAAAATTTAATTTGTTAGTATGATTGGAATGCTGCTTTTCTTCCCCTGCATTTATTTGGAGTTCCATTCATAATGTAATTTAATGAGAAAGAAAACTGTTCAAGCATATTTGGCCAGAAGGCTGGAGAACTGCTTTCTTTGGCAGGCCCAATTCTATTGTGGTTACCTTAGGGTAGTCAGTTCACCTCTCTGAAGGATTGCCATTATGCAGAAACCTGAGAAAGATGATTCCTGATTTAACCACGTAGAATGGGGACAGTAGTAAAGGGCACAATATTCTAGTCAGAGGAAAACTATTTCGTGAAGGGTAGAATGGCTGGAGCATAGAGTATAGGGGGGATATGACAAGAAATGAACCTGGCTAGAGATCCTTGGCAAACAATTAAGGGGTTTAAATTTTTTAATTTTATTTATTTATTTGAGATCGAGAGACAGAGAACATGAACAGGGGGAGAGGCTGAGGGAGAGAGAGAGGCAGACTCCCCACTGAGCGGGGAGCCTGATGCAGGGCGATCCCAGGACCCCTGGATCATGACCTGAGCCCAAGGCAAATGCTTAACCCACTGAGCCACCCAGGCACCCAGGGGTTTAAATTTTATTTTATTTTATTTTTAAAGATTTTACTTATTTGACAGAGAGAGACACAGCGAGAGAGGGAACACAAGCAGGGGGAGTGGGAGAGGGAGAAGCAGGCTTCCTGCGGAGCAGGGAGCCCGATGCGGGGCTCGATCCCAGGACCCTGGGATCATGACCTGAGCTGACCGCAGACGCTTAACGACTGAGCCACCCAGGCGCCTCAGGGGTTTCAATTTTATACTGAGAACAATCCCACTAAAGGTAAAATAAAGCAAAGATGTAGCTCTACGAGGTCAGACAGTTCATGCAAGAAAGTATATGGTTTCATCAAAACGTGGAGCTTAGAGCAGAGGCTATTACAGAATAGCTGTTCACATGACTTGCCTGGCCAGGTGACTTTAGGAAAATTCTCAAACTCTCTAAATATGAAAGTCTGAAAATAGGTCATCTCAATTCTTTTTGTTGTTGTTGTTTTAAGATTTTATTTATTTATTTGACAGAGAGAGAGACACAGCAAGAGAGGGAACACAAGCAGGGGGAGTGGGAGAGGGAGAAGCAGGCTTCCTGCTGAGCAGGGAGACCCAGGACTTGGTCCCAGGACCTTGGGATTGTGACCTGAGCCGAAGGCAGACGCTTAATGACTAAGCCACCCAGGCGCCCCGGTGATCTCAAATTTATCATCTGGGGGCTGTGATCAACTTTCTAAAAACTTGCTCACCTCCACATTTCTCTGAGTATTTTCCAGAACTTGCATGAAAGATTATGAGCCTCCTTATACTAGAGTTCTTTGCTTTCAATTCTTTGTTAACATTTGTTATTAAATTATATTTGCTTCTTTTTAAAAACATTTTATTTTGGAATGATTTTTTTTGTTTGTTTGTTTTACAGTAGGCTCCACACCCAATGTGGGACTCGAACTTACAACCCTGAGATCAAGAGTTGCATGCTCTACAGACAGCCAGGTGCCCCTGGAATAATTTTAAATTTACAGATAAATTACAAAGTTAGTACAGAGAGTTCCCATATATCCTTCACCTAGTTCCCTCTAATGCTAATATCTTACATTATCATCATAGATTTGTTAAAACCAAAAAACTGACATTGGAATATTGGTATTAACTAAACTCCAGACTTTACTTAAATTTCAACAGTTTTTCCACTAATACTTTTTCACTGTTCTAGGATCCAATTCTGGATACCAGATTGCATATAGTTGTCATGTCTCCTTGTCTCCTCTGGTCTGTGCCAGTTTCTTAGTCTTTCTTTGTTTTTCATGACCTTGATGGTTTTGAGACAGATATTTCTTACAATGTCCCTCAATTTGTTTTTATCTGATGGTTTTCTCATGATTAGACTGGAGTTATGAATTTGGAAGAAGAATACCATAGAGGTGAAGTGTCTTCATCACATCGTATCAGAGATAAAATGTCAACAACGTGACTTGTTACTAATGATATTAGCCTCGATCACTTGGGTAAGCTAGCGTCTTCCAGATTTTTCCACTGCAATTTTTCTTTATCTATACTGTATTCTTTGGAAGTCAATAAATCCAAACTGGGGTGCCTGGGTGGCTCAGTTGATTAAGAGTCCAACTCTTGATTTCTGCTGAGATTGTGATCTCACAATCTCAGGGTGGTGAGATCGAGCACTGCATTGTGCTCCATGCCCAGCTTAAGATTCTCTCTCTCCCTCTCCCTCTGCCCACTGCCCCAACCCCACCCCCACATGTGTGCATGCATGCACACTCTCTCTCACTCTCTCTAAAAAAAAAAAAAAATCCAAACCACACTCAAGGCAAGGGATTTGGGGAATGGAGAGGGGGAAGTGGGATTAAGCTTCATTTCTAGGAGGAAAGAGTATCTTCATATGTTTTTTGAAAACGTTCAGTAAGGGAAATTTGTCCCTTCACTCTCATTTATTTATTCAATCATTTAATTATATAAGTATGGAATCATGGTAATTTATTTTATACTTTGGATATAATCCAATACTACTTTATTTATTTTGTTTAAATTATTCCAGCTTTGGCCATTGAACAAAAGGCATAGGAGTCTTTTGATAAACTCCCATTTGTCTTTTGATAAACTCCCATTGTTTCATTTTCTTGTGTCTATTTACTTGTTTTCTGTTACTATAAGATGATCGAGGTTCATTTTATATTTTCCCTACCTCAGCCCAATATTTTTCTAAGTATTTCTTTTTATTCACAATTTGTCAAAGATTTGGCCAGCAGGAATCTCTTCAAATTGGCTAGCAAGTTCTTTTAAGATGGCTCATCACTATTTAAGCAATATGTACTTTCTTGCACGACAATACATTCTAAGTTCATTTTATACTTTTCCACCCTCTGTTATGGAAATAGCCATTTCTCTGGAGAGCCCTGATTACTTTTATCATGGAATTGGATATAGAAACCAAGGTCTGAATGATAAATATATACCTTCTTCTTTTAAAATATGAAATTTTGTCAAAGACACTTGTATAAACTAAATTTATTTATAAGACTTCAGAATTTTATTCTTATGCATGCAAGATGAGCTAGGATGCAATGGACTCCAAAAAGCACATTTTTGGACTTTGGTAGTTTTGAAAACTAGGAGTTATTTTATTGGACTTGATTTAGATTTTATTATAACTTACTATTGCAGCAAAAACTTTGAAAACACAATTATTCATAACATCTTTAACCTATTTTTCTGTGACTATGATTTTACTTAAAGGAGAGAACCACCGCTACCTTCAGATAGCATGCTTCACTCCCATCAACACTTAGGCCAATATTTCTCAAATACTTAAATAAACCATTATTAGTACAAAGTACTCTGGGTTTTTTGTTTTGTTTTATTTTGTTTTTTATTTTTTATTTTTTAATAGTCTGTCCACTTGGTTTATTACTTCAAAATGTTTCTACATGTGGTTCATAGGCCTTCATTTCTTTTCTCACCCTGGGCCCCACCGGCATTAGGGGTGGGCCTGGTCAGAATGGTGTCCCTAGGTTAGCATTATGGCGCCTTAGCCATTGATGGAGCAGTTTTCATTTTTATGGTCTAATTCAACTGCTCCTAATTAATTTTCTTTTTTTTAATTAACATATAATGTATTATTTGTTTTAGGGGTAAGGTCTGTGATTCATCAGTCTTACACAATTCACAGCACTCACCATAGCACATACCCTCCCCAGTGTCCATCACCCACCCACCCCATCCCTCCCACCCCCTCCACTCCAGCAACCCTCAGTTTGTTTCCTAAAATTAAGAGTCTCTTATGGTTTGTCTCCTTCTCTGGTTTCGTCTTGTTTCATTTTTTCCTCTCTTCCCCTATGATCCTCTGCCTTGTTTCTCAAATTCCACATATCAGTGAGATCATATGATAATTGTCTTTCTCTGATTGACTTATTTCGCTTAGCATAATACCCTCTAGTTCCATCTATGTCGTTGCAAATGGCAAGATTTCATTTTTTTGATGCCTGCATAATATTCCATTGTATATATATATACCACATCTTTATCCATTCATCTGTCGTTGGACATCTGGGCTCTTTCCATAGCTTGGCTATTGTGGACATTGCTGCTATAAACATTGGGGTGCACATGCCCCTTCGGATCACTACATTTAGTACTCTGGTTTATTAATTACTACTTTGTTTTTGTTTTTAAAAGTTGATAATGATCCACTGAATTGATTCCATAATCTGATAATGAATCAGTTTTATTTATTTATTTATTTTTATTTTTATTTTTTTAAAAAGATTTTATTTATTTGACAGAGAGACACAGTGAGAGAGGGAACACAAGCAGGGGGAGTGGCAGAGGGAGAAGCAGGCTTCCCACAGAGCAGGGAGCCCAATGCGGGGCTCGATCCCCGAACCGTGGGATCATGACCTGAGCCAAAGGCAGATGCTTAATGACTGAGCCACCCAGGCACCCCAATGAATCAATTTTAGAAAGCACAAAGAGTCCATAGTGATTTCACATAAATTAATCTCATGCTTAAATTAAAATACTGATTCTAGGGGTGCTTGGGTGGCGCAGTCAGTTGAGTGACCAACTCTTGGTTTTGGCTCAGGTCATGATCTCAGGGTCTTTTTTTTTTAAGATTTTATTTATTTATTTGAGAGAGAGAGAGAGAGAGAGAGCACGAGTGAGGGGTGGGAGGAGGGGCAGAGGGAGAGGGAGATGCAGACTCCCCTGCTGAACAGGGAGCCAGACATGGAGCTTGATCCCAGGACCCCAGGATCATGACCTAAGCCCAAGGCAGATGCTTAATGAACTGAGCCACCCAGGCACCCCTTGAGATGATGTTTAGACAACTAGTGAAGAGTTTGGGATTTAATTGTTGATAAGTAATTAAAACATTAAGCAAGGTAAAAAAATATTAAAACTCTAGGAAAAATATAAAGTCATCCCAGAAAAGTAACCCTTATTTATCTTATGGCTCAGCTCTGAATATATATTATATAAGTATAATATATAATATAATATAATATAATAATCCAACCTAAATTCCAATAAGACTAAATAAGAGGAAGAACAACAGAACAATAGAAAGTGTGCATGTGTAGTAAAGGCGGGAAAAGGAGAGAGCTGAGGCCTCCTCTTCCACAGTGGGAAGTCAGTAGATGATGCCTACATATTATTTAGAGATATAGAAGATAGCAAAATAATAAGCTAAAAGTTAAAAGTGGTTGTCTCTGGGAAAGAGACAATTTATATTTGAAAAATATAATTTTTAAAAAATATTTTATTGTTATGTTAATCACCATACATTACATCATTAGTTTTTGAAAAATACAATTTTTCAAAAGAAAGAAAGAGTATCCTGTGTGCTCTGCTAAGAATCCAGGACTGAAAAGTTTGATGTCTGGTAACACCAGTGGTGACTAAGAAAAGTGGAAGCATGTTCAGAAGGTCAATAGACATGATTTGGTTCTCAAATTCAGATTCCTGTTCCTGGCCCACATTATCACATCATTTGTCCATTCCTTTTTTTTTTTTTTTTTAAGAATTTATTTTTAAGTAATCTCTACACCCAACATGAGGCTCAAACCCACAAACCTGAGGTCAAGAGCTGCCCACTCTACTAACTGAGCCAGCCGGGTGCCCCATTTGGCCGCTCTTAAGCTGACTTCCTCCACCATTCTTTGAGGAAACTCTTATCTAACCCTTGTGCCCATTCCACCTTAATTAGCTTGCTAATGGTACAAGATGTTATAATGTAACAGTTCAGTATATGAACTTTAGAGTTAGAAAGACTGAATTTGAATTCTGACCTGAGTTTTTGTTATATGATCTCTGGCAAGTTAGTTAACACCTCTAAGCTTTGGTTTAGTCTTCTGTGAAATGATGAATACTAATGGCCACTCCTAAGGACTAATGAGAAAATTAAGTGAAGCAATATATGTAAAGGTGCTGAGTACAGTGTCTGGCATATAATGAGTGCCTAGTTATTATTATTAAACTCCAGAAGCACTGATTACACTGTTAGAATCAGTATTTTTTTAAAAAGATTTATTTATTTATTTGAGAGAGAGAGCACAGAGCCTGATGCTGGGCTTGATCTCATGACCCTGAGATCATGACCTGAGCCGAAATCAAGAGTCAGACGCTCAACCTACTGAGACACCCAGGCGCCCCATTTTGCTATCATATTTTTAATATCCAGGGGCTCTTTCTAATTTTCTAAAATAAATAAATCTGTAATTGTCTTAGTTCATTTGGACCACTATAACAAAATATCACAGATTGGGTGGTTTATAACAACAGAAATTTATTTCTCATAGTTCTGGAGGGTAGGGAGTCCAAGATCCTGGTGCTGGCAATTTTGGTATCTGGTGAGAGCCCATTTCCTCATAGATAGTTATCTTTTCACTATAATCTCACATGGTAGAAGGGGCACAAGATCTCACTGGGCCCTCTGTTATAAGGGCACTAATCCCATTCATGAAGACTCCACCCTCAGGAACTAATCGCTTCCCAAAGGTCCCAATTCCTAAAACCATTACCTTGAGGGTTAGGATTTCAACATAGGTATTTAGAGGAACATAACCATTCAGTCCATTGCATGTATGCAGTTTATGCATGTATGTGGTTTTTATATATGTAATTTATATACTTCAGAGAAATACACACACATATACACACACATAGGTATATATATACATTCCTATTACATTTTGGGTATATTAATGATGTTATTGAGTAATGATCCTGTGTAAGTTTGTCCTCCTTTCATTGTCTCTGTTTCTTTCAAGTTGACCCACATTACTGTCTTGACTGATGCTCTGTCTATTCACTTATGGCCTTGCTCACTGAATTCTTAAAAAGGGGCTCATTTAAATTTAAATTCTCAGGGAAGCTGAAACAAGACTATAACATACAAACTGTTCAGTTTCTCTTCTCCTTGGAAGGTATGTGTAACAGTAGCAATATAGCCCTTTCTATATACATCTAGATTTGGGTTTGTTAATGAGGTTTTTAAAATTAAACAATAAACAGGTAATTGCTTAGGGATAGGTGATATAAATTATAAAGAAAAGTCAAGGACTGGTTAACAGAGAAATCAGGATAGCAGCTAACCTCTTGAGATCAGAGAAAGAAGATTTTTTTTTTAAGTAGGCTCCATGCCTAGCATGGAGCCCAAGGTGGGGCTTGAACTCATGACCCTAAGATCAAGACCTAAGCTGAGATCAAGACCTAAACTAAGATCAAGAATCAGACAATGTACTGAGCCAGCCAGGCATCCCGAAGGAAAGATTTTTCAATCTGAGACTGACATAAAAAAAGTTTCTTAGATACCAGTAATGTTTTATTTATTAGGCTACTAGGTTTATGGGTGTTCATTCTGATATTATTTTATTCTCTAGATGGTCTGCTTTTTATATGTTTTTATGAATATATGATATATATAAAAATGTTTTAAAGATGATTTACAAACTAAAAAAATGATAGGCATTTCCAGTTTTACTATACAATTCCTTGTCTTTCGGACTTAACGTCTTTGGCTAATTTTGACTATGCCATTTCTATGAGACATAACTGCAGATAACACATACTTCATAACACTTTCAAAATATATTTGGAGGGGTGCCTGGCTGGCTCAGTCAGTAGAGCATGTGACTCTTGATCTCAGGGTCATAAATTCAAGCCCCATACTGGGTCTAGAGCTTACTTAAAATATACATATAAATTATCTATTAAAATATATCTATTTAAATATATATATATATATATATATATATATATATATATATTTGGGATAAGTAAAACTACTTTGAAACAGCTGAAATTTAATAGTGTTTTCTTTGATTTCCGATATAAAGGAAATTTCAAAACCAAAAAGATGGAAATAAATAACTTCCAAAATTTTTACTGTTCAGTACTCTCAAGAGTTAATAAGACAGGAGAGGGCAACAATTTTATAAGACATATTTTTAAACAGGCCATATCATTCATAATAATATGAAATGTGCATCAAAGAAAATTATTCTAAAACTCTATAAAGCACGGCAGTACCACAGTTCTGGTCAATTATGATAAGAGGAATTGGCTGGAGCCCACATAATCTGCATGTGAATTTGATTAAAATTGTTTTGCTTTAAATCTATACTTGGTGATGTTGAGAGGAAGATACTTCTATATAAAGAACATTAAATCAGGTATATTCAGTTAGGCAAAATGGGAAAGAAGACATCTCTAATTGAGGGTAGACAAAAAAATTTTTGGTTGTCCTAGATTTGATGAATCTTTTGACCTGGTTTAGCTATTTTGTTTGTTTGTTTTTCTTTTGTGAGTTTTTCATTCTGCTCTCTGTGAATAAGTTAATGATTTAAGAAAAAGGAGTTGCAGTAATTCTTCTAATGACACACTGCTTTTAAGAAACCATAAAAGCAGGGATTGTAGAAGTTGTATTGGGTTCAGTCCACTAAATAAAGCTAGGTTCTTGACCATAAATAACTTTTTTCCTCTGCCAAGTATTATTAGATGTATTAGTTAACATAAAAAATATAAGCAAATCCACATTTGTATGGAGACTAAGATAGAATTTTTGAAAATTCTAATGTGATCTTAAGAATAACTAATTCTTATAAAATCTGTTTTTCTTTCATCCATCAATTAAACACTTCTGGGATATATACAACATAGTAAGCATTTGTTAGGTGCCAAATATATATATATACAGTTAATTTACTTGACTCTCATTTTCTTTTGATGGGTATATGTTGAGTAAAAATTTTTATATTATATGAATTATCCCTCCCCTCCCCAGGGAGTAAACAGTGGGAGAAAAGAGGAAAAAAAGAAGGTAATTCTTGATCTCCGATTTCCTTTGAATTCTCCAATTTACTAATTACATTGTACATAGCTTTAATATCAAAATAGAAACTATCATACTCTTATTCATAGGTCATATTGTATTTTTAAACTAAGATAGGCTTGGTATTCATCATGAGAAAGACTAAAATTTACACAATTCACCTAAGAAATGGCTTGAGAACTTAAAAAAAATTGTTAAAGCACCAATGCAGTCTTGATATTTTATTACAGTTTTGTTTTCTGAAAGTTGCTTATAGATTTATTTCTTTTTGTGATCTTGCTTTATAAATTCTTTTTCTCCCATGGCTAGAAAATAGAAACATTTTTTTCCTCTCTACTAAGTATTATCTTCTTAGGGGAAAAGGATGTCCTTGGTAAGACAACATTTTTAGAGAATAATATGTAATTAGCTCATAGCAACTCAACAAGTGTGATAACTCTGAATTTCATCTTAATGACTCCTTATTCAAAGACACCAGTTTTCTACGCAAATATGTTGTGAAGGCATTTTAATATTATTTTGTTATTATGATTGCATTTTCCATGCAAAAATGTTCATATTAATGGGTTAGAGGAAGATTAAAGTGATCAAAATCTTAGGGGATTGCATTACTAATAAAGTTATTTTTTAAAATAATGATCTTCAATATGAAAATTTTATGAAAAGGAGAAAGAGCTGCAACTTCGATTTTTCATTCACCTTGCAAGTATTTATTAGACTTCTACTCTGTTGTATGTCATGCTAGGTACACATAGAATATAATGGTAAGAAACAGAGTCCTTGTTCCCTAAGAACTTTCAGTTTATCAGGCAAGAAGGTGAATGAACAAGGAATTACAATAAAATGAGACAGGTTACAGATGGGGAAAGGACTGGATTCTATTAGACCCCAGGGCAGGGTATCATAACATAATCATGGGAAGAGGCAATGCATTATTTCCCAGAGGAAGTGAGGTTTAAGCTGAGATCTTACAGTAAGAAATTACACAATACATCTATAATTGGAATATATGGAAATTACAGTTGACCCTTCAATAAAGAAGGGAGATAGGGGTGCCGACCCCCTTGTACATTGGAAAATCCACATATAATGTTTTGACTTTCCAAAATTTAACTACAAACAGCCTGCTGTTGACCAGAAGCCTACTGATAACATAAACAGTCAGTTAACACATATTTTGTATATGTATTTCATACTATATTCTTACAATAAAGTAAGCCAGAGAAAATAAAATTTTATTTAGAAAATCATTAGAAAGAGAAAATAGACTTATAGTGCTATGCTGTATTTGTTGAAAAAGATCCGCATGTAAGTGGACCTGTGCAATTCAAACCCATGTCATTCAAGGTTAAGCTTTATAATGAAAATACTTAAAGACACATCCATAAACCTTCACAAACTTGACATCTGACAGGTAATTTTTACAATAGATTATCCTTAGGTGAGCAACTTTATCCCCACTTTAAAGAATGAGAAACATATTAAGGTATAATCAGAATTCTAATCCCGTGAATCAATGTATATGGAGCTTAGGTATATTTCAAAAAAGGTATGAATATATAAAGCTGACATAATTTAAACCTTTATTGTGGGGCACTTGGGTGGCTCAGTCGGTTAAGTGTCTACCTTCACCTCAGGTCATGATCTCAGGGTCCTGGGATCGAGCCCCGCGTCGGGCTCCCTCCTCAGCGGGAAGCCTGCTTCTCTCCCTCCCACTCCCCCTGCTTGTGATCCCTCTCTCGCTGTCAATCTCTCTGTCAAAAATAAATAAATAAAATCTTTAAAAAAATAAACCTTTCTTGCTTGGCAATTTAAAATCAAGAGAACCAAGAATGTAAAATGTTCAGTTATTCAGGAAGTCTCAAAGCATACTGAATAAGACAATGAAAAAGTTTAGACTCATTTTGCCATCACTAATCACCAATACATTATTATTCTGAGACAAAATGAAAAGGATTTTTGATATTACCAAGGAATCCTGTATTTCAAAATATTTTCTCGATTTCAAATTATTTTAAGAACATATTTATAAAACCACTTGTATGAATACCCCTGAAGGAAAAACCAATTAAAAAAAAAGTCACAATTTTGACCAAAGTATCTAAAATCTCTGCCAGAACCTATCATGCAGGATTGTTTTGAGAAAATGATATGTAGTAATGTATTTTATAAACTCCTAAAGGCTCTTTAAATGTATGCTCCTCCAACTTCCTCTTGTCCCCTGAGGGTTGGCACCAATGCCAGTAAGTAATGAAGTAAACTAGGAAACTCCGCCTGATTGAATTATTTCTAATAATATAACACTTGGACACTTTGGGAGGGAACGGTGTTGCTCTGTGTGACCGTTCATTGCTACATGATTAGCTCGGCTTTTATCTCTTCTCCATTTTAGACTTCATTGTAAGTTTGCCACAGAGGAAACTGTGAGTTTTGTAAAATTATGGGGGAAACTACTACTTTAAACCATAATTACTTGACACTGGTATTCTCAGCCATTTTGGTCCAGATTTACACGTTTTAGAGTGAATGGGTTTGGGGGAGGCATACAAGTGGTGGTTCGTAGGGTTATTCCAATTTTGTGATATAGGAGCTATGACTTCTTTGAAATGCTTTGCAATGCTGTATGTAACCAGACCTAACTTGACTTATTTGACTTCGATAACAATTTTCTACAATTTCACTTTTGTAGTGGTTCTTATGAAGTCTATCCCTCTGGCAATCGATTGTCCATCTTGTGGGATTCCTTACATTAGGTAGTTAATTTCTATGCTAAGTTTTCACATGTTTATCTTCTTTCTAGAACATGAGCATATAGTAGGCCCTCAAAAATTTATTGATTAGTTAATAAATCTGAATGTTACAGTTCTACACCCCTCCACATTCTGGGATTTGGCAAAGTAAGTCATAAAAATTTCAGGCCTAATACAGTGGATAAGGTATAAAGTCATGAGTTTGAATTTAGAGGGATTAAAATCCCAATAATACCTTAACATCTCTAAACATGTTTCCACTTCTTTAAAGTGGGAATATGATACCCACTCTAATAGAATGTTGTGAGAGGAAAACACCAAATACTTAATACTTACAATTCAGTTCTTTTTCATCAAAACACATATCTCTTATAGATCATGAACTCTTTCCGAGCAGACCATATATTAATCACATCTCTCCCTTAAACACCTAGCAAAATGCCTGGTCTGGAGTATAATATTGAGAGAATTTTTTCATTTAATTTAATGGTATTGAGCAAATAAGATAAACTGGAGATCTGTTATAATTGGATATTTCATTTATAGATTCATTTTCAGCTAGCACTCCCTTCATTTTTCTTTAGTTATATAAATGTCAAAATGGCCAATGTTTATTAAATCCTTATTATATTGTATGTGTTAAGGCTTTCAGTAATGTTGGTCAACTGAATGGTGGAGCTGTTATACAAAAGATAAACGGAATGAGTCCTTTCCCTCAAACAGCTTACAATCTAATTGAAAACATAAAAATGTTCTCATAGAAAGGACTAAGAGCATTTTTAAAGCAACAAACAAGTAAATGAGATATAGTAGAGTGGCTTTCAAAGTTTTTATATCTTGAGCCAGAGTAAGAAATACATTTTACGTGGTGACCTTATGTGGTGACCAAGCACATACACACATAAATAGATAAAACAAAGTTACATGAAACAATGCATAGTCTTATTTTATGGCTGCTTTCTATTTTTTATCCCATCCTATCTTATTATATTTTGCTTAATTAAAACAATTCTAGAGTCTGCCAACTAAACTTAGCTTATGACCTATAATGGGTTATGGCCCACAATTTAGAAAACCTTGAGCTTGTTAGATTACTAATAATACTTTTTCATTTACCTATGATAACATGCTTTCTGTGCTTTCACTTTTTGGAGCTACAAAAGTTAAGGACATATACATAAAATGACTACTCAAAAGCAATCACTTTATATGAGGTAGAAATTGTTTGATAGGAATAAAGTCGATAAAGCTATAGGTTTCTGGAGAGAATAACCTAGGGCCCTAAGCGTGAACTAGACAAAGTTAAGAAGAGAACTGTGGGAACAGAAATGGTGAAAAAAAACCATTGTCCCAGGAGCAAGGAAAATAAAGTGGCATTAAATGAAACCAGATCAGAGCTGGAGACATAGAGAGGGAAAGTGGCTCGTTCAAGACATTTGAGATATGGGATCAGTGAGGAGGAGCCAGAGGGAAAACAATTTGACCTGTGGTCACTTGGATGACTCAAAAATACTTGGTAAAGTATTGTGGAATAAGGGAACTATGATAGTCAACCTAAACATAAAGCAGATTTGATGTGAGACCCCATACTGCAAAACTGGTTTCTGGGCTCATGTTTTTGCTGCAAATTGGCCATTTAGATACGGTTTCTGCCCTGATGTTTATTTATGTGGTCTTGAAGTCACTTTGAGTTCCTTTTAGAATTGTAATGTACACTAATCTATCTTTACTCTTATGCATAGTCTTCTTTTAATCATGTCATTTGTGTCAGACCAGAAACATTCGTTTTTGAGACCATAAAGCTACCATTTGTTTAGTGCTTACAATGTGTTAGGCATTGTTGTAGTCATTTTGCACATGTTAATTCATCAAACTTTGGAATGACCTTTTGAGGTTGATGGTATCATTACTCCCCATTTTATGAATAGGTAGTGTAGGGAGAAATAATTTTTCCCAACACCATACAGCTAGCAGGTAGCAGAATGTGGCTTCAGAGACTTAGTCTTTTTTTTTTTTTTTTTAAGATTTATTTATTCATTTGAGAGAAAGAGAGAGTGCGAGCGAGCGGGGGCGGGGGCAGGGCAGAAGGAGAGGGAGAGAGAGTCTCAAACAGACTCTGCACTGAGCATGGAGCCCACCACGGGGCCTGATCTCATGACCCTGAGATCACAACCTAAGCTGAAACCAAGAGTTGGACACCTGACTGACTGCCACCCAGGCGCCCCCAGAGCCCTTATTCTGTTTTTTAGTTTTTGGGTTTTTTTTAGGATTTTATTTATTTATTTTGAGAGAGAGAGTGAGAGAAGGGGGGGGTAGAGGCAGGGGGAGAATGAGATTTATTTTAGAGAAAGAGAGAGACAAAGAGAGAGAGCAAGCAGGGGGAGGGGCAGAAAGAGAGAGAATCTCAAGCAGGCTCCGTGCTCAGTGCAAAGCCTGATGCGGGGCTCGATCTCACAACCCCAAGATCATGACTTGAGCTGAAACCAAGAGTCGGCTGCTTAACCGACTGAGCCACCTGGGCTCCCCTCAGAGCCTTTATTCTTAAGCATTGTGCCGTACAGGCTACCTGTGGCTAGTATCTGGGGACCATAGCATTCTCAACATTGTCCAGGGCCGAGCCATCTGACCTAGGAGGCCCCAGCCCTGCTCCTTTCTATGACTCAGCAGTAGCATACATGAAATATACACATTGCAAAAACTTAGGAACAATGATATGCATGAAAAACAATAAATTAATCAGGCGTAGATAAAATATTTAATGTCATTGCAATTTGTACAAAGAAATTACATGCATTTTGATGGGAATTAATCAGGGAGAGCTATTTCTGATATTAGCAAAAACGAAAGCTTTTGATAGACAAGGAATCACCCCAGCTACAGACATTGCACTGCCTCTTTTTATCGCAATTTAGACCTTGTGCTGGATTATCTTCTGTTTGCCTCACTAGGCCCTCTCTCTATTCTCCTTCAGCCTGCTCTGTGAGCTGGGAGGCTGACCGGCAGAGGCTGCCTCTGCAGGCTTCTTTACCTTCTAGCTTTGAGTGGTTGCCACTAAGAGAGAGCCCCAGAAGGAGATGGTAGGAGGGCAGTAGCCACGGGGAGCTGGTTCCACCATCTCACATCTGTTTGCATCCATTGACTGAAGGTTAGAGTACCTGTCAGAGGGCCCTCTCCACAGAGCTTCCCGAGTCTCCAGGTTCTGGAAGCCACAGATCCCCTCGCTCTGCAGGCCTACCAGTGGCAAGTCAGCCCAGTTCCTACTGCACTATCTCATATGGTAATTTCCCTACATCCTGAGGGCACTTTTAAAATAGTTTCTTTTTAAAACTATCCTCGAATGATCCAATTCGAGTATGTCTTCAGTTTCCTACCAGTCCCTCACTGATAAAATCCTTTAGGACTCTGCTGCTTTTGAGCTTTATTTACCCTAAAGAATTTGAAAACAAATAAGGTAAAATGTCTCGGATATTCATATTGTATTTTTCCCAATACAATGAAGCTGTACTTGTTCTCTTGTGTTCTTACATTCATATTGGAAAAGGAAAGAAAGAGGGGGTGGGGGAAGAAAAAGAAGTAGGATAAAAAGGAAGTTAACACTGAACCAGGAAACAAAAGGAAATTAAGACCAGTCAGATAGGCATCAGGGTATAGTCATGAAGGGCTGAGTTTCTGAAGTCACCAATCCTGGGTTCAACCACACAGCCACTTAATAATTGTGTGACGTTGAGAAAGTTACTTTCCTTCAAATTTAAACTGTTGAAAATAACATTCCCGATCTCATAACACTGTTGTAGAGATTGAAGAAAAAACATTTGTATCAATTCCTGGCAAATTTAGGTCTTCAACAATGGTTAGGTATTTATTTTTTTCTTTCCCCTAGCCTTTATTGATGGCTACTAAAACAACATGTAAATATTTTGTGGGTATTATCATTGACATTAAATTAAATCAGAATTTGAAAGAAAACGAAAACCTACTCTTTCTGATTCCTAACACCGCAGCAAAATTAATCATTCCAACCTGCTCCAATTGACTTGTATTTCATAAATTCAGAGTTTTAGGCATGAATCCAAGATTTTCAGGATCAGTTTAGTTCATATCCCATAAAATAGAACTTCTGGTTTGAGAAGGTAAAACCAAAAGTAGAACTTAACAATAAAATATCATTTCAAATATCAAAAAAATATCAAAAAATATCAAAATAAAATATCAAATATCAAATATAAAATAAAATATCAAAAAATATGCCTATCAGTTCTTGGATGACTATTTGATTTTACCAAGAAACTTTTAAAAGAATCATGTGTAAAAGAATCAAGAGTATTTTGATTCACTTCATAATATATAATTCACCTCACTCCTAGGAAAATGTGATTTTAAAATGTGGAATGCTTAACTGGTAAGTATTAACACTTGAAAAATAATATTAAGTATACCAAGAATATTCATTCTTTCTTCTAATATTAAGAAACCATTGTCCACTGATATTATTTTGCCTCTTATTTGCTAGTTAAATAAATTAAGAAAAAACATATATACAATATATAAAAAAACATGTAATATATAGGTCTATACAATATATTTTAACATATAAACATTAATAGATTCAGAGTATGTATTATATATAATAAAAATATATTTTTCATAATCCAAGATGAACAAAATGAAAGTTTAATGAGTGTATGATACAAAACTCACCATCATATGTGGAATAGTCTCTATAGCATAATTTATTGTATTTAATAGGAATATAGCTATGATTGTTATGGATGAGTATTCAGAAATTAGTGTTTTCTTCAGTATGATTTACAAAGTACGTGGTATACATAGCATTTTGAAAACTTTCTGATAGTATTTAAAATCAAACTCAGATAACATGTATCATGCAGCAGAGAAAATCTTCAAATATACACTTAAGAACATTTAAAAATCAAACCTAATTGCATCCACAATTCACATATATATCTGAACACATATGGATACATATCATGTATCCATCTGAAAGGCATTTGAGAAATATGTATGTGATCATAAATAAAAAGTAGAGCCTTCTAAGTGTGGAACAGTGTAAGCCACTTTTTGATAATGCAAAATATTAAAATAGAAATAATATTAAATAAGAAATATGAATTGGCTCTTGTAAGAAGGGAATCAATTTTTAATTAAGCAATCTGTTGGCCCCTCCGTTTATTCAGCTGCAATGCAGTAAATGCTCCTGCTCTGGAGTATGTACAATTACCTTGTGCAGAAAATTAGCTGAACCAGGTGGACTAAGATTCAAAGTTGCATTTCACATTGTATTTTGTTATACTCTCATTTCCTTCATAGATCTCCTCCTCCCATGTCACCTGACACCCAAGTTACAAAAACATGCAAATTTCTTAAATGTGCTCCAGAAACCATATTCTAACTATAAACTCTGACTCCACTTCTTCGTTTACTTTTAAGTTTTCTGATTCATCCTTTAGATAACTTTTTGAAATCATGGAACATAGCTAGTATTGGAGATAAAGACAGTTTACCTATGATATTATCACTAAATCCTGTTTTTAATGTGTTTGTTTTGTCCATTTTCCACCTCCTCATGGGGCTTTTTTCCCCTAGTCATTGAAAACAAACATATCTACCTTGATGTAACTTACATTGCTTGAGAAAGCAGTTCCCTCTGTTAATTTTTTCTGCCGCAGTTTACATTAAACTCACATTAAAGGTGTTTCAGCTGTTTTTTGAACTCCAATATAATAGAAGCTGAATGGAAGCTTCATAGCAACAAGAAGTTTTGTTTTGTTCACTGAGGTAGTCCAAATACAGTGCTGGTACACTGTAGAAGTTCAATAAATATTTGTTGACTATCATGCTTTTTGATTATAACAAATGTAAACAATACAAAAATGTTTAAATTTAAAAGTAAAAGATTTGTCTTCCACAATCCTGATTCCCAAAAGTAATTACTATTAAAAGTGGTATGTATTTTTCCAGTCTTTGTTCTATGTAAACCTACTTTTTTTTTTTTTTTAAGATTGATTTGTTTATTTTAGAGAGATAAAGAGAGCAGGGGGAGAGGGAGAGAGAGAATCCCAAGCGGACTCCCCAGCGGAGCACGGAGCCTGAGGTGGGGCTGGATCCCAGGACCCTAAGATCACAATGGGAGCCAAAGCCAAGAGCCAAAAGCCCAACCGACTGAGCCACCCAGGTACCCCATGTACGCCTACATTTTTTTTAATTCTTAGTGAGAGAACATATTTTTTTTTTAAAGATTTTATGTATTTATTTGACACACAGAGAGAGCACAAGCAGGGGGAGAGGCAGAGGGAGAGGGAGAAGCAGACTCCCTGCTCAGCAGGGAGCCCCATGCGGGACTCGATCCCAGGACCCTGGGATCATGACCTGAGCGAAAGGCAGACGCTTAACTGACTGAGCCACCCAGGTGCCCGAGAGTACATATTTTTATATGCTAATTGGTTATTTATCATATTTCTTATTCTATTTATATACTTTGCCCTTTTTTTTTCCTCTTAGGAAAAGTGTTAAATACAATAAGCTTCTGCTCTATGGCATCAGCTACAATTCATTGCTATGTTCAGTCACTGCATTAGTATTTTAAGATCATTTGGGAGGTTAAGTCACGTCCTGAACTTTCCAGAAAGACTATTCTGATTTGTTACTGATATGTTATGTGGGCTTGGAAAAGTTATTCAACATCTCCATGCCTTATATTCCTTATCTATAAAAAAGTAACCAAGGAGTTAGTGGTGAATATATGGCAAATTTTGGTCATAGAAAATGAATAATGAGTGGAACTTTCACCTCTCATGACCTAACCCCATCCACTACTGAGCAGGAATCAAATAAATTGCACATGCTGATGGGGCACCTGGGTGGCTCAGTCAGTTAAGCGTCTGCCTTTGGCTCAGGTCATGATCCCAGGGTCCTAGGATCGAGCCCCATGTCGGGCTCCCTGCTCAGCAGGGAGCCTGCTTCTCCCTCTCCCCCTGCTTGCCGCTCTACCTTCTTGTGCTCTCTGTCTCTCTGTCAAACGAATTACTAAAATCTTTAAAAATAAATAAATAAATTGCACATGCTGCAAAATTAAGAACTGATAGTAGTCACTTTTTGCTCCTATGTGATTAAAATACAAGCTTTAAATACTTGACTCATTTTGGAACACTATGTCATCATACAATCACAACCTGAGAAAGCATTTATGATTTATAAATCACAAGTGATATGAAATAGTTGTGACAGTTACCTAAAATTATTTAGGATGAATCAAAATTAGAATGAAAATCTCTTGTGGATTTACTAGTGCATTTAAAAAAATCTCCCTAATTTTGTAAGTGCCTTTGCAGGTGCAAATGAAAGCGCGATTCTACTTCATTACATTTTAAAACAATCTTTGGTCAAAGTACAAAGAGATTGCTCTGGATGTTAGTATGAAAATGCTGAGAGAGTATAATTAAGATTTTTAAAAAGACTTAACTGAGAGCCAAGCCAGTTTTATAGCCTTCTAAGAAATCTATTTACAAAGTCTCCGGAAGTTTTCTTTATTTAGTATGTTTAAATTAAATCAACCTGGCAGGAAGTCTTGTTTAACAAAAATTCCTTACACATGCAAGGAATGTTATCTGTCGCCGCACTTGACTGGTATCTAACCTGGCATTTGTGCTAATTGGAAATAGCTCAGTGTCCATTCCTTTATGGGCTCTTATACTGCCAAATCACAGAAGTCTTTCACAACTGGCTGCCTAGGTATATCTAGGGCATAACAGTAAACAAATTGAATAACTACTGAAAACAACACTGGAAATAAAATTCAGACATATCCCTTGTTACTGTTTGGGACCCCACAGAATTTTTCCTCATGCATTTTTCCTGAAGGCCTTTATGAAGTTGGGAAAACTAGTCACTGAATTTTAATATATGAAATCCACACCTAAAAAGAACAGATCATGACCCCACTGAGGTCTAAAAATACCTTCTGATGCCTTCAGACCTTGATTCTGTTACAATATTCTTCTTAGGTTGCTAAACTAAGAATTACTGCTAATGCGGACTGTAGTATATGAGGGAGATTTGGTGTAGTTCAGTTTGTTGACCCATGAACCATAGGAATATTTGATATCTTATGTAAAACTTATCAAATTTCTGCTTCCTTTCTGCTGAATGAGAAAATCTATTTATAGATTACATAATAACATGAAAAACATGGCTGGGTTTTTTTCCAGGCAATAAAAACATAATGCAAGTCTTCCCTTGTAATGAAAAACAGCCTGACAAGTGTAATTCTGTAATTGCTTAAAAGAGAACCACTTTTTAAAAACTGATCTTTAAGTCTCAAAGTTGTGAAAATTAGAAACTGCTCTTAGTAATTGTCCATACATCGTAACTATTTCACAGATATGTCTCAGTGGTGAATGGAAGTACCAAGACTTGAAAGGTATATTCTAACATTTAATAAGGGGTTACTGATATGCACAAGGGTGAGAAGAAGAAAGGAAGGAGGGAAGTAGGAAAAAAGGAAAGAAGGAAGTAAGGGGGGTGGGAAGGGAGGGAGGAAGAGAGAGAGGGAGGGAAGAAGGAAGGAAAGAAATTTGGTCTAATAAACCATGCCTAAAGTCAGCCTGCATTCCCAATTAGATTAGTCAGCTCATGAACTTGTCTGTTGCAGTTCCATTTTGAGACATGAGACTTTTATTAAGCATACTATTTTAGGTAACATCCACACAGGCAGTGATCCATTTGTTCAATTAATATGTTATTATAACCTGTTAGATAAATCTCTATATGTAATGAAGCAAGAACTTTAATCAAGCATATGGGAGTCATTCAGGGGATATATTGTTCTTCTGGGTATATACTGTCTCAATTGATTTTTCAAAATGCTGCAGAAAAATGTGAAGCAAGGAATGTTTATAGTTTGTTGTAGCATTGTTTGTAATAACTAAAAATTGGAAGGAACCTAAATATCCATTAATAGATATGGTTGAATAAATTATATGCATTCCATTATTGAATATCATGCAGGTGTTAAAATGAGTTCTGTACAACTAGAAAATTTTCAAAACAAATTATTAACTAAAAATGTAAGCTGCAGAACAATACATTTACGATGACTCCATTTATGTAAAATATTTAAAGTTATATGTGTGTATGTATGTAAATACTTATAAAAGGAAAGGAACTTTGAGATTGTTTGAATCTTTCATAATAGAACATATTCATGGGTTACTTAAGAAATTAAACAGACATCTGAAAATAGCAGTTATATTTGGGTTCAAATTGGTTCATTGTGTGTTTAGCATGCAGCTGGGTACAAAATTAGTGCTCTTTGTTCTAGTTCTTTTGGTTTCTTGTCAGTTTTTAAGGCAAATATATTACAGTTACTGCTTACAACATATGGGCATTCCATCTGATTTCCAAAATACAGTGAAAATAAAATCTGTCAATCTTAGAAAAAACTCACTTAGGGAGGTTTAAAGAGAAAAGTCTGGGAACCTTGCCATTAGTTTGTTTTGGGATAAGGCTTTCAGGACTTTAAAATATAATTCCTTATTATAATTTTTATTTATAATCATAATCAATTCATTAGACTTCTCAACAATTGGCAACTCCCCTCCAATAAAATAAGCAGGACACCAGGAAGGGAAAAATACAATTTGATGTGTCATTGTTATCAGTAAAAGTGCCTTGGTTGCAGATAACCTAAGACTATGACTCAGTTGACTTAATAAGAAAAATGTATAATTTCACATAGCAAGAAGTTCTAGGAAGATTGCCTGGAAAGGTAATGGGTCACCAATAAAGAATCTGAGAATTGGGCTACCTTTACACCAGCAACTAAGGTGTATCAGTTGCTATAAGTACAGAAAGAATGATTCATGTCATGGGAGTTGCAGTTGGAAGGGTCTAGCAGGATAGTCTCCAAAGAATCCATAAAACCATATTTAAGAATGACTCAGCTTTAAACATCTGCCAAACCAGAGAGTGCAAAGCCATTTTAAAATAGTACCAATCATGGAAGAACTTTTCTGCCTCCTTTTCCTCTCCTCCCTCCTAGTACTCCAACTTAGAGGGGTCAGCAAAGGGAGCTGAGAATGTGGGAGGAGGTAAACAAACAAGAAAGAAGTCTAACATGTCCCCTTTTGCAAAGGCCTCCCTATAATCATGTCCTTGCTAAATGAGAGGATAAATAGAGAGAATCCTATTATTAATGGAGATTGAAGTGCTGGTTAACATAATGACCTGGGAATTGGAATTTTGGATTCCAGTGACGTATAGACCGTAAAATGTGATTTAAAGTGGTGGTTCAGGGGTGCCTTGGTAGGCTCAGTCATTAAGCGTCTGCCTTCGGCTCAGGTCATGATCCCAGGGTCCTGGGATCGAGCCCCGCATTGGGCTCCCTGCTCAGCGGGAAGCCTGCTTCTCCCTCTTCCACTCCCCCTGCTTGTGTTCCCTCTCTCACTGTCTCTCTGTCAAATAAATAAATAAAATCTTTAAAAAAAAAAAAAATAAAGTGGTGGTTCAACTTTGTATGACCTAAGCATGAAGAGGAAAGTTAAAGGAGAATCTGGGTTATCTCCCAAGTACCCAGGAAATTCCTTTGTTGAATATATTTTCTGAGGAAGATTTGGAAATATCTCTTTAGATTCATTGACTGTCTTCCATTTCTTTTGTATCCTTTTTTTTTTTTAAAGTAGGCTCCACACCCAGCATGCAGCCCAACCTGGGGCTTGAACTCACAACCCTGAGATCAAGACCTGAGCTGAGATCAAGATTCAAATGCTTAACTGACTGAGCCACCCAGGCACCCCTCTTTTGTATGTTTAACTGCTTACTTCCTATTGCCTACTATGCACAAGCACTTAAATATATTCAAGTCACTTCTAACAAACCTCCTCATTTCCACATTCCCCTTTAGCTATACCAGCTTCTCTCTCTGCTCCCTTTCAAGGTCAAACTTCCAGAAAAAAATGTTTATTTTTGATATAGTTGAAATCTGTTATTTGTATCTGCCTAGCATTTGGGGTATGTGAGTGGGAACTGCTGCTCACCCACTCCATGTGTGTGGATGTGAGAGGTGTCCAACCCAGCACCTTGAATTCTTGACCTCAGAAATGGCCACTTGATATTGACTCCACAAATCATAGTGGTCCGACTCTTTGGAAACAGTGATTGGTCTGAGAATAGACTGCTCTGTCACCCATTGAATGAATTTGGCAACCCAATCAAAATCAACCAACAGTAAATGTAAGGATTTATTTCTGTAATCTCAATTATATTGCATTAATCTATTTGTCTAACCTTGTTCCAGTATCACACTGTTTTATTACTATAGCTTTATAGTAAGTTTCAAAATTGGAAAGGGTGAGTTCTTCAACTTTGTTCTTTTTTTTCCAAGTTTTGGTTATTTGGGGTCACTTGAATTTCCATATTAAGTTCAGTTTGTCAATTTCTTCAAAAATTTCCATTGGGATTTTGATACGATTGTGTTGATCTATAGACCAATTTGGGGAATACTGACATCTTAATTATGTTGTCTTCCAATCCATGAACGTGGAATGTGTGTACATTTATTTAGATCTTCGTTAATCTCTCTCTCTTTTTTTAGATTATTTATTTATTTGTCAGAGAGAGAGAGAGAGAGCACACACAAGCAAAGGGAGCAGCAGACAGAGGGAGAAGCAGGCTTCCTGCTAAGCAAGGAGCCCAATGCGGAACTCAATCCCAGGACCCTGGGATCATGACCTGAGCCGAAGTCAGACACTTAACTGATGGAGCCATCCAGGCATCCCTTCTTTAATGTCTTTCAATAATGTTTTGTGGGGTGCCTGGGTAGTTCAGTCAGTTGAGCATCTGACTTGGTTTTTGCTTGGGTCATGGTCTTGGGATCATGGAATTGAGGCCCACATCGGGCTCTGAGAGCTCAGCGCCCAGTCTGCTTGGAATTCTCTCTCTCTTCCTCTTCCTCCCCCTGTGCTCCTCCCTGCTCGTGCTCTCTCTTTCTCAAATAAAATATTTTATTTTTTTTAAGATTTTATTTATTTATTTGAGAGAGTGCGTGCACGAGCAGGGAGGAGGGGCAGAGGGAGAAGCAGGCTCCCAGCTGAGCAGGAAGCCCGATGAGGGGCTCGATCCCAGGACCCTGGGATCATGACCTAAGCTGAAGGCAGACGCTTAACCGACTGAGCCACCCAGGTGCCCCAAATAAAATCTTTTCAAAAAATAATGTTTTGTAATTTTCAGTGTACAAGTCTTGGAGGTTTTTTTTTTTTGTATTTTCTTTTTTATGCTATTATAAATAGGATTGCTTTATTCATTTTGCTTCAGATTGTTCATTGCTAGTGTGTATAATTGATTTTGTATATTGATCTAGTATGATACAAACTTGCTAAACTTGCTTATAGTTTTTTAGTGGATTCCTTAGGATTTTCTACATATGGGAGACACCTGGATAGCTGTCAGTTAAGTGGCTGCCTTTGGCTCTGGTCACGATCCTAGAGTCCTGGGATTGAGTCCCACATGGGGCTTCTTGCTCAGTGGGGAGCCTGCTTCTCCCTCTGCCTGCCACTCCCCCTGCTTGTGCTCTCTCTGTCAAATAAATAAATAAAATCTTTAAAAAAAAAAAAAGAAAGGGATTTTCTACATACGGGATTTTACCATCTTCAAGTAGACATAGTTTTGCTTCTTTCTTTCTAATCTGGTTGTCTTTTATTCCTTTTTCTTGCTTAATTGCCTGTCTAGAACCTCTAGTACAATATTGAATAAAAGTGATGAGAGCAGACACACTGTTTATTTCTGATCTTAGGAAAAATCATCTAGTTTCTCACCATTAAGTTGATATTAGCTGTAGGTTTTTTGTTTTTTGTTTTTTTTGTAGTTGCCCTTTATCTGGTTGAGGAAGTTTCCTTCTGTTTCTAGTTTGTTTAGTATTTTTATCCTAAAAGTGTATTTGATTCTGTCTATTGGTTTTTCTGCATCTATTGAGGTGATCATGTGGGTTTTATCCATTCTTCATCATATGTGCATTTTTTAGGTGGGGAGGGGCAGAGGGAGAGGGATAGAGAGAATCTTAAGCAGGCTCCACGCCCAGCATGGAGCCCAATGAGGGGCTCGATCTCACAGCCCTGAGATCCTGACCTGAGCCAAAATCAAGAGCCAGACACTTAACCAACTGAGTCACCCTGGCGCTTCCATATGTGCATTTTAAAAAATTTATGTATGGGGGCACCTGGGTGGCTCAGTCGTTAAGCGTCTACCTTCGGCTCGGGTCATGATCCCGGAGTCCTGGGATCGAGCCCCGCATCGGGCTCCCTGCTCAGCGGGAAGCCTGCTTCTCCCTCTCCCACTCTGCCTGCTTGTGTTCCCTCTCTCACTGTGTCTCTCTCTGTCAAATAAATAAATAAAATCTTAAAAAAAAAATTTATGTATGTATGTATTTATTTATTTAAAGTAAGCTCTATGCCCACTGTCGGGCTCAAAGTCAGGATCCTGAGATTAAGAGTTGAGTGTTCTTCTGACTGAACTAGCCAGGCACCCATATATGTGCATTTTAAACTTTGATAGATAATGCTAAATTGCTCTTCTTAAGCTACAGTAATTTATATTCTTGAAAGAAATTATGAAATTTCCCACTTACCTCATTGTCATCCATGATTGTTATTAAGGTCTTTTACTTGTGGTCAATCTAATAGGTGAAAATTGCTGTCTCATAGTCTTACTTTGCATGTTTCTGATAGTGAGGTTGAAGATGTTTTAGTATTTTTTTGTTTATGGACATTTGTAATTTCTTCTTGTGAATTGTCACAATATCAATATCCTTTGTTCATTTTTCTACAGCCTCATTGATCTTGTTAATTAGTAGAAGCTCCTTATATATTACAGATATTTATTTCATGTCATTTATGAATAATATAGATATTTTATCCAAGTTCAAGAAAGATAATTTTGAAGAATACAAAAAATCATTCACTTTGCCTTAATCACTGTATTAAAATTAGTTTTTATTTAACATCTTACATTAAATATATATAAAAATCAGCGACTCCTTTTTTTAGGTCTTAAAAAAGCCAAATGATTTCCATTGCATCTTTGACACATTTAAGATTATATTCTACTGATGCCTTTTTGCTAAAGAGCTGATCATAAAGGAACTAAAAATTTCTGGGTGTTAAAAACTATCATTATGACTATGCCCTATAATTTTTCATGTTGTTTCTGTGCTCTTTCAATTATATACTAATCTGCTCTTGCCCACTGAACAGAATTGGTATTTCCAGAGGAAATGGTTCGGTTGTTCATGTCTTTCAAGGAATTTTAATATTTTATCTAAGTTGTTGAATTTTATGGCATAAGTTGTTCATAATATTTCCTTATTATACTTTTAATATCCATACAATCTGAAGTCAATTCACTTCTCTCATTCCTGATCTTTGTCATTTTTCCTGATCTGTCTGACCATAGGTTTGTCAATTTTATTGATCTTTTCATATAACCAGTTTTTGTTTTTATTAATTTCCAATGTTATTCTGCTTTCTATTTTATTGATTTCTGCTGTGGTTTTATTATTTCCTTTATTCTGCTTATTTTTGGTTTCATTTGATCTCATTTTCCTAGTTTCTTTTTTTTTTAAGATTCTTTTTTTTTTTTTTTATTCACTGGAGATAGAGAGAAAGAGAGAGAGCAAAAGCAGGGCAGAGGGGCAAAGGGAGAGGGAGAAGCCGGCTCTCCGCTGAACAGGGAGCCCGATGTGGGGCTCGATCCCAGGACCGTGAGATCATGACCTGAGCCAAAAGCAGACGCTTAACCGAGTCACCCAGGAGCCTCATTTTCCTAGTTTCTTATGACTGGAGCTAAGGTCATTGGTTTGAGACCTTCTTTTCTAAGATACGTATTTAATGCTATAAATTGCCCTCCAGATACTGTTTAAGGTGTATTTTATACATTTTGATATGTTTATATTATTTCAGTCACAAAGACTTTCTAGTTTCCTTATTAATTTCATTGACCCTTTGGTTATTTAGAAATGTGCTTTTAGTTTCCAAATTTTAGAGGATTTCCCAGATTATATTTCTATTATTAATATCTGAAATAATTATATATTATTTAGAGAACATACTTTGTATGATTTTAATTCATTTAAATTTTTAAGTTTTGTTTTATGATCAGGATATATGGTCTAGTTTTGTTAATGTTCCAGATGCGTTGAAGAGACTATGTATTCTGCTGTTGTTGGCTGGCTTGTTCTATAAAAGTCAGTTAGGTCAAGTTGGTTGATAGTGTTGTTCAAGTCTTCTATACCCCTACTAATGTTCTGTCTACTTGTCAATTATTGACAGAGGGGAATTAAAATCTCTGACTCTAATGGTGAGTTTATTTCACCTTCCAATTCATAAATTTTTGCTTCATGTATCTTAAAGCTCTGTTTTTAGGTGTATATATGTTTAAGATTATTATCTTTTTTTTTTTTTTAAGTAAGCTCTATGGAAATGCAAATCAAAACCACAATGAGATACCACCTCACACCAATCAGAATGGCTAAAATTAACAAGTCAGGAAATGACAGATGTTGATGAGGATGTGGAGAAAGGGTAACCCTCCTACACTGTTGGTAGGAATGCAAGCTGGTGTAGCCACTCTGGAAAACAGTATGGAGGTTCCTCAAAAAGTTAAAAATAGAGCTACCCTACAACCCAGCAATTGCACTACGGGGTATTTACCCCAAAGATACAAATGTAATGATCTGAAGGGGCACATACACCCTAATGTTTATAGCAGCAATGTCCACAGTAGCCAAGAGCTCAGATGTCCATCGACAAATGAATAAAGAAGATGTGGTATATATATACAATGGAATATTATGCAGCCATCAAAAAAATGAAATCTTGCTATTTGCAATGACATGGATAGAACTAGAGGGTATTATACTAAGTGAAATAACTCCATCAGAGAAAGACAATTATCATATAATCTGACTGATATGTGGAATTTAAGAAACAAGGCAGAGGATCATAGGGGAAGAGAGGAAAAAAATGAAACAAGACAAAACCAGAGAGGGAGACAAACCTGAAGAGACTCTTAATCATAGGAAACAAACTGAGGGTTGCTAGAGGAGAGGGGGGTGGAGAGATGGGGTAACTGGGTGATGGACACTGGGGAGGGTATGTGTTGTAATGAGCACTGGGTATTATATAAGACTGATGAATCACAGACCTGTACCCCTGAAACAAATAATACATTATATCTTAATTAATTTAATTTAAATAAAAAATAAATAAATAAAATAGGCTTCATGCCCAGTGCAGAGCCCAACATGGGGCTTGAACCCAAGACCATGAGATCAAGACCTGAGCTGGGACCAAGAGTCAGATGCCCAACTGACTGAGTCACCGAGGCATCCCAGGATTATTATGTGTTTTTGATGAAGTGACCCCTTTATTATTATAAATAATAAATATTATTGTAAAATGGCCCTCTTTATTTCTGGAAACATTTTTTTTTTTAATTTTATTTATTTATTCGACAGAGAGAGAGAGACACAGTGAGAGAAGGAACACAAGCAGGGGGAGTGGGAGAGGGAGAAGCAGGCTTCCTGGGGAGCAGGGAGCCTGATGCGGGGCTCAATCCCAGGACCCTAGGATCATGACCTGTGCTGAAGGCAGACGCTTAACGACTGAGCCACCCAGGGGCCCCGGAAACTTTTTTTTAATTTGAAGTGTATTTTGTCTGATATTAATGTGGTCTCTATAGCTTTATTTTTATTATTATTAGCCTGGTATATTTTTTCCATTCCATTCTTTAATATTTAACCTATTTATAACTGTATTTGAAGTGAGTTTTGGATATTGTTGAGTCTTGCTGTTTTATCCAATCTGAAAAATCTCTGCCTTTTAGTTGGGGTGTTTAAATCATCTACATTTAATGTGAGTATTGAAATGTTTGGATTTAGGGGTGCCCGGGGGGCTCAGTCAGTTAAGTGTCTGCCTTCGGCTCAGGTCATGATCCCAGGGTCCTGTGATCCAGCCTCACGTGGGGCTCCCTGCTCAGCTGGGAATCTGCTTCTCCCTCTCCCTCTACCCCTTCCCCCTGTTCATGCTCTCTTTCTTTCTCTCTCTCAAATAAATAAATAAAATTAAAAAAAAAATTATTTTAAATCTATCCTCTTGCTATTTGTTTTCTATTTGTGCCAACTGTTCTTTGTTTACTTTTCATTCTTTTTCTGCTTTATTTTGGACTAATTGAACATTTTTATTATTCCATTTTATCTCTATTGTTGGCTTATTAGCTATAACTCTTTGATGGTTATTTTACTAATTGCTTTAGAGTTTACAGCATATATCTTTAAGTCATTACAGTTTATCTTCAAGTGATATCAGTTATCATATGTTATAACAACCTTATAACAGTATATTGCCATTTTTTCCTTCCCAGTCTTTGTACTATTGTTGTCATACGTTTTACTTCTACATGTTTTATAAACCCCACAGTATTATTATTTTACTTTAGTCAATTATCTTTTTAAAAGATTTAAATAATAAGAGAAAATATTTTTATGATTACCTATGTAGTTACCATTTCTGGTGTTCTTCATTCCTTTGCATTGATCCAGATTTCCATTTGCTATCATTTCCTTCTGATTAAAGGATTTCCTTTAACTTTTTCATAGTGCAGTTCTTCATGCTAATGATGAATTCTTTGAGCTTTTGTATATCTGAATGAATTTCTTTTTTGCCTTAATTTTTGGCAGATATTTTTGCTGAATATAGAATTCTAGGTTAGTAGTTTATTCCTTTTAGTATTTTAAAGATGTTACTCCACAATCTTTCACCCTCCATTGTTGCCAATGAGAAATCTGTAGTCTTTGTTCCTTTGGTACATAATGTGTCTTTTTTCTTCTGGCTGCTTTTAAGATTTTCTCAGAGTCACCCCGAGAATATGAGCAGCTCTGCTACGACATCTGTGTTGTTGTATCTGTTGCCTGGACGCTGTCTTATAGGTAGGTAAAATGATCACAGTTAACCAGTCATTAAGAAAAACTCTTCTTTAGCTTATAGATGTTCTATTTCTTTTTTTCAGTCTTCCCCCTGCTTTTGTATTTTTCACTTGATAGTTTTTATTTTCACATTCCTTTAGTCACTAATCTTTTCTTCTGCAATGTCTTCCTCTAGTTAATTTTAGCCAGTGTATTTTTCATCTCAGATATTGTAGTTTTCATCTCTAGATGTTCAATTTGTGTCTTTTAATTTATTTATTTTTGAGATTTTATTTTTAAGTAATCTCTACACCGAACGTGGGGCTCAAACTCACAACCTCGAGATCAAGAGTCGTGTGCTCTACCAACTGAGCCAGCCAGGCACTCCCAATTTGTGTCTTTTTAAAAATATCTTTTACGTCTCTACATTTTCAATCTTTCCTCTAACTTACTGAACATATGGTATATACTTATAATGCGTGGAATACACATTTTAATGTCCTTATCTACTAATTCTATCACCTATGTCATTTCTGGATCAGTTTCTATTGATTATTTTTTCTTTCCTTGCTTATCTGCACACCCTGTAATTTTTTACTGTATTCTGACATTCTAACTTTACCTTATGGGGTAAAATGGACATTTTTTCTATCTCTAAAAAGACTCTTGAACTTTGTTTTGGGATATAGCTAAGTTGCGTAGGCACTGTTTGATCCTTTTGGATCAAATTTTGATAGGCAATACCAACAAAGCATTTAATCTTGGGATAATTTTGCCCCATTTCTGAGGCAAAACTCTTCTGTGTAGTTGACCTTATATTGCATAAATCACAAAATTTTCCAATCTGAGTGTTGGAAACTAGAACTGCTTCCTGTCCTGTATGGGGTCTGAGGATTATACCTCTAATTTTTTGACTGCTTTTCCCCGTGGTCTACAGTGGTTTCCTTACATGTATGCACTGATCAGTACTCACCTGAGTACTCTAGGGGGAACCTGTGCAGACATCAGGAGTTCTTTCTCAGTGCAGATTTATTCTCTCTGGGATTCTGCTTTGTGAACTCTGGCTACTTTGGACTCTCAAATGCCCAGTTCCAACTCCTCAAATGAGGAAGGGTACTTTTCCCTGTGTCACAGCCAGGACACTCTCTCAAGGCAGTTAACTGGGTAATTGCTCAATTTCTTTGTTTCCTGTCTCAGAGGTCATTCTCTCTTGTCTAATGCTCAATGTCTTTAAAAACCATCATTTGATGTGTTTTGTTGGGTTTTTGGTTGTTTCAGGAGGGAGTGTAAATCTGGTCCTAGTTACTCCACCTTGGCCAGAAGCAGACATCCCTCATATGTTTATTTAATGTCCATTTGCCCAACTAAGTTAAAGCCTCAGCTATTCCCTCCTTTGTAATTCAGACTACTCAAAGGAATCTCAGCTCCAGGAATTCCTGGTATCTTCCCTCCTACCGCATTATACCTGCTCATTCTTTCATTGTGTTGTATATTGTTGATTCATTAAAGGACCAATGCTAATGACTAATGTATCTTTCATTCTAAGCAATTTAATTTTTCCAAAATGTTTTTTATTTTTATTTTATTTTTATTTTTAAAATATTTTATTTATTTATTTGAGAGAAAGAGAGCACGTGCAACCACGAGTGGTGGGGGCAGACGCGGGGCTCAGTCCCAGGACTGGACCCCGGGACTATGACCCGAGCAGAAAGCAGATGCTTAACAGACTGAGCCTGAGCCACCCAGGCGCCCCCAAAATGTTTTTTAAAATAACACTTTTTTTGTTTGTAATAATAAAAATGGCTCATTCTAAGGAGAATATGTGAAAAAGAATCTGAAAATCACCTGTAATTGCTCTATTCAAAGAGAAATACTTTAATATTTTGTTAGTTTATCCCAGGATTTTTTTCTATGTATTTTTTAATGGAATCATATAAATATGCAATTCTGCATCTTGCTTTTTTCACTGAACATTTTAGTAAGTTTTGCTGTTGTTGAAACTTCTTTGAGAAGCAATTTAAGTGGCTGCACAGTATTCCATCTCACTATAATCAGATGTTTGGGTAGTTTCAGTGTTCACTATTATGTATAACACTAGACAAATATATTTCTTTGTCTCTGGTGCTTTCTTTTTTTTTTTAAGATTTTATTTATCTGAAAGAGAGAGAATGAGCACATGCACGAGCGGGGGGAGGGGTAAAGGGAGAGTGAAAAGCAGATTCCCCACCGAGCAAGGAGCTCAACTCGGGGCTCAATCCCAGGACCCTGGGTTCTTGACCTGAGCCTAACGCTTAACTGACTGAGCCACTCAGGAGCCCCGTCTTTGATTATTCCTAGAGTAAAGTCTCAAAATGGAATTACTAGACCAAAAGATATAAGCCTGTTTAAGGCTCTTAATGAATATTACCATTTTTCCCTCCAGAGATATGATACCAGTTTATACTCTCACCAGTATAGTGTGTGTAATTATCCATCTCATCACCTTATTTTTATTAAATATTAAAATGGCAGGGGCTTTCTAGAGGGTGGAAAAAAAAACGTATTCACAAGGAATTATTTAAATGATGGAAATTTCAGGTGCTATAGCTGACAGTAGCTCTAAAGATCTCTGAGCACAGTTGTATAGTCTGTGTACTGAGCAGAAACACCTAGCTGAGGTGGCCAGGGAAGGTTAAAATCCAGTTCACGCTTTGCTTTCCAAATTGAGTACCCACAGGGCTTTTTCTAATTCAAAAGAATTATAAAGTTGGATGGTGGCCCTGATAGCTACCACTTATCCATATAATCACTATGTGCTTGACACTGCTAAGTGTTTCAAATGTATTATCACATTTAATCATAACAACCCTGTATTGAAAGTATTATTATTGTCATTTTAAAAATGAAAAAGCTAATGATTAGGAACTTATATAACCTGACCTAAGTTGGAGAATTGATATGTGTTGTAGTCTGAATTCAAATTAGATTTGTCTGATTCTGAACCCACTATATTACACTGTCAGTGAGTGATTTTTAGTTAAGTGGACCCTCAAACATTCCTCAGATATCTTTGGTAGGTCTTTTAGGCAGGTAAAATGATTACAATTTATCAGTCACTAAAGAAAATAAAACAATAACATGATAGTTTGAAAACCTTTGTACTCTGACGAGGGATGAAAATTTTCTACTTTGATTACCCAGTGTACATACATATTGATTGTGTAATAGTAGGTGAGGTACATTTATGAAAGTAGATAATCTAGAAAAAGCATAGTCCCATTATAGCTTTCTACCTATTGTATTCTGTGGTGAGACCACCTAGAGAATAGTGATTGCTCACACTCCTCACAAAATGTTATGGCTAAATCAATTTTAGTAGAGAGCTGTGGGAGAAAGTATTATGAGCAACATAATGACTTGGTAGTAAAATGATTCATTTAATGTCCTGTTAACTTTTTTTCAATGATAGCCACAGTGGATTATTAATCATTGATTAAATTAGCAATGACCAAAGTTATTCATTATAAAGAATTCACCTATCTGTAATCTCCATTAAATCTTGGTTCTGGAACTCGCTCGATGCAAGACACCACTCAGAGGGGAGCAAGGTCCAGAGTGGAATATCATGATCTTCCATTTGTCATTTGTCTTTCATTAGTTCCATCCTACCTAGTGGAGTATGATTCAAGAGGTCATGTTGCATCTAAGTAAACACTGTATTCATTGATATTTGACCTTGGGAAAAAGGTTATCCATGGAAGCTCTCCCACATCTAACAAGCTCTGGTTAAAATATCCTCTCTGTTTTCCTAGGCAATAATAATGCCCACATTTGGGGGCTCCAACTGATTCTGCAGTAATCGTTTTGTGGAAGGTAGAATTCACTGAAATTTTACCTGTTGATAGAAATGTAAATATTTTTAGAAAAGGTACTGGTTATGGTTATGGACGAAAAAAAAAGTATAGTTATTCTGTTTGCTTTAATTAATTTAAGATGTTTGTAAATGTGTTATTTCTGGGTTCAGACTGCTCACGAATGTTATGTTTTAGATAAATACGTTAATCAAAAATCCAGTCAACATTATGTGTTGATCTCTGGGGGAAAAGAGAACTTAGATGTACTATAAACTAAGCATTTTTTAAAAAACATGTGTTGTATGGCTTGATGAAAAGGTTGATATACATAAGAATTTGAGGTTTCCAGTTTTGAGTAAATGAAAGTTGGCTTGATGCACAATACTTTTAAAGGACATTCGTCTTCTGGCCATCATCTAGGTAGGGCTTACATTTTCATTGATTTATATTCTAGACAATTTGTTTATAAAATTGGGCAAAATTTGGGAATCTGAGATAGGGATTCATCTTATCACTTGGCTACCTCTTGGATAATATTTCTGACATGTTAGGGTTATTATTCATTGACATTATAATATCTGGGAGTTTCTTTTAATATTTAGCTTAAAGAGTAAGAAAGAGGCTGTGATGAAGTTCAGGAACGGCTTCTGCCTCAGGGAGAAATGCCATGATAGCTCTTTACACATAACCCGCAATCAGGAACAATATGAGATATGAAGATGTAAGAATTTAAATCATAAGTGCAGAAGGGTTGCATCCTGATATGCCTGAAACATATTCCATACTCCCTTGGCTTTAAATCTGTCTAATTTTTCTATAAAATTAGAAGTTATTCATTTTGGGAGCAATAAAGAAATTCCAACTTGAACTGCCTCACATCTTTTAATCGGAATTTTCCCAAAGCACAAAAGTAAAAATGTAAAAGTTGCTGTATTTCATTAGTTTTATTCTTTTGAATGTTGCTACGCTGAAAGCGCTGTGTGAAATTATTAGAAGACAAGTTTTCAAATGGTTGTAAAAGAAGATGCATATATGGGGACTCACTCAAAGGGCATTATTTAAAAAAGAAATTTTCCAGCCACCCAGATCTCAGGGTGGCTAGGCCCATTCAAGGGTAGAGAATCCACCATCTGTATGATTATTTTTACATCTGAACTTTTTTTATACACCAGAGAGACTCAAAACTTTCAGGGTCATTTGCCCAGCATGTAGTGGAATGTCCTGTGCAATAGATTCCAATTAATATGAGCACGTTCAATGGCCCCGTACCACCAATGATGTCTAACTGCTTTCCACTTGGCTTTATATGGCACTTCTTTGTTGCAGCTGCAGCCAGGTCTATCGCCCCTTTGATAAAAATTTCAGTTACCCCAGGGAGAAGCTTTTAACTTTATTAAGCATTGAAGTCTGCACTTGTGTTCTTCTTTGGAAGAGCAGATCAAAAGCACACTTTCTAAGGAAGTAATCTGAAAAATTAGGATAGCACTTGCGGACTTTGGCAGTAATGTTTTTCTGTAATTGAAACCGAAGAACCTGTGTTAACTGACTAGACTATTATGAACTTCTTAGCATTTAACAAACCTTTCTCTTTTTTTGAAAGTAAATAGGGTTCCCTGATTCTATTTAACCAATTCTTTAGCATGCTGTGTCTTTTTTGTTGTGGTTAAGAAAACCTCAGTCTAGATTTAAAGATAGGGAACAATCAAGGAAAAAAGCAATTAGATGATCAAGTTGTGGTACTGAGAAAAGCCTGTGGTTTTCAGTTCCATCTCTGGCGTTAACTCACCATAAAAACTTGAGCAAGACACTTAATTTTTCTGGGCCAGAGTTTTTTCATCTTTGAAAAATGAGGATAGGTTAGATGATATGTAAGATTTCTGCTGAATCTGAAATTCTTTGAATCTAAATGTTGGACAGAATGGGATCAGACACTGTCAACACCTATTTGCTTTACATCTCCTGTCTGCTTCCATTCCACATTCGGTGTGGCAATGGAGTAATATGGTGCTATTATATCTTTGAGTTGAAATGAGATCTAGCTGGAACATTGGTTAAAGCCAGAGTAGTATTACCTCACAAAGAAGATTTGACTGAGCCCTATTTCTCCCATAATCCCAAGCTGCTAGAATTTTGGAAAAGGCACTAGACAGACTCCTCTTGGGAAAATTGCCTCTTGGGACACCTGGGTGGCTCAGTTGGTTAAGCGTCTGCCTTCGGCTCAGGTTCCTGGGATCGAGTCCCACATTGGGCTCCCTGCTTGGGGAAGCCTGCTTCTCCCTCTCCCTCTTCTCTGCCTGCCGCTCCCCCTGCTTGTGCGCTCTCTCTCTTTCTCTCTGACAAATAAATAAATAAAATCTTTTAAAAAAAAGAAAATTGCCTCTTACACACACACAAACACACACACACACACAAGCACACGCGCGCACGCGCCTTTCAGATTTCTCCACAGCTGATGGGACAAATTGCTGTCTTCTGTGTCAGTTTGAATCTGATGGCTACCCCTGTTATTTGCCCTTTCAAAGGCTTAGGTAAAGACCTTTGAATTCTAATTTGTGGGATTTGGGTCCTTGGGAGGGGTCCCCTGAATCAAAATGTATACCACATACTGCCTAGAGACTGAATATAATTCCTTGTAGCATTTTGTCAATGGATGCTTCTTATATAAGCACTAAATGTAGAAGTACTCAAAATGTTTTAGCATTAAAAAGTTGGGACAATTTTGTAGACCAATTCTTTCAAAATTTTAAGTTCCAATGCTTAGGAATCAAGTTGGGGCCATGTCTTTCTTCAGGATCTTAATGAGAATGACTACTACTAGGACAGGGTTAATATTATTAGAAACCTATTCTTGGGAGGAAGGGATGTAGGAGCCAAGGTTCTAGGCTCAGACCCTCAGCAATTTATATTTGATATTGGGCAGCTCACTTGTTCTGCCTGTCCCTGCTTTCATCTTTTATATTATACCAAACCTCTACAAGTGGTAGGTTTTAAAGGTTAATTGCAATGTGGAATCTGAAAACACATAAACTCTGTGTACTCAGTTGTGTTAAAATCTACTGATCTGTCATGAACACTGAATGGATCTTTTACTAATGCATGATTTTGTAATGTTGTTCATTGGTCATTGGGGAAATATTGGTTCACTGACTTATTCAGTCAGATCTTCTGAATGTTGGCTTATTTCATTATACAATATCGAAAAAATTTATGTTACTATCACTACCATTCTCATTAGAAAAGTCTTTTAAGTATCGAGAAATTGTAAATTTCACCGTGGTAAACTCAGGTTTTCCAAAATTTAAATTTTCTCTTGAAGAAAATACCATCTGCTGTTTTCCTTGGAGTAGCTGGTCTATTTGTTCATTAAAAAAAAAAAAAAGTGAAAGTCTACCAAATACCCAATCTGGTAATCCATTATTTGTCTGTCATTCTTTTTTTTTTTTTTCGAGTAAAAATGATGTTCCATGAAAACACAATGTGGTTCTGCTTTGTAGCTCAGTGGCATAATTTTTTTTCCCTAGAGACATCATATTTCCATATGCAACAGAAATACTTTCTGTGTACTTCCCAATTTATCATACAGAATATTAATAAGATGTATAGATTTAAGACAGTAAATCCTTTTTATTGTCTTATAAAGACGTTCTTATGTGACTCTGGCATTTTATTTACATTGTGAGCACATCATGGTGAAGAATGTAACTACCAGTATGGTTGGTGTCACTGCCTTGATTCTTCCTAAGGGACCAACAGTTTTACCACCATTGTTTTTGTACCACTAGTGAACATTAAAATAGTAAAGAAGAAAAGTGCTGTCTTAGTTTTACTGTAAAAATAACTTTGGCCTAGCAGACTCCCCGTAAGTGTTTTGGAGACCTCAAGACGGTGCAGATTTAGAAAACCGCTAGACTAGAGTTCATTACTATCATGGTCTTGACTTTTCCCCTTCTCCTGTTGTCAGAAGACTGGGCCAGCTTTTCACTACTCCATTTCTCATTAAGTTGCTTCATTAGAAGTAAGGAATCATTGACAGTGAGGCTCACTTATCATAAGCAGGGGCCCACTCCTTAATGACTCGATTGCCCTGTTTTGCTGACTGAGACAGAGTTATTAAAAGTAGGACCTTTAGAGGTACCTGGGTGGCTCAGTCCATTGAGTGTCTGACTCCTGGTTTCAGCTCAGGTCATGATCTCATGGGTCATGAGGTCAGGCTCCTCCCTCATGGGAGGAGTCTGCTTGAAGATTCTCTCCCTTTGCCCCTCCCCTCCCGCATGTGCAGGGAGCTCTCTCCCCACCCCTCTAAAATAAATAAATCTTTAAAAAAAAAAATAAAAGTAAGAACTTGAACTATTCCAGTCAATAGCTGGTAAGCAGTATGCAACTACTTTCTTCTCACTCTACTTGCCTCTTTTTCCAAGGGAGGCTAATAATAGTCAGAACTTTAAGAAATTCTTGGGGTATGGGACAAGGCCAGGATTTGCATTTAGCTGGAGACCAAAGCCCATGTACTTGGCCACTACTTTATACTGACTCCTGTCAGCTACTCAGCTCTGAAAGTCAGTGATTCCAGAAAACAAATATATTCCACGAGTGGCAGGTGAGGCTGCTGGTAGTAGAGACAGGCCCCATAGACAGCCTTGACAATGTTTAGTACTAACACATACTGAAAGGATTTGGGTAACCTGGAAGGATTTTAGCAAATGCAACAAATAGAGTTTTTAACTACACAGAATGTAGGCAACACGGACTGGTGGTTTAAAGAGCAGGCTTTGAATGCAAACTGTTCAAAGCTCAGAACTACCATTAACCAGCTTTGTGATTTTGGGCAAGTTACTTAACCTCTCGTGCTTCAGTGTACTCATTTGTAAGGTGAAATGATTAGATATGATGACGATGATAGTACTACCTATTGAGGCTTCAGTTAGTAATGGTCTGGTAAGCAGAGCACGTGGTAAGCAGTAACGAATCTTGGCCATTAAAATTCTTGGTAGTGCTGGGCACGTGATAACCATGCAGTACAGATCTGCTATTATTACTTAACATGCTGCCTCCTGCTTCTCATTACTGGTGCAAACACAAGCTCCATCTGTTATTTATTTATTCATTTGCTTGTTCTACACTGATTTACTGAACACCTAGTATGTAACTGTCCCTGTGCCAGGTGATGAGCCTGCTTTGGTCCTGTAGTTGGCAGCTCCAATATATCTATTATTTCTTTTCCTCTCACATAGAGAAGTGGTACATTCACTTTTCATAGGCTTGCTCAGATCATGCAGTTCATGTCAAGTACCAGGTCATTTTCCTCTGTTCTTTTTTTTTTTTTTTTTTGTACAGATGAGAGCCAGCTTGTTGATAATTGCATTTTGATCTTTGACCAACATTTAAAATCAAACACACATAGATGGGAAAGTAAGTATCTTCCATTTTCTAGTATTGTTATTAAGGTTTTAAAAATTCAAGCCAAAAAACACTGAATTTGGTTTGGTTTTTTTATCAAGTAACAACATAAGCTAATACAATACTGATTCTTACAAATAGATTATTTGAGAGGAAGATCTCTAACATTTTCTACCACGTGCGACGTACTTAGCTCTTGAAAATTCCTCAACTGCATATATGCAGATGAAAGTGGGGTTTTCACTATTATCCACATCACAAATAAACTTCCTGAGAATGTGGAGAGTCTCTCTAAGAACCCAAGAACGTAAATGCTAACAATTTATTCACTGAAACTGAAAATAAGATTTGAAAATTTAAAGAAGATCATCTTTGAGCAGTCAGAAAAGCTGATCATTTTTATTTTACAGCATTTAAAAGCTTCATTCTTCCTTAAAATTTAAATTCTTCCTAATCTTAGCAAACACTAAAATATAGAAAAATCACAGTATAGGTGTATAGCAAATGTGTCTTTAAAATTTTGTGTCTGACAGATTTGAAAATTGAATCATATTTTACACATATTAGGAAAAATCTCCATATAAAAGAATCATTAAGATGAATACTTTCAGTAAGAAATTCTATTGTTAACCACAGAAAAATCCTCTCTAAATTATATTTTGAGTGTCTGGATTTGTGTATTCCATGTATTTTGAGGTAAAATATGTTATAGCAGAGGTAAAATACGTTATAGCAGAGGCTTACATATGTAATAGTAGAAGCTATTATTTCTTTATTACTTATCAAGTTAGAATCACACCATGTCTCAGTCATTCTACTGAAAAGTATCCTGACAGAAATAAACTGTAATGTGAGTCACGAGCTGAGCTTGCTACCAGTGATGGAAATAATTTCAGCATGCATTTTCCTTGACCTCTCAGCACCATTCAATACTATTGGCCATTCCCTTTCTTGAATGTGCTCTTCTTTTGTCATATATTGACATATCTTTCAAATATTTTTCTCTCTTACCTCTTTGGCTGATTTTTCTTAAACTCCTTTTCTTTTTCTCCTCCACTTCTAGATACCTGAGTTCTTTAGGTCACAGTCCTGGGGTGTTCTGTTTTTCACACAGAGTCTAGACTTCAAGGATCCAAATCCTGATTACAAAGCTTAAACTTGCTATGACAAGACTCATGGGCCTGTGTTTCTTAATATATAAAAAGTAGATAATAGTAATATCAACTTCATGGGGTTATCGTGAGTATTAAGTATATTTTTAAAACATTTAAAGAATTTAGAATAGTGCCTGGTATGCAGTAGGCCCTCAGTTTTCTTTGTTTTTATTCTGCAATATATTCTCTCCCTAAGGAATTGTATTAATTTCCACCCAGATGCTGATAAATCCTAAACTTAGATCTCTAGTCCAGATGTCTCTTCTGAGGTTCAAACTTTTTATTTATCTGCCTACTCAGTATCTTCCCTTGCATGTCTTTCAGACACTTCAAACCATGTTCAGAACTGAAAATTAAATGATTAATTTCCCTTTTTCTAGATCTCTTTCCCACCCCCAATTATTCCTCCTTAAAATATTACAATGTCAGCAAATGGTGTCTTAACCCACCCTCCTCCCCCACCAGTTCAAACAAAAACTGGATAGTCATACTTTTAAAAATTTTAACTTCTTTTTCTTTTTAGTAGACTCCATGCCCAATGTGGGAGTTGAACTCATGATCCTGAGATTGAGAGTTGCATGTGCTACCAACTAAGCCAGCCAGGCACCCCCCAAATTTTAACTTTTTAATATGGAAAACTTATAACAGCTACAAAAATAGAGAGAACATCCGGCTTCAACATTTAGCATGGTCAATCTTGTTTCATTTATAATCCTACTCAGTCTACCACACCCCAAACTAGATTATTTTGGGATGAATCCTAAATGCCATGCTATTTTACACACAAATATTTTCACATTTATCTCTAAAAAGATAAGGACTCTTTTTAAAAACTTTATCAAAGTATCACATGTTGTCTCATAATTATTTTTTTAATGTTGATTTAAATCAAAATCCAAGTAAAGTCCAAATATAGCAATTAATGATGTGTCTCTTAAATTTCTTTTAGCCCTCCTTATTCCTCCCCTTTCCTCTGCCTCCCCCTGCCCCGGAAATATATTTGATGAAGAAACAGCCATTGCTTTGTCATTTCCCTTTGTTCTTTGTATTTCTTGTTACGCTCATCATGATAAGTGCACTCCTAATCCCCATCACCTATTTCACCCATCCCCCCACCCACCTCCCCTCTGGTAACCATGTATTTATTCTCTATAGTTAGGAGTCTGTATTTTGGCATGTCTCTCTTTTTTTTTCCCTTTGTTCATTTGTTTTGTTTCTTAAATTCCACATATGTATGAAATCATATGGCATTTGTCTTTCTCTGACTGACTTATTTTGTTTAACATTATACTCTCTAGCTGCATCCATGTTGTTTGCAAATGGCAAGATTTCATTCTTTTTATGGCTGAATAATATTCCATTACATATATATCTCACATCTTCTTTCTTTATCCATTCATCTGTCGATGGATACTTGGGCTGCTTCCATAGTTTGGCTAAATAATGCTGCAATAGACAGAGGGGTGCATATATCCCTTTGAGTCAGTTTTGTTGTTGTTGTTGTTGTTGTTGTTGTATTCTTTGGGTAAATATCCAGTAGTGTCATAGTGTCATTACTGGATTGTAGGGTAGTTTTATTTTTAAGTTCTTAAGGAAACTCCATACTATCCAGGTTTATTTTTTTATAAGAATACTTCATGGGAAGTACTGGGCACCTCCATCATGAGGCATATAAAGTCTGTCTTTCTTTTTTGCGATCTTGATAACTTTTGATAGTCATTGTTTAGAATAGATCCATTATGCTGGCAGTGGTTATAAAATATTAATGTTCTGTCATTGCATCTTCATTTATTGGCTGAAATACTTCTTCTTTTTAAGATTTTCTGTATTTATTTTAGAGAGAGAGAGAATGAGCCTAGGTGGGGGGAGGAGCAGAGGGAGAGAGAGAGAGAATCTCAACAGACTCCACACTGAGCATGGAGCCCAAGGAGGGGCTCAATCCCACGACCCTGAGATCATGACCTGAGCTGAAATCAAGGGTCGGCAGCTCAACTGACTGAGCCACGCAGGCACCCCTTGGCTGAAATACTTCTATAAAAAGAAACTTACTCTCACAACTTTTGGTTACCCAGCAGTACATTTTATTTTTATTTTTATTTTTTAAAGATTTTATTTATTTATTTGACAGAGAGAGACACAGTGAGAGAGGAACACAAGCAGGGGGCGTGGGAGAGGGAGAAGCAGGCTCCCCGTGGAGCAGGGAGCCCAATGTGGGGCTTGATCCCAGGAACCTGGGATCATGATCTAAACCGAAGGCAGACGCCCAACGACTGAGCCACCCAGGCACCCCCAGCAGTACATTTTAAATGGGAAAGACGAAATACTCTATATTCTTTCACTTTACTTATCAGTTTTTAGTATAATGGGTTGATTCTGTATCATACTGCATGGGTGGCCAATGAACTTTAAAAAATATTTTTATGTGTTTCAACCCATTACAGCAATTATTTTTATTGATGCTCAAATTATGCCATCTTTGACTAGTAGGAGCTTCTTCCAGTTTGGCTCTTGATTCCTTTTGGCAAGCTTCAATAGTCTTTGGTAGCCTTGTTGTTTTCTGGCATGATTCTAAGATCACCTTAGACATCTCTTGCTTCAGGACTGCAATCATCTATTTCTGCAAGGAATCCAGGATTGGAAAGTGGTAGTAAGAAATCACAATCTGGATTTTAGGCGTGCTCACTCCTGCTGCATTGGTCATTGTTTCTAGGCTTGTTGAGAGCACAGAGCTAGGAAATACCTAAATATTTTTAAAGAGAAAATATGAGTTCATAATATTTTAAATTTAAGGTTACAATGTTTTTGCTTTTATATTTGATTTTATATTTATGTTTTCTACTACTGTGAAAAAATATTAGTTCTTAATGGCATAAGCATCATTACTTATTTTCTTTGTCGTAGGTTGTATACAATAGTTTCAGAATAACATAACCAATTTTATCACTAGCAATATGATTACTGAGAAATTTTTAAGATTTTTTTACATTTCATGTATTTATGTTGGTCCTCAGTATATATCTGACTAGCCAAATAAAATTATTGTGTTTTCAGTTCATTTCAAATAACTCTTCTCTATGTGATTATGCCATCAATTCATTGCATAGATTGATTTGTTTCATTTTGCTTCAGATGTTTAGGGATTTCTTTTTTATAATAAGATCTTAAGTTTTAATTTTGTAAAACATTTGTATGGTTCCAAAGAAATCTACCAAATAAGGTATAGTCAAAGAAGTAGATCATCTATTTCCATCTCTCTTATAGTTTCTTCTCTCTTCCTAGTTGTAGCCATTTAAAAACTTTCCTGCCTTGGGCTTCTGTTTAAAAAAAAAATTAGCAAAAACATACATGCCTTTGTATCCTCCCTGCTTTTAAAAGCATAGTATACATACTTTTCTTCAACTTGCTTTTTCACTTGTCTGTATACTCTGGAGATCACTTTTATAGGAGTATATAAAAATAGCCCTATTTCCTTTATAGTTGTATGGTACTTCAATGAATGGATATATCGTGGTTTATTCAACCAGAATGCTTTTGATGGATGTTTGGATTATTTCCAGTTGTGTTTAATGTTTAACAATTAGCTCTCCTCTGGGGAAAAGAGCTTTGATTTGGAGTATTTTCAAATTTCTATGTGGTGTAAATATTCCCACCATGGCTGATTTCAAGCTACTAACATCATGTCACTGGATTTGAAGTTGGGAAGTGATGTATAGCACACCATTATGTAGAATTTCCACCATTCAGATATAATACATCTAAAACTCTCAAGAGACAGATAATAATACAATATAGTAATTAGAGAGTAGTTAAGTGAGCCTGGGTGGCTCAGTTAGCTGGGTGACTGACTGTTGATTTCAGCTCAGGTCTGATCTCAGGTCGTGGGGTTGGGCCCCACATGCAGCTCCGTGCTCAGTGGGGAGTCTGCTTGAGATTCTCTCTCTTCCTCTCCCTCTGCCCCTCCCCCACAACTCTCTCTCTAAATAAATACATTTATAAAACAGAAAAACATTAGAGAGTGATTAAATAAGGCTGGGGTTTATTCAAGAAGACTTTTTAAATTTATTTTTTTAATTTTAAATTATTTTTTAATTTTTATTTATTTATTTATTTATTTATTTTTAAAGATTTTATTTATTTGACAGAGAGAGACACAGCGAGAGAGGGAACACAAGCAGGGGGAGTGGGAGAGGGAGAAGCAGGCTTCCCGCGGAGCAGGGAGCCTGATGCGGGGCTCGATCCCAGGGTCCTGGGATCATGACCCGAGCCGAAGGCAGACGCTTAACGACTGAGCCACCCAGGCGCCCCTATTTTTTAATTTTTAAAAAAGAATTTTTATTTATTTATTTATTTGAGAGAGAGAGAGAGAGTAATGGCAGTGGGAGAGGAGCAGAAGGAGAGGGGCAGACAGACTCCTGGTTGAGCACAGTGTCCAATGCAGGGCCTGATCTCACAAGCCTGAGATCATGACCTGAGCCCAAATCAAGAGTTGGACACTTAACCAACTGAGCCATCCAGCACCCCAATTTATTTTTTTATTGGGTAAGTTCCATGCCTAGCATGGAGCCCAACACAGGGCTTGAACTCATCATCCTGAGATCAAGACCTGAGCAGAGATCAAGAGTTGGACACCTAACCAACTGAGCCACCCAGGTGCCCGTATTGAGGAAGATTTCTAAAAGCAGGTGATGAATGTGACCTCATGGAAAGAAGAATGTGTGCAAAGGCCAGTAGGCAAGAAATAGCAAGGTTTTCCTGGCAATAGGAAGCAAGTGGGAGAGGTAATAAGTGGAGAAGCAGCAGCTAAATAGAGCCAGAGGTTGAGAAAAACTTAAGCTCCAGTTTTTGAGGCTTCCAGAATATTAAAATAGAAATAAATTCCAAAACAGAACTGCAAAATTTATGGTATGTTTCAAAGACATTTGTTTGGGGCGCCTGGGTGGCTTAGTCGTTAGGCGTCTGCCTTTGGCTCAGCTCATGATCCCAGGGTCCTGGGATCGAGCCCCACATCGCGCTCCTTGCTCTGCGGGAAGCCTACTTCTCCCTCTTGTGTTCCCCCTGCTTGTGTTCCTTCTCTCGCTGTGTTTCTCTGTTCCTATGATGCGTGTCTCTCTGTTCCTATGATGCATGTCTCTTTTTAACTTGTTAGAGAATCCCTAGCAAGGACTGTGCCAATGGTAGTGTTTTAGTCCAAAGATTAGCAGATTGAAGACCCAGGAGAGGCAATAGTGCAGATGAAGTTGAAAGGCAGTCTTGCTTGAAAAGGCTAGTGTTTTGGGTCTGTTCAGGCCTTCAACTGATTTGGTGAGGCCCACCCACATTATGGAGGGCAAACTGTTTTACATAGAGTTCACCAATCTAAATGTTAATCTCATCCAAAAACATCTTCCAAGTTGACATATAAAATTAACCATCATAACCTGAATAAAGATATTGAATTCCTAACCCCCCAGTACCTCAGAATGTGACTTTATTTGCAACTAGGATCTCTACAGAGTTAATCAAGTTAAAGTGAGATCATTAGGGTGGGCCTTATTCCAGTATGATGGGTGTCCTTATCAAAAGGAGAAATTTGGACACAGACATGCACAGAGGGAAGACATAGAGAGAATGCCACTTACAAACCAAGGAATGCCTACACTTTCAGAAGCTAGTAGAGGCATGGGACAGATTCTCCCTCACAGCCTTCTAAAGGAATCAACTCTGCTGACACCTTGGATTTCAGACTTCTAGCCTCCAAAACTGTGAAACAATAAATTTCTGTTGTTTAAGCCACCCAGTTTGTGGTACTTTGTTATGGCAGCCCCAAACCTAAATACAGAGTATATGTATGACCTCAGTTAGAGAAAAAATCCTAAATTTGAGACCCTTTACCATAAAGTTGACACTTGGACCAAATATTTCTAGGTCAATTCACTAAAAAGTCAGTTTTCAAAACCTGCAAGAACAGTTTAATGACAACCGTTTCACCATAGTAAAGGGGCAAGACTAAGACTTTGGAAATATCCTCAATAGTTCATCAAACTGGCCTACATTCATCCCTTCAAACTCAACCATCAATAGACTCTAGTAGCTGCTCATCTTAAAGTTTACATCTTACAAAATAAGTGTGGTCATTTATGGGCATGGCTGGTCTGTGGTAGCTCTAATCTACATTAGTGTACAGACCCTCAAACGCTGAAGTGATTGTTGGATTCAAGGTACTTGCCAAACAGTTTAACAGAATTTTGGGAAGGAAGATTCTACTTTACTTAGCAAATTAAACATTCTCCTTAAAAAGAAAAAAATAATTCTGCTAACAGTATGGTCCTATCTTTGGATCTAGGTTCTACAGATGTTTAAAGCTGTAAAATTCTGTGTCTTGTGGTTCCTAACTGAGAGGCCTTGTCGTATAGTGGATATGGTTATCAGAGAGCCTGACACTTTCAGTGCTCACTAAATATTGTTGAAAGAATAAAATTCACAAATCTTGCAGTCAGACTAGATTTCAACTCCAGATCTACTTTCTAGCTGTTAGACTGAGAGATTCTCAAGTGTGTGTCTCTCTGTAAAACGAGGGGGAGAAACCTGCCAACTTTTTCTTTCTTCTGTTATCGTTCACAAGAAATGCCTTCCTTTGGTAACCAGATAAAAATTGATGTGATTTAAAAAAAATAATAATTCCTGCTTTGTTTACTTCACAGAAATGGTGCGAAGATCAATGTGACAGTAAATATGAATGTGCTTGACAAAATATAAAGTAATATATGGATGTAATGTGTTACTATCCTGCTAAAAGCATCAACATTTTCAAAACAAATCTCAGATTCAGTATTGTGAATGTGTGTGTATGCTCCCTTAAAGGCTTTAGGTAAGAAAAGGATTCTAGTACCTGTTTGTAATTTGTGTGTGTATCTATGCGCATGTGTATTTTTAAGCCTAGGATTGTAATTTAATTAAGTTTAAAGTATAACTTCTCTTCAGTTAAATAAAGTTCCTCTCGAGCATATTGTTACAGGTCCATAAACTGATATCGGAAATCCAAAAATATTTTTAGAAAACAAAGGCTTTTTTGTAACTGATTTATAGTAAAATTTGACTTAAACTATTCGTAGTCTATTTATTGCACTTAATGTGAATATTCATATATTTCATTGCAGAAGAAAGATTTCGTTCTTTCTCTTACAAAAAGCTTAAGAAGGCCAGACCAATAAAGATGGGAAAATTAAAAAATAGTATAAATGAAGTATTTAAGCTGCATATATTCAAGAGCTAAAACATTTGGTACCAATAATAAGTCTATGTGTTATTAGACAATAAATAAAATAACCATAGACTCTAGTTCTACTACCTTCTAGAAAGGTAAGAACAGTTTTATTGAATGATTCATGGTATGTTTAAATTCAACACAGTCCTTCTAACAGAAAAAGTACAGTTTCTGAAATGAGTTCTAATTTTTCCTGAACAAAGAAAAGTAATGCTGATTCTTCAGAACTTTTCTTTCATCAAAGTCAAATCATCATATAATAAAAGCTCTGTGTTCTGGATGCTTATGAGACTTTATTATTGTTCCATGTACTGGCTTCCAGAGGTGTAGGATCATTGTCAGTCTTAAGAAATAGATGTTTATAGCAGCAATGTCCAGAAGCCAAGATGTCCATCAACAGATGAATGGATAAAGGAGATGTGGTATATATATACAATGGAATATTATGCAACCATCAAAAAACCTGAAATCTTGCCATTTGCAAAGACATGGATGGAACTGGAGGGTATTATGCTAAGCAAAATAAGTCAATCAGAGAAAGACAAGTATCATATGATCTCACTGATATGAGGAATTCTTAATCTCAGGAAACAAACTGAGGGTTTCTGGAGTGGTGGGGGGGTGGGAGGGATGGGGTGGCTGGGTGATGGACACTGGTGAGGGTATGTGCTATGGTGAGCACTGTGAATTGTGTAAGACTGTTGAATCACAGACCTGTACCTCTGAAACAAATAATACAATATATGTTAAAAAAAAAAAAAGAAGAAGAAGATAGGAAGGGAAAAATGAAGGGGGGAAATCGGAGGGGGAGATGAACCATGAGAAACTATGGACTCTGAGAAACAAACTGAGGGTTCTAGAGGGCAGGGGGGTGGGGGGATGGGATAGCCTGGTGATGGATATTAAAGAGGGCACGTATTGAATGGAGCACTGGGTGTTATATGCAAACAATGAATCATGGAACACTACATCAAAAACTAATGCTGTAATGTATGGTGATTAACATAACACAATAAAATAAAATTTTAAAAAAAGAAAAAAAATAGAGAATTTGATTTCCAGATTTGGGCTTCAACTTAGACTAAGACTCATGTAGAGTTCTTGACCTCAGTATCTGCTCAGCTATCTTTCAAGGCTCTGGTTTATTCCATCCCATTTTTATGAGGTGCAGCTTTCCAAACCTTGCTTCTGGTGTTTCAGGGCAAGGTCAGAGTGCCCTGCCTTAATGTTAGAAGTGCAGGCATTAGGACCCTCAGCAGAATGCTGCCAATCTCCACAAAGATTTGCTATTTTCCCTTGGAAATAAAGTAATATTTAAGCCTTACACTAAAGATGTGAGCTCTCAGGCCCTCATTTAAAAATCTAAGGGGCACCTGGGTGGCACAGTCTGTTAAGTGGCCAACTCTTAGTTTCAGCTCAGGTGGCGATCTCAGGGTCATGAGATGGAGCCCTGCCTCCAGCTCAGCGCTCAGCACGGAGTCTGCTTGAGATTCTCTCTCCCTCTCTGTCTCTGCCCCTCCTGCTCGTGCTGTCTAAAAAAAAAAAAAAAAATCTAAAATACCTTGAATTTTCAATCCATCTGTCCTTCGCAAGGTCTCTCTGGAACATGCAATTTATAAAAGAAAGGAATATTTTTCTTCAATAAATACTGTATTGCTATTAGAAGACCTAATAAAAAGCATTTCCACTGAGTGAATAGCCATTGTAGGACACTGATTAGGAGCAGGAAGTTTAGATTATGAAGGACTGGATTCAAATCCCAGTTCTGCCACACCTACCTACTCTGTGACTTTGGGCAAGTCACTCAACATCCTAGCCTCAGTTCTCCCATCTGTAAAATGGAGGCAATAATAATACCTATAGTAATAGATTATTGTGAGTAATAAATGTAAAATATTTAGCAAATTTCTGGACATTATATGTAAGAACTCAAGAAATGTTAACTTTTCACCATTATTAGTAGTGAATAAAACTATAGTATGCCAATAAATTTAGCTTGCAAAATACTCCGTTGTTTGACCCTCTTTCACTTCTGTCCACTTCAGTGGCTGCTACGTGCCTCGTGTTCTGTCCCCTTTCCAGTCACATATCTGCGGAAGCACATCTTTCAAAGTACATGAGAGTTGTGGGAAAGCCTCGGCTTCATTTATTCAAATGTTACTGGCCAATGTGACCGTGACCTAGAGTGTTGTCACGACTGTGCAGCTCTCAGCCCTCGGGTTTAAAGGCCCATTAAATACACTTCTGTTGAGTCATTTACTTGAAAAATTGCTTTTTCTACCTCCAAAGTAGAGAGACCTGACAGGGCCTGCCCGACTGCGACCCTTTTAAAACCCTATTCCTATATATCAATGGGGAATGATAGAAACAAGGTTTGTGGGCATTCCAATTTTTGTTACACTGATCACACTGGCTTTTCAAGACATGAGTATGAAGTTTATGGATTGGCCCTCACGTTCTTTCCATTTTCTAGAACATAACACATCCTCTAAAGCAAAAATTTATTTCTCTGTTTCTCTTGTTGACTACTATGTGCTAGGCACGTAAAATATTTTTTATTAAGGTATAATTTAAGTACAGTAATATTCTCCCTGCAAGTTTTGACAAAAGCATACAAGTACACCACAATTCAATTGTGAAACAATTCTATCACTCCAAATATTTCTTTGTGCTTCTTAAGATCACCTCCTTCTGTGACCCCCAGCTTCTGGCAGACACTGATCTGCTTTCTGTTCCTACAGTTTAGTCACTTTTCACATATATTGTGAACATTACCTAAAATCTGCAATAACAATACTATTCTTGTGGCAGAGACAGAATTGACTGAATATTTTTGTTTATTTCAATGTTTATTTATTTTATTTGCCGTAGGTGATAATTCCATATCCATTAGCTTTCTCATCAACACAGAGCCTTATAACAAAGTGTCTGGGAAAAAACAAAAAAAACAAAACAGCTGCTATGAAGTCATATGATTAGTTTCATGGTTTCCCTCTAATTAAAGTTTCTTTATTAAAGGGAGGAGATTTTTTTTTCTGATATCATATTCCTCCTTCTCAATATGTGAACTTTTATTATTCAGTTTCCATAACATCAAACCATTAACTGTTTACCTTTCTCTGACCATTGAACTTCAGCCATGAATGGGAAAGAGGAAGCAGTCAAACATGAATTCTATGATAATATTTTCAAGCTCATGCCAGACTCCCCTCAAGGACATCTTCTGTCTGGAAGAATTGACTAGGGATTCATTCATGCAAATGAGTTCAGGACTGTATTTATCTTGATTTGTCCAAGTTGGTTTTTTGAAAGCTAAAGTCCTGACCTTTTATCTCTCATTGTGAACAGCCACAATAAGATGGGAACAAAGAGAACATGGAATTTCGCAAAGTTAGAAGGGTCCTTTGATTGCTTTGCTGTGACTGGAGCTCAGCCAACCTTTAAAAATTCAGGTTTCTGTGTGGGAACAAGGGCGACTGGCTGGCTCAGTCGGTAGAGCATGCAACTCTTAATCTCGGGGTCATTAGTTCAAGCCCCACATTGGGTATAGAGCATACTTAAAAAAAAAAAAAAGATTCTGTATCAGAACAGTGGTGTTATGTGCCTGTGAATTGAGCAATCACATTAAACCAGCATCACAGAATAAGGAGAAGCTTCTTAACAATCTATATAGCTATTTTATTTTTAAATAGTACTTATTATTTGTGATTATAAAAGTAATTCCTATTATTATAGAAAACTTATTTGGAGATTTGATTATCCATAATATAATTGCTACCTGCCCTAAAAAATAAATAAAGCTATTATACAAGATATGAAGATACAGCACAAATTCCTTTTTACTAAAACTCATTCATTCTTTTTTTGTTTTAGGTTTTATTTATTTATTTGACAGAGAGAGACACAGCGAGAGAGGGAACACAATCAGGGGGAGTGGGAGAGGGAGAAGCAGGCTTCCCACTGAGCAAGAAGCCTGATGCAGGGTTCGATCCCAGGACTTGATCCCAGGACTCTGGGATCATGACCTGAGCCGAAGTCAGACGCTTAACAACTGAGCCACCCAGGCGCCCCTAAAACTCATTCATTCTTAAAGAGACCCTTGCTCAGAACCAATTTACCCTTAGATAGTGGTGAAGAGGCAGTACCTAAAACACTGAGAGGAATCCCCTCTGACCAGGAGAAATGTGGTCCAAGACCAAGGGGGCAAATATCCATTGCATTTTTATCTCTCTGTTCTCCTGCTGCTTGGTCCTGGATGCAGGGATAGTCATGGGAAGTACATGGGAGATTATGGAAACTAAAGTCCTAGCTTTCTGGACAGAGGACCAGAAGAAGGACTTCAGGGAGCTGGAAATGTCCCAGCAACTGTGAGAAGGGAGCTCAAAAGAGTGAGCCCATAAAGTGTATGAGTACACCCATAAAGTGGTGTATCAAATCCTGGGTTCACGTATGGGCTGTGATGCGTTGATCTGACTCTACATAGTATCAAAGGCTTTGAGAACTGAATAATGCAGTAGAACATTGATCAGGTTCTCGACTGGCCATTGGGTGGTGCACATGTGGGACAGTTTCGAATAACACTGGAAAAGCTTTGAAAACTGAACTGACATTGGAACCACAATTCACAGAATGCAGATCAAAACTTGCAACCTGAATATCAACATTCTCCTGAGAATTTAAGGTAGACCCAAGTCTCATATATAATATTCAGAATTTCCAGATTAAAATCTAAAATTACTCAGCACACAAAGAAGCAAGAAAATTTTAACTTACAAGTGAGAAGGCAAACAATAGATGCCAACATGACATATATGCTGGAATTATTAAAGACTTTCAAGTAGGTATGATAACAATTCTCCAAGAAGTGAAATAAATGGAAATCTAAAGAGTCTCAGCAAAGAAATGGAATATCCCCAATGAAGAACCAAATGAAAATTTTAGAACTAAAAAAATATAGTGACTGAAAATTTGAAAAATTCACTGGATGGATTCAATAGCAAAATGAGGATGACAAATTGTTCCATTAAAATATCTATTCTGAACAACAATTTAAAAAAAGGTTGAAAGATAAACAGAGCTTCAGGAATTTATAGGGTAACACCAAAAGATCTAACTTCAATGTTATCAGAACCCCAGAAAGAGAACTGAAAGAATGTGGTACAGAAAAATGTTCAAAGAATTAATGGTTGGGTGCTATCTGTGGTGGCACATATACTAAAATTGGAACAATACAGAGAAGATTACCATGGCCCCTGTGCAAGGATGACATGCAAAATCATGAAGCATTTCATATTTTTAGAAATGGAAAAGACGTTCTATGCTCATGGATTGGAAGAACAAATATTGTTAAAATGTTTATACTACCCAAAGCAATCTACACATTTAATCCAATCCCTATCAAAATACCAACAGCATTTTTCACAGAACTTGAACAAACAATCCTAAAATTTGTATGGAACCACAAAAGATCCTGAATACGCAAAGCAATCTTGAAAAAGAAAAGCAAATCTGGAGGCATCACAATTACAGACTTAAAGTCATATTACAAAATAGTAACCAAAACAGTATGGTGATGGCACAAATATAGATACATTGATCAATGGAACACAATAGAAAATCCAGAAATAAACCCACAATTATATGGTCAATTAGTCTTTGACAAAGGATGCAAGAATATGCAAAAGGAAAAAGATAGTCTGTTCAATAAATGGTGTTGGGAAAACTGGACAGCAGCGTGCAAAAGAATGAAACTGGACCGCTTTCTTACACCATACACAAAAATAAATTCAAAATGGATTAAAGACCTAAGTGTGAGACCTGAGACCATAAAAATCCTAGAAAAGAGCATAGGCAGTAATTTCTCCAACATACACCATAGCAACTTTTTTCTATATAGGTCCTCTGAGGCAAGGGATTCAAAAGCAAAAATAAACTATTGGGACTACATCAAAATAAAAAGCTTCTACATGGTGAAGGAAATAATCAAGAAAACTAAAAGGCGACCTATGGAATGGGAGAAGATATTTGCAAGTAACATATCTGATAAAGGTTTAGCATTCAAAAGATATAAAGAACTTATACAACTCAACACCCAAAAAACAAATAATCCAGTTAAAAAATGGACAGAAGACATGAACAGACAGTTCTCCAAAGAAGACATCCAGATGACCAACAGACACTTGAAAAGTGCTCATCATTAGTTATCATCAGGGAAATGCAAATCAAAACCACAATGAGACATCACCTCACATCTGTCAGAATGATTAAAATCAACAACACAAGAAACAACAGGTGTTGGCGAGGATGTGGAGAAAAAGGAATGCTCGTGCCCTTTTGGTGGGAATGCAAACTGGTGTAGCCACTGTGGAAAACAGTACAGAGGTTCCTCAAAAAGTTCAAAATAGAGAGCTACCTTATGATTCAGCAATGACACTACTAGGTATTTACCCAAAGAATACAAAAACACTAACTCAAAGGAATATATGCACCCCTATGTTTATAGTAGCATAATTTCCAATAGCCAAGATATGGAAATAGCCCAAATGTCCATTGATTGATGAATGGATAAAGGACACACACACACATACATACACAATGGACTATTATTCAGCCATAAAAAAGAATGAAATCTTGCCATTTGCAATGACGTGGAAGGAGCTAGAGAGTATAATGCTAAGGGAAATAAGTCAGCCAGAGAAAGACAAATACCATGATTTCACTCATATGTGGAATTTAAGAAACAAAACAGGGCACCTGGGTGGCTCAGTTGGTTAAGCGACTGCCTTCGGCTCAGGTCATGATCCTCGAGTCCCGGGATCGAGTCCCACATTGGGCTCCCTGCTCAGCAGGGAGTCTGCTTCTCCCTCTGACCCTCTTCCCTCTCGTGCTCTCTATCTCTCATTCTCTCTCTCTCAAATAAATAAATAAAATCTTAAAAAAAAAAGAAAACTGTTTAAAAAAAAAGAAACAAAACAAATGAGCAAAGGGAAAAAAAAGAGAGAGACACACAAACCAAGAAACAGACTCTTAACTATAGAAAACTGATGGTTATCAGAGGGGAGGTGGGAGGAGGGAATGGGTGAAATAGGTGATGCTGATTAATGAGTGCACTTGTCATGATGAGCACCAGGTGATTAAAATAAAAACTTGAGAGGTGCCTGGCTGGCTCAGTCAGAAGAGCATGTGACTCTTGATCTCAGGGTTGTGAGTTTGAGCCCCACATTGGGTGTAGATATTACTTAAATAGATAAATATTTTTTTAAATCTTAAAAAAAACTTGAAAAAAAACCCCCAAGCCCCCCAAAGAATTAATGGCTGGAAAATCCCCAAATTTGGTGAAACATATATATTCAAGCTCAGTAAACCATAAACAGGATTTATTCAAAGAAATCCACATCCAAGGGCATGAAATTCAAGCTACTAAAAACAGGGGTGCTTGAGTGGTTAGTTGGTTAAGCATCTGACTTTGGCTCAGGTCATGATCTCAGGATCCTGGGATAGAGCCCAGCATTGAGCTCCACGCTCAGCAAGGAGTCCGCTTGTCCCTCTGCCCATCTCCCTGCTCATGCTCTCTCTCTCAAATAAATAAAATCTTTAAAGATAAAGGAAAAATGAGTTGAATAAATGAGGATTTCTCATCAAAAACACCAAGGCCAGAAGGAAGGAAATTGCCACAACATTTTTTTAAAAGATTTTATTTATTTATTTGACAGACAAAGAGAGAGAGAGTAGCAGAGGGAGAAGGAGAAGCAGACTCCCTGCTGAGCAGGGAGCCCGATGTGGGGCTTGATCCCAGGACCCCAGGATCATGACTTGAGCCTAAGGCAGACGCTTAACCAACTGAGCCACCGAGGCGCCCCTGCCACAACATTTTTTTTCTTTTTTATAAACATACAATGTATTATTTGTTTCAGGGGTACAGGTCTGTGATTCATCAGTCTTACACAATTCACAGCACTCACCATGGCACATACCCTCCCCAATGTCCATCACCCAGCCACCTCAACCCTCCCACCCCCCTCCACTCCAGCAACCCTCAGTGAGTCTCTTATGATTTGTCTCCCTCTCTGGTTTCATCTTGTTTCATTTTTCCCTCTCTTCCCCTATGATCCTCTGCCTTGTTTCTCAAATTCCTCATATCAGTGAGATCATATGATAATTGTCTTTCTCTGATTGACTTATTTCACTTAGCATAATACCCTCTAGTTCCATCCATGTCATTGCAAGTGGCAAGATTTCATTTTTTTGATGGCTGCATAATATTCCACTGTATATATACACGACATCTTCTTTATCCATTCATCTGTCGATGGACATCTGAGCTCTTTCCATAGTTTGGCTATTGTGGACATTGTTGCTATAAGCACTGGGGTGAAAGGAAATGGTCCAGTTCATTCTTCTGCATGTGGCTGTCCAATTTTCCCAACACCATTTGTTGAAGAGACTCTTTTTTCCATTGGACAGTCTTTCCTGCTTTGTCGAAGATTAGTTGAGGGTCCATTTCTGGGCTCTCTATTCTGTTCCATTGATCTCTGTGTCTGTTTTTGTGCCAGTACCATACTGTCTTGATAATGACAGCTTTGTAATAGAGCTTGAAGTCCGGGATTGTGATGCCACCTGCTTTGCTTTTCTTTTTCAACATTCCTCTGGCTATTCGGGGTCTTTTCTGGTTCCATACACATTTTAGGATTATTTGTTCCATTTCTTTGAAAAAAGTGGATGGTGTTTTGATAGGGATTGCATAATTGCAATAAAAGTAAATGATATATATATTTTTAAAGATTTTATTTATTTATTTTAGACAGCGGGAGAGAGCACCAGCAGGGGGAGGGGAGGGGGTGGGGCAGAGGGAGAAGCCGACTCCCCGCTGAGCAGGGAGCCCGATGCAGGGCTCCATCTCAGGACCCTGGGATCATGACCTGAGCCGAAGGCAAATGTTTAACTGACTGAGTTACCCAGGCACCCCTAAATGTAAGTGATCTAAACAAATTAAAAGACAGAAGTTGTCAGAATGGATAAAAAACACTATGTACTCCTCCAAGAAATTCACTTAAAAGATTTTATTTTATTTATTTTGAGAGAGAGAGAGGACAAGCAGGGGGGAGGGGCAGAGGGAGAAGGGAGAAGAAATTTACTTTAAATTTAACAACATAGTAGATTAAAACCACAAGGATAGAAAAAGATATACAAAACAGACACTATACAAAAGAAAGCTGAGTGGCTGGATTAATATCAGACAAAGTAGACTTCAGAACAAGGAAAATAACCAGGAATAATGAGGGACTTTACATAAGGATAAAAGGGTTAATTTATGGAAGTTATAATAATCCTAAATGTGTATGCACCCAACAACAGAGCTCCAAAATACATTAAGAAAAAGCTGATAGGACTAGAAAATAAAAATTATAGTTGGAGTCTTAAGACTCCTCCATCAGTAATTGGTAGAACAAGTAAAGAGCAAATTAACAAAGATGTAGAACTGGAAAACACCATAACCAACTGGATTTAATTAACATTTATAGAAAACTCCACCCAACATCAATAGAATATATATTTTCTTCAAGTGCACCAAGAACATTGACTAAAATAATATTCTGGGTCATAAAACAAGACTTAGAAAATTATATTAATTGAAATCATACAAGGTATGTTCTCTGAATATAATGGAATTAAACTAAAAGAAATCTAGTAATCCTGAGTCTTAACCCATAGTGATAGAGTTTAGCAGATAAGAGCTTGGATTCCGGTTTCAAATAGAAGCAGATCTGAATTTTGACTCTGTTACTTACATGTTTTGGAAACTTGGACAACTAACTTATGCTTTCTTTACTTTTTTAATTTTCTAATTTATAAAATAGGCTTAATAATGATCTCCACCTTATACTACTGTCAAGAATAAATTAATAATGCATTTATACAAAGTGTATAAGGCAGTTTGTCACCTATATGTGTTCAATAAGCCTAGGCTCCTATTATGAGGAGGAAGGAGCCAGAGTATTGATAAAAAAAGGTGATAGTAGCTATTGGTTTTAAAATAACAAAACATGTGACAAATTTCTTGCCATTAATCCAGCATAACATATTTTAACATTTTACTTGAATATCACCCATTTGTCATTGTGGAAACATTTTTATTATGGGTTACACTGGACACTGATTCACATTCTAGAGACCAAACTTTGCCCAGCACTGGTGGACTGTATTTTCTAAGATTGATTTATATAGCCACCCCCTTGACCACCCCCTCTTGATTGGTTAATTTTGTTGATGAAAATGGGAACTAGGATTGGGAGAGGATTCATTCATTTAAAAAATTATTATTCAGCACCTACCTTGTAACAAGCACAATGTAGATAAGGGGGAAAGAGCACCAGAACTGATGGTCTAAAGTGGAAGCAGATACAACAAATTCTAATTAAGTAAACAATTATAATAAAAATCATTGGACTATTGATAGACAAAGAATACCTCAAGTTCAATTTTCTTTTGCAATTGCTTTTCCATTATTCATCCTGGTAAGTGTTAAGAGTAGAAAATAGTATATCAAAACATTTCCCTGGGCTGGTGAATAATGGGCAGGGTGGGGAAGGGAAACACCCTTCAGATCTGTCCTAGTATGTTCATAATGTTGTCATAGACCCAAAGAAGATTAGAACACACTGTTATAAGCTCGCCACCCGGGTCATCTTTCAAATTCAGAGATGCCAAAAGATTTCAAGATTCCAAAATTAGGATTGCCTTGGATTCCCTAAGGGAATATGTTTACCAGTATTGCCAATATGATTTTATGAGTATTCGTCAAAAGCTGACCGGACGGAAGGACTCTGCTTGTGCAGTAGAAAATTATTTTCTATAACCAAAGACTCTAATGTCATATTACACTGTGGTTTCCAATAGTGTACAGAAAACAGGTGTCTAATGAAGCTGTAAGAGACAGAGATAGTACCCAGCAGATGAAAGGGGGTTAAATCAAATCTCATGGTCAGCATGTTTAAAATTGATTTCTCAGGTTAAGAAGAGCATAAAGAGCTAGAGTGAAAAAAGAATTCCAATGGCTGAAACAACCGACTTTTTGACCATACTAGGGAGAATCGTGACTCTTTAGTTTTGGATCCTTCTGCATATGGTTACAAAAAGGGCAGGGAGTTAAAATTAGCCTGAGCATTATTATTGGCTATTTTGTTAACCTTAGCATCTTGCTGTATCGGAACATTCAATGTATTAAGAAGCTTGAATCAGTTTCACAGAATGTTTCAACAAACAAGGTAAATTCCTTTTTTGTGGTAGATCTCCAAAGCTGTAAGAGGAGCCGCCAAACCTGTTAATGGGAACAACACAATTTTCCTGGGTTGGCAATACCTCGTGGATTGCATATGATTGAATAACAAAGAACATACTGCACATAACTTTGTGGTCTTAAAAATGTTGGATAATCTTAAAAATTAGAAGATTCCCAAAGGAGAACTTAAGGATCTAATATCTAACCTTAGTTAAAATTCCACTGAATGTTAGTATAAAATTTTATAAAGTATGCACAGGTACATTCATTCAGTCCTGATAAAAACTAGTAAGAGAGGGCGCTTAGGTGGCTCAGTCATTTGGCATCTGCCTTCGGCTCAGACCATGATCTCAGGGTCCTGGGATGGAACCCCATGTCAGGCTCCCTGCTCAGCGGGGAGTCTGCTTCTCCTCCTGCCCCTCCCTCCTCCTCTCTACTTGTGTTGTCTCTCTCGCTCTCATTTGCTCTCCTTCTCTCAAGTAAATAAATAAAATCTTAAAAAAAAAAGAACTAGTAAGAGAGGGTATTATTTCTTTTTTAAAAATATATATATTTTTTATTTAAATTTTTTTTTTTAAGTAGGCTCCATGCCCCATCATGAAGCCCAACACACCTGAGCTTCACATCATGAAGCTCACAACCCTGAGATCAAGACCTGAGCTGAGATCAAGAGTCAGATGCTCAACTGACTGAACCACCCAGGTACCCCATGTTGTTTCTTTTTTTATAGATAATCAATCTGTAGCTCAGAGAGTTTAAGTGACTTACCAAAGCTCAAATTATTGGTAAGTGGCAGACTAATATGGATATATAAATAATCTCTATGGAAAGAAGCAAACATTTACAACTTCCAGATATACCACTGTTGTATAAATAACAAGTAATTTTATGTTGGGTGTACACAAGATCTTGAGATCTTGTTCTTGGCTTGGTAAATTTAAACAAATGATTAGATTATTAACTGCATCAATAAATGGCATCTTAAGCTTTCCTTTTTGTTTTGCTTACATTAATAATATAAACTTATAGTGGAATAATTTAAAAAGAGAAATAAACCAAAAGAAATATTATCCAACCCTCAAATTCTTGGCAAGAGAAATCACTGATAAATTTTAATGTATATCTTTTTTTTTCAAAGATTTTATTTTTAAGTTATCTCTACACGCAATGTGGGGTTTGAACTTACAACCCCGAGAGCAAGAGTCATGTGCTCTACCAACTAAACCAGCCAGGCACCCCTAATGTGTATCTTTCTAGTGTTTCATAGAAGTGTGTGTGTGTGTGTGTGTGTATACACTAAAATATATGTAAATAAAAGAAAACATACAAATCTGCAAACATATATATATGCACATTTAAAATACATGTGTATTTTTAATTTATATACCCATGTAAATATATTTTTATTTAGACACATATAAAATAAAATAATTAAGAATATTCTGTATATTCTACTTATATATTGATTTTTGAAAACTTTTCATGCACATCTTTTCATTCAATAAATATACTTCTACATTTTTTATGGCAACATTTTGGACATTTTAGATTGCTATTATGAACAATACTGTGATGAACATCCTTGTAGTTTTAATTTTTTTTCTTAAAGATTTTATTTATTTGACAGAGACACAGCGAGAGAGGGAACACAAGCAGGGGGAGTGGGTGAGGGAGAAGCAGGCTTCCTGCTGAGCAGGGAGCCCAATGCGGGGCTCGATCCCAGGACCCTGGGATTATGACCTGAGCCGAAGGCAGACGCTTAACAACTGAGCCACTCAGGTGCCCCTTTGTAGTTTTAATTTTGCCTACATTCTCAATTATTTCCTTAAGGCAAATCCCTAGGCTTGATTTTTGATGCTTGTTGACAAATTGTCCTTCAAGAAGTCATACTTCCACCAGCTGTGTATAAGACTGCTTGTTTCCTTACACATACATGGAATATTTTCAGCTCAGCAATTGGCATTTGTTAAAGTTCCTACATGCCCATAGTTCTGTCCTCCTGAGGATCTTGTGTTCTAAGTGACTGATCCTGAGATACTTGTGCATAGGGGAGTGACAGGCAGACCAGGTGGGTTTCAAGGTTTAACAAAATAATCCACGTATGGCATGTGGTAGAGTATCTATATGCAGTAAACGCTAAGTATATGGCAGCTATTCATTATTGTTATTATTTTAACTTGGAATCTTCCCCTTCATCTCCATCAGGAAAAGTCTTATTCTTTCAGCACCCAAATGAAATATAATCTTTTTGACGCCTTTCTTGATTTCCCCAAGGATGATTTAGACCCTTTCTCTCTGCACTCAGCGCACTTTGTATATACTTCTGTTGTAGGTCATATCACACTGTAACATAATTATTCTTTTATCTCTTTGACTCTCTCAGTACATTGTGAAGGCCTGTGAATAAGGACCGCATCTTATCTCTTCCCACAGCACTGAGCACAGGCTCTGACATGTGGTACCAATGCAGTAAATGTTTGTTACATGAGTAAAAGAATGAAAAGCAAATGAATAAAGATTTTGCTCTTCAAATGGGTGACCCGTGACTTCTTTATGACTCTTCATTGTGGGATTTAAGGTTGGAAGAAAGAGGGTGAGGACTATGTTCCTACTTCTCTTGGAAGTTGGCAGTAGAATTAAGAAAATATGAAGCAACTCTGGGGAAAACATGAAGTAACTCGGGAAAACTACGGCTGAGGGTGTCTTTGGAAGTGTCATCACAGTACCAGTGTTGTGTGGATTTGAGTTACTAAGAACACCTTCTCTTCTGTCTGTTTAGTAAGAGTACATCATTGACGAGGAGAAACTCGCCAATTTCTCTGAAGGAGGGAAAGCTAGCAGATTCTCATGGGAGTGTCTACCGAGACTACATTCCTCTTCTCTAATTCACTTACATGGGTCATTTTACTACTGTGATTCCACCCCTCCTGGACATAATCGAGTCAGAGTGGACACCAATCCGTTCATTTATAACTCCGAGTCTGTCCCTTGGGAATTTGGAATTTAGACTCGGAGGTGCTGGCACTAATAAATTCCTGCTAGACCTGAGAGAACACGTAGGGGGCACTCAGGGTGGCAGACTTTGGCTTTGTGTACAAAGTAGCTGAATAAGCATTTCTGCGGAGTGAGAAGAATGACATAGATGTGTGCAATGAAACAGAAACATGCAATTCCATGGAGTGGAAGAGGATGAGGAAGAGAAAGAAAAAGAAAGGGAAAGAGAAAGGGAAAGAGAAAAAGAGTCAGCTGCCTGCACTTTCCAGTTCTGGCTCTGGTTCTGTGTGGGTTCTGGGTTCTATACTGTAAGTCCCAGGAGATATCCTTAGGTTAATTTAGAACATTTCCTACATACACCTGTCATTTGAGTGGCGTTTGTTACTTCTAATTCAAGGTGTTTTCAGCAAGGCAGTGTAAGTTGTTGGTTTTACATGTATAGTAGCTTTATAGTAGTTAGAAAAATACTATTTGTCCTAGTATGCCAGGGTTCTGTCCCAAAAAAATATGTCAGGAGGTGTGATGGTAGGGTGTCCTGTCACTGTTCCATGGAGGGCTCCTGTTGCATAAGTTAGCCTGAAGGACATTCAGCCAAGGCGTCAAGGTGGGCATCAAAAAGACTTTTTGTTTTGTTATCCAAACACATCTTGGAGTTTTTACCCTGGCCCCAGACCGATCCTAATGTTGCCTGGACAATCTCAGAATTTCTTGGCCAGCCTTGCATTTGAGCACGTTGATAGAACCAAGACTTAAGGTCCTTTGGATTAGAAGCAGCCTGCTGACATAAGGGGAAAAGCTGCAAGGCTTGCTAACTTCCTGGAAAAAATTTAAAAATACACCTGTAGGGTGACTTAGTCAAACTTTTTTTTTTTTTTTAAAGATTTTATTTATTTATTTGACAGAGAGAGACACAGCAAGAGAGGGAACACAAGCAGGGGGAGTGGGAGAGGGAGAAGCAGGCTTCCCGCCGAACAGGGAGCTCCACGGGGGGCTCGATCCCAGGACCCTGGGATCATGACCTGAGCCGAAGGCAGGTGCTTAACGACTGAGCCACCCAGGCGCCCCTCAAACTTCTGAGACTGAAAGAGGTACTATTAATAGTTAAACAAAAATAACAGTCATAAAGTAGAACTGCCTTCAGCAAATACAGCAGTATTGTCACCATATCTCTGGGAAATTTTCAATGATTTACATATATATTTAGTTAGCATAGGTTGTAAGAACCACTATTTTCATTTGGGAGTAACTCATTTATTCTTATTGTTTAAAAAAATTTTTTTATTATAGACAAAAATGATAAAATGTAGACATGCAGAGAGAAGTCAGTAAAAAAAAAACCCTGTCACCTCTTAAGGATAATGACTATTAATATTTTGACATACATCTTTCTAGATTTGTCTAATTATGCATATGATATATTGAAATAAAAATTAGAGCATGTTGCACATATTATTGTATAAATTGTTTTTTTTTTAAATTGCTTTTTAATGTCCTTACACATCAATATCATTCTTAATGGTTATTTTCTGAATTGTTTATGAGGCACCATAATTTAACAACTCCCTATTCTTGGATATTTAGGCTGTCTCCATTCTTTTTTTTTTTTTTTAAGATTTTATTTATTTATTTGACAGAGAGACAGACAGAAGAGCACAAGCAGAGGGAATGGGAGAGGGAGAGAGAGAAGCAGGCTCTGCACTGAGCAGGGAGCCCGATACGGGACTCGATCCCAGGACCCTGGGATCATGACCTGAGCCGAAGGCAGACGCCTAACCATCTGAGCCACCCAGGCGCCCTAGGCTGTCTCCATTCTTACAGATTGTGCTTTAAAAAGGCCTCTTATGTTCCTGCAATATTTTTTCTTATGAAATAAACACAGGGAAGTGGAGGTGCTTTGTAAAGGATCATGCCTTCAAAGATCTCTCAGGTTAGAAATGCTTGTGGACCGTGTATGTAAGTCTATTAAAACATTTGAACTGGTCACCAAATCAAATGTCAGGTTTTAATTTTTTTTTCTTTTTTTCTTTCCTGGAAGACAAAGGGAAGCGTCTGGAAGCAGGGCCCGGGCACCCCCTTGTGTCACCTGGGTGGGATGTGCTGCCCGCAGTCCTCTGCGGAAGAAGAGACCTTGCCAACGCTGAGGAGGAAGCAGGTTTTACAAAAAACACTGTGATGGAAATCAAAACACAAAAAAGACAATGTAATTTGTCTTTATCTGCTTAGAGATTTTCCTTACCATGAAATGGATCTGGCTTTTGAGTACATTATTAGATACAATTCTCTTTTTATCTTAACCAACCTTAGGTACAATATCATTTTGCATGATGTAAAAATATTTTTAAACACGCTCATTGCAGAAAATGTGGAAAATTGTTGCAAATAATTGTATTATCATTACTTGGAAATAAGAATTGTTAACATTCTGATGTATTTTCTTCCAATATTTTTCTCTACATATATACATATGTAAATTATATAATGGATAGTATAATAAATGTTTTATTGCATTATTAAGTATTAGAATATTATAAGGGTTTTCTTCTTGCCTTTTTAAGACTTGACCTTAAATTGTTATAGGAAAGTCAGGTTCTGTACCTATCATGTTCCCTGCTGAATTTCTGGTGCCTAGCTAAATACATGGCACGTTAGGAAACCCTTGATAAATATTTATTCAATTACTGAATCTTAGTATATAATTGTAATTTTCTTAACCATTCCTCTCTTGTATGTCATTTCCAGTTGTTCACTATTTTAAGTCACATGATGGTGAAATTCTTTGTGCATAAAGCTTTATCCACCTTCCTGAGTTTTTTTCCCTCATGTTAGTTTTTTTTTTTTTTAGCATATGTGCTGCTGAAGTGAGCACTCGTATTAGATTTTTTTTAATGCGATGATTACATCCAAAGGAATAGAAAAATATAAAATATAAAAGTTCCGATTATATGGTGCCAGACTACTTCCAATTCATCCAAACACCAGCAGGACTTATAAATAAATGGCAGTACTATAAATCCAACTAAAACCTCCACTCTGAAGCCTGGGTCTATGCCGCTTCTCCATCGACCTAGTTACAAAGTGACTGAACAATGGTAATCTAAAGATTCTGAATAATTATTTCTGATTTATCAAGCCAGTAATTACGCACAAAAAGAAAGTGTTAGTTTGGTAGGACTTTAATTTAATGAAGCCCTTCTGACTCATGATAACAGGGCCACTGTGAGTCCAAATGGCACTTCTGTGTGAATTAGAAAAAGTGACCCTTCTCCAAGATATTTTAATACCCTGTGCAGGAAAGTTAACTTAATTGATACATAAACCTATGAATATAGAGATGTGAGTTGCATCCTCTATAGCCATGAGGCATAAAACCTGGACAATTATATTTTCTAACTTTTAGGAATTTTCTGTTCAATCCAGCCTAGCATTGTGTGGGAATACAATGTCAACCCAAGTAGTCTATGCTTTCTGGAAGCCCCTTTTTGAAAATTATTACAACTTTGATCCTTCTTTTCATCTCCTGGCTCCTCTTTGTGTCTCTTTGTTTTTACAGTGTTTCTGCAATCTCATCTACAAACCATGTTCTGGGATCACAGATCCTCTCAGTTTACAGAGTCAGATTTATTTTTAAGTATTTATAAACTATTTGTAATTTTAATATACTGGATATAAAAGCCAGTTTCATGCATGCATGTTTATTTGAAACAACTTTAAAAACACAAGTTTAGGGCGCCTGGGTGGCTCAGTTGGTTAAGCAACTGCCTTTGGCTCAGGTCATGATCCTGGAGTCCCAGGATCGAGTCCCACATTGAGCTCCCTGCTCAGCAGGGAGTCTGCTTCTTCCTCTGACCCTCCCCCCTCTCATGCTCTCTCTCTCTCTCATTCTCTCTCTCACATAAATAAATAAAATCTTTAAAAAAATTATCAAAAAAACTCAAGTTTATTAAAGAAATAGTAATGTTTTATTTCTCTGATATATTCAGCCAGAGAATTTCTTTTGTGAGTTTGATTATCTGGCCCTTTATTGGACGAAGTTCCATCAATTTTAAAAGTATATTGGATACTCAACCTTGACATCTCAGCTTCTAAATATAAACTTGTGAAAATAAGCAGTGTCTTCACAGAGTTATTGTTATTACAATAAAAATGATTTACAAATATTATATTGAGTGGCCTAGTAAGTTGAACAATTGTGAAGACATCTGCACCTTGACTTTTAATTACTGAAATATTGATGTATTTCTATACTGGAGGAGAAATTTTAAAGAATATTTTAATTCAAATAACACTCTGAGACCTTTTTTACTTAGTAGATGCAGGTGAATGAATTTCCCTGAAACTAGAATTTTCTTTTCTATTTTGTTCTGCTGCTGCCATCTAGAGTAAAAGTGAAGCAAGGAAAGCGGATCTTAACCAAGCAGTGGAGAGAATCCAGATTTGATTGGAAATAGGGACTGGTGAGGGAGTTTCCCCAGAGCTCCGACTAGCACAGTGGTGAATACGTAGTATCTGCTTAGAGTATCTTCTGCCTTCCTCTTTTGGTTCCCTTTTTTCTTTTTTTTTTATTTTAAAAAATTTTTTTATTGTTATGTTAATCCCCATACATTGCATCATTAGTTTTAGATATAGTGTTCCATGATTCATTGTTTGTGCACAACACCCAGTGCTCCATGCAGAACGTGCCCTCCTCAATACCCATCACCAGGCTAACCCATCCTCCCACCCCCCTCCCCTCTAGAACCCTCAGTTTGTTTTTCAGAGTCCATCGTCTCTCATGGTTCTTCTCCCCCTCCGATTTTCCGATTTCCCCCCCTTCATTCTTCCCCTCCTGCTACATTCTTCTTCTTCTTTTTTTCTTTCTTAACATATATTGCATTATTTGTTTCAGAGGTACAGATCTGAGATTCAACAGTCTTGCACAATTCACAGTGCTTACCGGAACACATACCCTCCCCAGTGTCCATCACCCAGTCACCCCATCCCTCCCACCCCACCCCCCACTCCAGCAACCCTCAGTTGGTTCCCTTTTCTCTTACTTGCCAGTATTTTCCCAAGGTTTCTGGGCCTGAAGATGCTATCTTTTACTTCTTATCAAAATGTGCTTTCTGGACAGGATCTGATAAACACCTTCCTACTAAAGTATAAAGGATAAATAAACTAGATGTCTGACCTGTCACCTCTCTGCATCCATGTAGGGACAGTTTGGGTTGAATGTATTCAGATCCAAGGGGCAATAAAATGATAAAGTCTTGAGGATTTATCTAGTTTAGCTCTCTGCATCTGGCTTTTAAGAAGATTTTGTCCATAACTCCACTGATGATGACATCCTGTGAGACCTCGACATTAGTATACAAAAGACCTGCTGCAGGGGCTTTCTCTGATGACTCTATGATGTGTTCCCCTTGCATCCAGAACTTCGCTAAGAGAGCATCTGTCTCACTTTATAGTAATTGTTTCATTATCTGTCTACCCCACTAGGTTATAAACCTTCCTAGTACAGAAAATGATGTAGCCCTTATGCTGAGTTGACATTCCATAAATGAGCTCTGACCAAATCCATGAGTGAAGAAACAATATTATCTTTTAAAATTTATTTGAGTTTCTTGTTCTTAAAATAAGTGAACATGGAATATTATTATAATGGTATTAAAATTCAGGCAAATAGGGCAGTCTGCAGAAAAGGGGCAATGTTTAAACTGTTACGGAGTCCTAAGATTTGAATTTGCTACTACTGTTATCAGCATCACTTAAACCATACCCATCATTAGATGACATGTTTGAACAAACCACAATAAATTTCTGAAGTGCCTGTGTGCCACCAGCATTGAAGCTGTGATATCCTTATTCTCAGCAGCTAAATACATGACTAGTTACATGATAACTGGATATCTAAATAATCACTCAAAGTGGAGCAAAGAGTAGAACAACAACAATGAAAAAAGGAAGTTACAAAATCAGGCCAAATCAGGACAAATATAAACCTTAAAGAAAGCATCACTTACACTTATTGCTGATAACAGGGTCAGATAGGCTCTGTTAGCCTCGTGAAGGGCCCGCGAATCAGAGAACAAGAGCTACAGACCATGGGAGTCCTCAGGAATGGCTACAGATCAGCTGAATGACAATGAAGTTCATTTATGTGGCAAGAATCTCTACAATACCTACTAATCAGAAATATACAAGGTTCTAATAATATTCATTACTAACATAATCTTTGATTATGAGAGACCTTCAGAAAAAATGTTCAACTAATCTAAGTTCAATAATACTGGAAAGATCTTAACATTAATCAGCCTTCTTTGAGGGGCTATTAATGGTTCCAGTTTATTTTTTTATTTATTTGAGAGAGAGCGAGAGCACGGGGTTGCAGGGAGGGGCAGAGGGAGAGGGAGAGAGAAACTCTGGGCAGACTCTGCGCTGAGCGCAGCCCCACATGGGGCTCAATCTCACGACCCTGAGAGATCAGACCTGTGCTGAAACCAAGAGTTGGATGCTTAATGGACTCTGCCACCAAGGTGCTCCCCACCCCTTTTAAAATATTTATTTATTTTATATATATAGAGAGAGAATGGTTCCAATTTAAATGGAATCCTGTCATAATCTCATTTGTCTCCCTCCCTCCCTTTCTCCTTACTTCTTTTTCTTCCCTCCTTTTTTCCTTCTTTCTTTTTTTTCCTCCAAGTAGCTATGAGGGTAGTGTAAATTTTATTATTTCTCTACAAGATTATTCCATTGCTATATTATCACCCATTTTTTAAAAACACCAAAACTTTCCAACATACCCCTTGCTTCTACTTCTTCATCTCCCGTTCTCTTCTTAACCTAGTCTAATAAAGACTTTTTATCTCATCATTCCATTTTGTCCCACACCACATTATTTTTAAAGATGATCAATTATATGTATATTCCCAATATCAACTGTCTATTTTCTATTCTCATCTTACTTGACCTCTCCTCGGTATTTGAAACTGTTGATCATTCTTACCTTTTTGAAAAAAGTTTCTTCTCTAATGTCCTGCTCTAACACTCATCTGGTTTGCCTGTTCACTCAGTGCATAGTCCTTTTCGACCAGAATTCCACATGCTTGGGTTGTTTCTAATGATTTGATATTACAAAAAATGGTGCAATAAACAACCTTGTATAGATGTCATTTTACACATTTAGGAGTGTATCTCTAGGATATATTCTTAGAATCAAAGAAGATGCACATTAGAAATTTTGACAGTAATGTTAAATTGTCCGTAATAGTGACTGTACCTTGTTGTATTCCCCCAGCCATGTCTGAGAGTGACTTTTTCCCATAGTATCTTCAACAATGTGTTAATTTTTTAACCATTGCCAAATAGGTGAAATATAGTATCTCAACATAGTTTTAATTTGCATTTCTTGTATAATGAGAGAATGAGCATTTTTTGTATATTTAAGAGCCATTTGTATTTATTTTTCTGTAAACTGTTGATAATCTTTTGTAAACTGTTGATAATCATTTTTCATTCTTTTTTTGCCCATTTTTTCTGGTGTTTTTGTTCCTTTTTTATTAATTTATAGAACCTAAATATATATTTTGGAATTTATCCTTTTCTATTGATATGAATTATAAATAATTTTTTCCTCTTTGTCATTTTATTATTTTTTTTCTTGTGCTCTTTTTTCCCACAAATAAATTTTTAAATTTTCACATAGTCAAAATCATTGATTTTTCTTTGATGGCTTCTGGGTTTTGTAAAATGGAAAAGGCATTCCTTACTCTGCAATTATGGGAAAATATTTCCTATGGTTTCTCACAGTTCTTTATGGCTTACTTTTTTACATTTAAATCTTTGATTCATCTGGAGTCTATTTTGAAAATGTGAAAAATGAATTAAAATTTACTTCCCTCCCCAACTGCCCCTACTTCCCCTCCACCCCCCACTTCATAGGTACTCAAGAGACACACTTGCTCATATTAATTAATTAATTAGTTAATTAATTCTACGACAAGCTTTCTCGTTTCTATTTGGTCCAGGGCTTGGGTGAGGGTTAGAAGGTTGCCCAGTGGCTGCAGGGAGAAGTGGAGGCAGAAGCCCTGATGCCAGGGGTAATGCCACGGGGATGCCAGGGGGCCCCTCAAAGGCGGCTGGGCTCTGGAGTCTCCCGGCCTTGCTCGGGGGTGAGCCTTCCCAAGAGATACTCGTCCAGCCCAGCCTAGCCTCACGGTCAGCTAGCCTGCAGCGGTTAGTCAGGTGGTCGCCCATCTTCTTGACGAGTTTCACCTCCTCCTCCGGGCAGTGGGTCTCCGGGAAGTCACTGCGTCTGCGCAGGCAGAGCCCGGGGCGTGCAGGTAGAAAAGGGCCTGGTTCTGGTTCTACTCCAGAAGGAGGGGAGCTTTAATGGCGTTCGGGGTTTCCCCCTCACCCCCTCTTATGTTGGGTCAGCTTCTGGGCGTCCTGGAAAAGGGCGCCGCCGCTGCTCTGGTTTTGCATCTTCAGTCGCCTGGGGCTCTCCTGCTTCTCCTTGGGCGACTCCTAGAAGTGGTGCAGCCCTCCGGAGCCCCGTGGTCGGTGGAAATAGATGCCGGGAGAGAGGTAGGTGTAAGAGGCCGGCAGACGCCTGATGACTGGGTGGTTGAGGGCGGCCTCCGTCTGGGTGGAATAATTCTAACAAATCTGGGAGTTCGCGGTTGATGGGCTTAAAGAGCTAAGCTCAGAAAAACGGTGTTGGCTGGTCCTAGAGGCAAAGGATGGCTGAGAAGATGGTTCTGAGGGTTGTGACTGGAAAAGAGGTTGGAGGGTGGTGGGAGGCTAGAAAAAGGAGTGTTTCTGGGTCTGTTCCATACAAACACTGTTAAGGCAAGAGATGGATCTGTGCGACCGCCTTGCAACCCACTTGCTCATTTTAAACCTACTGATTTAAAATGCTGTTTTTAATCACATACAATTTACTTTATGCTTTTTGGTCTGTTTTCTGGACTTCCTTTTCTATTCTTTCCGGGCTTTCCTGTTCTGTTGAGCTGTTTATTTATTCATATGCAAGTGCAATATTGTTATTTTTATACTAAATATCTTTTTTAAAAAAATACTAAATATCTTGTAGGGCCAGTCTTCTTGCTCTTCTTTTTCAAAAAATATCCCATAAATTCTTTATTTTCCCAATGAATTGCAGCTTATTTAGCTCAAAAAATATCTGTTAATCTTTTTACTGCGATTGCATTTTATATAAAGATTAGTTTGGGGAGCATTAACCAGCTTTTTGAAGTTTAGTGCTCATACACAAGAACATGTTATGCCAGTATATTTGTTCATGCTTCCTGCTGTGTTCCACAATGATATTTTAAAGTTTTCCTCATATAGATCTTCTGTATTTCTTGCTAAGTTTTCCAGTATTTTTGTTTAAGATTTTATTTATTTATTTGTCAGAGAGAGAGAGAGAGAGAGAGAACACAGGCAGGGGGAGTGGGAGAGGGAGAAGCAGACTCCCCGCTGAGCCGGGAGCCCGATATGGGGCTGGATCCCAGGACCCTGGGATCATGACCTGAGCTGAAGGCAGCCGTGTAACTGACTGAGCCACCCAGGGTCCCAAGTTTTCCAGTATTATATCCTTTATTGGTTGGTATTTGTGACCTTTTATCTTACTTTAGGTTGTTTTTCATCCTACAGAAAATTTCCATGCTGATGTAATTATATTTTGAGCATTTACCAACATTTTCCTCTATGGTTTTGCAATTCATATATTATTTAATTAAGAAGACCTTCCTTACTCCAAGCCTATAGACATATAATTTTTCCTAAAATTCTGATAAAATTATATTTTACTCTACAACTAAGAGGAATTTTAGTTCATCCCCACAGGGCCATAGACTTCTACATTTAATTTAATGAATTTATTTAATATTTTATTTGTTCTTTAGCCTTCTATTTTAAAAATTTCAAATTTATAGAATATTTTAATGAACAGTGTAATGAATACCCTTGTACCCTTCATCAGTTTTTAAAAAATAAAATTACAGGAAAACAGTAAGAAAATACAGAAGGCAGCAGTATAGTGTTTAAAAGCAATGAATGATGAAATCAATTTTCTACTTAATTGAGATTATTAGTCTTGATGGCTATCGATTTAATGGATAAATCATTCAAAATGTTTGATGTAGTTATGTCATGACAGGGACAAACTTCTGGCTTGCACATTTCAACATATGGCACTATTACTATTCATACCAGAATAGTTTCTGTTGTTTCTTTGATTTCTTCTTTAATCTAAAAGTGATTAAAATGGGATTTTATAATTTTAAAATATATGTGTATATTTGGCTATTATTATAATTTCTAATTTTATTGCATTGTGATAAATGAGTTTTGTATGCCATCTGTCTGCTTCTCAAATATATTGAGATTTTCTTATGGGCCTATATGTGACCCTAATTGTGCCCTCTCCTTCTCTTAAGAGCTAACGGTTGTCTTGGATTTTGTCTTTAACATTACCTTGCTTTTCTTCAATATATTGTTTAGTTTTGCCTGTTTTTGAACTTTATATAAACAGAATATTACTTTTTTCCAGTCTTTTGATTTGCTTTTTCCATGAAGTGTTTTTGAAATTCTTAAATGTCAATGTGTGTAGCTCTATTAATTTGTCTTCATTGCTAGAAAGTTTTACAGATATTAATTTTCCATGATTTTTGAAAATTTATTTTTTTCAATTGTTGATGGACATTTGAGTTGTTTCCTGATTTTTTCTTTTTTATCCATTACAAAAACGAAAACCTGAAAAGAACAAAAACTGACCTATGAGCATGGTTTTCCTTATAGTTCATGCCTGACTTCTAAACAACCTTTGGGTAGATTTTGTATCATTGTATTCAGTCTCACAATTTTTGTCTTTTAAGTGGAGTATTTAGTCTTTTTAGATTATGATTATTCATATATTTGAATTTTTTTTTAACGGATCTGACTGTGAGTTGCTAAGCATTGTCAAGTTTGCTTTCCAGAATTTCTGTGCTAGTCTAAACTTTCGCCAGTAGTGCATGTAGGTTACCATTTCCTCAAATCCTCACCAACATTTATTATTATCTGATTGCCTAATACTTGTCATTTGTCATTTTTATGTATCTGGTTTTAATCTGCATTTCGAAGATAATCAGGGAGGTTGAAGATTGATATTGTACTTATTTTTAAAAAATATTCCTGATTTCATGTGTGTATATAATATATATATATAATGTTATTTGAGAGTAGGTTGCATGCACGTACCCCTTTACCCCTCTAATGCTTTAGAGCGCATTTACTGTGAACCCCAATGCCCTGTTTATATGACAAAAGTACAGTTATCAAATTCAGGAAATTTAACATTGATAAAGTACTTTAATCTACAGTCTATATTATAATTTTGTCAATTGTTGGGGCACTTGGTTGGCTCAGTCAGTTAAGCGTCTTCCTTCGGCTCAGGTCCTGATCCCAGGGTCCTGGGATGGAGCCCCGCATCCGCATCCAGCTCCCTGCTCGGCGGGCAGTCCTCTTGTCCTTCTCCCTCTGTCCCTCCCTCCCACTTGTGCTCTCTCTCTCAAATAAATAAATAAAAAATCTTAAAAAAAAAATTTTTTTTTGGGTCAATTGTCTGAATACTGCCTTTAAAAAAATTTTGTCTCTCCAGGACAGAATTTAGTCCATGGTCACATATTGATTTAGTCATCACATCTTGAATCTGTAAGAGTTTCTCAGCTTTTGTCTTTTTTGGCATTAAAATTTTAAAGAATATGGGTTAGTTATTTATAAAAGAATGCTGCCGTTTGGTTTTGTCTGGGGCATCCCTTCTCAACTGGGATTTTGTGAGAGAATTAAGTGCTGGGGCCTCCACTGTATAGAATGAATTTCTCTTCTAGGTATGTGGAATACAGAATTGAGAAAGTAGCCACTCAGGTCTTCTGTAAAGCTAATTCTGTTGTGGAGCCCTGCATGAGAAAGCTTGACTCTTCCCTCATGATTTGATTCAGGTTATATATTACTGACCAGAATACTCCATATATGATATTGTGTCCCTCTCAGGATATCACATTTGGAGCCACATAATGTCCTGTGCTCCTCATTAGTGATTTTACTTTTGGTTATGCAATCAAAGTGTTTTCTAGTTTATCCACCATGGAGTTACTGCTTTCTTCCCTGCAACTAATAAACAGTCTTGGGGGATACCCTTTGAGATCATTCAAATATCCTGCTGCTCCTCAAACTTTTCCCCATAGATTTAGCATCCATTGATGATACTTGTTCAGACAAATCATTGCAAAACGGTGAAATATGAAGAAATTCCATGGAATTCACAGAAAGATAATGATGTGGAAAATATAAATTATTCTGAGGCTAGCATGTTGTCTTTCATGTATCCAGTCAGAATCCCTGAAGACAAGGATAGAGAGGAGGGAAAGGGAATACTAGAAGAGATAATGGCTGAGAATAGTTCAGAACTGATGAGAGACACCTGCTTCAGATATAGGAAGTCTAAGAATCTTAAGCAAAATAAATAAAAGGGTGTCCACACCCAGATATATCATCGTCTATTACAAACCTCAAGCAAGAAGAGCAATGTTAATGGTGGCATGGTAGAAAAGGTATGTGCCAGCACCATTCCCACTATAACCTTGTCCCTGACCTCTAGAGACTCTGCAGGTAAACACTGTTCTTCCTTTTAAGATAATACATTACTTGCTTTTTTTGTTTTTTACAGTTTTACTATCTCTGTTAGTTTGCTAGGGCTGTAAAAAAGTGCAACCCAGGTAGCTTAAGTCAACAGAAATTTATTGTGTCACATCTCTGGCGACTAGAAATCTGAAATCAGGTGTTAGCACATCCACACTTTCTTTGAAGTCTTTAGAGGAAGACCTTTCCTTGTCTCTTCTTCTTTTTTTTTTTTTTTTAAGATTTTATTTATTTGACAGAACACAAGCAGAGGGAGAGAGAGGGAGAAGCAGGCTCCCTGCTGAGCAAGGAGCCTGATGTGGGACTTGATCCCAGGACCCTGGGATCATGACCTGAGCCGAAGGCAGACGCTTAACTGACTGAGCCACCTAGGCGTCCCTCCTTGTCTCTTCTGGCTCCTGGGAGCCCCAGGTGTTTTTTGGCTTGGGCAGCATAGCTCCAGTAGCTGCCTCCATCTTCACATAGCCATTTTCCCTCTGTGTTTGTCTTTTCCTCTTCTCAGAAGGAAACTGGTTATGTTGGATTAGAGTCCACCCTGATGACCTCATATGAACTTGATTATATCTGCAAAGATCCTACTTCCAAATATGGTCACATTACCGCAGGTTAGGATTTCAGCATTTCAAACCATGATACATCCTAAACACTAAAGTCTCGTTTTGCCTGTTTTTTGAACTTGAGATGAATGGAATCCTAGAGATACATTTTGGACTTGCTTTTCATCAATATTAGTTTGTGCGATCCATTCACACAGTGGTGTGGGGTTGCAATTTTATTCATTTTCACTGTTTTATACTTTTCAGTTGTATCAACATACCATAATTTATCCATCAATTTTTGATGACATTTGGTTTGTTCCTGTTTTTTGCTATTATGAACAATGGTTACTATAAATATCCTGCACAGCTATCTTGGTGCAGGATATTTCTTGCACGTGTGCAAGCATTTCTTTAAAACCTGTATCTGAGAGAAAGCCAGCTTGGACATATATATCTTTAACTTTACAAATAATGCTAAACTGGTTTTCAAAGTTTTAGAAACAGTTTACATACCCAGCAGCAATGTGTAGAATTCTATATTTTGTCATGTTTATTGGTCATTCGTATTTCCCATTTTGTGCAGTTCAGCACTTTTTCCCACTTAAAAAATTGTGTTCTATATTTTCTTATTGATTTTTAGGAGTTGCTTGTATTTTCTGAATTTAAATCCTTCATATAATATTGAAGTAGTGATAATAGGCATATTTGCTGGTTCCGGATCTCAAAGGGAAAGCTTTCAAGAGTTATTATGCATAATGTTTGCAATAGCTTGTTTGTTTGTAAATACCTTTCATTAGTTAAAGAGATTATATTCTATTCTTAATTTGCAGTGAGTTTTATCATGCCTAGATGTTGAATTTTTGTCAAAAGCCTTTTTCTGCATGTAGGTAGAAGACTGTATGCTATTTCTCTTTTAATTTGCGAATATGGTGAATTACTTTGATTTCATAAATTAAAACAATCTTGCATTTTTGGAATAAACCCAGCTTAGACCTCATAAAAGTGGTCCTTTTTATATACTGATTTAGTTAAGGAATTTTGCATCTATCTATGTTATAGAATCTAAAATGCCATTATTTTATATATCACTATGAAAGAACAAAAATGCTGCCAATTAAACTATGACAATACTTTTCTCGTTTAAATTAAAAAAATGTTTATTTTGAAGTACCCTTTTTGGCTTAAACACAGATCTTATTATGTATCGCTCTTGTACATACTTAGAAAAAAACTGTAAGCCAGGTAAATTGGATAAGGTGCTCCTGAGGGGTCTTCCTAGCAGCTGCCATGCCTGTATTATCTTAAGTCTAAAACTACGCCTTAGTCAGTGGTAACCACTGTATTTCATTGAGTTGAAAACATCCGTCGCTTGGGGTGGAGATATAGCCCCTCCAGAGCACATTTGCTTTCGCTTCTGTCATTGTGCGAACTGGAACTGTTTTTTCCTCCAGGATTTGCTGTATATATCTTTTAGAATCTTATTTTGGATTTTCTTTTTTCATCTGAGAACGCTGTGCCTTTCTTTTTCTAACTCTAACTTGACTCCAGTGATTGAGTGGGAGAGGTGGCATAGATTGTAGGTGGAGTGGAGTATTCTCTTCACACCTTCCTATGAGGGAGCTCTTCACATCTTCAGAGCTGCCATCAACACTGGGCATTAACCTGCCTCTCTGGGCTAAGGGTTAGGTAAACAGGGGCAGGGTAGTAAATGTTAGACCTACCTGGCTGCTGTGTCTGTGGCTTTCCAAATAATCACCTCATTTTCTCCAAATTTCCTCCAGCTCCCCATGTCTGCCACCCCTGTCTTGAAGTACCCCTTGAGCTGCTTCTGCACATCTTCCCTTACTCATATTGGGCTGTGATTTCTCCTTCAGTAACCTCCACTGCTTCCCATATGTCAGAGATGTTATATGCTTTCTGTACCAACATAACCATCTTTTACTGTTGTTATCCCAGGCTCTTGTGGATTTATTAATATTATTTTTCTATTTCCAGAAGTCTGGGGTGGGATGTGAGGCGAGAATGTGCATTCATACCACAGTATTTCTAATTTCATCTACTAGCATTTTAATAGTAGTCATGGCTGAGTAACTTAAAATTTATATTTGATGTATTTTTAAACTTTTATTTGCTTTTTTCTTTCTTGTTAAGTAGGCTCTCTGCCCAACATGGAACTCAAACTCATGACCCTGAGATTAAGAGTCGTGTGCTCTACCGACTGAGCCAGCCAGGTACCCCAACTTCTTAAATAATATATCTACATTACTTCGCTTAATTATGTTTTCAATTACAAAAGTAATTGAAGTATGCTTGTACAAAATCAAAAGTGAAACTCTGTCCTCCTCACCATCTCCAATTCCACTCCTCAGAGGTAACCACAGTCTTCATCTGAATTTCACAATCTTGACACTGTTGGCACATGGGCCAGATAATTCTTTGTTGTTGAGGGATGTCCTGTCCATTGTGGGATGTTTAGCATTATCTCTGATCCCTACCAGGGATGCTAATAGCAACCCCAAGTTGTGATAACCAAAAATGTCTTCAGACATTACCAAATGCCCCCTGGGGTGGTGGGGGGAAGGTCATCTGTGGTTCAGAACCATTGGTCTAGATTTATACATACATACATACACATTTAAGGGAAAATAACTTGTTATACTGAAATAGTAAATGCTAAATCCTTGCTGGCTCAATATGCTAAAGTATGCTCTTTGAACACTAGCCTGATGCTGAGAGTATTATAAAAAAAAACACCTACAAAAACAGTGTTCTGCAGTCAGATAAATTTTGGTAACACTGAGTTAACAAAATTAAACTGTTTTCTTTCCTCCCTGACTACTCTGAACCTTTAAGTTTCTACTGTGCATTGTGAATCTTCAGGAGGCAGCCATAATTATACTACTCCCAAGTTTATATGGCTGCAGAATCTTTATTTCATGGAGCATTTCATGGGACTAATGTTCTAAGGAAACCCAGTGGGAAATTACACATCGATCCTCTGAGTATAAGAAAGCCCATGGCAGATTTTAAACAAAGACAAAGCTGAAACAATTAAAAACACAAGCAGAACACCAGAACTATTTATGTCAGGTTTTAAACAAATATAAAGCTGAAACAAGGGGCACCTGGGTGGCTCAGTCGTTAAGCGTCTGCCTTTGGCTCAGGTCATGATCCCAGGGTCCCCGGACTGAGCCCTGCATCGAGCCCCGCATCGAGCCCCGCATCGAGCCTCGTATCAGGCTCCCTGCTCCACGGGAAGCCTGCTTCTCCCTCTCCCACTCCCCCCTGCTTGTGTTCCTTCTCTCGCTGTGTCTCTCTCTGTCAAATAAATAAAATCTTTAAAAAAAAAAAAAGATGAAACAATTAAATAAAAACTATTTTATGTTCCCAGTAGTCTCCCATCTCCCTACTTAATCTAATCTACTCTTACGGAAAATCAAACCTGAGATAAAGTTCGGCAGAAGAATCAGAAGCAGATTGCAGGCCCACTTGGCATGTGGAAAGGTATGTGACTCACCAGTGGGCCAGTTATTTATGAAATACTAGTAGTTATTGCCAAAGAGGGAAAAAAAGGATACCAATTCCATTTCAGAAGAGGCTTATCTCATGAGTGGCCATCACAGTTCTTTAGTTTTCCCTCTGCTCAAGATTCCAGGCCACTATCTGATTTTTGTTGTTGTTCCTCATTGGAATAGGTAGATAAAGTTATTGTTTTCAACAGAATTACAATGGCACAGTATTTCTCTCTTTCACACTCTCTCTCTTTTTAACTCTCATTGACCATTTATTAGGTCTTCAGATCTTAAAACAAAATTCTTATTAGAAGAATACAAATAAATGAAGATCTTTTATAATGTTCTCTCAGATTGATCGTCACTGCTTATGTGTGGTGAACACAAGGTTTCTCTCTTGTTTTAGTAGTTGTTAGACAAGACTCAGATTGCACCATAAGGCTTGGGGCAGGAGTGCACTGCAAAGAGACTCTTGATTGAAGTGAAGGTTGCCTGGGATTAGGTGGATGTTTGGTGATATAAAATATAGCAGGGATATAAATGAGCAACATTCATGCCTTTCTGTCCTTTTCTCTCCTCATGAATGAAATGAAAAGGTGAAAGTAGGCTGAAAAAGAAAGAAAAGTTGAAGGTAGAAGTTGTAGAGGGTGCTTTTTATGGTATTTCTGCACCATTCCCAAGCTGATTATCCAATGTTCATAATTAGGAGAGATAGAAAAAAGTGAAAAAGAATAAAAAAAAAAAACCCACATTGACTCATTCAGTGGGGCCAGGGCAGAAAAAGTGAAGGCTGTTCCATGCTTATCTAAATAGTTTCAGTTTCTATTTTTGGCAGAGAAGCAGCTTTGTAAGAGGAATCTGTCATAGTATTTACTGTCATCCATGTTGACACCAGAGGGCACTAGTAAATGTGTATAAAAAGTTAAAACTCTAAAATCTAGAGTACAAAACTGTAAGTGTGAATCCTCGTGAAGTCCAGTAGCTACCCTGTATTTTTTATTAACCTACAAACTGAGATACTCATAACTACTTCTAAATGAAGGTCTCATAAACTGAAATATTTATAACTACTCCTAAATGAAAGTCCCAATTTTTAAATCTAAAACTATGTTTCAAATTCAGATGGCTTTTTGATATGATCAGTTATGACAGGTTATAACTGTTATAGAAATCTTAATTAAAAAAAAGAAATCTGGACTTTGAGAGGCAGTGGTGGTACTTGTATTATCCTAGGGTGCCATGTGGTTGGGGCTTTGCCTTTTTTTCCTTAGCTATCAGCCTGATGCTCTGTCCTGACTTTCTGGGCATACTCCAAGAAGATAGTGTGTGTATTTGGAGAGAAAAGGGTAGGGTGGAATGAGGTGGGGAGGGATGGGAATAAGGCTCTACAGGAGTTTTTGGATAAAGATTTCCTCTGCAGCCAAAGAGAAAGGATAGATAGGTTGAAATTATATAACACATGGGACCCCTGACTGGCTCAGTCAGAAGAGCATGTGATTCTTGATCTTGGGCTTGTGAGTTTGAGCCCCACGTTGGGTGCAGAGATTACTAAATAAATAAATAAATAAATAAATAAATAAGAAATTATGCAACACAGATTTCAAAGGAAAATACACATAGACTTTGCAACAATGCTGTTTGGTAAAGTACAAAACTTGATTTAATAAATAATGTGTATTTTGAAAAAAATGTTTATTTTGGAATATTACAAGTATAGTTTGTTTAAACAGTAATTACAGGTTTACTAATTAAGGTTACACATTTCAGGTTTTTATTTATTTATTTATTTTTACAAATGAAGCTAGGAAAAACTTGAGAATTAGACTATCATTATTTTGGTAAAACAGAAGAAAGTAATTATGTGTTCAGGACTTGGTGTCAAGCAGATATGGAACAGACTTATTTTCCCAAAAGGAATTGTATGGGGAAGAAAAGAAAAGAACTAAAGTTTAAAATGAAATTTATTGAATGTAAACTTTGTCTCAACAGGCTCAGTTGCTGTAGTGCCAGTCTTTGCAATTTCTCGTACTTCTAATTCTTCATTTTTATCATCATAACAAACATTAGCAAACTATATGGGGTTCCCTTAGAGTGAGGAAAAACTTCTCTACTTTTGTTTCTCTGTGAAAATAAAGCTAATATAGAAGAGGATAAAAGACTATAGTTTTAAAAAATTGTCCTCATCTTTAGAGTTATGCTTGGTAAAAATCCCAAACTAACTTCAGCAACCCTGCACCACATCTTTTCTGCCTGAAACCTTGAAACAAAAGCAGATGTTGACTGACCCTGTTCCGTCTGCATACACTGGCTCTGTCTTTGCCAGCGACTAGTCTTGATGCGTTCACAAGAAATCCAGTCGAGCCAAACCTAGCAAAATGTTTGCTGTTTTATTCATCATTTGTGGAGGCACCAAAAGGGGTCTCAGACCAAAAACTGAGAATTTCTCCAGGAAAATTACTCTAACCCATCTCTTCTATAAATCTCCTCCCAGCTTCTAGTCACCAGGTATCTCTTCTTTTCTATTCCATTCCTTGCCCTGATCTGCCCTCAAGAAACTCTTAATTCTGCTGCTTCTTCCCCCATTTTATTTTTCAGAGTAGCTTCTTTATTCCCCTGAAAAATGTCTTCTTCCCATGAAAAGTGGGAGCCAGCTGAGGCTGTATTTAGCTAGAAGTGGGCTATCAAAGCAGCATCTCAATAGAATTGGTCCCTATTTCTTTTCTTTTTCTAATGTAATTTTCATTCCAGCTGCTGAGAAGTATTGTTTATAAGTGATACATGCTCATGCAAATAAACAAAAAGAAGAAAGTCCTTGTTCTTTCCCTGTGGAGTAGTGGATGAGAAGGTAAAATTACTGAGAATTACTCATTATGGAGAGCATATAACCCTATTGCTCATGGAATATTTTGAAAGACTTAATTTTGCTTCTACCACATTGTAAAGGACTGAGGATCTTTAACTGCTGAAGTGCAGAAGGAAAGTGTTCCTTCTAAAATGTGCTACACTGGTAGGTTCTTCAGGACATTGATATCAGAGTAGAGCTTAGTTTCATGGTGTATTAATTTTCTATTGTTGCATAACAAATCACCACAAATTTAGTGGTATACAAAAAGCCACATTTATCATTCTATAGTTTCTATGGGTCAGGAATCCAGACATGGCTTAGCTAGGTCCCATGCTCAGAGTCTTACAAGGCTGCAATCAGTGTGTCGGCGGGACTGCGTTCCTTTCTGAAACTCAGTGTTCTAAGCTAACTTGGAACTTGTTGACAGAATTCAGTTTCTTGGTTATAGATCTGAGCTCACCACTTTCTTGCTGTTTATAAGCCTGGGGCTGTCTCAGCTCCTAGAGGCTACCTGAAGTTCCTTCAGCCTGCCACAGTTTTGTACTGGTAAAAGACATGAGATTCCTGGGTCAGAAATTAAGGATAGTTTATTACTCACAGTAACAGTAATAGCTGGAGCATCAACATTTGCATAGGTTTCCTGTCTTCTGCTTCCCACAGGGCCATGTGAAGAGTGCTATGTAGATAGATGCCCACAATGCAGTGGGTTGCATTATAGGAAGGGATAACACATAATTACTTTCTTCTGTTTGACCAAAATAATGATAGTCTCTTTAATTCTCATTTTAGGAATTCCTCAATTTAAGGAAACCAGGTCTTTTATAATGGATAGTAATTATACCTGCCCTTTGCTCTAAAGGGAAATACTGTATCTTCCAAGACTATTACATAACCATTCCTGAAGTCAAATCTGCCCCAGCATGAAAAAATAAAATTGAATTGTGGAAAGGAGCACACATTGGTAGTCAGGACTGGGGGCCAGGCCCTCTTGTTAGTAACTAGCTGTGTGACCTTAGGTAAACCCCTTTTCTAAGGGCCTTAACAGTAACAGAATAGTGGATAGAGCAGGAGCTTTGGAATCAGGCAGAACTGGACTGAATCCAATATTGTCACTGTTTTGTTACTCAGATTGCTACAGATTTGGCCGTTGGGAATCCCTTCAAGCTGGCTGTTCTGTCTTTTTGACATGCCCCATCATTTTCTGAGTACTTCCTTATTGCTGAAAATGTCCATTGGTGCTGGAATGTCATTGCCTCTGGACCTTATTAGCAGATAAACCTAGGAACTATATGTATACACACGTTATATATAAAACCATGAGTTTATACCCCAATTCCATTCCAATCCTACAATGGTTATTCTAGCCTTTCCCCTTACCTTATTATTTTTTTTTTAACAAATTTTATTCTAACTTCCTCATGCCTCTTTGTACAATTCCCTCTCTTTACTCCACAGTACTTCCACGGATCTGATTTCTCTCCCTATACTGTTGTCTTTTTTTTTTTTTTTAAAGGTTTTATTTATTTATTTGACACAGAGAGAGAGCACAAGTAGGGGGAGCAGCAGGCGGAGAGAGAGGGAGAAGCAGGCTCCCCGCTGAGCAAGGAGCCTGATGCGAGGCTCGATCCCAGGACCCTGGGATCATGACCTGAGCCCAAGGCAGACCCTTAATGACTGAGCCACCCAGGTGCCCAATATACTGTTGTCTTTTTCAAAATGTCATATAATTGGAATCACAGAGTGTGTAGCCTTTTGTGTCTGGCTTCTTTCAGTTAACACATTGCTTCTGAAATTCATACATGTTACGTGTATTAGTGGTTTGTTTCTTTTTATTGGTGAGTAGTATTCCACTGTATGGGTGTACCACAATTTGTTTATTCATTTACCAGTTGATAGACATTTTGTTTCTAGTTTTTTACTATTATGAATAACTTGTTATAAACATTTTTACACAAGTCTTTGACCATATTTTTTCATTTATCTTAAATAAATACTTAGGAATGAGATTGCCGGATCATGTTGTAAGTATGTTTAACTTTATAGGTACTGGTAAGCTATTTTCCAAATGATCTGTATCATTTTGCATTCCCACCAGTAGTGTTTGAGATTTCCATTTGCTCCACATTCTTGCCATGAGTTGAAATTGTTAGTGGTTGTTGTTCTTTTTTTTTTTTTAAGATTTATTTATTTATTTGAGAGAGAGAAAGCACGTGCGCGAGTGGGGGGAGGGGCAGAGGGAGAGAATCTCAAGCAGATTCCCCACTGAGTGCAGAACCCAACGTGGCGCTGGATTTCACAACCCTGAGATTGTGACCTGAGCTGAAATCAAGAGTCAGTTGCTTAACCGACTGAGCCACCCAGGCACCCCTGAAATTGTTAGTGTTCTGAATTTCAGCCATTCTACTCAAGGTGTAGTGGGATCTCATTGTGGTTTTAATTTGCATTTCCCTAATGACTAGAGATGTCAACCATCATGCCATGTGCTTATTTGCCCTCAGTATATCCTCTTTGATAAAATGTTCAAATGATTTTCAAAATTAGGTGGTTTCAGTTCTTATTATTGAGCTATAAGAGTTCTTATATATTCTGGATACTTCCCTCAATTTTTAAAAGTTTATCTTTTTATGTTAGGGGTATCTCTGTTGCAATAATGTTGCAAAAATTTTTTCCAGTTTGTCACTGTCTTTTGATGTTGTTAATAGTGTTTAGCCATAAAAAAGCTTATTTTAAAAATTATACTCCTATTTATCAATTTTTAAAATTGCCACTGGATTTTGAGAGGCTTCCTAAGCCTTTTTCAACAATGGGATTTGAAGAGGAATTCAGTCATGCTTTCTTCTAGTCCTCTGTAATTCTATTAAAAATATTTATAATTCATAATCCATGGAGTTCATCCTTGTATATGGTATGAAGCCTGTGTCTAAGTTTTTTTTTTTCCAAATGTTTACCCAGTTGATCCAGCACTATTTATTTGTTTGTTTATTTATTTTTGAATATTTTATTTTTAAGTTATCTCTACACCCAGCATAGGGTTCGAACTCACAACCCTGGGTCAAGAGTCACGCGCTCCACTGACTGAGCCAGCGAGGCACCCCACCCCAGCACTATTTATTAAATTTTTGCTTCAGTGATTTGAAATGACACTTTTATCATATACTAAATTTCTACTTGTATTTGGGCCTATTTCTGGGTTTTCTTTTCAATTTCATTGGTCTATTAGTCTACTTTTGCACATTGTTTTAATTATAGAGGCTTTATAGTATATTTTAATGTCAGGTAGGACTAATGCCCTTCATAGAATTTTTTTAGTGTTTTCCTTCCTATTTTTTGCATCTTTATTTTTCCATATGAACTTTTAGAAAACCCAATCATTTAATTTTAGAATAGTTTTAGATACATAGAAAAAATAAGCCAGTCAGAGAAAGATAAATACCATATGATTTCACTCATATGTGGAATTTAAGAAACAAAACACAAGAACATAGGTGAAGGGAAGGAAAAATAAATAAAAAAATAAAATAAAATGAAAATTGAGAGGGAGGCAAATCATAAAAGATGCTGAACTAGAAAATAAACTGAGGGTTGCTGGAGGGGGGTGGGGTAATTGGGTTATAGGCATAAAGGAGGGCACTTGAAGTAATGAGCCCCGGGTGTTATATGCAACTGATGAATCACTAAATTCTACCTCTGAAACTAGTAACACAGTATATGTTAATTAAATTGAATTTAAATAAAAAATTTTTAAAATGTAAAGAAAAAAAAGAAAAATTGTGAAGATAGTACAAAGAATTCCCAAAACACTTCATGCCTAGTTCCTGTTTTGTTTTTTTTAAAGATTTTATTTATTTATTTGAGAGACAGAGAGAGAGTGAGCGAGAGAGAAAGAGCACAAGCCAGTGGGAGAGGCAGAAGAGAGGGAGACGCAGACTACCTACTGAGCAGGGAGCCCAACATGGGGCTTGATTCTATGACCCTGAGACCATGACCTGAGGCCAAGGCATATGCTTAACTGAGTGAGCCACCCAGGCACCCCCCAGTTTCCTCTGTTATTAACATCTTACAATAGTATGACATTTATCATAATCAGTGAACCAACATTAATACATTATTATTAACTAAAGTCCATACTTTATTCATAAGTCTTGATTTTTACCTAATGTCTTTTTCCTGTTCTAGGATACCATCCATGATACCACATTACATTTAGTTGTTAAGTCTCCTTAGGTTCCACTGGCTTTGACACTTTCTCAGACTTCCCTTTATTTGATGACCTTGACAGTTTTGAGGAGTTTTGGTCAGGTATAGTGTAGAAGATCCTACAATTGGGGCTTGTCTTATGTTTTTCATATTACATAGAAGCTATGGGTTTTGGGGAGGAAAATCACAGAGATAAAGTGACATGCTGATCACATCATACTATATCAACATGACTTATTAATTGGCATTAACCTCAAACACTTGACTGAGGTAGTTTTTGTCATGTTTCTCCACTGTAATGTTACTCTTTCCATACTCTTTATAAGGAGGTCACTATACACAGACCACACTTAGAGTGGGGAGTTATGCTGCCCCTCTTTGAGGATGAAGTATCTACATAAATTATTTAGAATTCTTCTGGAGATTTATCTGTTCTTCCCATTTATTTTTATCAGTATGGACTCATGGCTATTTATTTTATATTTTGGATTATAATCTGATACTTCTTTATTTTCTTCCTCAAATTTTTCCAGTTTTGTTCATTGGGAGCTCTTTCATTTGGCTCCTGTGTCAGTAGGCATACACCTGTTATTGTGTTTTATGTTTGAGCACTTCCTTGTATCCTATATTATATGCATTTTATACCTTTCAAATCATTCCACAGTTTTTCAATGTTATTATTTTTTAGAATTCCTTTGCATTTCAATTTAGAGAGTTTCTACTGACCCGTCATCAAGCACACCAGTTGTTTCCTCATTTGTGTAAGTCTACTGATGAGACCATCTAAGACATTCTTCATTTCTGTAACAGTGCTTTTGATTTCTAACATTTTCTTTGGATTCTTAAAGTTTCCTTCTCTCTACTTAAATTACCCATCTGTTCTTGCATATTGTCTACCTAGAGCCCTTAACATGTTAATCATAGGTGTTTTATTTTTTTTTTCCCCAAGATTTTATTTATTTGAGAGAGAGAGAGTGCACACACACACAAGTAGGGGTGGAGAGGCAGAAGGAGAAGGAGAAGCAGACTCCCTGCTGAGCAGAGAGCCCGACAATGATGTGTGGCTGGATCCCAGGACCCTGAGATTATGACCTGAGCTGAAGGCGGGGGGCAGGGGGGAGCTCAGTTGGTTAACTGACTGAGCCACCCAGGTGCCCCTAATCATAGGTGTTTTAAATTCCCTGTCTGATAATTCCAGCATCTGTGTCATATCTGAGTCTGGTTCTTATGCTTGCTTTGTCTCTCCAGACTGATTTTTTTCTTGCCTTTTGGCATACCTTGAAAGCTGAACATGTTATATCAGATAGAAGGAACAAGGCAAGTAGACCTTTAGGGGTGAGGATTTATGTTAACCTGGCTAGGAGTTGGGCTCTGTTTAATGTTTGTTGTAGCTATACTTGGCAGAGGCTTCAAATTGTTCTATATCCCTTGTTTTTGTCTCCCTTCTTGAATTTGGGCTTTCCTAAATATCTCTCAGAGTCTATGTTTTGCTGCCGTTTTAACTTTAATGCACTCATCATATGGGAACACTTTGGTGGTGAGGTGTGGCAGAGTATTCTATAATATTCCAATTAAATCTTAGTGTTTTAGTGGGCCTTTCTCTTGGGGCTGTGACCTTTACATGTGTTTTCCTCCTTTCTTCCTCAGCCACCCCCCACTTTGTTTCCCCAGGTACAACATTCCTAATATAAGCCCTGACACCCTTTGATTTTTTTTTAAACCCCTTTAATTGAGACAGGAAGGCTAGAGGATATGGGAATCAGAGGAATGTTTTACTTCAAGGAACCCTACCAGGTTCTCACAGAGAAGACCAGGAAAGATCCCACATGGCTCTGGCAAAGTCTTTTCCACTGGGAAGTAAGCCCTTGTTATAGAGAAAGCTCAGGGTGTATTTTTATATTTCCCAGTGCTTACTCTTTCTCTCTCTCTGCCAGAGCCATGAGAACATCTTTCTTGGCTTTTTTTGTGAGAACCTGGTGAAGGTCCAAAAGTAAAGCCCACAAAATTGCAGCACCATCCCCCAACCCAGACTACTGTCCGCCAGGATTTTCCCACTCATGCTAGTTCATACTTAGCCTCCTGCAATGTGTCTAAAGTACCATTTAAATGTTCTTACCAATTAATAGCTCCAGAGGTTTCTGTTCCACGTTAACAGAACTCAAGTCTTGTTTCTCTGGAATGTTCTTGTTTTTCTAGAGTTTGGGGTAGCAATTTGTTCTGTGACTTTAATTCTCTGATGGTTCTAAGAAAAAATTGTTGATTATTTTGTCCAGCTTTTTATTGTTGTAAACGCGGGTGTGAGGACTTTAAAGCTTTACATGTTGGACATGAAACTGAAAATATCCATATGAACTTTTGTGTCAACTTGTCTAACTTCATAAATAAGCTTATTGGTATATTTAATGGGATTTCATCAAATTAATAAACTCACTTAGGGAGAACTGACAGCTTTATGATGTTTTGTTGTAGTATCCAACAACAGGAGATGCTTTTTCATCTCCTGTTTTTGTTTACTTTTGTGTCTTTCAGAATTGATTTAAAGTTTTTCTCACATAGGTTTTACACATTTCTTGTTAAGTTTATTCCCAAGTAATTTTCTTTGTTGATGTTATTACTGGAGTTTTCTCTACCCTTATGTGCTCTAACTGGTGATTATTTGTGTATATGAAGACTATCGATTACTGTATGTTAATTTTGTATTTTATTCTCATTGTTTGAGTCCGTTTTATCTTTTAATTTCTAGGGGTTTTTATGTATACTATCATGTCATAGAGATAGTTTTAATTGTTCTTTAATCATTCTTATGCCTTCAGTTGATTCCTCTTGTCTATTTGCATTGGCTAATACCTCTAGTACAAAGTTGATTAGTAATGGAGATATTTGGCATTCTTGTCTATTCCTGATCTTAGTGGAAGTGCCTCATGTGTCTTCCCATTAAGTAAGGTGCTTTAGGGCTAAGATATATGTTTTTTAGGTAGGTAAGAAGATCTATGTCAATTTTATCCTCTGGAATAACTTTTCTCATCAGGAATAAGTGTTGAATTTTGTCAAAAGATTTTCTTCAGCTGTTAGGTAGCTAACTAAATATATTTTCCTCTGAGCTCTGTTAATATAGTCTATTGTCCTAATGAATTTCATGATATGGAATACACCTTGAGTTTCTGGAATATATCCTACTTGATTATAGTTTGTCATTTTCTTCCTGTGGTTTTGGATTCTGTGGCTATCATTTCACTTATAATTTTCATATTGATACAAATGATACTGATCTGTAGTTTTCATTTTTTTATACTGCTTTTAGATGTATACTACTTCCTTCCTGAATAGAATTAGGTAGCCTTACTTACTTTTCAATGCTCTGTCACAATATATAGAACATTAAATTTTGGTCTTTGACGTTTTGGTAGAAATTCCCTGTGAAATTATCTTGGCCATGTGCTTTTGCTGGGATAATTCTTTAATAACTTTCTTTACTTCTGTAGAAACTGTTATTTTTAAGCTTTCTATCTCTAGTGGGGTCAGTTTTGGTTATCTGTATTTCCCTAGAGATTAGCCATTTTTTCTAGGCTTTCAAATTTATTTCCATATAGGTTTGTAAATTAACATCTTAGTAAAAAAAAATCGCTCTGTTACAATGCTTATTTCCTCCTTATAATTTCGTATTTTATATATTGATATTTTCCTTTTTTTAAAAAAAAAAGATTTATTTATTTGAGAGAGAGAGAACACTAGTAGGAGGGACAGAGGGAGAGGGAGATAGAATCTCAAGCAGACTCCACACTGAGTGAGAGCCCAACGTGAGGCTGGATCTCAGGACCCGGAGATCATGACCTGAGCCGAAACCAAGACTCAGATGCTTAACCAACTGCACTACCCAGGTGCTCCTCCTTTGTTTTTCTTGACCAAGATAACCATCAATTTGTCTTATGTTAGTTTTTCTCCAAAAGACAGGATTTTGATATATTAATTAGTTCTAGTGCTTTCCTCTACCTCTTAATTTTTGCTTTTACCTTCCTTATTTTCTTGCTTGTGATTTCTTTTGGCTTACTTTGTTGTTTATTTCCCCATCATTTTGTGAGTTGGGAATGTAATTCACTTCTTTTCTTTCTTTTATGTTTATTGATAGAAATGCTTAGTGCTATAAATTTTTCTCTGATCATTCTTATAAATGTATGCCATAGATTTTGCAATGTAGTATTTATATTCTCATTATTGGTAATTTCTGATTGTATTTCCTCTTTCAATGAGGTATTGCTTAATAAAAGTTTCTTTTTAAAATTCCAGGTGGATGGTTCTTTCTGCTTTTTTATTTTTTAGTAATTTTTAATTTTATTGGGTTTTGATCAGAGAATGTTGCTTGTAATATTTCTACTTTCTGAAATTTGCTTATGTTTTCTTTGTGATACGATTAATTTTCATAATGTTCTATGAGTATTTGAGAAGTTGTATTCTCTCTAACCAGGGTGCAAAATTCGATATGTAGCTATAAGATCAAACTTATTGACAGTGTTATTCAGGTCTACTATATCCCTACTTATAGGACAGTACTTGATCTGCCTTATAATAGTGCGTTAGTCTCCTATTAGTATATTTCAATCTCTGTCTCCTTTCATCTCTGTAGCTTTTTTTATAAAGAGGATTGCTATATTATTTGGTGCACAGAAATTCATAACATATTTTCTTGTGAATTTTGGCTTTTAGAGTGTAAATGTTATCTTCTTTGTCATGTTTAATGTTCTTTGTTTTGAGTTCTGATATCAGGAAAGTTACCACAGCTTTCTTACTGTTTCCATTTTCTGGAAACCTTCATCCATACTTTTATTTTTAGTCATTCTGAATTATTTTTTCTTAGGTGTATCCTTTGTATACAGCATATAGCTGGGTATTGCTTATGAGCCAAATAGAAAGTCTTTTTTTCTAAATAGATGAGTTTAGTCCATTTACATTTATTGATATGACTGGTATTTGGTCTCAATTCTGACATAACATTTATAATTATTTGTGTTATGTATTTGCTTTGCTCTCTATGAGATGTGAATTCTGTGCCTTTTTTATTTTTATTTTCAGTAGTTAGGAAGATACATATTTTTATTCTAGTGGCTGTACTTACATCTTTTCTAGCATACTTCCCTATTTTCTTATAATCTTTCACTATCTGATTTGTTTTTATTTTTATTTTTTAATTTGAGTATAGTTGACACACAATTTTGCATTAGTTTCAGGTGTACAGTGTAGTGATTTACCATCTTTATATGTTATGCTATGTTTACCACTAGTGTATCTACCACCTGTCACCATTCAATGCTATTAGAGTATCATTGACATTATTTCCTATACTGTACCTTTTATTCCCATGATTTATTCATTCCCTAACTGGAAGCCTGTATCTCCCACTCCCCTTTGCCCATTTTATCCCATACTCTCTACCCCCCTTCCCTCTGACAACCATCAGTTTGTTCTCTGTATTTATAGGTCTGATTCTGCTTTTTGTTTGTTTATTTATTTATTTTGTTTATTAAATTCCACATGTTAGTGAATCATATGATATTTGTCTTTCTCTGACTGACTTATTTCACTTAGCATAATACACTCTAGCTCCATCCATGTTGTTGCAAATGGCAAGATTACATTCTTTTTGAACACTGAGTAATATTCCATTGTGATGGACAGCTGATGGACATTTGGGCTCTTTCCATAGTTTGGCTATTGTTGATAATGCTGCTATAAACATCAGGGTATGTGTTCCCCTTTGAATCAGTATTTTTGTATCCTTTGGGTAAATGTCTAGTACTGTAATTGCTGGACTGTAGGGTAGTTCTATTGATTTATTAGTTTTTAATAGTATCCTTTAACCTATTATCCGCATAGCAGTGGTTCACAACTGAGGTGATTTTGCCCCTGGGGGACATATGGCAATGGCTATATTTTTGGTAGTCACAACTTGAGGGATACTACTAGCATCTAGTGGGTAGAGGCTAGGAAGGCTGTTAAGCATCCTACAAAACACAGGACAGTGCTCACAACAAAGAATTATCTGACCCAAATTGTCAACAGTGCTGAGGTTAAGGGACCTTGCTGCACAGCAATCAACTTTTCTTTTTCTCTCTCTCTTTTTCTCCCATTTCTAAGTTGCATTATTTCTACTTTGTCACAATATCTAATAGTTGTACATTATTCGTCTTTTGTCCTCATTTTTTTTGTTTATAATTATCTACAATCATATTACATATATACCATACCTATTTTGGCTGATGTTTTCTCAGTTATCTCTTGATTGGCAGAAGCTCATCCTCTAGAACTGTGCTGTCCAATATGGTCGTCACTAGTTACATGTGGATATTGAGCACTTGAAATATGGCTAGACTGAATTGAGATGTGGTATAATTGTAAAATACACACTTTATTTCGAAGACAATGTATATAAGAAAAAAGTAAAATATCTCAATAATTTTATACAGTATGTAAAAAATTTTAGTATTTTTGACATATTGGGTTAAATGATATATATATATATATTTTTTTTTTTTTTTAAAGATTTTATTTATTTATTTGAGAGAGAGAATGAGAGACAGAGAGCATGAGAGGGAGGAGGGTCAGAGGGAGAAGCAGACTCCCTGCAGAGCAGGGAGCCCGATGTGGGACTCGATCCCGGGACTCCAGGATCATGACCTGAGCTGAAGGCAGTCGCTTAACCAACTGAGCCACCCAGGCGCCCCGGGTTAAATGATATATATTATTAAAATTAATTTCACCTTTTTTTTACTTTTTTAAAAGTGGTTAAGACAAGACATCAAATATTTTTTGAAAAACAAGTATCTAATTGTTTCATTGTGTGTAAAAACAAAACAAAACAAGAAAAGAATGTAGGGGTCGGGGAGAGGGAGACAATCATTGATTCCCAAAATCTTCGAAGAGGTGGACACAGTTTAGTCTTTGGATCATTTGCAAGTTGCTTGTTTCATACAGTATGTTGTGTGTACTGATTATTAAGTTGTTGCCATTCAGCTTCAAAACCACCCTTTTCTTTGTGATGCTAGGCCTGGGAACCTGCAATGACATTTCTGTTTTGTCAGCTGCTTTCCTATTATGCTCTGTCAATAGGGAGTGCTAGAGGGAGACAGGAAGGTTAGAGGTTCAGCTTTTACTTCCTGTTCAGCTTTTACTTCCTGTTCAGCTTTTACTTCCTGTTCCTGTCAGTTGGTTCCAGCAGCGGTTGATTTCTGAAGGAATAGTTGGTTCTAGTTTGCAGTTTTTCTAGAACCAGCCTTGTCACAGCTTCTCAGAGACACCAGCATCTGCTGCCCAGTGCTTCTGCCTCACAGGTTCAAGTCTTAGATCTGTTGGCCCCTCCTTCAAGTTCCTCAGTTGGTTTTATTTAGTTGTTTATTTGACACACAGAGAGAGTGCACAAGCAGGGAGGAGCGGCAGAGGCCGAGGAAGAAGCAAGGGTCCCCAGGACCCTGGGATCATGACCTGAGCCAAAGGCAGACACTTAACCCACTGAGCCACCCAGGTGCCCCAAGCTCCTCAGTTTTAATAACTGGGTTCAGTTTTCCATTTCCATTTTTCTGGAAGAAATTCCAAAAAAGTGGTAGCTCTTTTATAGGGGAAATTATTGTTCAATACACTGGACAAGGATACTTCTCTGGTTAATGCTTCCTGAATTTTTTAAAATAAAACTTACACTTTTTTTTTTTTTAGATTTTATTTATTTATTTGATAGAGAGTGAGAGAGCGAGCACAAGTAGACAGAGCGGCAGGCAGAGGGAGAGGGAGAAGCAGGCTCCCCGCTGAGCAGAGAGCCCTGTGTGGGGCTCGATCCTGGGACCCTGGGATTATGACCCGAGCTGAAGACAGATGCTTAACCAACTGAGCCACACAGGCACCCCTATACTTTGATTATAAAAGGAATTTACAGGGGCGCCTGGGTGGCTCATTCAGGAGTGGGGTCTGCTTAAGATTCTCTACCCTTGGGGTGCCTGGATGGCATAGTCAGTTAAGATTCTCTCCCCTTGGGGTGCCTACTCTCAGTTTCAGCTCCCGTCGTGATCTCAGGGTTGTGAAATGGAGCCTTCTTCCATGCTCAGCATGAAGTCTCCTTGGGATTCTGTCTCCCTCTCCCTCTGCCCCTCCTACTTGTGCTCCCTCTCTCTCTGACACTCTCTCTAAAATAAATAAATAAATCTTAAAGATTCTCTCTCCATCTCCTTCTGCCCCTCCCTGTTTGTGCTCTCTTTCTCCAAAAGAAAAAAAAAATCCACATTTATAAGAAAAAATTTTTTTAAGATTTTATTTATTTCGTTCAGAGAGAGCGAGCACAAGCAGGGGGAGCGGGAGAGGGAGAAGCAGGCTCCCTGCTGAACAAGGAGCCTGATGCGGGACTCAATCCCAGGACCCTGGGATCATGACCTGAGCCAAAGGCAGATGCTTAACTGACTGAGCCACCCAGGCGTCCCATATAAGAGAAAATTTAGAAAATACATGATTGAAGAAGAAAATTAAAATTACCTGTGTATTTCTTATATACAAAAAGCATTAAGTTTTAGTTTATTTTTTCATAGTCTCAAGGATATTTTTAACCTTAGTTTAAAAAAATTTGTCAAAATGATCCATATTGTGTATAAAAAATTCTAACAGTTTAAGAGTTAAAAGTAAAAGGTACTTTACTTCTTTTCCTCCTTTTTCTAATTCTAATTTTTGGACACTACTTGCACACTGTCAGAGGGTTTGGTTGTTTCCATATTTCCCTAGTATAAGTTTTGTAATGAAGATCTTTGTGTAAAATTTATGTTTCTGAATTTAAATTTTCTTCCCAGAAGTGGAATCCCTGAGGTCAAGGGCATTCACATTTTTTAGGGTCTTGATATCTAAGGTAAAATTGCTTTTGAAAAAGAAATTGTTGTCAATTTATACATCTAAGAGCAATAGAGTTTCTAATACTGGAACTTTAAATACCATGACTGATAATAGGAGATTTTCAATAAGGGGCTTTCTATGTTATTGTAAAGTCACTTAACACAGGTGTCTTTTTAGTTACACTAATGTGACTTCATTGCCCATCCAATCATGTCCTCCATAAGGAGACTGATTCCAAATAAAAGATAGTTCAGTCTCTAAAAAAATATGTCTATTCTACCCCAGAAGAACAATACCTGCCAATTTTATATCCTTGGGTTATCCTATTGGATACCATCTCCATGGCTGTCAAGCTTTAGGGTACATACTAATTCCAGGGGTGGGGCTAGGAGGCAGGAGTATACAGAATGTGGGCCTCAACTCTACAGAGTCTGAGTCAGGAGGTTGGGGTTGGGACCCTGAAATCTGTATTTTTAACAAGGGATTCTGGTGTGATGATCTCTCACCCTGTGAAGAGAAACTCTGATCTGTGGATTAAATCGCTGATTCCTAATATTTGTTTTGTGATTAACAGTGGTTGATTGTGGAAAGGGAGCAATAGGGTAAAAATAAATGTGGGCAATCCTAAGTTAAACATATTAAACAGGTTTAAATATATTTTTCAGAATTTTTAATATGCTAAAGATGCTCTGTGACTTTCCAAGGAGGGCTTATTTTTTTTTTTTTGGTAGAATATTCCAAATTTTATAACTCACTGAATTTATTTTATTATTTTATTTAGTTCGTTTTGTTTCAGGATAAGCCAATTATTAACATCTGGTGTTCCTAGGAACAAAGTTTGGAAATCTAGAATTAAGCAATTTTTCTATTAACATTATTGCCCCTTGTCCCTTTAGTACCTTGAAAAATTTAGTAAACTTCCCCAGGCACATTGCTTTTATTATAGTTTAGGCAAAATAAAATCTTTGTATTTTATAAATCTGAATTATCAGGGCTGCACTAAGTGACTTCCTAGCAATCCCATGTTAACTTTTTTCTTTATATTCAAATGCCTTTTCTGTTCATTCTCTTAATAAAAAGTATACCAAAGCAACCTGTTCTGAAGCCATCCATTTCCTATTAGTGCCTATTAACTAAAGTAAGATGTGATCTAGGAGAACTTCATATAATAGAAATCAAGCCCACGTGACCAAAAATTTTAACACTCATACAACAACAACTGCTTTAGAAGCGGCAGGGCCTTTATTGTTTAGAATTTCTGATGTTGGGGTTTTATTCAAAGGGTTATAAAAAAGGTCTTTTGAAACACTCCTGTAGCAAATTATTTTGGCTGAATTATAAATCCTCAAAAGTGGGGTTTTATTATAATGGAAACAGAATAAACTCTAACAGTGTTTGTAGGCAGCACTGTATAATGAGGATTGAGTGCATTGCTATATTATGACTGCAAGTGTATCTTTTCACTATCTCAGTAAAGCACTCCTAGTTTTTATACACAGTGTTACTGGTCAAGTGCTTTGTGAGTTTCCCTGTTTCTTTTCATCTGATTGTTTAACACATCTTCTGCATATGAAGCACCATAATCCCAGATGACCCTGTCTGTTTTAAATTATTAGTCCTAGATCATTGTCCTGTTAGAAATGTTCTACATATTTGTCTGTAGAAGTAAATAACAACATCAACTTCACATGTCAACAACTCTATAGAACGTTCTAGCCAACTTGGATGAGTCCTATATTCTTAATAGCAGCGTCTTAGATTTGCTTGGCTGATAAGGAAGGACAATGAAGATTAATTAACTAACTTTGTATTGATGCTTTATAATTTACAAAGCATTTAATATACACGATCAACTGAGAGAAACCCTGAAATGATCCTGAGAGACAGATACTGTTTTTATCTCTATTTTACAAAGGTAGAGAAACTGAGACTCAACTAAAGTGAGTGACTCATCTAAATGTCTTATTGAGGAAATGAAGCAGTGAGGACCTAGAACGAGGCAATTTGATGTGAAAACCTGTATTCTTTCCACCACACAAAGTTTCATTTCTCTAAGTCACTTTCCATTCAGTATAAACTCCCAGATAATTTGGTTGTTTAAATCCATGCCCCGTTAAAGATCACCAAGGAACCTGCCAACTTTCCAGTTACAAACCCTTTCTGTGTGACTTCATGAAGGCAGTGGGTTGTAGGGGACTGAGTGAGTCACAAAGCTCTGGGTCTGAGAACCTGCTGCATCTACTTACTAGTCTTGTGACCTCGAGAATGTTATCTTCCAGGAACCTGGTTCCTATTTGTGAAAATTGGGACAGTAGCACTTACTTCAGCAGGTTGTTAGGAAATTAAACAAGTGTTATGAAAATTATGAAAATATTTATGGAATATGCCCAGCATAATACTAAGGGTACCCAGTAACTTCTCAAGAAGTGGAATGGTAGTTGTTTTTAACCTCACTCACAGAATTTGACAATGTTGAATTTTACCTGAGCCTTCTGATCCTAGAAAACAGTAAGTTAAATCTCTCTTCTCTCCTGGAAAATGACTTAATAAGACTCACAGATGGCTCCCTTGTTTAAATATAGTAAACTCAGGGGCGCCTGGGTAGCTCAGTTGGTTAAGTGTCCGAATCTTGATTTCAGCTCAGGGTTGAGGGATTGGACAGGCTCTGTGGTCAGTGGGGAGTCTGGTTGAGATTCTCACCTCTCTCCCTCTGTCCCAACCCCCACTCGTGTGCACACACACATGCGCTCACACTCGCGTTCTCTCTCAATAAATAAATCTTAAAAAAAGATTAAGTATGACAAAGCCAGACATAGACCCTCAAAATTCCTGTTCTTTGCCTCATAAATGATCATCTAAACTACTTGTCCCCACTGATCACTTAGAACAAAATACTCATTAGCCAAACTTTGGTTAATTCTCTATCCTTCAGGATCCTGAACTTTGGTCCATCCTTAACATGAGCAAGCATATAACTGCTCCTGAGGAATGAGACAGTAGGAGGGGAGGAGAGAGAGAGCAAGCTCTTTGGTGTCTCTTATTATAAGGGCACTAATTTCACTGGGCCAGGGCCCCACTCATGACCTCATTTAATCTTAATTACTTCCTTACTTTGAATGCAGCCACAGTGGGGACAAGAGCTTCAACACATGTATTTGGGGGGTGGGGGTGGGGTGTCACATACATTAAATCCATAGCACACATACTTACTCTAAAGATTTAAATAATGAGTATATAAAATAAATAGTGAAAGTGGTCCCTTTTCCTTTTACTACTTCTACCCCAGAGACAACCACTGTTCCAGTTTTTCCCTGTGCTCACACAAACATATATGGAGGATATATATATATATATATATATATATAGACACACACACACTTATACATGCATACATATAGCCGCATATGTGTAATATCTTTTTGGTTTTAATGGAAACATACATTCCATTTTCTGCATTTTGCTTTTTTCATTTCACAATACATTCTAGACAGCTTTCCAATTCAGTTCATATGGATCTATTTTATTATTATTTTTTAAAAAGATTTTATTTATTTATTTGACAGAGAGACAGAGAGAAAGACAGAGAGGGAACACAAGCAGGCAGAGGGAGAGGGAGAAGCAGACTCCCCGCTGAGCAGGGAGCCTGATGCTGTGCTCGATCCCAGGACCCTGAGATCATGACTTGAGTCAAAGGCAGACGCTTAACTAACTGAGACATCCAGGTTCCCCTATTTTATTATTTTAAATAGCTACTTAGATTCCTCTTGGTACTATCATTTGTTGAAGGACATTTAGGTAATTCTCATTATTTTTGACTATGCTAACTTTTAAACATTTTAAAGCAAAGACAAAAATCTGTTAATATGGTACAAACCTGGTTTTAAATAAATAAAACATTTTTTAAAGGCTAGAATGAAATCAAAGTGTAAAGAGTGCTTATTTCTATAATGGCAGAAATACAGATAGTTTTATTACTTTAAAAAATAATTTGCTGTATCTTCTTCACACTTGGTAAGTTACTGAACAATTTTTTTTTCAGTTTCCACGTACAGTCTTGCATCAGAGTATTGGAATTTCTGCTGCAAAAGGGATAAATACTTCAACCATTGTGTAAGCTACTTCGTTTGGCTATAAACAGTTACCAGAATTACATTTAATTGCATTGTCATCACCATTATCGCTTTAATTACATAAAGCAGTAGCTTCTTTTTGGAGAGATTGTGGTCAATGAGAATGTATGTGGGATTTTGTATTTGATAGACTTGGGTTTCAAACCTAGTTGAACTTTGTGACTTGAAAAGGTTAACTTTACTCCTCTTGACTCAGTGTCCTCATCTGCTAAACATAGAGTTGTGAAAATCAAGAGGTCAAGGGCGTGAAGAGCCCACTTGTTGCATGCTTGCACAACAATGCTGACACGCCGTTTCTTTCTCATTGTATGTGTCGGTGGGGAGTGGAGCCCATAGTGTGTGTCCTGTCCTTCTGGCCCTCTTTTGAATGGGTTTGAAATATATAAGAAATAAAATTGAGGTTCTCGCTCTATAACAAGTTTGCACAGTGGTTAAGCCAGACTTATGTGATTTCTCCCTTAAGTTAAGGTTTTATTCTGTGCTTGCCTTTTTTTGTTATGCAAGCATTTTAAAAGTTATTTTGAGGGGAGGAATATTGCTAACTCCAGGCTGTTTTTCAAGAAAAGATCAGGACAGGTTTTGATGGGTCAGGTTACTTCCTCTGGCATCCTGTGGGAAAGCCTCTGAGCGGCTCTGCAGTGCCCTCGGGCACTTCTTCTGCTCAGTGTGAGCAGTTGGGTTCCTGTCACACACTCCGGCCAGGTCTGTTCCCAGACTCTCACAGTGGGAGGGTGTTGGGGTTGAAGAATTGGCTTTCTGAGCGCTTTCCCCAGAGCATCAGAAAATGACCTGGCTGCTGACTGTTCACCAAAGCCTGGGAGCACAGGTTTTCTTTAGTTGGAGACAAACTCCTTCCCTTCTGCTCTTAAAGGGAAAAAAAAATAAAGCATAGATATCATAAGCTATTAATACAAAGCAGAAAGTATAAAAAACAAAACAAAACTAGAAAGCCTTCCATCTTTGCCCTCCTACCCACTGTTATAAAAACCAGTGTACACAGCTTGATATATATATAAAAATATAGAATATATCCTTAACCCTACATATAGGGTTACACACACACACACACACACACACACACAATCTATATCTATTTTACCCTCGCTGTATGTGTAAATTTTTTTTCTACTAAAAGTGGTGTCATGTTATACATGTGTAAGATAGTATAACTGCTGCTGGGGTGGCTGGACATAAAATTACAGAAGCATTTTGGCTTCCTTTACTTTAAAAAAAGTAATTTCACATATTTAAACTTCTTTCCGTCTCCCGGTCCTCCCAGCCTCCCAGCAGGTAGGCCTTGGAAAGCCTCACTAAGATCTTTCTTCTCAGATTTGCCAATAGTTTCTTCCGTGACTAAGTTTCTCTTAGAGTTTGTGCAGGAAAATGGTCTTTCTTGAAAGCTTAGCTATTATCTTTGTCATTCATTTTTTTACTTCTTCCACTTTGGAGATTAATAGATGGAAGACACTTTTAAAAATTTTTATTTTTTTTAAAGAATTTTTATTTATTTATTTGACAGAGACACAGCTAGAGAGGGAACACAAGCAGGGGGAGTGGGAGAGGGAGAAGCAGGCTTCCCGCTGAGCAAGGAGACCAATGTGGGGCTCGATCCCAGGACCCTGGGATCACGATCTGAGCCGAAGCCAGTTGCTTAACCAGCTGAGCCACCCAGGTGCCCCAGGACTTTTTTTTTTAGAAAAGAAATAATTTAAGTATTTAGTTTGAAAATCTTTATTGTATTCTGTTGGTTTTGTGTCTAGCCACACAACCCAGAGTTCAAGCTGAGAGACATACATAGTTTTCGTCAAAGCATTTATTGAATTCTGCCCCCCACAGCCAGGCATTATAATAACTACATTAAAAGGTATTTCTAAGACAAGTTAGTTATGCCACAATTTAAGGCTTATGTCCTCTTATTTTCTGAGAATACACAAAGCAGTGATCATGGTTCTGACTAAGCCAATGATTGGAAAATAATCATATCCAAATGGGCTTTAGGATCTTGAATGGTACTTGGGTGCTAACAAAATATTTCTCCTCTGGGAAGCAGGTAGTGTGGAAAAGCACAAGACAAGGTGCTTTAGGGTGGGTTTGCCTAGCAGCCATTCTGTATCTTCCAGGGTTAGTTGCAGAGGGGGACTGGCAAGGAGCACTTTAGTTCTGTAGAGTGGAGCAAATAGGCATTCCGGCCCTCTGCCAAATTGTTTGGCAGTGTAATTTGGCAGTGTAATTTGCCAGGTCTTTTAAAATAAATATATATAGTTAAATTCTGATTTACTGCCTATTTCCAGGTTGACCCTTAATAAAGTTCTGTCTTTCCCAGCTAGCCTTTAATTCCCAAGGAGAGTTACTGGCAGCCGGGAGGAGGATGGTTTGGACCACCGCCAACCACTTGCTACCCAGAGAGAGGACAGTTGCTCTTTTTCCCTCTTCATGGTTCGTTCAGTCTTTGTCCCTCTAGCCCGAGTGAGTTGAGGTGAACAGTAGCAATGAAACAAAACCACAACTTTGTGATTATTTTTGTGCCTGAATTGGATTTCAGAAAGAAGTCACAATGAACTGGATATGTCTTACTTAAAAAACACCATTTTGTTCCTCTAGTATATTGTGTTTTAAAGGCCTATTCATTCTTAAGACAATTTTTAAGTTATTGTTGTTATTTGTTATTTGTTATTTGGAGCCTTATAGGCTCCATGAGAGCAGAAGTTTTTTTATGCATTGCTATATCTGAGTACCTAGAACAGTCCCTGGCACACAGGAAGCCCTCTATAAATATGACAACTGATATTGTTCCTTTACAGCTTTCAAGGGTCTCAGCCTAAGAAAGAGATTATGTGTTATGTGTTGTACTTGCTTTTTTGTTTTTTTTAATCACCAGCAAATATCCTCAGTTCAAATTCCTTGGTAAGAAACGTGTTCTCAAAGCAACAGGAAAAGAGCTCCCCATAGGTCCTCAGTGAAGGTTGCTGAGTACCGACTTCTTTCTAGTGACATTTGGTTGAGGGATTGTTCAAACTCTAAGCCTTCTCCTGAGGTGGTCAACAAGAGCACCAATGAGTACCCATTTGTTCATGTGGAACTATGGATCATGAACTTTGGTTTTATCCATTTTCTTGAATTGGTGTCAAATGAAATCATTCCTAACTATTCACTTGCATTGCAGTCAAAGCACCACGTACATGAACAACCAGTATACAAATCACCCCATTGTGATGGCCTCTATTTGTTGCATTGTACTTCTCCTGTTTATGTCCTGATTTATACCAGAAAAGTCTTTTGCATTGTGTTTCTCCTGTTTTATACCAGAAGAATCTTTTGGATGCTTGTCTGTGACACTGTGACATTTTTATGACAAGATATAAAAGATTAGGGCAAAATAGGAACTGGTATAGGAATTATTGTCTTAGGAAGCATCATGTATAAAATGTTGGTTATATGAAAACCATAGTATGAATAAAGAATTCAATTAACCTAATAAAGTTCAGCTGAAAAATGGAACGAATGAATAAGGAGTAAATGGATAAAAAATGGTTAATATAAAAATCCATATGTCTAGTATAATTCCTAGATCTCAGGAATCTTGTTCTTGTCTCTACATTGGCAGCATATGTAAGCTGCATGTTCGCATGTTTTAAAATGCTGTGTGTGGTTTGTTTATATCACCATAAGAAGAATAGGTCATATTTCATAAATTTCACTGAAAAAGTACTGAGGAAAAGATTTGCAAAGATTGTTTTCTCTCTGTTCATTTATTCGTTCTTTTTTCTCTTCTTTTGGCCAATTATTCATTTATCCCATTGCCATAAAATGTGCTAGGTTTGGGAATATCCTGGGGAAGAAAGTCTGATCTTTGGCCTGAAGATGCAATGGGGACTTTGCTATGAAGAATTTTATTAAAATAATGCCTTATTTGTGAGAGATTTGGAAATTCTGATGTCAAAGTCTGAATTAATTGCCAGAAAGGGAAAACTTTTTGTTGTCCTGTTCAATAGGCTCCTACTTGACAGGGGCCTTAAAGCTGGGGTATTCAAAAACTGAGTCCAGAGAGTTAAATGGATTCTGGTCCTCTCAAGGTGGTTCTGGTAAGGCAATATCCAAGAGCACTTAGGTCAGAGTGAATGCCCGTTTACTTGCTGTTTTCCTTCAATTACTACTTGACTCATCTAAACATGATCCGTGGTTATTTCAGAAATTACCCTTTTCCTACCATCAAAAATCGAACCAGATTTCTGAGAGCAAATTTAACCTATGTTGAGAAATACCATGGTTGCTTAGAGTGCCTTAGACTATGTTTCCTTTCCTTGATTCAGTGCTTTTCATTTATAATGTTTGTTTTTAATAAAAACAAAAACTGAACTCAAAGGGGGGGAAGTCCATCATAACATGCCTTAATCATAGGAAAACGTAAAAACATGGGAGATGGGAGAAAAATTATATTGCGAGGCAGAAAAAAATCCCCACCCAAACACACATTGAATTTGGAGCCCTTCAATACTTTACTGCATGCAAACCTTACTCCTTACTCTTCATTGCTAAAGAAACTTGTTTTAGTTACCCAACCGAGAAGGATTTGTTTTGCACACATTTGTGGAGATGGCTAATTTCAGTAACATTAAACATATACATTTTTTTACATGTATACATGTATACATATTTATTTAAAATTACCCTTTTTTCCTGTAGGAATGACTTTTGTTGTAAACTGTATTGCTGAGTAGCTTGTGTTTCTATATAATGAAGTACCACTGGAGAGAACAGTCACTTGTGGCAGGTAGCAAAGAAATTTCAATAAAGTAAACTCTTAGTATTATCAAAATTATACATTTGGGGCTGTTAGCATGGCCTAGAAAAAGATGAGGACAGGCTCATCTCATTAAAAGAGAAGAAATAGTGGAATTAGCTTGAATCTAATTACAAGCCACACTATCTAATGTAAAAACATGACTGTTTTTTTCACTCCCATTCATTTTGACTAGTAATTAGTTTTGGCCTCTAAAATGCCACCCTTTAATCATCCAAACACAGATGTGATTTGCCGTGCAATTTAATCTTGCTTTAATGAAGAACTAATGGACGCATCGCAAATTACTTTCCCTGTTGGAGAAAAATTCTATTTCCTGCTTTTCAAAAGATCAAGAGTATCTTGTGATAATAGCCCAAGCGGCCCTGGCAGCCTCACCGCACAGAGCAAACAAGCTCTTTTACTCAACTCCCAATTCAATGGAGAAAAAGAGGCTACAATTAGCAACAAAGCAGGGGAAACGCAGCATTACAGCCGAATCACTTTCTGTAGCTCAACCCCCAGCAACCACTGGCTTGTTAGAGCCAGGTCTAAAGTGTCAGGGACGAACAATGCGCTGTGATAAATTACTCTCTTCAAACAGCTGCACTGCTAATTTTCAATTATACACACAAATGGCTCTCAGATTGGAAGAAAATGGAGTGCATGGGGAGAACAGTAGTAGATTTCTATGTTTGTTTGGTAGTGAGGATGGAGGCGGGAGAGTGACATCTTGAAAAGAAAGCCATAGCGAGGAGTCAGGGTTTGAACTTCAGAAGATGAGCCATCCAAAATCTTAGGGAGACCTGTGGGTTCCCCATTTCGTTCTGGGCTCCGAAAGGTGTGAAATTATGAGTTACTTTCCTTCCTCGGTTTGGTTTTTGTTTGTTTGTTTTGACCCGTCACCCACTTTATGCTGGAAATTCGCTACTGACCTTGCCTCTGCTCTGTCCTGGTGAGGAATCCCAAAGCCTCCGTTCCCTGGGTCCCCTAGCCATCATCATACAGGTCCTCACAGACCCTTCCATCTCCTTTCTTACTTCCGTAGTTCCCCTCCAACCTCACTGTACTTAGCCCCTTTACTCTTTCACTCCCATCAACCACCAGTCCACAGAGCCAGAGTTCAGTGCTTTATGCATAGATGCCAAAGACACACCTCCTCCACCCAAATAAAAAATTCACCCTCTTAGAGGAAGGAAAAATTTGAGCAATCTCAGGGTTTCTTCCTGAACAAGATTTTTGCCTTCAGGAATACTCGGATTTCTCCCTCAAAGGAAAACAGGTGTCATGAAATATTCCTTCTTATTTGGTGTTTGGAGCAGAGATGAGCAGTATAAATTAACACCTAGTATTATTCTGTTTTCTTTACCCATGTGTTTCCCTTGTGTTCTAAGTGCCATACTATTTTTTGGTTGATTTTGATATTAGAGTTTAGGGAGGTACATGCTACTGGACCATCTCTTATTCTTTCAGGAAGGTTTCATTGTAGACCTGTGCCCAAACCTGCCCCACCCCAGACCATTGGCACCTACCTTTGTGGAACATATGCTCCATCCCCCGCCCCCATCCTATTTTTCAACCGTGGCTATTTCTCAAGAAACAAAAGGCAAGGATTGGCTTTTTCATAGCAAGTCACTTGCTAAAGATCTGAATGGTGGTATGAATTTACTTTTCTTATAGAAAACAGAAAGACTGTTCTGGTTGAATCTGTTTCTGTCTTATTCCAAGCAGGAGGATAGAGCCACAAGTGCGTGACATGGGCTTCTTCCTTTAGCTCACTGTCTTGGAAATTGGTTTGTGACCACAGGAGCAACTCCATTGTCTTGAGGCAGGGATGGTATAGTTGTTATCGTATTTTTCATCTCGAAGACGTTATAAATCTCTTGCTGCTATCAGCATCAGTTAATTGTGTTCAGTGACAAAGATGCACTCAGTTTGGGGGTAACAATCTGGGTAGACAGGCCCCTATTTTACTGTGCTGATTCAAGCCAGGGCTTCCTTTGACTTCAGCAGCCGGAAAGAAGACAACAAATGGTCTCATCTGCTTAAGGGCCACAAATTCACAGGATACAATCATTTGGCCAGAAGAGGATAATGGCCATTAAATGTTCTGATCTCTATTTTCTAGAAATGAAATGCAATGTAAATCAATGTTCGAAAAAGGGGCCTCCAGAATGGAATTTGTTTTAAAAAGAACCACCTACCTACCTACCTACCTACTTACTTACTTATTTATTTATAACCATTTTAGACGGTAGGGTAGGGTAACCACTTTTGGAGTAGTGTTCTTCAGCAAGGAAAAGCTGTAAACATTATATATTTGAATTAGGAATATTACCATTCAGAAAAGACTATGTGGGAAATTTGAAATGCCGGTTATTAAAAGTTACTTTTCTTGACGCAGTTGGGGAAGGCTACTGAGCAGTGGGGGATGGTTGTAATAGTGAGTGGAAAAGCGGTACTTTCTTTTTCTTTTCTTTTTTTTTTTTTGCTGAAGTGGGATTTTATTCCTTCTACTTTATAATCGTTACAGAAATTTAAACCTCAAACCATTTCAGCCCAAGCTTATACTAAGCTTGTTAGTGGTTTCTGATGCTGTGGACGATAATGCTGTAGCATTACCATAAATCAGCAGAATTAACTATGATCTTCAGAAGCATGCTTGAAAGTGGGTGACAGAAGTCTGCAATTTGGTGCTCTGAATATGATGATAACATTCTATATTAAATGTTCATAATCTACTTAAAGCTGAGCTTCAAGTACATTTTGTATTTGTGCTTTGCCCAATATTAAAAACCAGTAACAATTATTACAATCCATGTGAGGCTTCATTATTTGCAAATGCAAAATGTAAAAATATATGGTCATATATGTACCAAGTGGCCCTTTTATTAATTTTTTAAAGTGTTAACTTGTTTTTCATTTAAATGTGGTTATTGCTTTGTCCATTTAAGAACTGGCCCAAAATTGTATCTTTATTACATTACCATTCACGAGGAGAATGATCTATAGATTCAAATCCACTTCAGATACTATATTGTAAACTTCTAAAATCTGTTATTTACTCTGCCTTTTGCATCAGATGTCAGTTTTCATGTAATCTTATGCTTTGAAAAGATCCATATTAGGCATTGAGTCCCAGAAACTAACACTCTATTTTGAAATAAACAATAATAAGGTCTGTAATATGTTTTTTTTGAACACCCCCCTCCCTGCCACAAAGACATACTCTCTGATTTGGTCCCAAAATGACCCGTTTGTGGGCAAATTGAGGTTTTTTTCTTGCCCTTGCTATTCTGTGTTACATTGCACATATACCAAACCATATTGTTCAATGCCCTAGAGGTGAGAAGAAAATATCTAGGCAAGTCATTCTTAGCAAATCAATAGAAGGTGAATTTTTTTTACAGTGTTGAAAAAATACTGTTGTTCATTGCTTGACCTGAAACCATCACCTAGTTGGTTAAGCTTACTTCTAAATAGCACCTCCAGTAAAGGTTATAGCACAGTCGTTTGGCAAATTTAACAGGTAAGCAAGTTAGACACACTGAGGATTTTAAATATGTAATTTATTGGCCTAAAATGAGGATCAAATAAATGATGCAAAATGTAAACTCAACTTTATTTTCCCACTGATTTTGTGCAAATGTGTGGAAGTTAGAATTTTGACAGTATTTCCCACTTACAATGGTTATATAGAAAAGCTCATCTAAACCAGATCCTAAATGGGATTAAATATGATCTATTTTAAATGGATCATCTTATAAAAACCTCATAAATTTCTAACACTCAAATGCTCTCAAAGAAGCTTTGCCTCTCGGGTCTTGATTGGGGTTGCGGGAAGAATCTGAGTCCTTGAGATGCTACAGCGTATGGTGCTTTCTCAGGCTCCCCTCGCTCCCTTCCACGGCGGTCAATGGCTGCCAGCAGCTCTGCCTCTCACTGGTCCTGGGCCCATTTTTCGTGCATAAAAAGAACAGGAAGAGAAAAGATCCACAAAAGCACTTTGAAAAGAGAAACTGCTATGTGCATGCAAGAGATACAACAGAATAACAGTGATAACAATCACAATTTATCAGATACCTACTAGGTGCTGCAATATTTAAATGCTCTACATACATTATTTCTAATCCTTACAAACAACTGACAAGGTAGGCATTTTAATCTTTATTTTATAGATGAGGAAATCAAATCTCCAGAGAAGGAAAAGTACCATGATCAACAATTTGAGGGGCACCTGGGTGGCTCAGTCGGTTAAGCGTCTGCCTTTGGCTCAGGTCATGATCCCAGGATGGGATCGAGCCCCACTTTGTTGGCTCTCTGCTCAGCGGGAGGTCTGCTTCTCCCTCTCCCTCTGTGCTCTCTTGCTCTCTTGCTCTTGCTCTCTCGCTCTCTCAAAAATAAATAAAAAATATTAAAAAAAAAACATATTTTGAATCCAGGGAACTGATTCTAAAGCTCATAATTTAAATCTCTGTACTACTCTGGCTCTAATAATCTAAATATATCTATTATAGATCATCATTATTTAAAAATGTGTGTTAAAATGGATGCTCTAAATTACATGGTCAATGTGTTATCGTTATGAAAATTAGGATTTTTGATCAATTTCTTTTCCAAGGGAACAAGATTTGAGAGACATTTATCTCTTGACCATAATATTGGGAAAAGAAGGAAAGATTGGGGTTCTCAGGGGATTGGGGTTCTCAGAACACTCAATCAGGGACATAATGGCTTTGGTATGAAGATGTAGTGGTTGAATTTGCTGCTTTAAGTAGCTTCAAACTGAGACTTTCTTTTTCTTGGCATGATATGTGTTAATGATGTTTTCATCGAAAGTATCATTATTTTCCCCATGAATTTAGCAAAGTTACAAGAATAAATGGGCATGTAAGGTATAAATGGACCCTTTGGCATCATTACTTATAATATTAAAGAAGACTTAGGAAGAGAACTATGTTTAGAGACCTGCCTTACCAGCAGCAAAAGAAGAGGGTATGCTAGCCAACATATGCTAATATGCAGAGGGGTTTTGATTCAAGGATAGACCAAGGACTCAGTGGGACAGAACATAAATATTAGATAGGTATATGCATAGGGATGTAGTTATAATAAAAGCATATTTCAAATCTGTGGAATAGGTGAACTTTTCAATCCATGTTTGAGATGATTGGTTGCCCATTTGAAAAAAAAATGCAATTATTCCCTTACTGTTGACAAAAAAGTCCAGAGGAAGTAATAATTTGATATAACAAACAGATAAACACATAACAATGCTAACAAAATAACAACACTATAAAAATCCTAGAAAAAAATATAGGAGAATTTTTTTTTTTAACATTAAGGGAAGAAGTTTCTAAGCAAAATGCAAAACCGCCAAGTCATAAATGAAAAAGACGTGACAAGTTTAACTACATAAAAATGAAAATATTTTCTATAGCTAAAGAAAGACCCATTAAAAAACTACTAAAAGACAAGCAATAGACTAGAAGAAAATATCCGTGATATATACAATATTCAAAGGAGTAATATCTACAATATGTAAAGTTCTCCTACAGATCCAACAAAATCCAGTGGAAAATTGAACAAAGGATATGGAGAGGCAATTAATTCTTGGAAGATGAAATACAACTAAGTGGCAAACACAGTTGTGTAATCTCATTAGCATTTAGGGAAATGCAAATGAGAACAAGTTATGTCTTTATCCATTAAACTAGCAAAAATTTAAAAGCCTATTCATATTCAGTGTTGGTGAGGATATAAAGAGCACACTCATACTGTGGTAGAATGTGAATTGAGACAGTACCCATCAAAATTAAAAATACATAAACTACCTGACCCAACAGTCTACTTCTAAAAATAATCCAATAGAAATATTTTGTAAATTTGCTCAAAGATATATGTATAAAGGTGTTCATGATAATATTTCTCATGATGACAGAAAATTGGAGACACACTAGGAGTTTGTCAACATTAGGGTAATAAATATGGTATAGCCACATGTCAAATGTTATACAGCTATTAATAAGAATGGGATATAGCCATAGAGCAAAGAGGTCCACTGATTAATGAAAAAAGGCAAATCTCAGAATAGTATGTGTGGTGTAACCCTATCTATTTCATCGTTATGTGTATGTGTAGTACATAGAAAAGTTCTGGAAATTGTTAATATGGGAGATGAAGTGAGACTGAAATTGGCAGGTTGAGGAGTGTGAGTGTATGAAGGTTTTACTCATTATACTTCTGTATTGTTTGAAAAATTTTTTTATGATAGTCTTGCTTTTTTAAAAATTTGCAGTGAAAGTAATAGTAATAAGAAACCCAACCATATAAACAAAGTATATTGTAGCGAAGACAAAAGTTCTTACTAACATATCCTTGTATGTTCTCTAGTTGCTAACTCTTTCCCAGAGTTTAGCACCTAGTCAAGGGAAAGAGCTTTTGAGTCAGATTATGTGTGGATTAAAGTTCCAGTGGAAGGGTACCTCGGTGGCTCAGTAGGTTAAGCATCTGGTCATGATCCCGGGGTCCTAGGATCGACCCCACTGCTTGTGCTCTTGCTCATGCTCTCTCTCTCTCTCAAGTGAATAAATAAATAAATAAATAAAATCTTTAAAGTTCTGGTGGAAAATTCCTGAAACTTTGGAGGGCTCAGTTTCTGTATCTGGAAAATGGAGATAATGGTTCTTATCTTACAAGATTGTTGTGAGGATTTATGAGGTAATGAACCTCAATTGCAGAGCTTGCAGTCTAGTCCAGTGTCAGAGTTTGATGAATGGTGGCTTTATTTTTGTATCTTCACAACTCTGTGATGTAGGAAGACATATTTAAACTAATTTTTTACACATGGAGAAATTCAGGCTCAGAGAGATGAAATGGCTTTTTCAAGATCAGACACAATCTAAGACTAAAGTCTGGATCTAACTATTATTATCTTGACTTCTGATTATTTTTCTTGGAAGCTGAAGAAATTGAAGTTTGGATAATTTTTATTCCACAAAGATTGCCAATTTTTTAAAAAAGATTGTTTGTTTGGTTATTTGATAGAGCACAAGAGGGAGCACAAGCAGGGCAGCTGCAGAGGGAGAGGGAGAAGCAGGGAGCCTCACATGGGGCTCAATCCCTGGATGCTGAGATCATGACCCAGGCTGAAGGCAGCTGCTTAATCAGCTGAGCCACCTAGGTGTCCCAAGATTGCCAGTTTTTATCTACATTTTAGAAACTACTACTTTCACTTGTGAAATGAAAAAAAAAAAACCCACCTAATTTGCAATGGAAATTGGCATTTAAGGAGCCCAGTAGCTCTACATAAATTTTTTATGAATTGCCTGGCCTCTAATATAGAAATATCTGTCAAAACTGGGACCCTAGGGCAATGAAAGAGGCAGATGCCTGCTCCCTGCTTCATCTGATTCAACTGCTGTCTCCTCCCAGTCTCCTATCTCACCCCAAGTAGCCTGCCCATTCTTGAATCTCAGCTTCCCTTTTGGTTGACAGAATCCTCTGGTCTCCAGCTCGCTGTGCTGTTACCCTGATTCCTCTTTTGCAACTGTAGTGCAATGCCTGCTCCCATGTTCATTGAATGATGAATGATTATGGAATTTTACATGCTTTTTGTTTCCCTCATTTGTTAATGGACAGAAAAAGACAAAATTATTTATTTATTTATTCACTTGAGAGAGAGAGAGAGAGAGCATGAGCAAGAGCACAAGCAGTGGGGTCGATCCTAGGACCCCGGGATCATGACCAGATGCTTAACCTACTGAGCCACCCAGGTACCCTTCCACTGGAACTACAGATTTCAGTTCAATATAGGGAAGAAATACCTAACAATGGGACAGGTTGTCTGGAAAGGTTTGAGGATCATCTATCAAGGATGTCTGCAATGAGTAGGGAGCTATGAGATCATACAGACAATCTCTCCTTGATTCTGGGACTCCGGGGTTTTATTATTATTATTATCTTTTAAAGATTTTATTTATTTATTTGAGAGAGAGAGTGCGCAAGCTGAGGGGAGGAAGAGGGAGAGGGAGAGGGAGAGAGAGAATCAGAATCTCAAGCAGACTCCGACACGGGGCTCCATCTCACCACCCTGAGATCATAACCTGAGCTAAAACCAAGAGTCTGATGCTCAACCAGGTGCCCCTGCGACTCTGGGATTTTAAAATAAATGCTGAGTATCTGCTTTTGTTTTTGTTGTTGTTGTTGTTGTGTCTTTGTACCAGATGCTTGAATCCTGAAGTTAAGTAAAGGTAATTTTTTTTTTTAATTTTTTTCTTCATAGAACTAAAAACCTAAAATTAGCAAGTTGACAGACATGGGAAAAAACATAATCTTAGGGAATCAGTGTTAGGACTGGAGTTTGGTGGGTAGCTTAGAGTCTGGCCAAGCAGGGCATTTGTTTTGGAGTGTGCAGGCACTTGGAGGAAATCTAGCTGGACACAAGATAATATCCTGAGAGCATAGAGACATCAGTAGGTGGTATCTGGTTAGATAGCAACATTAGGTGATACAGTAAGAGAGGGGTGTTCTCAAAGAGCAACAGAGAATCCTAGACTATGAACTATATGAAGATTCAGGAAGAAGTCTGAGGCAAAAGTGGAAGTAGGTAGCTAGACCTTAGACCTCCATCTTCAGACTGGAATTCAGGGACAAGCCTCCAGAGCCACGAGTGACTGGGGAGAACCAAGTAGGTGTCAAGGTATGAACACAGTACAGAGCATGAAGTCAGAACTCAGTTCAAGGGTATAAGGTAGATGCTTGGTCAAGATAAAAGTCTAGTTACTAGAAATGGGACTCAACGTCAGAGCACAAAACGCCAAAGACAATGAACTAGATTTTTAAATTACTCCTACCTAGACCAATGTTAGGATGAGTTCTAAAACAACCTGTCCTGTCCCCAAAGAGCTCAATCCTGACTTTGGCCAGGTAGCATGTAAAGAACCCTGTTCTTACAGTTGATAGCCAGGTGGGGCGTTATATTGAGTGATAAAATAAACTGATCTAGAGCCCATTTAAAAAGAAAAGATAAAGATACACACTATTTCATTTTATTAAAAATGCTTTCCTCATACCCTCCCACCCCCCATTTTGTTTATTAGGAGGATTTTTGCGGGTGAAATTTCATTTAGTTTTACATTAAGAAAATTCAGAGAAGCAGTAGCATTTCTTCTCTTCTTTATTTTTTCTTTAAAGATTTTAAAGAAACACAGAGAGAGAGCACAAGTAGGGGGAGCAGGAGCAGGAGAGGGAGAAGCAGGCTCCTTGCTGAGGAGGACCCCGGGATCATGACCTGAGCCAAAGGCAGACACTTAAATGACTGCGCCACCCAGGAGCCCCAGTTCTTCTTCTTCCTTCCTTTTTTTTTTTTTTTTTGCAGTAATTGTTTTCCAACTTTCTTTTTTTAACTATAAAACCACTTCTTTTATGGTAGGATTATTTGCTCAAAATTTAATGCTTATGTAGACGGTGTGCTTTATATCCCCAATGGAATACTGCTGAACCATTAAAAAAGGAATGGCGTTTTGCCATTTGCAACAATATGAATGGAACTTGAGGGTATTAAGTGAAATAAATCAGAAGGAGAAAGACAAAAACAGTATGATTTCACTCATATATGGAATCTAAAAAACAAAAAGAAAACAAAAGCAAACTCATAGACACAAAGAACATTTTGGTGGTTACCAGAAGGGAAGGGGGTTGGGGGGTGGACAAAATGGGCAATGGAGGTCAAATATATGGTGATGGACTAGACTTTTGGAGGTGAGCACTTTGTAATGAATACAAATGCAGAATTATAATGCTGTATAACTCAAAATTATGTTATATACCAATCATACCCAGTAAAAAAAAAGTAAGCACAGCCTAAACAAACAAATTATGCAGTGCAGCTAGAGAAAAAAAAAATGACTTGTTAATAATAATCACAAAATTACCATTATCATTATGTAGTTTTTATGGGTCATCATCTATTTTGAGTTAAAATTCCTGTGATATGGACCTGACAATACTATTTTCACAAAAAGGCCAGTTAGTAGGGTAGTTTGATGAGCGCAGAAAATTAAAATAAGATTGGCATCTTTAAGCCTTGCCTTTGGCCATGGGACTAAAACTAGGTCTCTAATAAAAACCTTTTGAAAGACCAGAGATGGTATGAGTTTTCTTTTGGTTGACCACCATAAGACTTCAAGGACTTGCTTCCCCTATGGAGGCAGATTTCTTCAAGACTGTGGTCCAGACAGACTCTCCAGGAAGGCAGTGGGTTGCATACAAGTTTTATGAGGGCTTTGATTTGCATTAAGTCTCCTGCATACTTTTGAGCAAAGGACGACGGGAGGGGGAGATTTTCCATGAGGAGATCCGTTGAGTTTTTGTGCCAATTGAAGACTATGAATTAATGCTTTTCTGATATTCCTAAAATTAAAACCCCATGAACTAACCATTTCAGGGTATTAAGCTTTGCTTCAAAATGCATTCTCCACAGATGAATCAAAGGGCCTAATGCATTTGCTATTTGGGAATAATAAAGCATGAAATGGGGTGCAGGACTTATGTATTTACATAAGAAGAAAGAGCTGGAAAAGTTTAGGAAAAACAACAGAGGAAGGTGCCAGTGTGAGACTTGCTCTGAAAAAGCGGACATGTAAACTGTTCCTCTTCAAACCGCCACCCGGTTTATGACAATTGAGGTGCAGAAAGGATTGTGGAGGTCTCACCCCTTCCTTTCCCTTGGGTTCCTTAGAACTTTCCTCTAGATTTTGGCACTTCCCTCACCTTGCCATGTACTCCCGAAAGAAGAAAGGGCAAGGAGAAACAAATGAAAAGAAAAACGTTTTGTGTTTCCCAAACGTTCAGTGTTGATCAAGTATCGCAATTAGGAAAATATTTAGAATGGAAGACAAAAAGTCAGATATAGGAACTGTAGGAATAGCAGTGATCTAGTTTTTAACTTAAAACTGAGTCAATTTAGACATTGCATTTTGTGTAAGAAAAAGTTGTCTACATCACATATAAATGTGTACAGCCTTTTCTGCAATCTCCTATACCACCTTCTGGCCCTCAAGGTAATCCCATTGAAAAATCATGGAATCACATAGCTTTGTAGCTATGCGTTGCATATTCTGTTAAGATAACTAGGACTTTTTGTTGTTGTTGTTTTTAAACAAAGATATCATTACAGAATCTCTTTTATTTACTCACATCAAACAAATTCAGGTCTAGAGTCATGCTGTATGCAGTCCCTGGGCTAATAGAGGCTGTGTCAGTTAGCATAAGTTTGATTGCATGTGATGACAAGTCCAGGCTTATAGAGACTTAAACAGGATTGAAAGTTTATTTTTCTTTCAAGTGGAAATAATGTGCAGGTAATGAGTCCAGGGCTGATGTGGTAACTCCATGGTCATCAAAGATCTCAGCTTTTTTGTTCTTGCTGCTTTGCCATTCTGAGTTTATCTCGTCTAGCTAGAACTGCTCCAGTCGTCCTGTTTGCATTTCTAGCCAAGGAAGGGAGGAAGGGAGGAAGGAGGGACATAGAAGATGGAAGGCAAAGGGGATTCCCAGAAGCTGCCATACAGCTCTTCTAGTTGTATTTCTAAAGCCATTGCTTAATCAAATGGCTACACCTTGCTGCAAGGAAGGCCAGGACTGTATTCTTTATTCTGGGCAGGAAAGTGCTGGTGCTTTATTACTAAGGAAGAAGGTAGAATGAATATCAGGGTAGGCAGCCACCAGTCTGTGTCTGCATGCCAACTAGATGCTTATTCTAATAACCAGTCTTCATTCTGTTACTTATTTTGTCCAGGTTTCCCCTGAATGCATGTACAGAGCACTGAAACGTCAGTTATATTATGCAATGCCTATAATAATAATAACAACAGTTAATTGGGAAGGCGAGAGGTAGAAATGGTTTCAGAGAAACAAAAAACAAGGAGGAAAAGGACCTATTCAACTTTTCTTTCTCTTTGTCTTACCCCCGCCCCCCTCCACACAAACTTGTACTCTAGTTATTTTTTTTCTTATTTTTTGGCCAGAACACCTCACTGTATAGTTGAAAATGTTTCACATGATCTGGGGAAGAGAAGGATGACTATTACTTGGCTTTTTTGCACTTAATGGCAGATCATTTCACAGGAAGATCAGCTGGTTTGTCTAGGGAATTAGTAAAGAGGAAAATACTAATATATAAGAGGCATCAGTTGTAAGAGAGACACAAAATCTATTTTTTTTTTAAATCACTGTTAGCTGAAGAAAGTCAAAAGCCTTGAGTTTCTTTGGTTATTTCAAATACTGCCTTTCCTTGTGTATCTTTTGCTCTCAAGTTTTTGCCAACCAAGATAACCAGTAAAAGTGGTGGGTTTTACCTATAACATCAACAAAAACAATGCGTTCCGTGTGAGAAGTTCATTTGTTATCTGTTTCATCTTCAGGGTTGCCTTGCCTTAATCAGGGGAAGTTGTCTGGTGACATTCAAAGACAATGTAGGATGAAGACTTGATTTTGCTGGCCTTGAGAATAGAACGATGGGAGTTAAGATCAATAATGGAATGTGTTGGTTGATTAATTAGCTGGATGATAGTAGTGCAACATGGTAAAAGTAACATTTACCTAGAACTGTGGTTCTTAAACTTGAGTGTGTATCATAACTGAGGAGCTTGTTAAAAACACCTGTTCCAGGTCCAGCTCCCAAACTCAGATTTAGTGCATCTGGGACAGGTCCTAGGAATCTAAATTTTTGACAAGCATTTTAGGACCAAGCTTTGAGAAATACTGACCTACAAATTCAGGTAGCATGAAGACATTGATAGAGAACATGAGATTTAATACCATAAGAACTGGATTTGACTCATCTTCCCCATTTATTGTGTGATCTTGGGCAAGCTACTTAACCTCTAAATTCAGTTTCCTCATTTTTATTTTTATTTTTTTAAGGATTTATTTATTATTAGAGAGAGAGACAGCATGTGAGCAGGGGTAGGGGCAGAGAGAGGGAGAGAGAGAATCCTCAAGCAGACTCCCCACTGAGCATGGAGCCTGATGCGGGACTTGATCTCACAAGATCAAGGTCATGAGATCATGACCTGAGCTGAAATCAAGTGTCAGCCACTTAACCTACTGAGCCACCCAGGTTCCCCCAGTTTCTTCATTTTTAAAGTGTGTAAACATATAACTCTCTCATAGAATTGTTTTTCAGATTAATTGGAAAAAGACAGGTGACAACATATTGTACATTGCTTGGTACTTAATAAACACATAAAAAAGTTACTCCCTCATGGCATAACTTGATGTGGTCCACAGAGACTATGTATTCCATCATAAGTAAGCACCCCAAATTCCTACCAAAGAATCAGGCCTTTGGGTTAAAACATCGTCTTTATTATTTTTGTTTGTTTGTTTGTTTTGTTTGTTTTAAAACATTGTCTTTAGAAAACACCTGTTGTGATGCAAAGAAGTCACTTGGAACTGCTAATCCTTATCTCGTGCTTCCTGGGTGTGTTCTATGGAACAGGAGTCCCATGGGACATTAAGAGGGGGTATAAAAACAGGTTTCATGGTCAAATAATTTTGGAAAATATGGGATTAAATGGAATCAAAGTTTCTTTAGTGTAAGACTTCTCTGAGCCTTTAAAATATTAATGCAAAATTTGAGTCAATATTTTTTGTATAAACACCTTTCAGATTTAATGGGAAAATCTCTTTTAATGAGAACTCTCAGGGGATTTGGGTCTACAGAACATACCTGGGAAACAATGACGTATTTCCATACCCTGAAGTTTTAGCTTTGCTAGCAGAGAGCAGTAATGTAAGAGAGAGACTAGAATGGTGGTTTAGGGGAGAGGGAATAGAAAAAGGTGTGGGATGTGGGATCTAGCCCGGGAGGGCACATCCAAGTGAAGAGCTCACAGCAGCCAAGGACATCCTGGGAGTTCCAGGGGTCCTGGAGGCCCTAAGTAAGAAGGCTTGAAAGTCAAAATGCCTTGGTCACAGTTTAGTGTAGTACTGCTTGGCTGGGGAAACAAGTTCCCTACTTGCTTTCTCTGTTCTAATTTTTACCTTTATAGCTTCTGATCTCCCTAATTGAGGTCACCTAGGTACTCACAATGAAAGTTCATTTCTCCTCTCTTCCACCAAAAAAAAAAAAGCAAAACTCTTACTGGATATTTAACATATGTCAGGCACTGGACTTGGAGCTAAGAATCAAAAGATGAACAAGTTATTATTTATGTTCTTGAACAACGATCTAGTAAGAGAAAAATGTAGGAAAATCTCTGATTATGATTGTGTGATAATGTTAATTAAGTTATACATCCCACTTAAAGTGAATGAGGGGCAGGCTCAGGAATTGAAGGTATCAGGAAGATTTCAGGTTTAAAGTTATGGTTGAGCTAATTCTTGAGGGGATAAGAGTTGCCTGAAATACAAAGGCTTAGAAAAACTAAGGATAATAAATTTCTAGAGGACAGATTTTCATCTGGAAGCAGGGAACACACATATTTGATAGGAGCACATGGTCCTTTTATGGCATAAAGGATTGGAGGCAAATTCTTAAAACAATGATGCTAAATCCATCCTATAGTTAAGAGCTATTTTCCATCCATGACACAGTGACATTTATGAAAAAAGTCAGCACTTAATATGCTAGATAGGGGAACCTGATGTGCTGTGTGGGTCACCTGATGTATCCCCTCTCAGATGGGCTTTCTTGGAAACCCATGTGGTCACTGCTGAGTCTTGAATTTATCATCTGTGCTCTTTGCTTAGACTAGTTCTTGGATCAGATTACTAATCTATTTTTATCTGAAACTGACTCATGCTCTAAAGGGGAAATTCAAACCTCATACGTAATCAGTGTGAAACTTTCCCTGAGTCTTGGTGACCCATGGTCCATAGTACCACTTTTTTTCCTGAATTTATGGTCTAAAAAGAACATTAGACACACAACTCAACTCATTTACTAGAGTTGCCTCTTATATAGGAATGATCCCTGAAAATTTCTTAAATTGCCATTTAAATTGATAGGGTTTGAGCACTCTAAAGTCCAAAAAACAAGAATTGGCCAATTTTGTTTTTCTTCTCTAATTTTTTGGCTATGTCCTCTCTTCCTTGAAGCAGTGGGATCTGAGGTTTCAATTTAACTATAGATTGACAAACAGAGAAAAGAGGAATTTCTCCCTAAGCCAGGACACTATATGAAATGTGAGGTTCAGGGACATGTCTAATATCTCTTTTTATCCTCCCTGATTTCCAGTCTTATTCCTTGTTGGTTTGTTGGTTAGTTTGGGGAGAGAAGTGCCTACATAGAATTACATACAAGTATGAAGTACTTTCCTGAAAAAAAATGGTACTCACTGTGAAGGCAGAGAGAGAAGCTATCTCTCTGCCTCAAGGCAAGAGGCTCTGATAAACTCCTACATCTTTTTTGCAATGCTCTATGTATTTAAATATTTAAAAACTGGAATTTTATGAAGTAAAGCTGTTTTACCTTAATTTTCAGGAAATAGGAATTTTAAAATATGCACAGGTAAAACAGAGATACATGTCTATAGACCTATTAATTAAGTTCTGATGGGGGAAAAAAACTGCTATTAAAGAAATGAGAATGTTATGAGCCACTAATGTATACGCTTGCAGTACTTTTTGACAAAATGTAAAAGAGAAAAATAGAACACTGTCTCCTTCATAACTGCTGTTGCTCCAGGCAAAACTTTGGCCATGAGGTCTGCTGCCTTGCTTCCCTGATTTTCTTGTTTCAACAATTGCACTAAATTCTGGGTAAATTAATTTTCCCTCAAAGTGAAAGGCTCTTTTAATAATTCCTTGAATGTTCACATCATTGTCATTAATGGGCTTTGTTCTGTTCACTGTAGGATAACTTCTTTACATACTTGTCTTTTCAAATGCTTTCTTCCCATGAATAGACATCATAGTAAGTCACTTGAAAAATCTCCTGTAAATATGAATTTTTTTCAATATTATCAACCATTGTCTCATAATTTTCTTTTATAACTTTGACTTGGAATTACAGAAACCCTGGTCATGAATACCAGGTCAAATTCTATACTTGTAGCTTGAAAAAAGCAGTTTGATAATAAATACAAAGCTTATTGTAGTTTAAAAAAAAACAGTAATAATGCATCAATATGGGTTAGGATTCTGAAGAATTTATTCTTTAAACATCTTTTGTTCTCATTCTTTACTTTGAGGTTTAAACTGAGAATTCAAGATAAAAATATGAATAGTTAAGAGTTCAAGGAAATGTCATTTCTGGAGACCATATCCTTGAGAAGTTTTTTTGTTTTTGTTTGTTTGTTTGTTTGTTTGTTTTTAATTACCAAGAGAGGGATTCAGGGTAGAATAGTGTTTAGACCTGTAGGCTCCAATGAGTGACACACCTGACTGACTTAATCCCTTGGTTCTTCCACTCATTAGCCGTGTGACTTTGGTGCATTCATCTATAAATTGGGGATAACAGCAGATACTTCAAAGGGCTTTTATGAAAATTAAATGAGGTAACCTACATAAAGTGCTTTGTAGTGTTTTAGAGATAGCTATTATTATTATCAAGATAGCTGTTACTGGTTGTTAGTATTATTGTCTGTATCTGTCTATTATTTTGGCATTGTATGAAATTTGCAACAAGGAAACCAAATAATTCTAGGAATGAGAATTTAGAAACTTTCTTTTTTCTAGGGCCCAAAAGAACCATTTTCAAGGGTTATAGTACTTTCATTTGGGGGGCTCAGGTAAGAATACAACTTTTCCAGGAGAGCTCTGTGATTGAATATTATTTTTGTGTCCTCCAAGAGGCTAGCTAGCCATGTAGAGCCCATTAAACCTATGCTCCCAGTTCTCAGTGTAGAACGAATCATCAGGTGGATTGAGAATAAATTTATAGGCCACATACCCAGGTATGTCAAGAAGCACTTTATTTTTCTACAGGTAAAATTAATATCTGACTGTAGCTCTCATTCCACTGAGAGGCAGGAATTCAGTTTCTACTTAATTCAGATTGGAGTCTAATCCTGGAAGTTTTACATGGAGCACATTCACTAAAGGTTTCGGGGGTGTGGTTCAGAGAGCTGGGTGCAGGATTTATTCTCCAATTCATTTTAAACATCTAGCACTATTTTCTTTTCCATCCTCCTCTCTCCTTTACCTTCCTCTAGTCTAGACGACCTCTATTTAGCCTTTGGGGTAAGATGGTATATCCCCTCACCTTGTCTCCTTCCAATTTTTTTTTTTAATGGATAATCTTTGTGTTCTGAATCCTTCAGATTAGAGTTTTGAAACGCTTTAAGCTCAGATTTTGCAAGTAAAAAGTTGTGTGTTTTATTTGAGAGGCTGTCAGAGAAATGTGGCTAGATATTTGATGATACTAAAGAATTATTGTTTAATTTTTAAGTGTGATTATGCTATTTTGGTGGTGAGTGCTGTGTATTGTGTAAGACTGATGAATCACAGACCTGTACCCCTGAAACAAATACTATATGTTAATAAAAAAGTAAAATAAAATAAATTGGCTTAGCACTCAATGCTCAGAAGTATATAAAGTCTGCTCTCATAGAGGGATTTAAATCACACCCATGCAAATGAAATAAAGAAGTCTGAACAGGAAAAACAAAAGAGTTTCTTCCAGCTAATACATCTTGTACAACAAATGGACAGGTATATATAGAGAGAACAACAAAAAAAAAAGGCCTCCATCTTTTGGAGATATATATTGAAATATTTGTGGGTGAAGTGATACATGTCTGGAATTTACTTCCAAAACTTCAGGATAGAAGTGGAGTGGGCTAAGGGTGTAGATAAATCAGGATTGGCGTTGAGTTGATAATGGTTAAAACTAGGTGGTATATACATGGGAGTTCATTATATTAGTCTTTCTGCTTTTGTATTTGTTTGAGAATTTCCATAATGAAAATGTTTTTTAAAAAGCCATGAGTTCTAAGAGCTTGTTATAGTAATCAGAAAATAAGATGCCTCTCTACTCTGCATTCTTTTAGGTCATCCCTCCTTCTCTGAATAATACTTAGTTCCGACCAAGTGAGAAAAGTCACAGAGTAATATAATATTCTTGGAAGGGAGAGATCTCATTATCCAAGTTTCATCCTATTACACAAACCTACCAGTCAATTCAGACTTTGGTTGTAGACATATTTAATGATTAAAAATACGAATCACTAATACTTCCCTAAGATCCTTTCGTTATTTATTCACCATGTTAGATGTGCAAAGTGATGCAGAAAGTTTGAAACTGCTAAAGTATTTTGTAGGCTTGAGAAAGTTTTTTTATCAACCAATTAGCAAGCAGGTTTGGGGAGTAGGACTGGGATACAGATTACACTATATGAGTTATTCTGCACAGTTTAGCTAATGGGGATTATCCTCCATGGCCGAAAGTTTGTGTAAGTTGATGTAACCACACTCTTGAAAAATGTAACAAGCTCCTGTAAGAGAAAGAAGCTGGTAAGTGTAAAACATGGTTTTTTTTTTTTTTTTTAAGATTTTTTTTTTATTTATTTGACAGAGAGCGACACAGTGAGAGAGGAAACACAAGCAGGGGAAGTGGGAGAGGGAGAAGAAGGCCCCCCGCTGAGCAGGGAGCCCAATGCGGGGCTCCATCCCAGGACCCTGGGATCATGACCTGAGCCGAAGGCAGATGCCCAACGACCAAGCCACCCAGGCGCCCCTAAAACATGGTATTAAAATAAAGTGGTGGTAATGTTCATGCCAATATAAAAAAATGACAAAGACAGCTACTGTGCAGGCTATTGAATATCTAGCAATACAGTGGCTAATTTCATCCCTGATTTATCCCCTTATAGCAGAGAATTTATTCATAAAACATTTGTTGAGCACCAATGCTGTGGAAGGCACCAGACCTGAGAACAGTGATACACAGACCCCAGTGTTGAGTTCATGGTAGGGTAGGTAGCTGCAGGTACAGCCGAGCCCCTCCTGATTACCCTCTCATCATCTGACTCTCCCAGTTTATATGTATTAAGATCAGGGGTAAGAAAATTCTGCAAAATTTTATTTATAATTAGTTTGAACCATTTAGAAACAAATAGATTTATTCTCCTTAATGGGAAAGCATGGTGAAGATGAGCCACTATTGGATATTATAATTGAGTGCATTACTTCTCTTTGATAACTTTGAAATTCAGAGCTAGGTGTAGGAGAAAAGGTGTTTCTCTTCTCAACTCATTTATTCTTTTACCCATTTCTTCTTTTCTTCACTCCCTATCTACCTGCTAGAGCCACAGTGAGAATTATTTTAATTTCTAAAAGGCACTTCTGTGTGAGAGAGAGAAAAAAATGTTACAGTGGAAATAAATGTTGGAACAGGCAGAGTGCCCTCTATGAAGGACACTGAAGTAGCTAATAGTTCCCCTAAGATATTACCATGGAGTGGTCCTATATGAAAGAAAGGTGGCATGAAAGATCATTGCTTCAGTTATTATTAATGGATTGCTGTTCCCACAAAGATCATATGGGGAATGGTTCTGATTGGTTGACTGGTGCCATCAAAGGTAGTTTGTTTAGCTGTGTGACTAATGCCACTGTTTTCAAGGTCTGCTCATGGTACTTCAATTAGATAGGCAGTTAGAGAAGCTTTCCTGAACTCTTTGCTGAGTTTCAGGAAAGGAAAACTTTTCCATTAACTGTGAAGTTTAGAAAAAAAAAAAAAATCCTATAATGTATTTCTTAACCAGATTAGAAACCAGAACCCTGGTAGGCTTTTGTTTAGCTGTTTTGCTGAGGGTGTTCTGCTAAGGCCATGCAAAGAATGAATAATTCACATTGAAAACCTTAGCATTTTACTTAAAAGCCTTATTTTCATTTTTGGAAAATGTGACAGCAAGAATTAGTACTGGCACTTCTGTTTCAATAATGGTGGTGATGTTTAAATGACAACAAACACATAATTGGACTTACATGCACATTTATGGACACAAAAATGTCATTACCTATTTTGGTGGAACATTTTACACTTACTCTATAAACAACAAAAATCAGCTTAAGTTGTTTTTATCTATAAGCAATGAATCAATGTGAGAAACCCTTGTGGCATTCACACTTTGAGAAAAATATCCTTTTTTAAATTCCCTGATTTTGAAAGGATGAAATTGTTTGTTTTAAATAAGATCTTGATGAGTCCTCCTAAAATAAATGTTAACCCATTTTCATAACATTCCTAAAGTTCCTTTGAAGATCAATAATTAGACTCCTCCTCAGATTAGAGATAAACTGTAGCAGAATAATTTTATGCTTCCCTCAGTTTGATTGAACTGAAATTGTCTGAATATTACAGGGTATGAGATTTAGCATTTTATGGTGAGAACAGAGAAAAGAGATTAGGAAATAGAATGTTGTGGGAAGAATGGGGGAACTCATTGATAATACCTTGGGTACCAATCATTTTACCCATGGAAAACACAGGATAAAAACAACTCTTCTCTCAACTATTGCATATATTTCCATTTTTAGAGTAAAAAAAATAAATTTAGGTATTAATGAGAAATAATAATGAGCTCAAAGACTTCCTGGGTCTACTCAACCCCAACAGTGAGGTCTGAGTATTTCCATGCCTCACTGAATTTTCTGAGACCCACAGAGTCACAAATACTCTTATTATTACTTTTTGTCTGCCAATCTCCTGGCATTATACTGTAGTTCTATTTGTTGACTTGAATTAAGTTTCTTTTTTTTTTTAAGATTTTATTTATTTATTTGAGAGGGAGAGGGGAGAGAGCTCAAGCCCGACACAGGGCTCGATCTCATGACCCTGAGGTCATGACTTGAGCTGAAATCAAGAGTTGGACACTTAACTGACTGAGCTACCCAGGAACCCCTAATTAAGTTTCTTTTAAAAATATATTGCTTTAGGGCGCCTGGGTGGCTCAGTCGTTAAGCGTCTGCCTTCGGCTCAGATCATGATCCCAGAGTCCTGGGATCAAGTCCCACATCGGGCTCCCTGCTCAGCGGGAAGCATGCTTCTCCCTCTCCCACTCCCCCTGCTTGTGTTCCTCCTCTCACTATCTCTCTCTCTGTCAAATAAATAAATAAAATCTTTAAATATATATATATATTGCTTTAGGGGCACCTGGCTGGCTCAGTCAGAAGAGCATGCAACTCTTGATCTTGGGGTTGTGAGTTTGAGCCCCACATTGGGTGTAGAGATTACTTAAATAAATAAATAACTCAAAAGTATTGCCTTAGTAGGGTGTTTTCCCAGCTGTTGCTAACCTTAAACATTACACGTGCATTAATTCAAGTGGCCATGAAACACTGATAGGTTTCTCCTGGAGACCATTTTAGTCCACCTATTCGTTGGGACATATGGATAAACTCTAAGAATTAAATCTATAAAAGAACTAGCTATAGATAATGTTAAAAGATCAACTGTTCTGTCTTGAACAGCTTTATAGGATGAATCTGTGTTTTCTGTCTTGCAGTGGCTCAAGAAGCATATGGCTGCCGCTGTTCGTTTTATGTGTTCCTTGTTCCTTTCTCAGGTCCAGGTGATTCTCTGTTCTTGTCTGATCAGGTTGCTCCACAACTCAGGGGCCCTCAGGGGTTTTCACCTATCAAGAATGCAGTGTCAAACTAATTTACATTTTTATACAGATCAAAACAGATGTTTATTTAGTGCCATGTTCATATATGCATTGACTATGTAAAGTGAGTTAGATGAGCCTCTGAAGACATCTCATACGCTTTGGGCTCCCACTGTTTCAGGTTCCTTTAGTGTCTGAGAATTCCCAGCTAATTCTTCAACCTGCATTTCACATAGTATTTCACCAGATAAATGGTTTTTCTGTTGTTCTTCTACCATTTTCTTTCTTAGATCTGCCTCTGAATATATTGTCAGTTTAAGTGGTAAATCTTCAACTTTCACAAAGTCTTCTTCATCAGATTTTTGACTTATGTTACCAGATTCTGCTTCATAGTCATTCACTAACACCGGAGATTCAGTATCAGGACTTCCAGCCAGAGAGCTCTCAGGAGTTTCCTGAGCAGATTTAACTTCTTTGACTGTAGGCACCAAGGTTTCAATTTCAGTTAAAGGTAAAGGCAAAGGGTTAGGCTGTTTAGATGAATCAATGGTAGTGAGAGAGTCCTTCTGGACAGCGCTATTTAAAGGTTGCTCGTTTTCCAAGATATTGAGGTAACAGGGTTTCACAGGAGTGCTATCTTGGTCATCTTTACTAGTAGTGGGTTCTTGTTCTGATGAGACATTTTTGCTTTCTCCTGATTTTTCAAAGTCATGTTGTAGTACAACAAATACAACCCACACTTACTTCTCCAGCAGATGGTTCAGTACAGTTTGTGTTTATCTTGGGTGAAAGCTTTCCGCTCCTCTCCCATCATATCCCAGCTTGGTCACTTAGTGCCTTTATGCCCTTTTTTCTTTCAAATCTAACCCCAAGAAAGAAGCTTTTAAACTCAACATGGTCTAGGGGCGCCCGGGTGGCTCAGTTGGTTAAGCGACTGCCTTCGGCTCAGGTCATGATCCTGGAGTCCCAGGATCGAGTCCCACATCGGGCTCCCTGCTCAGCAGGGAGTCTGCTTCTCCCTCTGACTCTCCCCCCTCTCATGTGCTCTCTCTCTCTCTCTCTCTCATTCTCCCTCTCAAATAAATAAATAAAAAAAAGATTTAAACTCAACATGGTCTAAATGAATTATATTGTTTAAAGTGTTATGTTTCTTAGGCACATCTACATTTACAAGCCCACACAAGTTTTAGATAATAAATTTTGTCTTTATTGGTAGAATTTGAAGTCTCAAAGGACGTATTGGAAAAGTTTTCTGGGGATGGTGGGGGTGCAGATGAGTCAAAGGGTCTTGTCCAGCACCTTGGAAAATACTCCCAGTCTCTTACTTTGCTTACTTACAAGATTAGTTCTGGTGAGGCATAACTCCCCTTCTCCCAAACCATCTCTCTCTCCCACCTTTATACTGAAGATCAGGGAAACCTCCACTAAGAAGCTTTTCTTGATTAGTCTCACCGTGCTTCAGCCAGCCTGTTTAAATTCTGGCCTACTCTTCCACTGTTATCAGGCTGTTAAAGACCTCCCACTTTTATAGGCCCTACCCCACATCATAGCACATCAAAATGCACAGACATCCCACATTAACTATATTTATTTTTTTCCTGTAAATACAATTTAAAAGGATCATGATACTTTTACATCTAAAATTTTTTAGTTTTGTATAACTTAAGATTGACTATAATTTCTTGGTAATCGTATATTTTCAAAAATCTTTACAATGAGAAAATATACCTTTTTTAATGTAATGAAGTTTTATGAATATTAAATTTCATAGGCAATGAAGAATGCACTATAGTGCCAGTTTATGGAAATTTAATTAGCACTTGCTAATTTACTTTTAAGGTTTTTTGTATTTTGTAATAAAATTTTTTTTTCAGGTTTCAAATGTTTTTACAAGTTCACAGGATGCGCGTAGGCACTCATTTTAGTGACTTCTATTTATCAGGCAGTGTACTAGCAGCTGGAGTTAAAAAGTTGAAAAGGCAAAGTCCCTGCCCTCAAAGAGTTCAAGGTGTGAGAAAGATATTGAAGTAAATAATACCGACGCAGTGTGGTAAGTGTGCTAATAAAAATAGCATTAGAAACACACAGAGGACTCTGAATAACTCTGCCCAGCCCAGTTCTCAGAAAAGGTGGCTTTTGAGCATAGCAATGACTGGCTTCATTTATTCCTAGATTGAAGAGCCCCTGGTTCTGGGTACTTCATGGAGGATTGTCTCATTGATTATTTTCACATTCTATTTCATAACTAATACAATCTTGAGTTCTTGTAGAAATCTGGAAGACCTTCCAGAATTGGTCTGACAATTTTCAACCCATCAGGCCACCCTCTGTTTCCAGGTGCCTCCCCTTCCACTGTACAGATAGACCATGAACCACAGGGTGATCCAGTTGCATGTGATCTTCCTCAACGGAGAACGTTCAAGGTCACTGCTATCATGATCCCATTATATAGGTGAGGAAATAAAACCTCAGAGAATGAAAGTCATTTGCCTAAAATCAGGTGGGTAGTAAAGTGGCAGAGCTGAGACTCAAATCTACTGTGTGTGTGACTCCACAGCTCTTAACCTCAGTACTCTGTAGTTTGGGACACCCAGTAGCTCATTTGCAAATGCATTCATGTGGCCTCTGTTCTCTAGGTAACTTTGTGTGTACATTTTCTCATTAATTTCCTTCTCTGTCGATGAAGTGTAAAAGGGTTTTTAAAAAGGAAAAAAAAAAACCAACCCTCTCTATACCCCAGGAAGAGGTAAAAACTTATATCGGGAAAAGATGACTCAGAAAGGAAGAAATATTGAGTATAAAATCATTCCCCAAATACCCGTCGCTTGTCCCATAGCTTCTTTTATAAAGTGACAAGCATTTCCATCTTCACCTTATATTTTTGCCTACATTAGCAAGAAATATTTTGCTTGATACGTAATTTTTGATAAGGGAAGATTCATCAGAATAAAAAAACTATAATATTTCATATACTTGAATGAATTTTAGGTTGGAAGTTAAACAGAACAATAGGAGTATTCATATTATAATCACCATTTTTAATGATCTAATTTTAAGATTTTGTTAGAAGCTGAGAGTAGAATCCACACAAACATTGAGTTAGTGAAAGGTACTAATAGCAAAAATTCCTCAGAGCCATGAAGATTAGTCTTTGCTGTAAGTTAGGATAATATTCTGTTAGAAGAGTTCTGATTTTAGTATTGTGTAAGCTGTTTTCTTAATACATATCTACCCTCTGCCTAGGTGATATTCATGAAATAAGGCATAGATAATGCATTTAGTAACACTGAGCTGAATCATGCAAAACATAATTTGTGTGCAGTTTTGGGGAGTATAAAATAAAAGTTGTTTTAAATGTCAAAAAAAATCCATAAAAATAAAGCATTCTAATCAGAGAAAAAATTTAAAAGCTTGTGTCATAAAGGAAAACAATTTACTTGTGCCGGTACCCTTAATAAGTGCCCCAAAGCGTTCCAGTGCTGTTACATTCTCTAATGATATTACAGTATGTGGCACATCTCATCTAATCTGTTAGTAAAATCCTAAAGTCACTTATGTCAGTCTCTAATGCAAGCCAAATGAGTCTTTCCAGTAATAAGAAGCTTCACAGAATTAGTTTTCGTTTTGCAGAAAATTGCCATTGGGGCTGGCACTTTTATCTAAAAATTTCACTCGTGCATAAGCAAAAAACTCATATATTATTTGGTTACATTCCATCAGTATGAGAAATAACATTGTGAGAATTCTATGCATGCTAATGATATATAGAAATCCACCTGCTTTCAGATAAAATGAGTTTAATTTTCTGTTGCCCACTGCCTGGTTGGCCTTTCATAAATTACTTATGCACAGCTATTATTAAAATAGAGGGAAAGCAAATTAGAAAGTCCTCCTATCTCTCTACTGGATTTAGCCAAGGCAGGGCTGTGACAGCTAGAGTCAGCGTTTTTGAAAAAATTCTGCTCTCTTGAAAAATTTTGCATCTCTATACAATTCTATACCACTGTTGTAAACGTTCTGACCTGCCTTCTTACCAAATTAACCTAAATCCTTTCTATTTTTCAACATTAATGGAATCCTCTAGAGTCCTGCTGATATATATTAAAATATATTTATTGGTTAATTTGAATTCCAGCATTTTGTACCTCATTTCCAGCACTCCTGTTATATCTGAACAGCTTTGAGCTTTAGCATTAAAAACTTACAAATTAAGATACATACAGTACATCTTACAATTATCAGATCAAAACAACTTAACTTTTATTGGAGTATAGAATGGCAAATTTAACTTTCTGATAAAACAGAAAATGAAGACTGTGTGAAAGAGTTAATTGGATTTCAAAAGGTGTTTTCTAGCTGATGGGGGGTCTTTATTGGTCAATGAATACTTGACCTTTTGGTTTTGGTTTTAAGGACAGGTGAAAAGTTTTTATTTTGAAGTCCAAAGTTCCCAATCACTTACACTAATTTCTGTTAATTATTTTGCTTTGTTCAATTATGGTTACAAATTTCTTAGAATGTATCAGGTGATGACCATGTCTTTGAAGGCTGAGTAAGCATTGATGAGGCTCTACCCTTGCAGTGAATGCTTTGGTGTTAAAAGAGATATCAAAATCCTGTTGGAAAAGCAACTTCAGCTGTGGTTCATAGTGAAAAAGATAAAGAACACTTTCGAGCCATTTCATAAAATCTCAGTATAAAGAGATCAGTTTTTAAGACAATTGCATCCTGTGTCAGGAAGGATGGTTACATTACCCAAGTAGTGTCTTAACCTAATTCTGGAAAATAAAATATGCTCATCAGTTTCTGCTGTTAAGATCTTTTTCATAGTGTTTTGATATAAGCTTTGTGCCTAGGTGCAGTTTTTAAGAGTATCTTGGTAATAGAAGTTATTAATACATATAAAATAAAATTAAAAATATGTATTTGCAGTATATGTGTGAGGTAAGAGTGGAGCAGTTTTAGAAAAGTATGTTAGAGCGGGGAGGGAGACACCTCTTTTTTTTGTCATCTGTGCCTCTAATCTTACCTAACCATTTTTTTTCCTCTTTGGGAGAAATCTTTCAAAGATAACCAACGAGCTTATACTAATGTTCAAAATGGATGTTCAAAAAGAATCCCAAACAAACAAACCTAGCAACACAACTAAAAGACATACAAATGATTTTGAAAATCTGCTGTTGCAAGATACTGGAAGAAAATTTCATTTTCAGGTCTGGTCCACAGCAGTGTTCGAATAGAGTCCTCTCTCCTCCTGATAAAGTTTAATGATAAAGTGTTTGTTTCTTGAGAAAACTGGATGAAAAATACTATTTCTATGTCCAGCATCATTAATCCTAAAGTTCAGTGTGTAATTATGTGGTCTTAGGATGCCTTTAAAATACAACTATTCTGAAATTTGCAAAGTGAAATTCACTAATAGAGTTTTGTCAGTTGTCTCAAAAAGACAGAATACAGAGTTTAAGATCAGTCAACTCCTTGAACCATGATATGTTAATTCTCTGTTTATAAAATACATAACTAGCTGAAGCTTCTTAGTTGTCTTGTTTTTATCCTGGCACTGGTGGTTTGAGCCAAGAAATCCCACGGAAGACAATCAGAGTGTCATTACTCCTTAGGCGTCTGCATAAAGTCTAGCACCTGCATGAAAAGAGAAACATCTATTCCTTTAGATAAGCTTAAGTTGTCAGCATGGTTGGCATTGTGCAAACACAGCTTCCTATCCATTCTAAGGGTTGTAGACTAGGAAGAAACATAAATCTAAATTGAAAATAGAAAATGAATTAAATTATCAGGATCATTCAGACAAAAAGCCAAAATAAAGTTTTGCAAATAAGCCAATCACATGCTACTTCTCAAAAACTGTAGCTTGCTTTTCCTGTCAGACTGTTTGCTTTAAATTAATTCATCATTTAATTGATCAGTTGTTTCTCTATAAATTGATTGAAAGGCAGCATGAGTGGGGTTGTACAAAGCTAGGAACTACTGAATTTGACAGAGCTAGATTTGAAACTTGGTTATAGCATTACCTAGTGATGCTATTCTGGCTAGGTATATAACCTTACTTGAGCCTCAGTTTCTTCGTTTATAAAAATGGGATAATACCTTACTCATAGTTTGTTGGGAGGATTGAATAAGATTATATATGAAAATGATTTACTTTTGAGTATGTAGGTGCTCAATAAACGTTAGGCTTACTTTAGTTCATGTAATCAGCTATAGGTATGGAAGGCTTTTTAGAATGTGCTTCAGATCTTATACATTTTTTTTGTAGTATTAGAGGTATGATTTCCATGTATAACTTTCCTTTGGTCATTTGTAGGTATGTAAAAATATTTTTGTTGTTGTTCTACTCTTAGATCTCATATATGTTTTTATAGTATATTGGTATGACCTCCATATATAGCTCCTCAATATGTACATCCATGAATGAAGCAGAGATCTTGTTTCTTTTTTTTTTTTTTTTAAGATTTTATTTATTTATTTGAGAGAGAGAATGAGACAGAGAGAGCATGAGAGGGTCAGAGGGAGAAGCAGACTCCCTGCCGAGCAGGGAGCCTGATGTGGGACTCGATCCCAGGACTCCAGGATCATGACCTGAGCTGAAGGCAGTCGCTTAACCAACTGAGCCACCCAGGCGCCCAGAGATCTTGTTTCTTAAAAGAGGACAGGACTTTGAAAATATGAAGGATTTCAATACATTCTTCAAGAAAATCCTTAGGTGCTCATTGTAGAATATTTGGGAATTATAGAACAATATAAGTTAAAAAATGAAAATCTTTCCATATTCCAAAGATCTTTGAATATATTGTCTTTCAGCTTATTTCTGAACGTATATCTATATATCTTTTTACAAAATTGAGATCATATTGTATTTCCTAAGATTTTTTTTTAAGATTTTATTTATTTATTTGACAGAGAAACAGCGAGAGAGGGAACACAAGCAGTGGGAGTGGGAGAGGGAGAAGCAGGCTTCCTTGCGGAGCAGGGAGCCCGATGTGGGGCTCGATCCCAGGACCCTGGGATCATGACCCGAGCTGAAGGCAGACGCTTAACGACTGAGCCACCCAGGTGCCCTATTTCCTAAGATTTGATACACATTCAATTTAGTAACATTTGTGGTTCCTCATGACTTAAATATTTTTATAAGCATAATTTTTAATGACTGCAACATATTCACTTGAATGATCTTACAGTAATTTATCAAACCATTTGCTATTTTTGAATGCTTAGATTGTTTCTAATTTAGTGCTCTTGTATAAATTTATTTAACATAAATAAGACTTATTTGTTGCTAGTGGATTTGAACTTTTAATTGGAATTTTATTGGAATTTGGATTGTCTTTGGTGAATCATCTTTTCTTATCCTTTTATCATTTATCTATTGGTGTGTTTATCTTTTTCTTATTGACTTATAAGAACTACTTATATATTAAAATATAAATCCTTTATCATTTTGCATTTATTTTTGGCCTTTTAATATTATGTTTTAAACCTTATATAGTTTTACATTTTTATGGTGAAAAAGAAATCCTTTATTTATAATATTATACATTTTAATACTTCTATAAATATTACTTCCAAATATTTTACTTCAGAGAGGGGAAAAATTATTGCTTAAAATTAATTCTCTTTTTATAATTTTATTTTTTACGTTTGATACAAATCATGTGAAAGTAATTTTTGTATTTTATGAAGAGGTAGGGTGTTAGTTTTATTTTTTCCATAAAGTAGGGCACTTTTTCCTATTTCTTATATTGGATAAATCTCATGGATTTATGATACTTTCTGACTTATTTCTCAGTTATCTATTAGATCTATTTATCTGCAGATATTTCCCCGCTAATATTGTGTTCTTTTATACAATACAAATCTTAGTTATTTTATCACTATTTTGGCAATAATAAAATAATTATTACAATAAATGGTAATTATGAAGAGGACAAGAATGATCAGTTCAGTCAAGTCAAAGTCAATTTGCTAGGTAACCTTGGTTAAACTGCTTACTCCACTTGGAGTAGTAAAGTGGGAAGGATCTACTAAATGGGGAGAATAGTACCTGGTGAACACTGTGGGTGACTCCTCACTAGGCATTTTAGTCCCACTCTTTAGTGGCCAGTTATGGTGGTCTTATCATGGTTAACACAGATTGGTTTAGATAGGGTCCTGTCTAAGCTAATTTGGGCCAAAAAGACTTTAGAAAAGTCTTGCTCGGGGTTTCTGGGAAAGAAGTTTCCTGCAATTTAACAGATGGGCAGGCTAGTTTCTGTTTGTCTGTCTCTGACACACACCTACATTTCCCTTGACCATGAACAAGGAATTCCATTTTTCTGTCTACTACTGGCAGTCATCTTGAGATTATGAGGCAAGCCAGTCTGAGGACTAAAGCTGACCCAACGAGAAGGGAAAAGCTGAGAAAATAATGTGAAGTAGATCCTGAAGCCCTTATATCCCTTTGTCTGAAGCCCACACTACTTCTGACAGGTCACTGTTAGTTGCAGCTGTAAGCATCCTGATTGATACATATTACCTCTTCCAAGTTTAGTGTGATAAGCAAATAAAAGCAGGATTCCATAGTGCTTTAGACTATTGCCAGTAATAATATGTGATTGTCATCACCAAGATGTCATTAGATATGAAAATGTTACTGTCATTATGCACGAGTTAGTGGATCACACATCTCCACCAGTAAAAAATGCTTGAGCATGTTGCTTTGATATATTTATTTATTAGATGCATTACTGTACACATATATGTGATAAAGAATGTATATTAGATACATATAGCATTGTGTATTATGTACATTATAAAAATTCACAAAATAAGAAACTAGAAACAACATGAGCAGTTGTTTTTAAAAAAAATGTCCCAACTCTCCTTTACATTCAACTCTTTTAAGTAGTTTTTGAAGAAACTACCAGCACACATCTATAATATACCAGGCTTTTCTTGCTCCCTCCCAACCTACTTCAGATATTGTAAAGTAACATCTGTATATATATTTAGCCTCACACATAAACTGCAACAGGCCAAAATATGCCGAAAGTTTGTGGAAGAATTAGGGCTTCCCTGTTGACCCTCTACATTGCTAAAATCGCGTATTTCCCTCCACCACACTGACAAACCTTTTATGTTAGGTTGACCAAGTTAGGGTGTCATTGTCAAGTATATATTAGATACCACTAGGGTTTATTTTATTCCTTTTTAAGATAAAGATAAATAAAAACTCATTATTTCTTCCCATAGGTCAGTGGCTTCTCTTATGTCCTCTTGGTCTACGAGTACCCTGCATAGGGATCCATCGGTTAGATATCAAGTGTGAGCTGCTATTAAAGAAAAATTAACAAAGCCTTTCTACAAATCTATTTTTTTGTTCAAAAGCAGCAATCATGAGATAACATGTTGAAACAGTTGGAAAACAGATCCTAAGCAACAGACAGACTACTCTAGTACACCTTCCACAGCAATGGAGAGCCGAGAGTATCATATACTTGTGGTAAAATTGAGCTGGCTTTAAAATAAGGTAAAAACATAGTTACATCTGGGTACTCCGAGTTCTTGGCAAGTGAGTTACATTATATAGCCAAAGTGTATTGCTTCCTACAGACTAAACATTTCAAAAATCAACGCTTTTATTATATTTTAATATTTCTAGTATGAATTTCAATCATTTGTGCACTAAATAAGCAAATATTTCCAAGAGTGTTCTGTAGATTATTATAGAGGGCTCATCTGACGTGTGTGAGACCATTTGCCACACCCTTAAGTAATTCCACATGGCCATCCTTTTTGAATTCTTGCTTCGCTTTTTATGGTGTCTCTTTTCTTTTCCTTTAATATTGTTGTTTCTTGTTAATATACTAAGGTCTGCTTCTGCAGCCCTTCTCTCCCTTCCTGATTTGCTGCTTTAAATCACTATTGGCCTCGAAACAAGTTAGAAATGTCCGTTAAAGACTAAACTGGTTTTGATTACTGTTCTAAGTTCTCTCCTATGAACAGACTATAAATTTTACTGCCTGGGTGTTATAACATACATTCTGGTTACTTAATATTCTTTTTATTTTTTGGTTTTGGGATTGGTGAGGAGGCTACAGACCCATGCTTCAGAATGGGTAAACTGTTACTTAAGCACATAGTGTTTTCTGCTTTTGACTTGGTGGTAGTGGATTCCTTCAAACTTGATGCATCTGTTGATCATTAAGCCTTAACTCCCAAAAGGTAATTATGACCTATTTCCTGTTTTCCACCTTCTTAAAATTTTTTTTTCCTCAGAATAGGAAATTTGGAAAAACATATAAACATCCTAAGGAATGCCAAGAAGGAATCCTGTACTGAACACTAGTGACATCCTACTTAATTTTTGTTATTGCCTTAACCTGAGACCAAATTACAAAGTATTCATTGACCAAGAATTGTTTCTTTTTGACTTCGGGAAATTCAAAGTCATTGCCTAAATTTTTGGCTGAAATAAAGAAGTAAATGAATGAAATTAGTAAATAAAATAAAATAATATGTATTTGTTGTTTGCCCCACAATAACTTTCAAATCATTTGACTACTTACCAAAACTAGCTAGAGTTGACAGTATTCATTTGATATTTGAAGTGCATTTCATAATAGATTTTTTTTTGCAATTTTGAAGTTATTTAACACCTATTCTTTGAGAAATTACAGCAATTTATTAATCACACAGAATGAAGTCCAATAATACTACCACTTTCTGTCTGCTTTGTATTTTACAATTTTTAAAGCATTCTTTCCATAACTTAATTTTTTTTAAGTTCTCGGAACAATGCCAAGAGGCAAATGGGGCAGGTATTATTAACTATTTTACAGATGAGAAGACTGAGCCACATTAAAATTGCACCTAAGGGACTGACCAAGGTCACAGAGAAGGCTTATAATTAATAGAACTGGGATGAGAATGCTGAGTCAATGCTTTTTGCCCTTCAGCATGCTGTCTGAGGGGACAGTTCACAGAACTCCTGATATGAAAATGAATGCTTAATAAAAACCTGATTGGGGCACCTGGCTGGTTCAATCAGTGGAGCCTACCAGTCTTGATGTTGGGGGTGTGGTGTAGAGATTACTTAAAGATAAAATTTTCCCAACCACCCCCCACCCCACTGATTAATTGATAAAGAAGCAAAACATCTCCTACTGAAGTGAGAAGAGGCAAAGATCTCAGAACAGACCTGGAGAGGAGCTGGCATGTGCCTATGCATTTTTGTTCTCAGTCACTGCTAGATTCTGTTCCTACACTTGATGAAATGGCCCAGGAGTCCTTCTTCCCTGGCCATGGCTATAGCCGCTGTACGTGGAACCACTCTCCATTTAACTAGGATTAAGGAGGAGCCATAGAAGAGAGATAAAGGGAGTCCTAAGGGAGTCCTCTCCTTACTAAATAGGCTGAAAAAATGTTCAGATTCACAGCTGTTAGAAACAGCAGGTCTTTGGCACCCTCCCCTTGTGGAAAATGATGATGAGAAGTTCTAGTCCTTCAAAGTTCAAACTTCCTGGACTTCAGAGTTCTGTTGTTTCTTTGAGTCTTGGGAAAGGACTTTAGGATGACGTAGCACATATCAATACATACAATATTTTACAAAAGTCAGTCCTTTGTCCCCAGAAGTTAATTGTCCTTTTTATTTAGCATAGGACATATCCTAGGAACTTAGTAAAGGGCATGCTACAATACTAAGAATTCTATAATTAATGTTGGCCAGGATTGAATTTAAATCCCTTACTTTTCAGGGTCTAATTAAACTGAGACATTATTGTGAGTGGAATGAGACATTTTCCTGACCAACCGTATATTAATGGTTTAATGGGTAAGGATTTTATGTTAAAAGTTTAAAACATATTTGGAATAATGCATTTTCCTTTGAAGTTGAAAAGAGTGAAAAGTTATCTTGCCTTAACATAAAAGGAAATCACCTTTGATATAAGAGGCCTTATTAGGGCAGATATTATTTTATTTCTTTACAATTCTCAGTAGCTCTAAAATACACTACAAGATTGTAAATATAATTATAGACACTACAGCAAGATAACCATTGTAGTTTAGTAGCTTTTGGTTCTAAATTACTAATTCATTTTAGATCACATTTTTAGCTGTTAAATTGAACTCTGTGGAATAAATGTTAATATTTGCAGGTAGCTTCACTGTAAAACTGTTGATACAACACAATTGTGCATTCAAGTGCTTAATTTCAGGTTTTACTTGTGCTGTAAAAGGTAGTTTAATATATGTTCTAGAAAGTAAGCTATAAGAAAATAATCATCTGTTGATGTTTATGGTGTACTCTACAAAAGAAATACTGTTCATTTTCTGGCAATCATTTTTTCCCCCAGAATTATAAATTATATGCATTAACAGCATTAACATCTTAGATGTCTGTAGCAACTTTTTCTCAAATAATTCAAGTGCTTTTTACATCTATTATTTCATTGAATCTTAACATCAATATTCAAACTCACAAATCAATGTTAATTGAAAATAGTATTATAAAACTTAAACCTGAAAGAGCAGTGCATAATATGAAGTTTATAAACTATAAAAATTATAAAAAAGACAAACCTCCAAAAATGTTCTGTTCCATAAAAGAATATTCTTCAAATTTCACAAAGACCAAAATATTAGTTAGATTATTTAAAACTCAACTGATACTGAATAAAATCATCAGGCATAAATAAAGCAGCCAGAAATGCTATAAAATAAGCCTTCAATTTTTGTGTAAAATAAAAGTGTGTTTTCATGCTCATACAAGCTTATAATCTTCTTCTGCCCTACTTCTCTGATCTCAGGAAGAAAGGATCAAATTCTTTTGCTTTTTTCAGTTTTGTCGAAATAGAAATCATAGATCTTAGGAGAAGGGGACAAGGAAGCGCAACAAAGGTCAAAGCTAAGGGCCAAGTGGACTGAAAAGAAAGCTGAATTCATTTTCCCGAATCCAACTGCTCTCTGGAGTTGGCTTATCAACGTCTTGTGTTGTAGTAGTAATGTAACTGTCACTCGGATCCATATTCCTCCTGCAAATAGAAAAATAGCCTGTTAATTTTAGGAAGAGTATAATTGTCACAAATCCCTCAGATTAAGGCCCAGTGACCGAAAGGAATGGAGGAGCACTCAGAGATGTTCAAGATTGAACTTGGATAATTTACTTTTGTCACCACCAGCAAATCCCAGAGCTGGATCTCTTGAAACTTACTGTGTTTGGTTTCAGTAGCACAGGGGTTAAGTTTTCTTCCAGCTTGCCCTAGGCTCTTCTCAGGAGCTGGGAAAGCAGTTCTCCCAATTCCCAAGTAAGTTTATTCAAGACAGCATAAGGCAGAGCTCAAATTCTTCTGTTGAGAACTCACCACTACTCAAACCATAAGGAAATCTAAAGGCTGCCAAAATGCTTCTCTGCTGCCGTCCCCCACCGAGAGAGATAGAAAGATTTACAGAGCAAACTACAGTGTATGGAATACACACACACACACACACACACACACACATAAATTTTTAAAAACCCTACCACTTTGTCTTATTTGCATGAACACAAATCACTTTCAACTTAATGCCAGAGAAAAAGGCAACATTCCCTGTGATGACTTGCTGAAAAGCTCACTGTATTTGTTTGATAATGGATTTTAGTTCATTGTCATGTACTTCACTCTTCATCAGCAGGAGCACTTCAGGGTAAAGAAACAGGCTTTTACCACACTGGAACAAAAGCTATATAAGAAAAAAAAAATCCTGAGCAGATGGAATATTATTTGCATTTGCACAAATAGTGCTTTTTAGCACAATTCGTATTTCTCCATTGTGAGCTTAAGTAAGCCAGATGTGTCTACAGCATGCTGCAGACGCAGAATCGGCTTTTTGTTTGTCAGACTCAGAGGTCCCAACCTTATGATATCTTTGTACTTGTATATCCATTAGTTTTATTTCAGTTACTTATCAGGAGGGAAAAGAAGGAAATGGCACTATGTATTTAAGAGGACCATTGCAGAGATGGCCAGATTAACTATTTTTTATTTTCATGAATGAGGATCAAATAGGTTTTAGTTATCTGAATGTCCATCTAGAGATCTAGATGATGATGTAAAATTAAAAAGCAGAATGTAAGTGCAATAAAATTCAGTTCTCTGTGATTACATTAAATAATCTTTGACATTTTTTCTTTATCTCATGGAATGTAGATCAACAAATTATTTGACATGATCGAATTAAAATAGAATTTTAGGTCTGAAAGGGATCTTGGACATTATTTTGCGCAATGCCCTCATTTTACAAATCAGGAAACAGGCTCTGGAACTGAAGTGACTTATAGGGAGTGGTACAAACAAGATTGACCCTTGGTCTCCTGACCTTGAATCCAATCCTCTATCTCTATATCAGCATTTTTAAAAATGGTTTACTTGGGCTCTAAGCTCAAACAGGTTTGATAATTTAGGCTTTGAAAAGTTAAACTAACAAATTTTTCTCAGCTGTTAGTGTGTGCCATCTGTGTTGGACCTTTCTAAGAGCAGGAAATAATAAAAGCCTTTTGCCCAAATTATTTGGGACCCCCTTTTTCCACAGTACATACCAAGGGTCACTTGTGTAGAATGTCCTTTTGGGGATTGCAGCAATGGAACACTACATCTCCTCTACAATGAAAAGACAATGAACCAGTTTAAATCATAGGAAAAACAGTGGATGACTTTGATTTCTGGTAAAGATAAAGATACTCTGTTTAATTAAAAACAATGAGTGATATGCATATTTTTTAAAGTAATCTCTATGTCCAATATGGGGCTTAACCTCACAACCCTGAGATCAAGAGTCACATACTCTACTGACTGAGCCAGCCAGGTGCCCCAAAAACAGAGTGATTTTTTTTTTTAAAAGATTTTATTTATTTATTTGAGACAGAGAGAGAGAGCAGGAGGGGAGAGTGAATCTGAAGCAGGCTCCGTGCTGAGTGCAGAGCCTGCCATGGGGCTCAATCCCAAGATCATGACCTGAGCCAAAACCAAGAGTTGGATGCTTAACCAACTGAGCCACCCAGGTGCCCCAATGAGTGATATTTTTAAAGATAGCTAGACACTGGTTTTTTAAAATTGGTTAATGTTAACTTATTTCATTTCTTAAACCTCTGCTCTCCATGTTATTCAGTATGTTTTATATGTAAATAGGTGCTCATCTCTCCATGCTGTTAGTGGAATGGTGGCTGCTTTCCACCTGTGTTAGCCCAGGGTCTAGTGGGTAACCTGAGGGCCATTTTTATTAGGCTTTGAGATGCTTTCATTCCTTTGTCCATTTAGTCATTCCATGATAGGATGGAGCCCCTATTCTGTATCAGGCACTATGTTGGGCATTGAGACTATAGAAGTAAGTAAGATAGAGCACTTCTCGAGGAGCTTACAGTCTAGTTAGGGAAAACCAAAAAACAAATTTAAGAACTAAGCAACAAATCTAAACAAGTAAACAAATATATCAAGAAAAAAAAGAAGTAGTTATGATAAAATATGTTATACTATATTCCATATCAAATCTTATAGCATACTTTCTGATATCATAATATACAATAAGTGCTTATAATAGTATGCCATGGAAGCAAATGAAAGGGTATATTATACAGACCAAGAGGTCAAGGAAAGCCTTCTGCATAAAGGTCTCAGCTAAGACCTGGAGAAAAACCAGATGTCAGCTGTTGCTAGGCACGGTGGGAAAGGGAGAAAGAAAAGGCATTCTAGCAACTAGAATGTACAAAGACCAAGAGGTCAGTGAGGACATGGCATGTTCTGGTGCTATGTTTCCATGTGCTGGGGCATAGAATATGACAAAGAGATTAGAAGATAAATGTCTAGAGAAGTGAGTAGATACCAAAAGATGAAGGTCTCATGAACCGTGTTAAGGATTTGAAACTTTATCCACTGAACAGTGAGTATAAGAAGCTTCTGAAGGATTTTACTTTGTCAGATTTGTTCTTCAGGATGATCACTCTGCTTGTTGTATGGACTGAAGGGGAGGGGGCCAGGCTGAAAGTACACAGACAAGTTAAGGGCTGTAAAGTCATTCAGGACAAAGATGGTGGAGAACTGAACACAGTAGTGGTGGTGCTGACAAGAAGTGGAGAGTTTGAAGAATATCAGGAGGCAATATATGCACTTCTTAGTGATGGGTGACTAGTGCAGACTGAGAAGAGAGAAGACTCTAGATGACTCATGGGGTTGGGACATTCATATGCCTCTTTACTTAGTTATATTTGGTTTAGGTTTTTTCTCTAACCGTCTGACAGCAAAGGAGAAAAAGTGCCTTTCCTGAGATCTGAAATGATAGTCACAGGGATGCAGAAAAATATTTGTGTTTTTTTCCCCCCTAAAAGCTGAAGTTAAAAGGAAAGAATTTTGTGACACCTGGGTGGCTCAGTTGGTTAAGTATCTGCCTTCGGCTCAGGTCATGATCCCATCTCAGGTTCTGGGATGAAGTCCCAAGTTGGGCTTCTTGCTCAGCGGGGAGTCTGCTTCTCCCTGTGCCTCTGCCCCTCCCTTCCCCTGCTCATGCTCTCTCTCTCTCTGAAAAATAAATAAAATCTTTTTAAAAAAAAAGAAAAGAATTTTTCTCATTATAAAAATAGAAATATTTGTATCTTACTAACTTTTTAACTATAAAGGAAGCACTTTAATTTAGGAAAGTACATAATCTACAAAAGTAGAAGAAATTAATCTGTCATTTCTCACTCAGAAATAGTTACTATTTTATTTTTATTTATTTTTTTAAGTTTTTTTTAGGATTAACGAGTGCTTAGTGTCTCTCACAAACAACTGAACATACAGTATTTATCATAGCCCATAAAGGAGGGGACTGCGAAAGCGATTTGGTATGAAATGAGCTTATTTTGTTATATAGTCAGTGGAGAAGAAATTGGATAATACATGATCAAACGTTGGACTTACATCCTTCCATCAAGGAAAAAAAGAAAGTTATTTTTCTTCCTCTCCCTTTCCCAGAGATGTTTCATTGAGATCCACTCCTTAACTCATTCCTTTTCCAAAATCTTGTGCAGATAGCTATCTCTTCTCTGCTCTTCCTTCAACAGCACCATTCCACTGCTAAATTATAATTTTCAAAGTGTTAAAAATACAAGGCTCATACTCTCATACAAATGACTTTCATACAAATAAAGTGAACACATAGCAAAAATTTTATTCAGCTCAGGGGTGTCTGAGTGGCTCAGTCTGCTTCTCCCTCTTCCTCTCCCTCTGCCCCTCCCTGCCCCTGCTCATGCTGTCTCTGTCAAATAAATAAATAAAAGATTTTATTTATTTATTTGACAGAGAGAGAGACACACACAGCAAGAGAGGGAACACAAGCAGGGAGAGTGGGAGAGGGAGAAGCAGGCTTCCCGCTGAGCAGGGAGCCCAATGTGGGGCTCGATCCCAGGACCCTGAGATCAGGACCTGAGCTGAAGGCAGACACTTAATGACTGAGCCCCCCAGGTACCCCAATAAATAAAATCTTAAAAAAAATTTTATTCAGTTCATTAATAGAAGGACTGTCATTGAAATAATTATGATCATATTGAAGGAGAATTTAAAAAGCAGAAATACGTACAAGTAGTTAGGAATGCAGAAATGAATATACCAGTAGATGGAAAACTGGTTAATATTCTTTAGGGCAAAAAAAATGGTATGTTTGAGGTTATCTTTTCTACAGGGCAAAAGTCAGTTATATCTCTACTGGATAAAATTTGTTTGCATTGCTATTAACAAGAATAATTTGCATTATCTTCATTTTTTTTTAACAAGTAAACTTCTACCTCTACAGAGTTGTGAAATAGTTTAGTTAATAGAAAGTCAATTCAGAGGTACTCTACATGGCTACAAAATCAAATAAATCCTGGAAAGTCCTAGGAGGACATTTAATAATTGCTTATGCCCTTTTCCAAGTCTTGGATATTTTTCCTTTTTTAAAGATTTTATTTATTTACTTGACAGAGAGAGAGACAGAGAGAGAGAGAGGGAACACAAGCAGGGGAAGTGGGAGAGGGAGAAGCAGGCTTCCCGCGGAGCAGGGAGCCCAATGTGGGGCTCGATCCCAGGACCCTGGACCCTGGGATCATGACCTGAGCCGGAGGAGGCAGATGCTTAACGACTGAGCCACCCAGGCGCCCCTTGGATATTTTTTCTAACACAATCATGACCTCCCCTTTGGTTATATACATTAAAAATTTTTTTTCTATTATTAAAAACAAACAAACAAACCTGTTCTTCTACTTCTACTTGTTTCACTTTCAAGTTACCTCCACATTTATTTCCCTTTATCAGTCAACTTCTTGCAAAAGTCATCTGGACTTCATATCCCCCCATCTCATTTACACAACAATCACTATAATCTCCTTTGAAACTCAACATTTCACTAGAACTACTACTACAAAGATCATCCAACTCCTATCTGTCCAATGTCATACCATAGTTTTCTAGAGCATTTGGCATTGTTCACCACTCCATATTTTTTGAAAGGCTCTTCTCCCTACTTTCCATGTCCCTGTTCTCTCCTGATTATCTTCTTACTTCTTTGACTTATACCTACTCATGCATGAATTCAGCACACATTTCCTGAGTGGCTGTCAGGTGCCAGCTACTTTGTCAGAAAACAGAGATACAAAGATGAGTGAGACACTGGAGAAGTCTAGGAAGTAGAAATAAATTTATAAACAAATAATATCTACTGTTAGTCTAGTGTTTTCCATGTGCTAGTCCCTGTACCAAAAGCTTTACACGTATCTCCTTTTTTCTCAAAATAACCTTGCAAGGAGGGTGTTTTCCTTTTTTTTACATAGGAAAAAATCATGACTCAAAAGAGGTTAGATAATTTGCCAAAGGCCACACAACTAGTGAATCATAGAGTAGAAATTCAACTCAGGTCTTTCTAAATCTGTAGTCTGGGCTCTTGTCCTCAGTGCTACAGAATAAAAGTATTATAAGAATTACAATAAGAATATTATTGTACAAAGTCCCAGGGGCTTGGCACAAAGGTTGAAGCATTCAGTTCTATTAGAGGACGAAGAATGGAAGATCCAACAAAACCTTGAAGCAATATTATGATTGTGTCGTGTCATTACAGATGAATATACATTCATAAGGTAGACAAAGGGAAAAGAGCACTCCAGAGGGAGGGAGCATGAACAAAGGCCCACTCTTTAAATACTGATGTTTTCACATCTAGCAGGTTCACCTTCTGCCATCTTTTATTTCTCACTTTATGGGCCGTCTGTGAACAGTTTCATCCACTTCAGAGGCTGTAAACACTAGTATAGATATATTAGTCTCAAGCCTATATATTTATTGTGATCTTCTTATGGATCACCAGAACTATATTGTTACTCACTGGATGGCTTTGTTTGGATATTCAACGTGCACTTTAAATGAAACATGATTTGTTCTCTTCCAGCCAGGTTTTCCTCCCATATATATTTAGATTAACCTGATTTCATAATCTTAGATTTCTTATGTTTCCTCAACATTTAAAATTCTTTGAAAAAAGATCACTAAGCACTATTATTTCTCTTTCTTAAAAAATCTCTTGATTTCTGTCTTTTCCTCCTATCCTGGCTGCTATAAGCCTTAGTTCAGGCTTTTATTATTTCATTGAGAATATAGCTTTCTAATGGAACAGAAGCAATGTAGCACATATATAGTAAAGTGGAAAGAATATAGGCTTTGGAATTGAACAAATCTTTAGAATACAATTTCCAACTCTTAATAACTAAATAAGTATGGAACTTATTTGAGTCATGATTTTCTCCCTCTATAGAATGGGGAATCATAATTCTACTTTTCAGGTTATTGTAAAGATTTAATATGATAATGCCTATAAAGTACCCAGCACCATGCCTGGTATGTAATAGGTGTTTAGTAAATGGCAGATATCTTTTGTATTTGGTTGCTGAGTGAAGTAAATGCAACTAAAAGACAAACAAAAGGAGAATAATACTGACACATGTAACTGGGAATTTCAAGGCACTGTCAATCCAGGGCTGACGCAACATCAATAGAGGTCTCTTTTCCTTTTACCTGTGTTCTTGTAATGTATTGATATCTATTTTACACAGACTCACTGTAATGGCCAGATGGCTGCTGGGAGCACTCAGCCTATATCCTTAGACTGTATTGACTGAAAGTATCCATGGGTTAAACCTCAATAAAGAACCCAAATTTGCTCTGCCTGAATCACATGCTTACCCATGAACCAATCATGTGTCCCAGGAAATAGAGCATTAACATTGACCCAACCTTTTGGCTCTGTGGGACATGGTCATTGACAGTCCCACAAAGACAAGTGGAGAGAAAGTTCTCACCAGGAAATGAATGCTTTCATGCAAAAACATGTCCACCATACCTCTCCTACCCAATCTCCTTGTCTCCAGCATTTCTATCAAGTATATCCTCCATGATATAAATGAATTATTTTTCTAAAATGTAGGGTGTATTATATGACTCTCAAAACCTTAAAAACCTGTACCTTACTTAGAGAACATAGCACCAGCTTCTTTATAGGGCTTCATATATGCACACTATCTGACTCCAACCAACCTTCCATTCTTTCCCACTGTGTACCAACAATACCATCCATTTCCTTAGCACACACTGAATTTTCCCTCTTCTCTTCGTCTTTCCCTCTTGGGCCTTTGCTGAAACTGTTCTGCTTAAAATGAACCTTTTCTCCATGTTAGCTTGGACTGCAGTGGAATTCATTCTTTTCGTTTACCCAGAACTCCTCTTCCTAAAAGAATCTACTTCTCTCCCATTGCAATGATGTGCTTCTGAAAGCTATGCCAAACACAGTAGTGCCCCAGTTTTGGCTACATGACCCAGGCCAGACAAATCATGCTTGTGGTTGTAGTGATTGATCCAAGGATGAGCCAGTAACTGAAGCTGGTCCAATTGGAGTCCTTCTTAGAATGAAGGTAGGTAAGATAGATACTCTTTCCTTGTGAGTCATTAATTTGGAACGACGTTTAGCCCAAAGCTGCCAGTGGCTGTGTCTCCTGATACAAAAAGAAAGCACACATGCAGAAGGTGACAATGAGGCAAAGTGTAAAGAAAATCAGGTAAAAGAGAGGTAGTTCCGATGTTCCAGTCCTTATTTTAATAGTGCCAATTCATAATTGCTTTATTTTTTTCCCTTAAACTACTTTGAATTGAGTGTCTATTACTTGAAAGAAGTAGTTTTCTAGGTCCTGCTTAGAAATTTCTTCCTCTGGGCAGTCTGTAAACCATACCATATAGACCTGTGTTATTATACAATTACCGTCTGTTTTTTATTTTTTTATTTTTATTTTTATTTATTTTTTTAAATTTTATTTATTTGACAGAGAGAGACACAGCGAGAGAAGGAACACAAGCAGGGGGAGTGGGAGAAGGAGAAGCAGGCTTCCTGCAGAGCAGGGAGCCCGATGTGGGGCTGGATCCCAGGACCCTGGGATCATGACCTGAGCTGAAGGCAGACACTTAATGACTGAGCCACCCAGGCGCCCCACTGTCTGTTTTTTAGAAGGTATAGTTAAGTATTTACCTATTCCACTATGGTCATTCATTCAGTAACATTGACCAAGTGTTATCATGTTTCCAACTGTGCTAGATTGAGAGCTTAACTCCTACCCCACTTAGCACATGGCCTGGTACACAGCAGATTAAAAAAAAATGTTTATTAAATTGAATTGCCAAAGGTCATTGAAAGAAGGGTTTTCTTCCCATTGTGACTGATAACATGTAGTTCTCTCTCCATTCCAAGCTCTGTAGTAGAATCACAAATAATCTAAAATATTTCACTAAAAATTTAATTTTTAAAAAAATATCTTAACTGGAGAACATGAGCTACATTAGAAACAGAAAAAGGTTAAGTTTTCAAATAACGAACTCAAGCCATTTCAATGTCTTACCTCTAAATAGCAGGTACAAATTGGTTTATTTGCATTTTCTTGGTTAATTACACATTTTGGAATGATCTTTCCATGTGGAAGTCATTGATAACAGGATCTAATTCCAGAGACCAAAGTGCCATTAGTTTCATTGAATTGAAGCATTTTCAGAGGTTGGAGTCAAAGCCTGGGAATTAGAAATCGTGGGTTTTAATTACATCTTGGTCACAGATTGGTTGTTTTCTTGGAAGCACACAACCTCAAAGAATTCAAGTGCATGTAAAATGAAGATGAGAATCTTTGCCTCCTTCAACATCAGACTTTTATGTCGTTTAATGAAATATTACCTAAAAACACCTTTGAATTCCTAGGATGGTATGCATTACTTGAATAGAATGACTGTTTAGCGTCATGAATGAATAGGTAAATTAAGGTCTCTGGTCCAGTGGAAAGCAAAGGTGTTTGTGAAGGAGGCACAGAAATAGAGAAGGGAAAAATGTTGGTTTGGATTGGGTGCCTGCAATACACTAACTGGGTGCTGGGGAGGGCTCTTTACTTATCTTTAATCCTTAGAAAATTTTTAGGAGGTAAGCAGAGAATACATTTTGCCCATAATGAAACTGAACCTCAGATACCCTAAGTAATTTTCTTTAGGGTCACACAACAACTGGATGATGGTCTGTGTGGTGGTTTTTGTAGAATTAATTATGATGTAAAAAGGCTATGCTATTGGTCTGGCAAACTAAGCCATTTACTTGTGACAATAAAAACTAGGCATCCATTTTGGGTATCTTTTCAAAAGTAGTGTTATACATTTTATTCTAATTATTGTCAGCAGTAAGGGGAACTTTGAACTTCAGAATGTTTTTGTTCTATTAGAGTGACTCATACATTTGAAGAGTTAGCCCTTGTGGGGCGCCTGGGTGGCTCAGATGGTTAAGCATCTGCCTTTGGCTCAGGTCATGATCTCAGGGTCCTGGGATCGAGCCCCGTATCGGGCTCCCTGCTTGGCAGGGAGCCTGCTTCTCCCTCTCCTTCTACTGTTCCCCTTGCTTGTGCTCTCTTGCTCTCTGTCAAATAAATAAAATCTTTAAAAAAATAATAAAATAAAAATAAAAAGTTAGCCCTTGAGTTTGTCTCTGGATGGAACTATAGGAATGCTGTGGGCAATGGTTCTCAAACACTAGGTTAGGCATTAGACTCACTTGTGGAGCATGTTGAAAAAACCAACACTGGATCCTTTCCGTGTGGACTCTGAAGACTCTGTGTGTGTGTGTGTGTGTGTGTGTGTGTGTGTGTGTGTACTCTCCTCTCTGAAATAGGAAGATAGTGATCCAAGAATGACAGGTTTCCTGTGAGAAGACTAAAGCCAATCCGGTAGAGATGCACGAAAGTGGGAAACACTACGAAATCTAGGGTCTCTTTAGGGTAACCCGGAGTCCCTAAATTCACTCTACAGTTGTGGACATTTCTAACTTGGCTTCAGAATTGACCTGCTCTTCATATAACCCATTTGGCAGAGACATTACCTGGTACTGACAGGTTCTCTTCTCTCATCTCAGAGCAGGGTTGAGTCAAAACAGCTAACGGAGGTGAGGAGACAGCATTGTGGGTGAATATGTGAAGCAGCTAAAGTGAGAATCCTTTGGCAACAAGCCAAAAACCATACCATTAAGGAGGCTGCACCCCTTTCAACCACCAGATAAGACAGGATAATACCTTCATGTTTCACTCGGCCAGTTCATAATGTGGCACTCGAAACGAAGCAAGTCTGTCAGGCTTGTGTCTGCATTATCTGATTTTCCCCACACTGCCCCTGCTGTCCCCCATTGTATCAGAAGTGCATTACTTGTTGGAGCAGTGAGGCTCAACCAACGTAGAGAGTGGGGCTGGGAGGATTATGGTGAAGAGCAGTGAGGCTCAACTAATGTGGGGAGTGGGGAGAGGCAGGGAGACGTACAACAACACAAGCTCTGCTTTGACTCACACGACCAAATCCAGTTGAAAAGCCAGTTCAGATTTTGGTATAACAACTCTATTGGCAAAAGACAGCAAGAATTTTCCCAAAGCTGTTTCTTTTGAATTTAGATAAAACAGTGTCAGAAGAATGGGAACGCCACCCCCTTAATTTGTTTTATTCAAAAGAGATTTAAGTGTGTGTGTGTCTGTGTGTGTATATACATGTGTATGCACTCATTCATTACTCCCTACATGGATACATGGAAGAAGTCTCTTTTGGAAATGGCCCTAGTGTGCTATAGGATAAAGCTATTTCACTGATATTTTTCTTGTCCGTAAGACACAGAATTTAACCTAATATTCCTTTCCCATGGAAACTGGCAGTAGTCAATATAGCCTTGGTGTCAGATGAGGATTAGGGTGCACGAGGGTCCACATTTTGATTCAAGGCTGTATCTATATGCAAAAGCAAACCGTCTGTGGTGTAATCAAAATAATCAGTATAGGCTGACTGTGGATTCTGAATAGTTCATAAAAATGGTTCATTATTAACCAATAGAGTTCTAATAATCACATTGATTATTAAAACTGGCCTTAGAAAACCACAGGGGTCATTTAAAATATTGACAGTTTAATAAGTTTAAATATTTCTGATCATACATGATGCCCTGCTTTTTTTTCATCTCCCTACTAAAGAAAAATTTAAATTCTTCAGGTGGGAATACCACTTAGAAAGTACATGGTAACTTTTAGTAGAGAACCTCAAGTGTACTTTTTAATGAACACTAAACAATACTAAACAGTAATAATAAAAACAGCTACCATTTATTGTATAACTACTATGTACCTGATAGAGTGGTGTTTAACACACATTATCTCAATTCTCCTAAAAGCCATATATTCTTAACGCTATATAGTATACCCTTTTTACGGATGAGGAAAATAAAGCCTGGAGAGTTTAAGGTCACATAGCTAAAATAAGGGGTGGGTTTAGGGATGGAACCTATAAAGGCCTGATCCCTGGAACCTGGCTCTTAACCATTACTCTATCCTAGAATCACAGACACCTTCAGCATAACCGGGAAATGTAGCAAGGGGAGTTAAATGGCTTGTCATGTTGAGTGAACTTTTCCAAATTAACAAATTAAGAGTTGTTCACTAGATCACATAAAAGCTTCATTAAAACAAATCAAGTCACCCTCCTTGCTTGCTAGCCCTGATACTAATAAAAGATGGACTAGGGAGACTAGATTTCCAGTTAAAATTTGTTCCAAGCATGGTTGTTCATGTAAACTTACATAATGTAAGCACCACCCTGCTGTCAAAAAGACCCCAGAGATATTCTATTAGATTCTCTTTATGTTGCATTTATTTATTTATTTATTTATTTATTTATTTATTTATTTATAGAGTGAGAGAGTGAAAGAGAGCAAGTGAGCATGCACATGCAAGCAGGGGAGGGGCTGGAGGAGGGACAGAGGGAGAGGGAGAGAGAATCTCAAGCAGGCTCCACATCCAGTGGAGCCCAACGCAGGGCTTGTTCTCACAGCCCTGAGATCATGACCTGAGCTGAAATTAAGAGTTGGATGCTTAACCCACTGAGCCACCCAGGCGCCCCTAAATTGCTCTTAAATTAAGAATTGCTATTTAGAAAATAAACATACTTTCATTGTAAAAACAGAACAAAAGAAAGAAAAATACAAATATATTCAAGAAAAAAAAATCACCCATTCATAACATAGAGGCCACTGTTTACATTTGTTTTTCTTATTATATTCTTCTAGTCTGTTTTTTGTCCCCACATATAAATTTTTATTTTTTTAAATAAAAATAGATCTACCCTAATATTGTTTTATTTACTGTCTTTTCTTATCAACATATTAATATATGATTCCGCAGCCACAACCTAGCTTTACATCGTTTAAATTGTGAAACTTTGGGAAAATTGCTTAATTTCTAAGTGCCCCAATTTGCTTTTCTGTAAAATAGAGATAAGAGTAATTTATAATGCTGGCATAAAGGTTCATTTTTTTTTTTTTAATTTTTATTTATTTATTTGACAGAGAGAGACACAGCAAGAGAGGGAACACAAGCAGGGGGAGAGGGAGAGGGAGAAGCAGACTCCCAGCTGAGCAGGGAGCCTGATGCGGGGCTCGATCCCAGCACACTGGGATCATGACCTGAGCCGAAGGCAGACGCTTAACGACTGAGCCACCCAGGCGCCCCGAGGTTCATTTTTAATATATGAAAAATGCTTAGAGCAGTAGCTGGCACATAGTAAGTACCACATAAATATTTGGTAAATGAAAAAATAAATACTGGAGCAAAGGATATACATTTTTCTTTAAGGATTCTGATACCAAATTACCTTCCAGAAAGATTCTACCAATGTATAGTCCTTATAGCAGGATTTATATCCATTTTCCTGGATATAAATCCAGGCAAAATTGTTAAAAGCATGGGAGATCAGTCTACCTTATCTCAAATTCTGGTTTATTACCCAGTAGCCATGATATCTTGGAATATCTTTGACCATGCTAAGCTTCATTTTCCTTTTCTGTAAAATGGGAATGACAATAAATATCTACTTCACGGGAATGTTGTGAGGCTATGATGAGATGATCTAAACAAGACGCTTAGTATAGTGCCTAGCATAGAAAAAGAGATCCATAAACCTATGTTTGTAGTCTCTCCATTTATAAAGATGAGAAAAATTAGGACCAGAAAGTATATTATCCACGGCTGAGGCACTAAGGTAATAGGTCAAAATGACACAGGAAATCCAATGCAAAAGGAAATATCTGGCTCCAGGTGATACATTTTTATGTGCATGACTGACCAGTATACATATCTTTTAAGACAGATTTTCAGGATGCTTTCCTGTGGCTAATGCTCAGCATATATTAATTAGTGACACGGACAGTGAGGGCAGAAAGTATGCTCATTAAACCTGCCAGAGTGAGGGCAGGAGGGAGTGAACTTTATCCTGAGAGGAAGAACCAAGAAGACATGATTCTACAAGGAAAACCAGGGCACAAAAGGTGTATTAGCCAGTCTGTGCAAAAAAAAACTTATGATGAATATAATTCTACAGCTTAAATTAACCTGGGAGACTTGATTAGATAAACTGAGGACGTGGTGGTAGCCTGCTCTTTTTGGGCAACACTGGTCAGCTTTCTATAAGTAACAAGGTGGACTGGGTTGCCTAATTAGAGATCGTCTTGCAGAGTATAGGACGTCATCAGAGGAGACCTACAGTACAAATGGCTGGAAAGATAAAAGAACCTAGCATTATTCACTCTGAGGAATTTAAGTCAGACAATTTTGTTATTCTTTCAAGTACAGGCAAGACTCTTTGAGAGGAAAGTGTACAGTTAGTTGTTTATTTCCACTTAGAATAGAACTACGGGAAGTGGATTTCAAACTGCAGCATGAGAGATTTAAGTTAGAATGATTGAAAAAAATTTATTAGTAGTGTGAATTATAAAACATTGCAAGTGATTACCAACGAAAGCTATGTAATCTCTTCAGAATTATAAAATAGGACTTTTTTTGTATTGGTTTTAAATTATTTTAGTGGGTATTAACTAAAGGCAAGAGAATAGGCTGGGTAGACTGTCAAGGTTCCTTTCTATGATTTGATGATAAAAAAGACTTGATCCTATAAAGATTGCTCTGGCTTCTTTTCTATTGCAGCTACCCAAGGAACAGCTGTTGCCTTGACAACAAGGGACATTCTTAGGTTCCTCATATGCTAATAGGAAAACGGCCAATTTTCTTGTTCATAAAAGAAAACTGTTGGTTAATGTGTGCATCTCTCTCTCTCTCCCTTTTTCTCCTACCATTACTAGCCACCCTTACATGAACCTCAGTGAGAGGTAGAGTTAAAAGAAAGAGGGTAGAATAGTTTGTATTTTCAGAAATCCTCACTGAAACTTAAGAAACTCATTCACAAAGGAGTTTGGAGTAAGATAATGACATGGGAATAACAAGAAATCAGCATTCAGTGTGTGGAGAGGAAAAACAATGGATAGCATAAAATTCTTAATCCACAGTAGAGTACAGGCGAATACACTGAACAGATTCCGAGAGGAAAGACTGAGGGTTCCTTCACAGCTGTCTCAACACTGATGACATCTGTCAGACAGTTTCAAACAACCACTTCCAGCTATCTAGGTACATGTATACACAGACATCATCGACTTTGGACTGAACTGAGTAGATTGTATGTGAATAATAATATAGAATGTAGCAGAAGAATAGTAGTTACTTCCACACCCAATTCACTAAAGTAATAGGCAACAATTAGTTCTCCCAGGGCAAAAACCACGGAATAATCCCTGCTTTCTCCTTTGCTACCTGAAATATGGCCAAATGCAGGCTAAGAAACAAATTGACAGCTGATAAAAAGTGCTTTGAGTAAACTTCCTCATACATTATGTGGAGAGCTATATAGCTCATTGAATAAAGAAGGCCACCTCTCTGCAGTGTCTCTTAAAGCCTTAACTATAAAAAAGCCAAGTTACTTAGCCTAGTGGAGTGGTGCTTTTCCCATATTGCAGCATGGGAGGTGCAAGCTGCAGCCCCATACTAGCCTTGTTTTTATGCTGTGCTCACATGGATGGTGTGTACGGCATCATGACAAACACACATTTCCCTGTATCTTACCCTACATTTTTCTATATAGGAGTTATATGGTGGGCATATTTTTTTGTTTACTGTTTCTACTACTCCCCTTTACCTCTCAAGGATTTTGGGGGGAGTATTTTTGTTTAGGGGCACCTGGGTGGCTCAGTTGGTTGGGCGACTGCCTTCGGCTCAGGTCATGATCCCGGAGTCCTGGGATGGAGTCCTGGGATCGAGCCCCGCATTGGGCTTCCTGCTCCGCGGGGAGCCTGCTTCTCCCTCTGACCCTCTCCCCTCTCATGCTGATTCTCTTTCTCTCTCTCTCTCTCTCTCTCTCTCACTCTCAAATAAATAAATTCTTTGAAAAAAAAAAAGAAGTATTTCTCCTACTCATTGTAAAGATATAAAAAGGTTTAGAAAAGAACAAAGAAGGAAATGAAAGAACCTTTGTATTGTTTTGAAGAACAATACTGAACGCAAAGAAGCCCATTATCAATCCATCACCAGTATTTCTTTTACTAACTGCCGGGACAGCATAAGACACAGGATCTATACTTCCTCTCCCTGTCTTTCTGTGTCCATCATGGACCCTGGAGAGTAAGAACACTGATGATGTACACAAACATGCAGGTACCTGTAGGTGTTACTATGTACTCTGATGACTTAAAGAGTGGGATTGTCAAGCACATGGGAGAGTATAGAAGGCTTGGAAAGCTAGGCAAAAACACATTTACAGTTTGACAGGATAATTTTAAGGTTTTGAAAACTTGGCTATTTGTGGCACAGTACTGCTGGCGGATGTTGGAACTAGCTTTTCTCATCCCAAGCCCACTGGTCCCTGACATTTCCCACAGGATGAGAAGAACATTTTCATGGTTAATCCTGCCTCCAGAGAGTCACAAAGTCTGACTGCCTGCCTCTTGTCTTTTTTCCTATTTCAGATCCTCATTACTGATCTCTTTTCTATTTATCTCTCCCAATCAAAATTATTTGATGTATCCCTATTATCCACAAGAAAATATTTTTGTGGCCTTGTGCCTTTCAACTTTCCCTGCCTCATCTCATGTTCCTCTCGTAGGCAAATGCTATGCTACAAAAGTCATTCCATTCCCCATTCAGCAGTGTCGAACTACTTGTAAATTCCTCACTTCCCTTCACCTCCCAGGTTCAAGATTTTCCACAACTTTTTTCCTCAACTTTTCACCAGGAAGCTTTGTATCCACATCTTTGAAGTTACAGGTAAGGCCCTATTCCAATGGGGTGACTCATCTGTTCCCAACTGCCTACCACCTGGAGACAGACATGCTTTCCCCGAAGAGTCCTGATAGCTTTGCCAAACTGTGTGCACTTGGTCTGATTTAGTTAATTTAATGGAAGTTCTGGAAGGCAACTTCCTTCTCTGTTCTGTTCACTGATACATGTCCCTGTCACTTACCATAGGGAGCATGTCACACATTAGGTGCTCAAAGACTATACAATGAATGAATGAATGAATGTATACCGTGTACCTAATGCTTGGAAGCCAGGGTTAAATAAACTAGACACTCTCTGACTTACATTGCTTATAGTGTAATAGGGGACATGGAGAAGTAAAAAGTTTAAGTGCCACAATAGTGAAAACATGATGCTGGGGAAGCATGAATAGGTCAGGGAAGTTTGACATTAGATGGACAAATTTGGGAAGAGTGCCCAAGCAGAAGAAACACATGTGCCAAGGCTTGAAATGGGAGAGACCTTGAGGAAAAGTAAACAGATTCATTTGAGCTAGAATTCCCAGTGTGAGGTGAGGGAGAGTGAGAGATGAGACTAGGGAGGAAGCAGGACTTAGTTCATGAGGGCCTTATAAGCCATGCTAGGGAGGTCACCGAGAGCCAAGGAGAGGTTCTTATTGGGAGGGATGATGTACTGAGATTTGAGGTTTAGAAAAGTCATTTTGGCTGAGGTATGGAGATGGTTTTAGAGAGATTATGAGTTATGAAGGCAGTTACCAGTTAGGAGGCAGCTTCTCTACTTAATGGTTGGTTTCTGTACTTAACGGTAAACTCTTTGAGGGAAAGATAACCACTTTTTCTATTTTGTAACTTGAAGGCTAGGTCAGTGTTTTAACAAATGCGATGTGTCTTTTATGAATGAAGAACTCTACTTATGTTCATTATAATACCTCAGAAAGACAAAAACAAGCCACTTCCTTTGAGAAGTTGTGTCCCTTGTGGCTCATGTAGTCATTGGATCCATGTTACTGTTTCCAGGTAAGCTAGTTACAGAGGAGATTAGTGGCACCACACCCTGACCTTGCTCTCAGTAGGTATGTAAGTTGATTTATATTACCTTACCTTATCTAGAACTATTTTTTTTTTCTGTCTTTTTCATTAAGAAGTCATTCCTGGATTAAGATCATGGCTTTTTCATGTTGTGTAGCCCTAGGAATAACCAATTCAATTTTGCCTCCATGAGTTTGTTCAAGGACTGGTCAAAGAGTTAATGAAAACATGAATGAAGGAAAGCATAAATGACAAAATAGTCATCTAAAAGGTTACATCTGACTTTCCTGTATTTGTATTAGAATCTGGTCCTTAAAGTGATCTAATTCACTGAATAAAACCATTCTATTAAGCCTTTGGTCAGCAGATTATTAATACCTATATTATGTATAGAACTCTAAAATAAGTGACTGCAGCTCTCATTTTTCTTTGGATACAATGAAAAGAGTAAAAAAAAACTTGAAAGAATGTAAAAGGACATTATGCAATCACATCACAGTTAACTAAATCAAAATTTAATACAATAAACTAATACAGTACTGAAAATGTTCTAATTTTTAAATTAGTAGTTGATGTCCCCTTATTCTTGGTTTATAATACAATGATTTCAAAGCGTTTTGGATTTGTGAGCTAATAGCATTGCAATCTGCATAGTAAAGGCGACAAAAAATACATAACTTCTGATTCAAATTATATGCCCAGTTTAGTTCTTGTGTTTATAATACATAAGTAACATAAATTAACTGTTCATAGGTTGCTGGGTGATATGGGATTATTTGTGCTGATACCTAAATAGAGTCTCTACTTTTATAAAGCTTTCAGTTTTTGATGATTCACAAAGAAACAATTTGTGTGGTTAAGCCTAATTGCTGATTTAACAATAAACTTTATCTTTACAAAAATTTATATACCTAAGTTTTTTTCCATGTTATCTTCTTAAATGGTAGATTTATGTGTTGATCTACCCATTACAATCTTAAATTTAAGCTTTCATTGTTAATTATTATCATTGTTATGGCTGCTTCATAATAATAGCAACTAGCAATATTTAGAAGAATAAGAGGGATTCTGATTTTGCATCTGGATGTTTTTAATGTGCTGAGACAGAATTCTGTGTGACATTGAAGATTTTGTCATTTTAGAGTGAGAATGAGCTGAGAAAAAAAAAACAACTGTTAATGGATTGTTAGGTTGGTATTTGGTCCACAGTTATTTGGGGGGGTGGGGATTTCTTAAGTACGTCTTTAATGCTACACCCAGAGATTTGGCTCAGATGTCAGGAATAATGAGCTTCATTATAATAGTAAACCTTGATGAGAGTTCTGGCTAAAAAAGAAAGAGAGAAAAGATTAAAAAAAAAAAAAAAAAAGAAGGCATTTGTGGTACTTTACATATACAGACATGTAGCACCATCTACTGGATTAGAGTAAATGAATAAAATCTGTAAAATATGTATTTCCACTAGCAAAAGTATGAACCCATGAATATCAGAGCTTCTTATAGTATTGGTTTAGTCAATTCTTTGGTTTTGAGGTTTGTTTTTCTGATAGATGAGAATACTTTGATATAAAGGACCTTCTTTTTCCCTTTGTCCTTGCAGGTGAGAAATAGTCACAGACGACTGTTAGCAGTGATTTAAAGTTACCCACCTACAGCAATTGACTTTTATACCTGCGCGTGCGCGCGCGCGCACACACACACACACACATGCCCCCTCTGAGTACCAAACTCAATTATATAATATTTTTTTACAAGGCAGTGGTTGCAATGGGCTAAATACATTTTGTGAACATGTATTTCCTAGAAAAGGATATTGGAAAGCCTGTAATTAGAGAGGTCTTTCCTCTACTATTTCTCTGTAGTAGAAAATGTTTTATTTAACTATAGTTGTGGCCCCCTGTTACCAGGAGAAATAAATCTTTAGGAATAATCTATTCATTAATTTAGCAAGTATTAAGTGATTACTGTGTTTCAGAAACAAAGATAAAAACATTAAAAAAAAAGGAACAGTGATTTCAAAAATACTGCATAATATTGGTCTGTGATGTAAATGTTCCTTTGTAAAGACTTAAATCCATCTTTTTCATTAACAGCATCCAACAGAGCAGTGAAATATCTGATTCAGCCCTTGTGAAATGTATACGTCTGCAAGATGTTGTAGATACTGGTCAGTATATTCGCCACTAAAAATATATTTTGTATAGGTAAGGAAATTGAGGAACAGGACAGGTATGAGACTCCTCTGACATTTTTCCAATAAGACTGTTATGTCATTATCCAGGTCATTAACTATTTCATAATAAATGGATTTCCTCAGGAGGGAGTGAGTACCTAATCAGTAGCAGCACAGAAGGATTGCACATTGCTGAAGGGCATGTTGTAGCCCCAGGCAATCTTGGAAGTTTCTTCTGAGTTTACATAAATGCTCTGAATCTGAATCATATGCAACGATTTAAGAATGAATTGCATAAAAGAAAATCTGAAAAAATGGAGACATTTACCATTTTTCTGGGTAGGAAGACAATAAAAAAAGTTTCAGTTTTTTGAAATTATTATGTATATTTAGAGAGACTTCAGTGAAATTCCTAGGATTCTGAGTCCTCCTCTTTTTTTTGGAGGGAGATGGAAAACTTGACAACTTGACTTCAAGGAAGTGTTTGAGGGTAGACAAGAATAGTTGTGATGGTGGTAATAGCTGTTGTGGTTGGCCCTACCATATTAAGAAGCTGTGCTACTCAAAACTGTGGTACTTTTATAGAGGTAGATAAATACATCAGTGAAATACCACATATCCAGAAACATATCTTTGTATATATGAGAATTTAGTATTTAAGGGCACATTTCAAATCAAAAAGCAAGATATTTATTTAATAAATGGTGCTGAGAAAATTATTTGTTTTGAGAGAGAACTATGAATCTACTTTCTTCTCATACACAAACATAATTTTATGTGCATTAAATTTTAATATATAATTCTTTTTAAAAAAGATTTTACTTATTTATTTGTTCATTCATTCATTCACTCGTTCATTCATCTAGAGAGTGCGAGTAAGGAGGACAGGCAGAGGAAGAGGGAGAGAGAGAATCTCAGGCAGACTCCACCCTGAGTGCAGAGCCCGACACAGGGCTCGATCCCAGGACCGCAAGATCATGACCTGAGCTGAAATCAAGAGTTAGATACCCAGCCAACTAAGCCACCCAGGCGCCCCTTACTATATAATTCTAAGAATACTAGAAAAACTTTTGGATATCATTTTTATAGTCTTCTGGAAAAGGCTCGCCCTAGTGTGGTGTAAAACAAAAGTTATCGAGGAAGACTGATAGATTTAATTACAAACATTTAAAACTCCTCTTTTTATTCATATTGATTCTTTCAGCAGATTTTTATTGAGCACTACCAGGTACAGGTATTGTTCCAGTTTCTGAATATAGGGTGAACAAAATGCATCTGGTTCCTACTGTCATGCATATTGTAGTCTAATGGCAAAGATCAAAAATAAGTAAACAAGCAAATAAAAACATTAAATGCCAATTGTAGTGAGTTGTCTGAATGAAATTGCTAAATGTGAAAATTTTGCTTTAAGAAAGAATAACAGGAAAAAGCTATGTTGGATTAAATGTGCAAGGAAGATCTCTATAAGGAGGTTATATATAAACTGAAGACTATGGAACCCTGAAGAATACTATAGAACCGAAGAATATACAGAACTATAGTCATGGGAGGAAAATGTTCCAGGGAGAAGGATCAACATATATGAAGCCCTCAAGTCTGGAAGACACCTTAGTTTTTTGAGGTTCTAACAAAACAATTTTAAAAAGCCAGGGTAGCTGAAACATAGTGAATGAGAGGAAAGATGGCAAGAGATGACGTTGGAAAAAACAAGCAGGGATCAGATCACGTAGGACTTTGTAGACAGGTTAAGGAGTTTGGATTTAATTCTAACTAAGCCAAAAAGGTCAGGCATGTTTTTATAAAACTAAACATATACACCTTACCCTATGGTTAGCATTTGTATCCTTTGGTATTTATCTAGGAAAAATAAAAACATATGTCCTTGAAAAGGCTTGTACTGAGAGTATGTTAATAATTATGGAACTAGTTTAAATGTATATTGAAGTTGAAGAAATAAGTAAATGGATGATGAATAGTGGGAGTAAGGTTTCTCACTGTCAGAAGGAAAGTTTCAAATAAGAAGGGCAGGCTAGAATGAACTCTGTGGTACTAGATTGGAGTCAGAGACATCAGTAGGTACCAATGTTTAGCTTATACAGGTAGATAGATACAAAGACAATAATATATATGTATGAATTCTTGGGTTAATATACATACATATGTTATCTAATTCTGTCTGCTGAGAGGACCCAGAAATAATGACAACCCCATAGCAACAAACATACCCAGAGCCCAGATCTTGGTTTCTAAATACCATTCTCCACCAAAAGGAACCAGGGCTCCTTGGAGAAATGGCTAATTCTTAGGCTGGGTAAGGAAAAAAACCAAGATGATCCTGGGGCATTTTGCAATGCCAGAAAGTAAAGAGGTGCTCAAAAGGATGAAGGCGTGTCAAAGAGACAGGGGCCAATGGCTCAATCTGGAACAAATTGAGCAACAAACAGCATAGTTTGGAATCCAAAGTATAAAGTATATATTAGTCCATAGTGCTATTAATTAATAATTGAATAAATAAATGGAGAAGAGATAATCTTACCTATGGAAAAATTTCAAATAATATATGTAGGTACTCCCCTTTTAGGAGGTAGGGTATAATCTCCCTCCTTGAGGGCAGGCTGAATATTGAATCACTCAGAGTTTGGAAAGGAAAATAGTTTTAAAATGGGGTGAAATAGGGGCGCCTGGGTGGGTCAATTGGTTAAGTGTCTGCCTTTGGCTCAGGTCATGATCCCAGGGTCCTGGGATCGGGCCCCGCATCGGGCTCCCTGCTCAGCGGGAAGCCTGCTTCTCCCTCTCAGTCTGCCTGCCACTCCCCATGCTTGTGTGTGCGCACTCTCTCTTTCTCTCTGTCAAATAAATAAAATCTTTAAAAAAATAAAGTGGGGTGAAATAGATAAAGGGGACCAAGAGTACGCTTATCTTGATGAGCACTGAGTAATATACAGAATCGTTGAATCATTACACTGTACACCTGAAACTAATATAACACTGTATGCTAATTATATTTTAATTAAAAAAAAAAGAAACCTGGCAAATGCTACCTTAACAAAATGATCAAGATTAAAATCACCAGTGATGTCATGAGAACATGTACTCACTGATATGATGTGATGAGAAGTGCACTTCACCTCTATGGGTTTCTTTCCTAAAACCCATTACTCTGTCCTAATTATGAGAAAACCATCAGATAAACCAAATATCATTCTACAAAACACCTGACCAGTACTTCTCAGTTCTGTCCAGGTCATGAAAAACAAGAAAAAACTGAGAACTTGTCACAGACCAGGGGAGACTAAGGAGACATTACAACAAAATGCAATGTGGTATGCTGGATTGGATGCTGGAATAGAAAAAGAACATTGAAGAAAGGACTGGATATGTTGAGGACGCAGCTGCATTAGTGCAGTGAGAAATGATGATAGTCCGAATTGGAGTGATGGCAGTGAAGATGGAGAGAAGTAGAATCAATATAGACTTGAGGGTAGAAGTGAGATGTCATAGTGATGTATTGGAGGTGGAAGGTGAGGAAGAGGAAGGAGTCAGTAATGACAGCTAGGATTTGATTTTGTACAGCTGGATATATGGCTTTGGTTCTACTGTGCTAGGAAAGACTGAGAAAGAGGTTTGAAATATGTGTGGGATGAAATCAAGAATTCTGTCTTGCACCTGTGTATTAGGTTTGAGGCATCTCATCTAGGACACATCTCAGTGGAACTGTCAGATAGGCGGTTGGACATATGTTTAGTGTAGAAGAGAGATCTGGGATACAGAAATACTAATGGGAGTCGTTAAAGGAGTCCATGGTACTTAAAGCCATGAAAATGGATATGATCACCTAGGAAGCAAGTGTAAGAAGAGAAGAATAGAGAGGCAAGCTTTGGGTCTTGAAGAATACCAATATTAAGAAGCCAAACAGGACAAAATAAAGCAACAAATGAGACTGAGAAGGTTACCGGGAAACTGATAGTCCTAAAAAGCCATGAGAAAAAAAGAGGGAAGGAATAGCTGAGCTCAATGCAGCGCATAGATCTGGCGAGTTGATGCTAAACTTCCCATTGGAATATGAAGCATACTAATGGCAACAAGAGCAGTTTCTGAGGTGGTATGGCAAAATATACCAAAAACAAAGTTTTAAAACCCCCAAAAAACAGATTGGGAGAAAAATACTGTTCATACACACATGTCACACACAAGCATGCAGAAAGAATACTGTCCATAAAATAGAAAGCACTATTATAGTTCAAAAAGAAGAGACAACCTAAGGAGATGGATGGGCAAAGGATATGATACATTTTATTTATTTATTTTTATTTTTAAAAATTCCAATATAATTAATGTACAGTGTTATGTTAGTTTCAGGGGTACAGTATAGTGATTCACCAATTCTGAACATCACTCAGTGCTCATCATGATAAGTGTACTCTTCATTCTCTTGACCTGTTTTAACTATCTCCCACCCACGTCCCCCCTGGTAACCATCTGTTTGTTCTCTATTGTTAAGAGTCTTTTCTTGTTTGTCTCTTTTTTTTCTTTGTTCATTTGTTTCTTAAATTCCACATATGAGTGAAATCATATGGTACTTGTCTTAGGATATGATAAATTCTTAGCAGAAGAAATGTGATGCTCAGTCTCATAATTTAAAAATTGGCAATAAACAACAAGATACCATATTTTTCTCTTTAGGTTATAAAATATTACTTCATAATGTGCAGAGTATGCAAGGATACTGCCATATTCTGTTGGTATATAAAGACATTTTCAAAGAATTCAGTAGTATCTATCAAAATAAAATTGCTTATATATGTTTTCCATTAATTTTACTTCTGAGAATAGGTCATGCGGAAACACATATGTGTGCAAGGTTATCTCTTATTCACCAAATCAAAAACACTACTGATTGAAATATGTATCCCAACTTTAGAGATATTCAGATGTGAGAATAAGTAGACCCCAGACTTGATGAAATACAGTATTATAAAAATGTTCATTGTAGCATTGTTTAAAAAGTTAAAATTGATGGATAATACTGAAGTTTAAGCTGCCATTAAAAGACCAAAGAGCTAATGTACTGATATGAAAACATGGCCACTATTGTTTTTTTTTTTTTAAAGATTTTTTATTTATTTGCTAGAGAGAAAGACGGCCAGAGAGGGAACACAAGCAGGGGGAGTGGGAGAGGGAGAAGCAGGCTTCCCACGGAGCAGGGAGCCCGATGCGGGGCCGATCCCAGGACCCTGGGATCATGACCTGAGCCGAAGGCAGACGCTTAACGACTGAGCCACCCAGGCGCCCCGGCCACTATTGTTAAGTGATAAAATGAATCTGCAAAAGAATATTTATAATATGATTCTATTTCTATGGGAAAAATTAATATATCTATGTATATATAGCTTTACTTAAAAAAATACTGGTAGGACACATGCCAAACAGTGGCAAACTCTTGGGAATGAGATTAGTGGGAGGTGAAAGATATCTTTTCCTTTTTCTTTATACATATATGTATTTTTCTTTTTCTTTCTTTCTTTTTTTTTTTTTACAAATATCACATTATTTTTGCAAAACCATAAACCTCTTCATATTTTAGCCTGAAAAATCTGATTTGGATGAAGTTGATCTACTTGGGAATGCAGTAGTTAAAAGAGTAACATCTACCTTAGCGTTTTGGGATTAAATTGAGTATTTCATGGTCAGCAACAAGGCTTGTAAAACTTCGGGTTTTGTTTCCAAGTCTAGATCTGAGTAAATTCAAGTCGAGTTATAATAGTGGGATTCTAAAAGTGGCAACTGGATGATATGGAATGCTGTGGTGATGAGGTGGAGAAGCAGGAATATCGTTTTAAGGCAGAAATGTAGAATTAGGAGAATGTACGGACATTTTGTACAAAATTCAGCATTGTACAAAATTCCTGAAATTCAGGAAATAGAATCCATGAGACGTGAGGAATGGGACTCTTTGCATGGATTTGTCTGCCAGACTTCTGATGTCCTTGGGGCCTGCAGGAGAACACAGCAAAGACAGCTGCAGTCATGGATTTGGCAGCTCCAGCTAACACAGAGGGGTGGATCAGCAGATTGGCACAGGCTGAGGCAGCTGCCTCAGTATTCACATTAGTAATGGGGATGAGAAATTAGAAAAGAATGTTTAAGACATATGGACAGAACAACACTAATAATTTTAGGAAGCAGCATTGCCATAACAAATCTCCAGTATAAATAACTATATGCCATCTCAATATGTGCTGGTTACTAACATTTTCATTAGTAGGAATGACTAAACTATTATAAAATAAAAGATCATCTTTTATAAGGTTATTTAAGCTATAAATTTCCATTATTCCACACAGGTTGAAATCCCCCCCTACAAGCTGTCTTTCTCCACCACCACCTTGGGAATTTAGGCATTGCAGAAGTGAGGGATAAAATGCTGTGCTAATTCTACCCCCGACAGAAGATATTTCTAAGAATGTTGTATATGTGAATAAGTACAGTGTTATTTACAGTGAATGATGTTTCGCCACACTGTGCTGCATTTAATATACTCCATAAAGGCACATATATAAAAATTCTTTCTAAAGATGGTAGTTGTATATATCAATAAATATAGTATTTCAGTGAAGGAATGTGTTCATTACACTTTGATGCATGGAATATACTATAGATAGTCAAATGTATAAAAGTTGTTTCTAAGAATAATAAAATTTTATTGCATCTGAGTAATGTCATTCAGTGAAATAATATATATCACATGCTACATTTAATACATCTATAAAGTATGTATAAAATATTTCTATGGTGATAGAAGATAAAAGATAAATGCTTTTAAGAATACAAAAAGCTAATTATAGTCTTTGAGACTCTTTGAGACTAGAGAAACAGTCCATAAGATTAAATATATGGAAAACCATGTAAGCACAAGGAGACAAAACTATAAGATTTCAAAAGTATAGTAACAAACCAATGGTAAAAAGACATTTTCAGGACAATTGAAATGGTTATGAAATGATATTCAAGAATTTTGATATTGTTAATTTTGATAGATGTGATAATTATACTGTATTTATGTTAGAAAGTATTGACTGTTAAACATTAGTGATGCATGCTCAAATAGTTGGGGATGAAATGTCATGAGGTCTGCGATTTTCTTTAAATGGCTTCAGCAAAAAATATAGATGAAGTGAATGTGGCAGAATATGTTAAATCAAGATAATGAGTATGTGGGCATTCATCATACCCTGCTCTATTCTTTTTTCCCACATCTCACCCCCCCTTTATTCTTTTTTATATTTAAACTTTTTATAATAAAAAGTGTAACAAAATAATGGTAAAATAAAATTCAAAAGGGCAAAAAGGCTACAGACAGTTGCTTATTGGATAAGCAAAATTAATTTAAGCTCATGATGCTGTAGTAGAGGTATTTCAGCCAAGAACATTTCTCATGACAGACAGTATAGTTTGTAGTAGGAGATCTGTATCCTGGTTCAAGTGCTGCGACTTTAATCGCTTCACTTTAGGGAGCCTCAGTTTTCTTAATCTGGAAAATGAAATGATTAGATTAGCTGATTGTTTTATTCTTTCCAGTTCTGAGATGCTATAGAACAGAAGCTGTAAACTCTAATGTCTACCAGTGCGAAGTAGGTAATTCAAATTACTGAATTGGTGAAGTGCTTGCCAGTCTAAAGGGGGCGCCTCTTCAGCCGAATAATGCCTTCATGATAATGTGGGCTCAGTGTTTCCTTTTTCGAGATTAGGAAGAAATACAGATTTCTGTGGGAAAGAGAAGATTTGTGAATGTTAACAAATGAAAATGTAAAGAGAAAAATAAGGTGTAGGAGTGGCGAGGGAGAGACCACCAAACTCTGCGCCCCAAGTTTGCCATCTCTGCGCAGTCCTCGTCCGCGGTTAGCTAGGACGCGCTGCAAAGGGCAGATGAGCATTGTGAAGAAGACCAGGAGATTAACACAAACATCGAAACACACATCAGCGATTCTAAGGGATGAACTGTGCTTCGGAAATGCCAGTCTACTTCAGCCTACGAGATTTCATCTACGGAGGAAACTCAACAAACACCACTTGAAAGTCGGCTTTACGGTTTTCTTTAGCTCTCATCTGCGCGCGATCCGGCAGTTGCGTGGTGCACTGCCATTCCCGTACCCCGTGTAGCCTGGAGACCGCAGGCGCCACCGACTTTACACCCTCCAGGAGCGCTCCGGCGGGACGACCCCAAGCCGCAATTTGAGGGAAAGTTATGCTGGCGCCTTGCAACCCCAGCGAGTAAGTGCTTCGCTTCTCTGGGAACTCAAAAAGGAAAAGCTGCTCGTGATCTAGGGACCGAGTTCTCAACCGGAAGTTTTGCCTTGCGGCTTGAGCACTTCCTGTTTGGTAACTAAGGGCGCGGGACGGTTGCTAGGGCTGCGGTGGTAATTACAGGGGAGCTTTGCGGGTGCCGGGGATTGCCTCGCGTGCTGCTGCCGGGCTCTACGAGCAAGCGGATCTTTCCTCCACAGCCTGTCAGAGGTCCCCTATCCGTTTGCCATCATGAGTAGCGAATTCTTGGCGGAGCTGCATTGGGACGATGGGTTTGCTATCCCGGTGGCAAATGAGGAGAACAAGATACTGGAAGATCAGGTAAGGATCGGGCGAAGAAGGCGGGGTAAAGAGGAGGAAGTTTCTGGTTGGCAGAATACCCCAACCCTTTTATTCCTCCCCTTTCCTTCCCGAGTTTCATCTCTTCTCTAACTCTCACCCGCACCATCTTCTTCCTCCCTCACCTGCCCGCCCTTTTCGGAACTTGGCTAAGCATTACAAAATATAAATTGAAACGGTAATTGATATTCAGGACATAAAGCCTGAGTCGTTACTCTGTCCTCTTCTGCTCCACGTACTCATTTCCATCCTCGTGGGCAGGAGAGGAAAGGCTGATTCCCGGGTCCACTTTTCCTTCCTCAGAATTAAGCGCGGCTTGCAAAGGGACTTCTGCGGTTTTCGTAGCAACAGTTGTTAGCGGATGTTTATAAACAAAACACGTTCTGGTTGACATTTCTTTTTGAGTTTCTGCCTATGACATTTAAAGTTGAAAGTGACTCGAAGAAATGTTTTCAAGAGGAACGTTCTAGTAAGAATGTAAAATGTACAGTTTGCAGCTTTTCAAAGTGAGAATGTTGTCACAGAGTGATATAAAATATTTTACGTTGTAAGGAATATTTTACACCAGCTTGCAACCAATGCATAATAGTTGTTAAAAATAAAATTGCAACCGGCTCAGAAAACTTTTAAAAACCTTTAACAGTCAGTCTAAAGTTCTATCACATGGCAGTGTGTTGTGGAGAAGAGGGTCCAAGAAGAACGGATGATGATTACATTACTTTATAGAATGGAAGAGAAGGTTTTCTTTCCTCTGAAAAATGAAAATGAAAATCCTTCACTGTTTTTTGAAGATTTTTTTTCAAAATACTCTGACATATTTATTCATGTCTAAATTAGATGGCTGCAGTTTTTTGTTTGTTTTAATGAAGGGCAACATTAGGGAAAATAAGAGATTTAGCACTGAGTACTGAGGAATAATAATATTAAGAAGTATCCAGCCCTGGGTTCAGATCCTAATTACCATCAGTGAGCCTGTTTCTTCTATAAACTGGAAATAAATAAAATAATTATTTCACAGGATTGTTATACAGCTCTAAGCACATTAATATAGGTTAAACTTCCATTCAAATGTTAGTTTTTGGTATTATTACCATAATATTTGTCTCATATAATTTTATATACATAGTAATTATATTAGCTATTTAAAAAATATTACAGAGCAATAGAAAGAAGAGTGAGGGTTCATAATCACTTCACCTGAATAAACAGTGGCATTAAAAAAGCAACTCCGGTAAGTTTAAACCATTCAAACAGAACAGAAGGGTATAAAATAAAAGAGTATTCCCTCCTCGAAATACCTACTGTTGACTATAGAGGTGTGACTATCATGACATTAAATATTCCAGACATCGTTATCTACAGATATGTAGATAGAAAAGACAAACAGAAGTATTGTAAGAATGGAATCCTACTATATGTGCTGTTTTGAACATAACAATTTTTATTTAATAAAAATAATTTAATTTTACTTAAGAGACAAAGAGAGGGATTGTTGAATTTCAAATAAATATTACTTGATTACAACAGATAATGATTGCTAAAAAATTTTCTTAGCATTAGGAAAAACTATAAGAAAAAAATGAAATGGTTAAATTATTGTTTAAAAAAATGTTTTGTTTCATTTGTTGACAGTATGGGTTGATTCCCTGATCTTTCATTTTTCATTTTTAAAACAAAGAAATTTAACTCTCACACTTTTTTCCACCATCTTTTACCCCATTAAAAAATAGTGGTTTTATTATTTTTATATTATCAAGGTTTATTTTATTTTCATTCTGTCCAGTGTCCTTAATTTACTACAAGTGTTTAGTCTTAGTTTTATATTTAAACTGATTTAATGGTCCTTAATGCAGCCACTTTTACTCAGTTTACCTTTTCTTGGATTTTTCACTTTAATTCGTCTTTTGGCTGGTTGGGTTCTATCCTTAAGTAGTTGTTTCAAGAAGGGTCCGTAGTACTGTGCTTTTGATTCATTGCATCCTTAGTTGCCAATTGATTTCTTGCATTGCCTGTTTTAAGTTTATATTCTTTAAATCATAGTATCAGATCTTCAAGATACCTTCTTTCTCCCTCCACTCCTTCCTTCTAGAGTCCTGTATTTTTTAATATGGATTTTTTTCCACAGGCCTATTTTCCAACTGTTAACTTGAGAATTTCCTTTATTCCTTTACTGCATTGATGCTCTATTTCCTAGATCACATATCTTCTTTCTTGGGTTATTTCCTTGTTTTGATGAAATACTTTCTTGGGTGTCCCTGAGAAGGGTGTATAGGAGGAAAACTCCGAATTGAAAATGTTTTTTATTTAATCTCACATTTGATAGTTTTGGCTCGGTAGAATATTCTAGGTTAAAAATATTTTTTCCACAGAATTTGCAAAGTATTATCTTCCAGTAGTGATGTTGGTGAGTAATCTCATATTAGAATGATTTCCATTTCTTTGTAGGTTACAGTTTTAATCTCTGGAAGCTTTTAGGGTGTTGTGTCATTTTTACATTGCAGCTCTATCAACCGTATTTTTAATTTTCAGGTTATTTGCTTGTTGCTTTTTTGTAGCGTATGGTCTTATTTTAGGAGTACAATATCAATTACAGTCTGGCTGAGTGTGTGTGTGTGTGTGTGTGTGTGTGTGTGTGTGTGTGTGTGTTTAGTTCTTTTTTGTGTCTTGAGTTATGTTTCCTCTGGGATCTTTTTGTTTGTTTGTTTATCTTGATATCCCTCACATGATGTAAGTTTTCAGTAAGTATCTGGTGGTCCTTGCATGACCTTTTATATTTAAAAGAGGCAAAAAATATTGTCTGGGAATTCTGTGAGGAAGGAATTATCAGCTTGTGGAGAGTTAATCATTATGCTTTCATTAAAAAAGCAGATGCTTTTGCTCTGGGTTCATTATGCAATCATAAAAGTTATAACTGATGAAGAAAATAAAAGTCATAAAGCTGTGTGCACCAAACAATGCAATAACTAAGTACATAAAAGGAAAAGCTATTATAAATACAAGTAGATTTTGACAAAAAAATACAGTTGTAGTAGGATACTTCAATATTGACCTTCTCAGAACTGGACAATTCTAATAGACAAAAATAAGGATATAGAGTTATGAATAATACAATAAAAATAAAAACAGAGAGAGTATATATATCCCTTAAATAAACACTTTAAAGAATATGTCTGTAAAATATTTACAAAGGTGGATCATTTACTATATCAGAACAAAATCCTTAATGCACTAAAAGTGAATGATAAACCTTAAACACATTATATGAAGTGAAATAAGGTGGACATAAAACACTGTATGGTTCCACTTATATGACATACCTAGAGTAGTCAAATTCATAAAGATATAAGTAGAATGGCAATTTCCAGGGGCTGGGGGGAAGGGGACTGGAGAGTTAGGGTTTAATGGGCAGAGTTTCAGTTTGGGAAGATGAAAATTTTCAGGTGGATGGTGACAGTGGTTGCACAACGCATGAATGTACTTAATGCCACTCTTAATGTATACTGAAAATGGTTAAAATGATAAAAAGTAGGTTATGAATATTTACCACAATTAAAGAAATGAGTGGTAGGAATTTTATAGGCCACATTCTTTAATCATAATCAATAGCATTTGTAATAATTTTAAAAATTATCCTCCATTGTTATGGACTGATATCTCCCTCCCCCATTCATATATTGAAGCCCTAATCTCCAATGTGATGGAATTTGGTAGTGGGGCCTTTGGGAGGTAATTAGGCTTAGATGAGGTCATGAGAATGTGGCTCCCATGATGCGATTAGTATCTTTATATGAAGCGGAAGAGAGACCAGAACTCTCTCTCTCTCCACCATTTGAGTATGCAGCTAGAAGGCACTGTCTGTAAGTCAGGAAGAGAGATTTCACAAGAACCAAATTGGCTAGCACCTCAGTCCTGGACTTCCCAGCCCCCAGAACTGTGAGAAATAAATTTCTGATCTTTAAGCCACACAGTCTATGACATTTTGTTATGGCAGCCTGAGCTGACTAAGACATCCGTCTTAAATACTTAGGCCAATTTCTCAGATATATATTCCTGGATAGCGCTTCTATCATAGAGAAATTGAAAGGGAAAGTCAGCTTTTAGAAAACAATAAAAAGAGAGTGCTTCACACCTATATTCATTGGAAATAGCAAAAATCTTACTTAGAGAAAACTTACAGGCTTAAATGCCTTCATTTTTAAATCAATGCCTTAGTTGGCTTGGGTTGCTATAACAAAATACCATAGACTGAGTGACTTAAAAACCAGACATTCATTTTTCAAGGTTCTGAAAGGCTAGAAGTTGAGATCAGGGTGGAAGCGTGGTTGGGTTCTAGTGAGAGCCCTCTTCCTGGCTTGCACATGGCTGCCTTCTCACTTTGTTATCATATGGCAGAGAGAAAGAAAGCTCTGGTCTCTCGTTTTTATAAGGACACTAATTCCATCATGAGGGTCCTACCTTCAGGTCTTAATTTAAACCTATTTACCTCCCAAAGGCCCACCCCCCACATGCCATCACATTGTGGGTAAGGGCCTCAACATATGAATTTGAGGGTGACACAAACATTTAGTCCATTGTAATCCATGTGACAAAAAGTAAGGAAATTAAGAACTGCTCTTAATAAATTTAAAAAAGAACAACAGGGGCACCTGGGTGGCTCAGTTGGTTAAACAACTGCCTTCGGGTCAGGTCATGATCCTGGAGTTCCGGGATCGAGTCCCACATCGGGCTCCCTGCTGGGCGGGGAATCTTCTTCTCCCTCTGACCCTCCCCCCTCTCATGCTCTCTCTCTTTCTCTCTCAAATAAATAAATAAAAAATCTTAAATAAAAAAGAACAACAAAGTAAACAAAAGAGGGAATTAAAAGTAAAACTGGGGGTGCTTGGGTGGCTCAGTTGTTAAGTGTCTGCCTTCGGCTCGGGTCCTGATCCCAGGGTCCTGGGATTGAGCCCCACATCCGGCTCCCTGCTCAGCAGGAAGCCTGCTTCTCCCTCTCCCACTCCCCCTGCTTGTGTTCCCTCTCTCCCTGTCTCTCTCTCTCTGTCAGATAAATAAATAAAATCTTAAAAAAAAGAAAGTAAAACTGAAATGAAATAAAAAGCAAAAAATACATATTTAATGTTACTTAGTATGTTTAATAAAATATAGGATATAACATACAGTACATTAGTATTTATTTTCTTTCTTCCTTATTTAAAAATTCAAATATTGTGGATCTTGTTGTATACCTCCTGGGTTGTAGCCCCAACTTTGGGAACCACAGATCAAGACTATAAGAAAGGATATTTTTTTGTTTTGTTGAGTTTTTGTATTGCTTTGAGGGGTAATATATTCTAATTGTCCTGAGGATCTATCTTGTAATTTCCTAAAGTTTTTGTTTGTTTGTTTGTTATGCATTTGCATTGTTTTGTTTCTACTCAGGGTTCTAATTCACTGACACACAAAATACATTAACAATAAGGGTCTAAGTACATGAGAGTTGTTCTGTTCTGTCCAGCTTGCCCTAAATCTGTTGGTTTTGCATAGGAGTTCGGGGAGGAGCTATTATACCTGTATATATATAAGTATATCCCACTACTTATCAAATTTATGGTTCATGTTCTGTGTTTTTGTTATATCTGTTATTATGCTCTGGTTTGCTCTAGAGATCTTGTGGTTTAATTATGGAATAAAATATCATTTTTCCCCTTAAAGTACTGCTGTATGAAAATTGCATCTTAGCAGTGGTCCCTGAGAGATTTCTGAGAAATCTGAGAGATTTCTATTGTCTTAATGTAGTGCTAATTTTCCTACAGTAATCTCTAAATTACCGCACATATTATTTACAGTTGTCAAAGCTGCAGGAGGAAAGGTCAAGCTTGCAAGATCAGCTACGTGACTATGAAGATCGAATTAATGCTATGACTTCTCACTTCAAAAATGTTAAGCAAGAATTTTCATTTACACAGGTACAATTATGCCAACATAATATTGATTATGCCATGTGTAGTCATGGAACATTTCACATTGCATTTACATCTGTGATTTTATTTTAGAGATACAACAGGAAACTTTAGCATAGCTAAACTATTGTGAACATAACCTTGAACTTGAAAGTAGGTAGAAAAAAAAGGCGTTGAGGAACTCACTGCTGCCACTGAGTTCAGGAATAACTAATTCATTTGAAAGAAGAAATCATTCATACAGTCTAATGTAATATTAGGCATCAGATTATATGAGAAGGGTTTAGTGATCAAACAATGATTTTAAGCCAAAATAGACCTAATGTAACACATGATAGAATTTCCACCTCCTTTTCACTTTTTCAGTGCAATCCACTGGGCCTTTTTGAGTGGAAGCACATAGTTCACACACTTCAGTAGCCCTTAGGGCACCATGGTATTTTAGGATCCTGAGATGATGGAAAAGTTAAATTATATTTAGGGTATTATTTAAGATAACCAGGGAAAGTATAATCCATTTTAGAATATAACTATAAATAATAAACTTAAAACTTAGAGTGATTAGTTAAGTAAGCTTCTGTTTTATGGGCAGTCTGTTCATGTGTAGAACATCATTCCTTGATGATGCCCAGCAAATCAGCTCAGGAAATCAGCACTGGAGAGTTTACTAACTTCCATTTCAAACTATTTTTTTAAAAATGCCTCTACCTTTCTTTGAAAGATATGTAATTCTTAAAAGTGAACAAAGCATGCTTTTAATGCCAATTTATAATTAATACAGATAAGTAGCCATTTTATTGTGTATAAATCTTATTAGGAAGCTACAAATTTAATGAACTTTTAAAAGCAATACTTGAAATTTTAGAATCCTGATATGATTAACTAATAAACTGTTTGGAACGCCTTTTCTTAAAGTTACTAAATCACTGAGTTGGGGATTTGAAAATCAGAGACTCTCTGTAGGTATATTTCATTATAGTTAAACCTTAATTAAATCAGATAATAGACACAAAAGACAATAAACTTCCTATACACTCTAATAATTAAAAATAATACTGATGGTGATAACTTTGAAGCACTACAAACTCAACAGTCAACAAATACTATTTTATTAAGTAAAACTTAACACAAAGGCATGATGGTTTGTTAATATATTCTGGGAAATATTTATAACCATCAGTGTTTACATTGTCATTTATAAATTATCTCTTAATTAGAATATATAATCAGTTCATAGAAACATCCCATTTCCCAAGTATTTTTAAATAAACTTTATTTCTTATTTTTTAGGTAAGTAATGAGTTATATCTCTTTTAAGTCTTACCATTATTAACTTTGGTTTTCTTCAATTTCCCTAGACTAACATAATATCTGAAAATTGCTGACAACAATATTTTCTCCTAGGTCATTCCATGAACTGACTTTCTTATAACTAGTACACAACACAAAGTACACTGAATCATAAAGTCTAACATGGTTTAGGTTTCAGAGAAGTGGAATTAATAGTACTTAATCTCAGTATTTTGTGGGAACTTTTTTGGGGGGCTAATGGATTATTATAAATATTTTATAATATTAAAAATTAAAACATTTTTCTATCGTAAATTATTCTGTAGTCTCTTTGTAAAGCCAGGGAGCATGAGATTGAAAGTGAAGAGCATTTTAGGATCATTGCTGAAAGAGAACTGGGACGAGTGAAGGATGAAATCCAACGACTGGAAAATGAAATGGCTTCAATACAGGAAAAGAAAAGTGATAAGGAAGTATGTGTTGAAATGTTACTTAAAATTTTGTGCTATTGTTCTTTCTTCCCTCACCAAACAAACAGTGATTTTTTTTCTGTATGAGAAAGACATTCATTAGTTTCCTGACATTTACTTACATTGTTTTTTGGACAATGAAAGGCATGTAGAGTTGTCATTTGAATGCAACGATAGAATGTTATATTTATTTTCCCACTATTCATTTACCAAATAGTCATTGAGCCACCATGTGCAGAGTACCACACTGGCTGTCTATTATGTGATACTAGTCATAATTTATTCAGAAGTATCATATGATACTAGGCTAATTTATTCATATATTTTTAAAGGGCCACATTAAAAAACTTACTTTTAATACTGAGTTTCATTTTTCATTCAAAATTTTTACCTTTCATATTAATTTAGCCTGTAACTCTAATATTAAACTACTATAACCTCTTTTTCTCTTTTCCTTTGTTTTTAGTTGCTTGATTTGGGAGCTCATTCCAAATTCAATTCTTCTCTTTACATTTGCATATACATATAGAAACGCACATGTATATGCATATGTGTACATACACATTTTATTATATTAATTTATATTTATTTGCATTTTGATCTGTTTTCTTTTATGACTCTAGATTTGTTAAATGAATACATTTACAGAAAAATTTTTTTATTAGTTTCAGAGGTAGAATTTAGTGATTTATCAGTTGCATATAACATCCAGGGCTTATTATATCAAGTGCCCTCCTTAATGCCCATCACCCAATTATCCCTTCCCCCTACCCACCTCTCCTCCAGCAACCCTCAGTTTGTTTCCTAGAGTTTAGTGTCTCTTATGGTTTGCCTTCCTCTCAATGTCCATCTTATTTTTTTTTCCTTCCCTTCCCCTATGTTCATCCGTTTTGTTTCTTAAATTCCACGTATGAGTGAAATCATATGGTATTTGTCTTTCTCTGACTTATTCACTTACAGAAATATTTTTATCTTCTTAACAACTATATTTATTTCAATTAAAACTACTTTCAAAATTTCTGTAGAAGAAGCCTCTTAGAGGCAAGAATCTGATTGGAAATGGAGCTGACGGGGACTTGACTTGGGCTTGAGTTAGCTTATCAAGCACATTATTTTTACTAAGATTGTATATCCACATGGGATGGATTTGGTGGAGTGACTAACATTAGAGATTGCTCTGGGGAGACTTTCCCTAAAGCCTTTTTAAGCAATCTTTGACTCAACTGTTATTCTCAACCTTGTATAATCATTTCCCCTCTATTTTACAACTGAAGAATTAAATACAAGTATGGTTGTTATATAACGAAATATGGTGCATTATATATATCTGGAAGTTGGGAAAGGGACAGGATTTCTTCTTTCCTTTTTAATATGTTCTGTAGTATGTAATACTACGTTTTATTTTAGTTTGTGTAGTAAACAATATTCTGTAATCTCTCCCTGCCCCCTTTCTTTGGAAATTAGAATAACATATTTAAAACTACTCAAAAATTGGATGGTTTGAAATGTCAAATGAACTGGGACCAGCAAGCATTGGAAGCCTGGTTAGAAGAATCAGCTCATAAAGATAGTGATGCCCTCACTCTTCAGAAGTATGCACAACAAGATGATAATAAAATTAGGGTGAGAAATTATAAATTGTAATCTTAGGTTTTCTCTGAATCTGTAGTATGTGAACCTTTTTTTTGCATTAGATTTGTAATTTAAAAGCTGTAGTTCTTAAACTTTTTTTGCATCAGAGACTCCTTTGACAGTCTAATAAAGCCAAGGATCCTCTCTTTAGAAAAGTGACTATACTCAAATACTCATAAAATTTTGCTGAAACCCTCTGACCATTTAGGGATCCACAGACTCCAGGTTAAGAATCCTGACTGAGAAAAGTTTTCAAAAAACATTTCAGAGAAGAAAATTTTATATTAGAATTAGGTATAAGTAATTTAACTTCTTTTGTCTAAATAATAGTTTGAATGTAATATACAGTGTTTGCTGATTTGAGACTATAGTGCTATTATTTAATGTATTATTATAACCATTACTTAAAATCTACTTGTAATAAATGTATTAATACATTAGTATTATGAAACATGCTATTTTCTAATAGATTTAATACCATATGCATTATTTTAAATAATTTTAAATGGCAAATTATTGTTTATTTTTTTTTCTAACTTTAAAAAGTATTAAAGGTCTTTTTAGAAACAATTGAGTTTTCATTGCAGCCCTTTGGGGTTAAAGGATAATGTATGTATTGTTTTGTAATTGTTTTAGATAGCAAATAAGTGTGTATCTGTAATATAATAGTACTTAATGTGAGATATATTAATAGCTTTTAAGTTAAATGATAATTTTGAATATTTTTACATACAACTACATCATAGGCACTGACCCTGCAATTAGAAAGACTGACTTTGGAATGTAATCAGAGAAGAAAGGTACTTGACAACGAACTTACGGAGACTCTAAGTGCACAGGTTAGTTTAGTGAAGATTTTTATTTCTTGATTGTCGAAGGGATGTATGCAAAAGCACTTAAATTCACAAAAATGTTATTTGCTCTCTATTTGACAGTTAGAATTGGATAAAGCAGCACAAGATTTTCGTAAGATTCATAATGAAAGACAAGAACTCATTAAACAGTGGGAGAACACAATAGAGCAGATGCAGAAGAGAGATCGAGACATTGATAACGGTGCCTTGGTAAAGTAGTTGTTTGGTCCTTGCAGTGTTCAACTGTGTTATTCTCTTTTGTGTTTAACTCATTCATTTCAAACGTAACTCACATTGTTATTTGAAAATCACTTTTGTAGTAGGGTTCAATAGTTTTGGTAAATGTTTTTCAAAGCTGACTCTTTCCATTTAGATATGTGATTTTCTGAGGATTATTTACTTATGGTATTATAATGCTGAAGACTAGATCCTGCCACTCTGAAATGTGGAACAAGAGAAAGTCAATAGATAATGTTAGTGCAGTAAAACCAATGCTCTGACTTACACATGGTTGCCCAAGGTGCTTTGGACTTAATATTTATGTGCTATTTGAAGTAATCACTGGTGTAGGGAAATGAGTCTCATGGTTGGCCAAGAAACAAAAAGGGAGAGTCAGGAAAGAAACCTAGACTGTGATAAAGTTTCACTTTTGAAACTGAGGCACCCATAATAGGGTAGAAGCTTGGAAGGGAAGGAGTACCACACCGATTAAACACGGACCTAGTGTTATCTTTGCTACTTTCAGAGGTAATTTAGGAGACGTTTTTTAGAAAGTCATTGAAGGGCAAAATGGTGGTGAGTAAAAATGGGAAGATTAGGGAGAGTTGGGAAGAAGAAGGAATTGAGGATATGTTAACTTCCATTCTGTGTCTACTCCGTGGAAAGGCAAGCCGCTTAGGTCATTGGGAGTTTGGAATTCTCATATCTGTATGAGATTTACTTGCTGTATGTGACTTATATGTAAATTATTCTTTTATTTTAAATTTCTATAAGTAACCAACATTTTATCAACAAAATGGCCTATGACTTCCTTGGAGGGACAAGGGAGAACCAGTCTTAACTATGAGTTCCTCTTAATTCTTAATGCTGATCTTGGTTTCAGACATCAAGTCCTGACTCTTCCTCTGTGTAGATCAAATGTGACAGATGCAAGATTGCAGATCCACAATTGCATTCTTATACAACCCCACAGCTAAATTGACTCAGCCTGCTGATTTGGCAGAATATACAACTTGTAGCTCTCTGGTCATATTGACTATGGTTCCTTATGGACATCTCCTGGTTGTCTTTATTGAAAGGGAATAGGGTGGGTGCTAAGAAGTGGCTCCATATGTAGTGGTATGCTTCTAAGTGTTTAACAACTGGCTTCCCATTTGTAGCATTTCTGATTTCTGTGGGGAAACTACTTCCATACCAACGTGACTCCATTCAACACAGAGTTGAGAAGAGATGTGTCAGTCAGTGCTGGTGAGCCAGTGAGATCCAGTTCACACCACCAGAGGATTTGATCTTTTGTTCCTTTTCCTCCAAAACATTTCCTGTCTTCTTAGTGTCTTCTTGGCAGGAGTCTGAGCATATGAACGTGAAATTGGCTTCTTGAGAGAAACTTTTACATTATATAGAAAAGGAAAAATATTTTTCTATTATGCTTTTATTCCAGTATAGAAATTCTGGGATACTCCAGTATAGAAAATTACTGTACTTATCAGCATCACCTACAAAAAACTTAACTGTGAGTAGATGAGAATGTTGAAGTAGGTATTAAAGTATCTGTTTAAGTCATAGAAAATCAATATAAGGCAGGAAGTTCTAGAATGATCATTTGACATACATAAACTTAGGATGTTTTGACCTGTCTTTGGTTGAATGAACACAGTGTATATATAGAATGCTACATTATAGAGTGTTAATTGTTATAGACAACATATGGGATTAAATAAATTTACAATGCCTTTTTAAATGTAATGCATTTCAGGGGTGCCTGGGTGGCTCAGTTGGTTAAGCGTCTGCCTTCGGTTCAGGTCATGATCTCAGGGTCCTGGGATCGAGCCCCGAGAGTCGGGCTCCCTGCTCAGTGGGGAGCCTGCTTCTCCCTTTCCCTCTGCCCTCTGCCCTACCCCACTCCCCCACTGCCCTACCCCACTCCCCACTTCTCCTTCTCCCTCTGCCCTACCCCACTCCCCTACTCATGTTCTCTCTCTCTCAAATAAAATCTTTAAAAAAATGTAGTACATTTCAAATATATATCCATTTAATATGCTAATATGTACAGTATTACATACAGCATTTCTAAAACTTACTCATTTCAGAACATACACCCTCCCCCAACCCAATTTTCTGGGATTGTTTGGTGGGACCCCATTTTGGAATTACATCTTAGGGTAAAATTATCTTTTTCCTCCAATTCCTCTAACATGTTGCTATCAGCATCACTTATAAAAACCACATACGAGCTTTTTATTCCTCAGCTCTAAAATCTTCTTTGTTCCACATTGCTTAAAAATTGAACCTCTTTAACATGGCAGTTAAAAAAATTGATTTTTTTCACAATTGGGCCCTAACCTCTACCTTTCCAGCCTCATTCCTTTCATTTGTACCCACCCCTTCTTAATATATCCCCATTCCATCCCTGCCCTCCCTACGATTTAACCACATTAGAGTATTTATGCATCTCCATTTATCTTTTAGGCCTAACTTAAAAGAAGCCTCTTAAGTAATGCCTTTTAGTAATTCCTCTTGGGTAGACTTCATCATCTCTTTTTCCCATGGTGCTTTGTCCACATCTCAGTTACTACCTTGTATATTCTATTTATTTTTATTCTCCAAGACCAGCAAAAGGCCTGAGTGAAAGCATTCCTATTGAAACCAATAACTAAAATATTATTCTCAAAAGATGAAAAAAAACTGGTCCTATGAAATATTTGGAAAAAAATAATTGAATTCCAACTTTCTATGTAAAAATATTCAACAATGTTATATTTTTTAGATACCACCTTTTGTTTATAAAAGCTTGACATTTTTCTCATCTCTTTAGCAAAGTACCAGATGAAAGAAAACAAGATCTTCAAAAAAAAATGAGCTTATAGATACTGATGTGAAACATATTAATACTTTGTTTTTATTCATATAAAAATAGACTCTCTCTTTCTCTCTTTTTTTTTTGAAGTAGGCTCCACGCCCAGTGTGGAGCACAGTGCAGGGCTTGAACTCACGACCTTGAGATCAAGACCTGAGCTGAGATCAAGAGTAGGATGCTTAACTGACTGAGCCACCCAGGTGCCCCCAAAATAGACTTTTTTAAAGAAAATATTGTCTTAAGAAGTTTTGTAAAAATACGGAATATAGAAAAATAAAAACTAAATTCCTTTTTGTTTTGTTCTTTGCATTAAACATATATTTACCATATTTTTAAACCTTAGGCATTAGCAAGGATAAAGCAGGAAATAAGAGAAAAAGAAAATTTGGTTAAAGAAAAGATCAAGTTTTTGGAAAGTGAGATTGGGAATAACACAGAGTATGAGAAAAAAATTTCTGTTGCTGATCGTAAACTTTTAAAATGTAGAACGGAGTATCAGCGTCATGAAACTAACAGAAATCAGCTGAAAGATGAGGTATGTCAACTAAAAAGACTGGCTTGTGTGTTTATGACAAATTACTAAAAAATAAGCATAAAAGCTCTCTTTTGATTAAGGAATTAATTGCCTTCTAGTTCTTTTTTCTTATGTCCCTTCATGTTGTGGAACTTTTAGGGTACTGCTATTGAGCCCTGCTTGGTGAAAGCAACGGGGATGGGGGGTAGGTGCCAGGCATACCACAGGTGGTGTGAAGGTCTCCCCCTGAAGTCGTGGAGCACACAACTTGCCCAACACATATGGAGTTTTGTAAGTGACTGAGGCAAAAGGCTCCTGAAGGTCTAGACTGAAATCATGATTATAACCGGCCCATGGGCAGACGTGAAGATGAATATCGACATTAGTGATTACCTGAAGTGTCTTTTCAGTGCTACATGTGTATGGTGGTTTTGACTCAAATTCTAGGTGGAGTTATTTGCTTAAGTTCAGTTTCTCCCCTTGTGAAGGGATAATATTTCAGTCTAGTAGTGAGACAGTGTAGTGGTAAAATACTTTGAAACAGAGAACAAAACTTCTGCTTTGTTCTTTTCTTCTTTTGCAGGCACACATGGCCAACTAGATTGTTCCATAGGGAGTGTTAGTGATCCCTTTAGTTAGCAATAAAGGGATCTTTTTGAAATTTGTGCCTTGAGGCCACATTATCTGAAGTTACTACTGTTTAGGCAGGAAATTGGAATATTGTAGAGCATTTCATTCTACAAGTTGTTATACTTTTTATTCCTGATAAAGAAGGAAAGATTTTTTTCTGTCCAAAAAGAATAATTACTTACAGTCCTAAAATAAGCAAATTTCTTGCCTAAATTAAATGTCACTGATAACAGTTCATTCTTAAAAATTTTTAAGTTTAAACCAATTGCATTAAAGAATGCAGGGATTCATTCATTCATTCATAATTTGTTTATTGAGATATAATTTACATATAATAATTTGCCCTTTTAAAGTATACAATTCAGTGGTTTTTAATATTTCATAGAATGTGCAACCATCACCACTATCTAATTTTTTAGACTATCTTTGTCTTTCAAAAAGAAACCCCTTGCCCATTAGCAATCACTTTGCTTCCTTCCTCCTACTCAGCCCTGGCAACTGCTAATCTACTTTCTGTCTCTGTGGATTTGCCTATTTTGGATATTTCATATAAATGAAATAATATACTATGGAGCACTTCATGTCTGGATTCTTTTACTTACATAATGTTTTCAAGGTTCATCCATGTTGTAGTATGCATCAGTACTTCATTCATTTCTTTCCTCCAAATTTTAAAATTGAGGTAAAATAGGGGCACCTGGATAGCTCAGTCAGTTAAACGTCTGCCTTCAGTTCAGATCGTGATCCCAGAGTCCTGGGATCGAGCCCTGAATCGGGCTCCTTGCTCAGCGGGGAATCTGCTTCTTCCTCTGCCCCTCCCCCTGCTCATGTTCTCTCTCTTTCACTCTCTCTCAAATAAATAAATAAAATATTTTTAAAAATTGAGATAAAGTACACATAACGTACACTTCACCATCTTAATCATTTTCAAGCATACAGTTCAGTGGTATTAAATATGTTCCTAATGTTATGCAACCATCACCACCATCCATCTCCATAACTCTTTTCTTCTTGTAAAACTGAAACCGCATACTAATCAAACAATAACTCCCCATTCCACCCCTCCTCCCAGCTCCTAGCAACTACCATTCTACTTTCTGTCTCTATGAGACTAAGTACTTCATATGCATGAAATCCGTATTTATTGTTTTGTGACTGGGTTATTTCATTTATCTCACTTAGCATAATGTCCTCAAGGTTTATCTGTGTTGTAGCAGATGTCAAATTTTTGTTACTTTTTAAGGCTGAATACTATTCCATTGTATGTATATATCACGTTTTGCTTCTCCGTTTATCTGTCAGCGGACACTTGGGTTGCTGCTATGTTTTAGCTATTGTGAATAATGCTGCTATGAACATGGGTGTACAGTTATCTCAGAATTGCTGGATGGGACTTATGGTAATTATGTTTTTAATTTTTTGAGGGACCACCATACTGTTTTCTGTAGTGGCTGTACCATTTTATATTCCCACCAATGGTGCACAAAAGTTCCAGTTTCTCCACATTCTCGCCAACACTTGTTCTTTTCTCTTTTTCTTTTTTCTTTTTTTGGTAGTAGCCATCCTTATGGAAGGGTGTGAGGTGGTATTTCATTGTAGTTTTGATTTGCATTTCCATAATGATTGATGCTGTTGAGCATTTTTTATTAGTGTATCTTCTTTGGAGAAATGTTATTCAAGTCCTTTGCTCATTTTTGGATCAGTTTGGGTTTTTTTTTTGTTGTTGTTGTTGGTGGTGGTGAGTTTTAGAAATTATCTATATATTCTAGATAATCTCTTATCAGGTGTATGATTTGCAAATATTTTCTCCATTTTATGGAGTGCCTTTTAACTGTGTTGATATTGTCTTTTAATGCACAGAAGTTTTAAATTTTGATGAAGTCCAATTTGTCTTTTTTTCTTTTGTTGCCTGTCATATCCAAGAAATTATTGCCAAATCCAATACTGTGAAGCTTTTGCTCTAAGTACCTTTCATGCATCTATGTAGGACTCTATAATTTGCCAGTATCATGAAATAAGTCATTTAAAATGTAATATCAGATCAAAAAGAAAAACTGGTTATATGGATTACAGCAACATGGCCACTGTATTTATGGGTGTGATGTAGGTTAAAAACTAACATGTTCAGAATAGAACTTCTCAAAAATGAAATTAATTTATAAGATGTAGAGTAAATATGTAATTTTTGTCTGTTAACTAATGAATAGCTGGATTCTTTAAAAGCCACTGTGAATAGAAGTTCCAGTGATTTAGAAGCTATAAGGAAAAATATTTCCAAAATAAAGAAGGACATTCATGAAGAAGCAGCAAGGTAAGAAAAAAAATATTTAAATATGTTTATAGTTTTTGACTACTTATGTTTTTTTAAAGATTTTATTTATTTATTTATTTGAGAGAGAGAGAGAGAACAAGTAGAGGGAAGAGCAGAGGGAGAGGGACAAGATGCAGGGCTCGATCTCATGACCCTCAGATCACACCCTGAGCTAAAATCAAGAGTTGAATGCTTAACTGACTGAGCTACCCAAGCTCCCTAGTTTTTGACCACTAGAAAAATTATTAAATATTTAAGCTTTTGTTAAATAATTGTAAACTGATGGCTACTAAATTATTAAACTTGAAAAAAAGTTTTTCCTGGGTTTTTCTTTGTAAGGGCTTAGGAACAATATTTTTATGACTTATTAAATATACATTCAATAAATATATAAGATTTCCAGAAAGGTAATAAAAAGGTTTAGGTTTATGGCAAAAGAAACCTTCAGGTTATATGAAGAAATCTTAGGATAAGCTATTCCATGTTTGTATTACTTTTTAGACATATTTTCTATTTTTCCCCATAAATTCTCTCTAGGTTACAGAAAATTAAAAATCATAATCAGATTGTAAGAAAAAAATTAAAGCAGATAACTGAGAAAACAATGTCTGTAGAAGAAAAAGCTACCAATTTGGAAGATATGCTAAGGGAGGAGGAAAAAAGTGTAAAGGTAAAGTTTAGTTTTAGTTCTTAAACAGTCACAGATGTTCATCATCATTAGCCATCAGGGAAATCCAAATCAAAACCACACTGAGATACCACCTTACACCAGTTAGAATGGCCAAAATGGACAGGGAATGAAACAACAAATGTTGGAGAGGTTGTGGAGAAAGGGGAACCCTCTTACACTGTTGGTGGGAATGCAAGTTGGTACAGCCACTTTGGAAAACAGTGTGGAGGTGCCTCAAAAATTTAAAAATAGAGCTACCCTATGACCCAGCAATTGCACTCCTGGGTATTTACCCCAAAGACACAGATGTAGTGAAAAGAAGGGCCACATGCACCCCAATGTTCATAGCAGCAATGTCCACAATAGCCAAACTGTGGAAAGAGCCGAGATGCCCTTCAACAGATGAATGGATAAAGCAGATGTGGTCCATATATACAATGGAATATTACTCAGCCATCAGAAAAGATGAATACCCAACTTTTACATCAACATGGATGGGACTGGAGGAGATTATGCTAAGCGAAATAAGTCAAGCAGAGAAAGTCAATTATCATGTGGTTTCACTTATTTGTGGAACATAAGGAATAACATGGAGGACATTAGGAGAAGGAAGGGAAAAATGGTGGGGGGAATTGGAGGGAGAGATGAACCATGAGAGACTATGGACCTGAGAAACAAACAGGGTTCTAGAGGGGAGGGGGGAGGGGGGATTGGTTAGCCCGGTGATGGGTATTAAGGAGGGCACGTACTGCATGGAGCACTGGGTGTTATACGAAAACAATGGATCATGGATCACTACATCAAAAACTAATGATGTATTGTATGGTGACTAACATAATATAATAAAATTAGAAACTACAAAAAAAAAAAACAACAAAAAAACAGTCACAGAGAATCTAGCAATAGTGAATTAGACTCTTGTAATTAGGGAGTAGGAGGTCTTTTAAGAGGCTCTGCTTTCTGGTGTGACCACATTTGTAATCAGAATTTTGAGTTGTTGGACCCCCTTTTTGTATGTGGCTTCCGAAGATGTTTCTGGCCTTCTCTCTTAAAGCTTCTACTTCTCCTTTTGCTTCACTTTTGGCATTTGCCTTGGCTGTCTTCTTTCAAAGGTAGCCCTCCACTTGAGATCTCGTGCCTTCCCAATGCCTGGTGTGTCTCTGCTTGTCATTCATATATATGTTCTTATATTGCAGACATACCTTGAAAAATGCCCATGTTTTAAAATTGATTTCTACCCTTACAGTTGGTTATCATTTGTTTTTTTTGTTTGTGATCCAATGCCCCCCAATGGTCTACATTCCTTCCCTGTATTTCTTTATCATTTATTATCTCTGACAGTCTGGCACCATTTATAAGTAAATGGACTCTTAAGTGTTCTACTTTACTAACTCTACTGGGATGTCTTTGGCATCTTGGTAGCATTTAGGCCAATTTTTGAGAAACTGGGAAAGGCTGGTTCATCATTTCCTCTTTGAAAACTTCCAAGTGACTTCTGTGACCTGACACTATTGGCACTACTTCTGGCTTCTACTCTTTCTGAGGGGCAGCTGAAGATCATAGCAAAATCCCTCATTTGCTAAATATCAAGTATGGTTTCACTTATATTTGGATAAAATCAAGCTTTTTCAGTGTGCTGTTGAATGTTCAAAATCTCTGAATAATGAAGTCGTGCGGCAGTCTTGACTTGAGTGGCATAGGAGTCTAAATCACATTATTTAAAAAAAAATGGTTTTTTTTTCCTCCTAAGAGCTTGATTTTCTGTAGCACTGAGATAGGACAATATTTGAACTTATTAGAAATCTGCAAAGACTGAAATCCATATGAAATAGACCTTTTGATGATGACATTAAAAACTGGTGACATTTTTTAAGAAATTAGCTTAATTAGAAAAAATGGGATTGGCAGCATGTGTGCTACTTGTGCTGTCTCAGTGGTTTATTCATAATCTTGGTTTTTGTAGCTGTTAGTTTTTCTTTGTTTGGAAAAATCCTAATCCTGTATGTTTTGGAGATGTATTATGTTATTCACCACCAAGCACCGACTTTAAAACTGCCAGGCAATCTTTGAGAAGGTCTTAAAACTAATGAAAATTGTCTATTATATAAAAAAGGCATTTTAAAGATTGTATTTCTCAATTTGTCAAAATTTAAATGTGCCAATCATAGATTTTGTTTTCATATTGAGGTTCATTGGTTGCCAAAAGGAAATATGCTTATCTGGGCATAAGAGCACAGAGGGAAATTATTTCAACAATTAAAATGATAACTTTCAACAGATCTTGCTTGGCATGGGAGATCTATTTGAAGCCTAGAACACTTGTCATGGAGCCTTAAGGTCAAGACAGATCTGCCTCTTGAGAAATGAGCAGTAGGAATGGGGGACTGGTTTCTGTTTCCTAGAAGGCTGCACATGTAGGGAGGCCGACTAGAGAAAATGTGTGAATGAAGGTGCCAGTAGTGTGTTGGGGCCAGCCCTTACCAGCTCGTAAGAGTTGATAGTTAAATTTTCTGGAATTTTGCAAGTCAGCTGCTAAACATGGCTACTATTAAAAATTAAATTATATAGGGGCGGCTGGGTGGCTCAGATGGTTAGGCGTCTGCCTTCGGCTCAGGTCATGATCTCGGGGTCCTGGCATCGAGCCCCGCATTGGGCTCCCCGCTCTGCGGGAAGCCTGCTTCTCCCTCTCCCACTCTCCCTGCTTGTGTTCCCTCTCTTGCTGTGTCTCTCTCTGTCAAATAAATAAAATCTTTAAAAAAAAAATTAAATTATATAGACTTACAATTAAATACATAATATTTAAAACAAAGTAATAAGCACTCATCACTTCTAAATTAGATTTTACTATTATCTATTTATGCTCTTAAAGTTACTTAAGATTACTTACATTTATTATATCTGTATAGTGGAAATGCTATGTAATGGTCTGCTACTGCGTATCTCTTTCGAAATCTGCGTTTAGCAGAATCATGTTAGTAGCTTGAAATTGGCCATAATGGGAATATTTATAAAATGAAAATCAGCTTCTTCCCCCTAACCTCCCATCCATTGGAAAGCTGGTGGTTAATCATTTACCTGCTCACCACTGGATAGTGCCCAGAAGAAGGTGGGAGATTGAGCTCTGTGATTTCTTTCCTATTAGACCCTCAAAACTTCAGCAAATTCTGTGAACTTAAAAGTTGTGCGTCTCTGCTATATCTAAGAAAACCAGTGGAATAGCCAAGTTCTAAGGTGTAGAATGACATGGTGTAGAATTAAGATGACAGATCAAGTTACTGGAATAGAGTAGATTATAAGATGTTGGAGATTTGTTGAAATTGTGGGAAGGGCATTCTTATATTCTCAAGGGCTGAAATGTTGGGGGGTTAATTTATGACCCCCCAGATTATAATGTTCATATAATAAAACATTTCAAGGTATTATAATTTCATTGATCACTATTATTCTTATCCTCAGGAAGTGGAAGTTCAATTGAACATAGTGAAAGATGTGCTATTTAAGAAAGTTCAGGAATTACAGACTGAGACAATGAAAGAAAAAGCTGTTGTATCAGAAATTGAAGGAACTCGTTCCTCTCTAAAGCACCTCAACCATCAGTTACATAAACTGGATTTTGAAACCTTGAAGCAGCAAGAAATTATGTACAGTCAGGTAGATGTTAATCTTATGAATGTCTTCCATATTGATTTGTTATAGTTGTGACTGACGGTCCAGATACCACAGCGTCCTGAAAAAACAAAGATTTTTAAAGCACTCTTGGATGGATAGACAGATACTGAAATAGGATATCATGTTTGGTCAGCAGTGGGGTAAGGGAGCCTTAAAACCTGTTTTTTTCTTGATCTGAAATAAACAGGTCAGAGAATAGACAACTCCAGTGAGGGACAATCATGCTTTAAAGGAACCTGGGGCAATTGGGCCTGGAGTAAAACAAACCAAGGAGTGGGCTATCTGAAACCTGGAAAAACCGTATGTTGAGTCTTAGTCATGCAAACATAGGCTTCCTTACCCCAACCCCTGACTAATAGTTTAAAAGCACTTTAGACATTTTTCCTTATTTGTTCCATTTATATATTCTGTCTCATGTTAATTCTTTAGTATCATCCCTCTCTACATCTTAATTTCCTCATCTAATGTCGTAGTTTCTCAAAATTACAGATGTTAAAGTATTATTTTAAAAATAATTCATTGGAAGTTCATCATATTTGAGCCATTCATGGCTAACAATTTGTGACTTTTTTGTATCCCTTAGAAAATGTGCCCTCAAAAATCCATGTCCATGTAAATCCAGTGGATTTACTAAGGTTCCATCCTAGTAGTATGGTAAATACCCTCCTAGCTGATTTCTTATATTTTCAGAAGATTACTTACTTTTATGTCACTATCATGTACCTTGATTGTTGAAGAATAGTTTGCTGTTTTTCTACTTAGAGTTAAAAAGGATTTTGTACTATAAATTACTGAAGAATTAAAATGACTTTAGTAAATGATGACACTTAAGACTAAACTTTAAGAAAGTGTTTATTGTGTTTTTACATTTATGGAAATGGTTTTAACTGTTTGTTTCTCCTTACCATCTGTTTTTAAAAATGTAACAGGATTTTTACATTCAACAAGTGGAACGCCGAATGTCTCGGGTAAAAGGAGAAATTAATTCAGAAGAAAAACAAGCCCTTGAAACAAAAATTGTTGAACTTAAAAAGACATTGGAAGAGAAAAAATCTACGTTTGGCCTTTTGGAAACACAGATCAAGAAGCTTCATGTAACTTAGCCAAAATACTTTTGATGCTTCAAATATCCTAGTCATTAGTCATTCTGTTTTAAGTCAACTTGGTCCTAAGACTTTACTTTGGATAGGATGATTGCCAAGCTACCTGCATATATAACAAATGTATGAACGGATGTTCATGTTTCTATACCGACTATGAGAATATAACATTACCATTGATTATGCATTTACTATATGATAAGTATATTTACATGCCTTTAGTATTTTATCTCATTTAATCTTTATCAGTGTCTTGTGGGGGAGATATTATTACTTGTGTCACAGATTAAGTAAATTGTCCATGGTTACACAGCTAGTACATGGAGAGCTAGGATTTGATCCCTGGACCATAGGACTTCAAAATACTCTTAAATAGTACATGATTTAAAACGTTGATAAATTACATTTTTCTATTATGTTTTTGCCAGAATAACTTGATTGCCCTTTATCTTTGAAATGACCTTTATGGGTCATCTGTTGTTGTTATTCATATATTTACTTGGCTATAATATTTTGAATGACTATTTTGTTAATAAGATGAAAATGTTCATCTTCCAGTATTTCAATGTTTATGGTCATATAATACCTATGTTAGGGGAACCTATAAAATATAAATCCTGTGTTAAAGTTTAACTGGAGAGTAAGAATGAAGGCGATCATAGACCTGAATGGAATGAGAACCCCAAAGGATGTCATTTATAGTTTGAAAGGCTTGTGATGAGTGTCCTCTAGTGGTTATAAGAAGAATTGCCTTGAATTCCTTTAGGATGACAAAGGTGAAAAGGAGCTCTTTTTAAAATTAATTAAAAAAAAAATTTACAATGACAACATTTTGGTTTGGAGTGGCTTGTAGCCTGATGAAATTTTTAAAAACTGTTTCTTTAGATTTGTGGAAAAGAACACATGTTTTGGAATCAGAAACAACTGGTTTTGAGTATCAAGGTTATATCAGTACTGCTACTTTTTTTTTTTTTTTTATTAACATATAATGTATTATTTGTTTTGGGAGTACAGGTCCGTGATTCATCAGTCTTATACAATTCACAGCGCTCACCATAGCACATACCCTCCCCAGTGTCCATCACCAGCCACCCCATCCCTCCCACCCCCCTCCACTCCAGCAACCCTCAGTTTGTTTCCTGAGAATAAGAGTCTCTTATGGTTTGTTTCCCTCTCTGGTTTTGTCTTGTTTCATTTTTCCCTCCATTGCCCTATGATCCTCTGTCTTATTTCTCAAAGTCCATGTATCAGTGAGGTCATAATGATAATTGTCTTTCTCTGATTGACTTATTTCGCTTAGCATAATACCTTCTAGTTCCATCCATGTTGTTGCAAATGGCAAGATTTCATTTTTTCGATGGCTGCATAATATTCCATTGTATATATATATACCACATCTTTTTTATCCATTCATCTGTTGATGGACATCTAGGCTCTTTCCATAGTTTGGCTATTGTGGACATTGCTGCTATAAACATTGGGGTGCATGTGCCCCTTTGGATCACTACCTTTATATCTTTGGGGTAAATACCCAGTAGTGCAATTGCTGGATCGTATGGTAGCTCTATTTTCAACTTTTTGAGGAACCTCCATACTGTTTTCCAGAGTGGCTGCACCAGTTTGCATTCCCACCAACAGTGTAGGAGGGTTCCCCTTTCTCCACATCCTCGCCAACATCTGTCATTTCCTGACTTGTTAATTTTAGCCATTCTGACTGGTGTGAGGTGGTATCTTATGGTTTTGATTTGTTTTTCCCTGATGCCAAGTGACGTTGAGCACGTTATCATGTGTCTGTTGGCCATTTGGATGTCTTCTTTGCAGAAATGTCTGTTCATGTCTTCTGCCCATTTCTTGGATTATTTGTTCTTTGGGTGTTGAGTTTGATAAGTTCTTTATAGATTTTGGATACTACCTTTTTCTGATATGTCATTTGCAAATATCTTCTTCCATTCTGTCTGTTGTCTTTTGGTTGTTGACTGTTTCCTTTACTGTGCAAAAGCTTTTTATCTTGATGAAGTCCCAATATTTCATTTTTGCCCTTGTTTCCCTTGTCTTTGATGATGTTTCTAGGGAGAAGTTGCTGCGGCTGAGGTGAAAGAGGTTGCTGCCTGTGTTCTCCTCAAGGATTTTGATGGATTCCTTTCTCACATTTAGGTCTTTCAACCATTTTGAGTCTATTTTTGTGTGTGGTGTAAGGAAATGGTTCCGTTTCATTCTTGTGCATGTGGCTGTCCAATTTTCCCAACACCATTTGTTGAAGAGACTGTCTTTTTTCCATTGGACATTCTTTCCTGCTTTGTTGAAGATTCATTGACCATAGAGTTGAGGGTCCATTTCTGGGCTCTCTATTCTGTTCCATTGATCTCTGTGTCTGTTTTTGTGCCAGTACCATACTGTCTTGATAATGACAGCTTTGTAATAGAGCTTGAAGTCCGGAATTGTGATGCCACCAGCTTTGCTTTTCTTTTTCAACATTCCTCTGGCTATTTGGGGTCTTTTCTGGTTCCATACACATTTTAGGATTATTTGTTCCATTTTTTTGAAAAAAGTGGATGGTATTTTGATAGGGATTGCATTAAATGTGTCGATTGCTCTAGGTAGCATAGACATTTTCACACTATTTGTTCTTCCAATCCATGAGCATGGAACATTTTTCCATTTCTTTGTGTCTTCCTCAATTTCTTTCATGAGTATTCTATAGTTTTCTGAGTACAGATCCTTTGCCTCTTTGGTTAGATTTATTCCTAGGTATCTTATGGTTTTGGGTGCAATTGTAAATGGAATCGACTCCTTAATTTCTCTTTCTTCTGTCTTGTTGTTGGTGTATAGGAATGCCACTGGTTTCTGTGCATTGATTTTATATCCTGCCACTTTACTGAATTCCTGTATGAGTTCTAGCAGTTTTGGGGTGGAGTCTTTTGGGTTTTCCACATAAAGTATCCTATCATCTGCAAAGAGTGAGAGTTTGACTTCTTCTTTGCTGATTCGGATGCCTTTTATTTCTTTTTGTTGTCTGATTGCTGTGGCTAGGACTTCTAATACTATGTTGAATAGCAGTGGTGATAGTGGACATCCCTGCCGTGTTCCTGACCTTAGGGGAAAAGCTCTCAGTTTTTCCCCATTGAGAATGGTATTCGCTGTGGGGTTTTCATAGATAGCTTTTATGATATTTAGGTATGTACCCTGTATCCCTACACTGTGAAGAGTTTTGATCAAGAAAGGATGCTGTACTTTGTCAAATGCTTTTTCTGCATCTATTGAGAGGATCATATGGTTCTTGTGATTGCTTTTATTAATGTATTGTATCACATTGATTGATTTGCGGTTGTTGAACCAACCTTGCAGCCCAGGAATAAATCCCACTTGGTCGTGATGAATAATCCTTTTAATGTACTGTTGGATCCTATTGGCTAGTATTTTGGTGAGAATTTTTGCATCCATGTTCATCAGGGATATTGATCTGTAATTCTCCTTTTTGATGGGGTCTTTGTCTGGTTTTGGGATCCAGGTAATGCTGGCCACATAAAACGAGTTTGGAAGTTTTCCTTCCATTTCTATTTTTCGAAACAGTTTCAGAAGAATAGGTATTAATTGTTCTTTAAATGTTTGGTAGAATTCCCCTAGGAAGCCATCTGGTCCTAGGCTCTTGTTTGTTGGGAGATTTTTGATTACTGCTTCAATTTCCTTACTGGTTATGGGTCTGTTCAGGTTTTCTATTTCTTCCTTCTTCAGTTTTGGTAGTTTATATGTCTATAGGAATGCATCCATTTCATCCAGATTGTCTAATTTGTTGGCATATAGTTGCTCATAATATGTTCTTATAATTGTTTGTATTTCTTTGGTGTTGATTGTCATCTCTCCTGTTTCATTCATGATTTTATTCATTTGGGTCCTTTCTCTTTTCTTTTTGATAAGTCTGGCCAGGGGTTTATCAATCTTAATTCTTTCAAAGAACCAGCTCCTAGTTTCATTGATCTGTTCTACTGTTCTTTTGGTTTCTATTTCATTGATTTCTGCTCTGATCTTTATTATTTCTCTTCTCCTGCCGGGTTTAGGCTTTATTTGCTGTTCTTCCTCCAGCTTCTTTAGGTGTAGGGTTAGGTTGTGTATTTGAGACCTTTCTTGTGTCTTGAGAAAGGCTTGTATTGCTATATACTTTCCTCTTAGGACTGCCTTTGCTGTATCCCAAAGATTTTGAACAGTTAGTTGTGTTTTCATTTTCATTTGTTTCCATGAATTTTTTTAATTCTTCTTTAATTTCCTGGTTGACCCATTCATTCTTTAGTAGGATGCTCTTTAGCCTCTATGTATTTCTTTCCAACTTTCCTCTTGTGACTGAGTTCTAGTTTCAAAGCATTGTAGTCTGAAAATATGCAGAGAATGATCCCAGTCTTTTGGTACTGGTTGACCTGATTTGTGACCCAGGATGTGATCTATTCTGGAGAATGTTCCATATGCACTAGAGAAGAATGTGTATTCTGTTGCTTTGGAATGGAATGTTCTGAGTATATCTGTGAGGTCGCTGGTCCAGTGTGTCATTTAAAGCCTTTATTTCCTTGTTGATCTTTTGCTTAGATGATCTGTCCATTTCAGTGAAGGGGGTGTTAAAGTCCCTACTATAACTGTATTATTGTCAATATTTCTTTGATTTTGTTATTGGCTTATATAATTTGCTGCTTCCATGTTAGGGGCATAGATATTTAAAATTGTTAGATCTTCAGGTGCCTGGGTGGCTCAGTTGTTAAGCGTCTGCCTTCGGCTCAGGTCATGATCCCAGGGTCCTGGGATTGAGTCCCGCATTGGGTTCCCTGCTCGGTGGGAAGCCTGCTTCTCCCTCTCCAACTCCCCCGGCTGGTGTTCCTGCTCTCGCTCTCTCTCTCTCTGTCAAATAACTAAAATCTTTAATTGATTCTTGTTGCGTAGACCCTTTACATATGATATAGTGTCCTTCCTCATCTCTTATTATAGTCTTTGGTTTAAAATCTAATTTGTCTGATATTAGGATTGCCACCCCAGCTTTCTTTTGATGTCCATTAGCATGGTAAATGGTTTTCCACCCCCTCACTTTAAATTTGGAGGTGTCTTTCGGTCTAAAATGAGTCTCTTGCAGATAGCATATCGATGGGTCTTGTTTTTTTATCCAATCTGATACCCTGTGTCTTTTGATTGGGGCATTTAGCCCATTTACATTCAGGGTAACTATTGAAAGATATGAATTCAGTGCCATTGTATTGCCTGTAAGGTGACTATTGCTGTATATTGTCTCTGTTCCTTTCTGGTCTATGTTACTTTTAGGCTGTCTCTTTGCTTAGAGGACCCCTTTCAATATTTCTTGTAGGACTGGTTTGGTGTTTGCAAATTCTTTTAGTTTTTGTTTGTCCTGGAGGCTTTTTATCTCTCCTTCTATTTTCAATGACAGCCTAGCTGGATATAGTATTCTTGGCTGCATATTTTTCTCATTTAGTGCTCTGAATATATCATGCCAGTCCTTTCTGGCCTGCCAGGTCTCTGTGGATAGGCCTGCTGCCAAGCTAATGTTTCTACTGTTGTAGGTTACAGACCTCTTGTCCCGAGCTGCTTTTAGGATTTTCTCTTTGTCTCTGAGACTCATAAGTTTTACTATTAGATGTCGGGGTGTTGACCTATTTTTATTGATTTTGAGGGGGGTTCTCTGTGCCTCGTAGATTTTGATGCCTGTTTCCTTCCTCAAATTAGGGAAGTTCTCCACTATAATTTGCTCCAGTATACCTTCTGCCCCTCTCTCTCTTTCTTCTTCTGGCATCCCAATTATTCTAATATTGTTTCATTTTATGGTATCACTTATCCTCGAATTCTGCCCTCGTGATCCAGTAGTTGTTTATCTCTCTTTTTCTCAGCTTCTTTATTCTCCATCATTTGGTCTTCCATATCACTGATTCTCTCTTCTGCCTCATTTATCCTAGCAGGTAGAGCCTCCATTTTTGATTGCACCTCATTAATAGCCTTTTTGATTTTGACTTGGTTAGATTTTAGTTCTTATATTTCTCCAGAAAGGGATTCTCTAGTATCTTCTATGTTTTTTCCAAGCCCCGCTAGTATCTTTATAATCGTCATTTTGAACTCTGGTTCCGACATCTTACTAATGTCTGTGTTGATTAGGTCCCTGGCAGTGGGTACTGTCTCTTGTTTTTTTTTTTTTTTTTTTTTTTTTTGAGGTGAGTTTTTCCGTTTTGTCATTTTGTCCAGAGAAGAATAGATGAATGAGAGAACAAAATGCTAAAAGGGTAACAATGACCCCAGAAAAATATACACTAAGCAAATCAGAAGAGATCTGAAACTGGGGGGAAAAGAAAGGGAAAAAAAAATTTTTTTTTGATCAGGCTGGTGAATAGAACAGAGCCACACACTAGATTTTGGGTGTATTTTGGTCTGTTAGGAGAAACTGCCTCCCAAAATTTTAAAGAAATAAAAACTTATATATATACAAAAATAAGGGTAAATACGATAAAGGGATGGAATATGACTGTAAAGATGAAAATTTAAAAATATTTTAAAAAAGGAATTGATAAGTTTGTTGAAAAAAGAAAGAAGAAAAATTTAAAAAAAGAAAAAAAAAAGGAGAGAATGTGATCACATGGGAGACTAGAACAAAGCCATATACTAGATTTAGGGTATATTTTGGTATGTTAGAAGAAACTGTATCTCAAAATTTTAAAGAAAGAAAAACATATATATACACAAAAAATAAGGTTAAATACAATGAATGGATAGAATTTGTAAAGTGAAAATTAAAAAAGATTTTAAAAAAGCAATTCATAAAATATGTTGGTTGAAAAAGGAAAGAAGAAAAATTAAAAAAAATAGAAAAATAAAAAATAAAGAAAATTAAAAAATTAACTTTGAAAGACTAAAGAGTAATGGGAAAAAAAGCCACGAATTTTATGTGCTGTATTCCCCTAGTGCTGGAGTTTTGCTGTTCTCATTGATTGGTAAACTTGGTCTTGGCTGGATGTTCTTGCTGATCTTCTGGGGGAGGGGCCTGTTGCCGTGGTTCTCAAATGTCTTTGCCCGAGGTGGAATTGCCCCGCCCTTGCCAGGGGCCAGGCTAAGTAATCTTCTTGGTTTGCTCTTGGGAGCTTTTGTTCCCTGAAAGCTTTCCGTACAGCTTTGGAGGATGAGAATGAAAATGGTGGCCTCCCTGTCTCTGGTCCTGAAGTTGTGGAGAACTCGGGGCCCCACTCCTCAGTGCACCCCCAGAGAAAAGCAGCCAATCACTCCTGTCTCCCTGGTCTCTGGCCGCACTCCATGCTCACCTGGCCTGTGACTGAGAGTTTCCATCTCTGGCACACGACCCCATTAGAGACTCCAAACCCAGCAGATCCCTGAGGTGTGCTCCCTTGCCGCTCCTCCCAGGGGAGGAAGGGGAGTCTCCCCAGATCTGCCGCTTGTTGGGTCCCTGCTGGAGGAGCAGTGGCCCGACTGTGCCACGGATCATGGTTTATGGCAACCCCAAGCTGAGAGCCCACGCCTCGGCTCCGTCTCTGCAGCCGGCTTCCCCGCTCCGGTACCTGGGAGCTCTGCCGCACTCAGGCATCCCCGGTCTTTCTGTGACCCTGAGGGTCCTGAGACCACACTGTCCCAGCGAGGGTTCCATGCCCTGCTTAGCCACTGGAGTGACGTCCCTCAGCAGAGCCAACTTCTAAAAGTTCTGATTTTGTGCTCCGCTGCTCTATCACTTGCCGGTAGTGGCTGATGGAGGCTCCTTCCCTGGGCTGTCTATCTTCCCAAATATCGCCTTGGATTCACTTCTCCGCATGTCCTACCTTCCACAAAGTGGTCGCTTTTCTGTTCATAGAATTGCTGCTCTTCTTTTCTTAGATCTCCTGTTGAGTTTGTAGGTGTTCAGAATGGTTTGATCCCTATCCAGCTGAATTCCTGGGTACTCCTCTGCCATCTTGCTCCTCCCTCTCAGTATTGCTACTTTAACATTTCTGAGCCCTAGTTAACTGAGCCTTAGTTAACTCATCTATTAAATGAAAGAAAATATTTGATATTATTTTAGGGCATTTGGGAGAATTAGAAGCAATTTGTATCTTAACACAGTGCTTTTAGTAGGTATTCAATAAATGATTTTGTTTTAATTACATAGAATATGAGGAGAATATTAATGCTACAGAATGATAGGAGGGTGACATTTGTATGCAAGCATGTTTCTTGACCCTGGTGTGAATTGTGTCTGTTTTGCTGTGTGGAAATGGTTCTAGTGTTCTGCCTTTTAACTACTCTGGGGCTCTGTCCGTTATACAGTTGACTAGTACTTTTGCGTATCCCAACTCTGGTTTTAACAGAGAGATAAATAAATTAAAAGAAATGCAAGTGAAGTTTCAAAGATATTAAAGCTAGTTAACCTTCTAATGAAGGTCTGCTCTTCTCAATAGTACCATGAGATTGTCAAGTCATTCTGCATTACCTCTCCCATGCCATTCCATTTCCTATTTTGCATAATAGAAACTAATTTCTTCTGGTTGAAAATCACCTTAAGTTAAAATTTTTTCATTCTAAAAGTTAATTTTATGAAATCACATCTTTATACAAAAAAAAAAAAATTCCTCTTCTTACTGTCTTGCTGTAATCTTAGGTCTTGATACCTAAGAAAAATACAGGCAATGAGAGAGGCATAGGAGGGAGGCAGAGAGAAAGAGAGAATAAAAGACAGAGGGAGAGAGGAACAGAACTAGGTCTTGAAACTAGAAAGTTTTTGCTTTAGGTACCCAGAGGGGACTACGAGCACAAACCTTGTTCCGAGGTCTGGGTGAGTGGAGAGATGTAGATTGTTATAAAGCTAGGAAACTGATATCTGGGTATGTGTGACACATTTATGCATCTGATGGACTTAGATCTTTTCTAGCATTTTTCTCTCTAGCAATATGTGATTATACATGTAATTAAATAATAGTAAGAATTCATGACCCTTCTATGTGTCAAACACTGTTGTACATACTCTTTGACAGTAACATCTTTGACAGTAACAGCAGCTCAGAGAGGTGGGTACTGTCATCTCCATTTTAGAAATGAGGAAACTAAGGAAGCGTAGGTTGCCCACCAGGGCGAGATGACTAATGTATAATTATGGCCATCTGATTCTAGACCTTGTACCATGAATGAAAACCCTATGCTTTTTTAGACCGTGAAGGTTTTTGCCTTCTGTGACGTGGGTTGAATCAAATAATAAACTTAAAAAGGTGAGCTGTGTACTGAACCAATGCTTGGCTTCCTCCTCATATTTCTCCCCATAAATGACAATCACCCAATAATTCAGGTTGAACTGTACATAATATTTACCAGAATTATTGAACCTAAACCAAATCCAAAAAATCAGTAAGTGATAAAAATGAAAATGTTTCTATGTGAATATCCCCATGTACTATATTAGAAACATTAGAGCACGAAGAATGAGATTTAAAAATCGAATTATTATAAATATTCAATGGAGCATATAATTTAATGTAAGATATGTTTAATACTATGTATTTAATGTTATTTTAAAATATGTATTTCACCTCTTTTCCCTTTTTATAGAATGATCTTTATTTTATCAAGAAGTCAAACAGTAAAAATTGTGATGAAAAACAGTTCCTCATGACCAAAATAAATGAACTAAACCTTTTCAGTGACAGATCAGAGAAAGAACTTAATAAAACCAAAGCTTTGAAACAGGTGCAGTAAAATCATATGTGTATGAAATATTAAAAACCACGTGTTAATGCTAACTATAGAAAATTTTAAAAATATACCAGTTTATAAAGATGAAAATAAATCACTGTATACAAGATAAGGTGTTAAAGTTATATTATTTCCTTGTAGTCTTTTGAAGAAAATTGGCTTTATATATATTATTTTTAAAAAAATTTAAATATAGTCTCTATTTCCATGTATGTTTGCAAGCATTAAATATTGAACATTAAATATTCTTTAAAAATTATTTTTAAAGGCTTTCTACAGTTTATTGCATGCAAGTTACCATAATTTATTTAACCATCTCCTGTTTTTCGTGTTTCTTTTGTGTTTATTTCCAATGTTTGGTTATTCTAAATAGTACTATCAGGGGCGTCTGGCTGGCTCAGTCAGTGGAGCATGCGACTTTTGTTCTCAAGGTCATGAATTTGAGCCCCACATTGGGTGTGGAGCCCACTTAAAAAAAAAATAGTACTACCATATACCATGCATATATATCACTGTATAGTTATTTAATGAGTTAGGAAAAATTTATAATTGTATAATTATGGTCCAAAAAGAATGAATATTTTCAGTATCTTGAAACTATTTTCTTTTTTTTAAAATATTTTATTTTATTTTAGAGAGAGAGAGAGAGCACGCATGAACAGGGGGAGTGGCAGAGGGAGAGAGGGAGACTCTGAAGCAGACTCCGTGCTGAGCGGGGAGCTCCAGAAAGGACTTGCTCTCATGACCCTGAAATCATGACCTGAGCTGAAACCAAGAGTCGGGCGCTCAACTGACTGAGCCATCCAGGTGCCCCCAAACTATTTTTAAGCCAAATTGTCTTCTTCTAGAGGGTGCATTTAATACTCCCACCAGCAGTGTGTAAGCATTCTATTTTACACACCACCAGTAAGGCTGGATATTATAATTTATAAAATTGTGAATTTGATGGGCAAACATTGTATTTCATTGTTTTCGTCTATATTTTTTAAGTTGGTGACACGTGAAAACATTTCATGTTTCAACATAAAATTTAAAATATTTATGTTTAAATAAAAATGTTTAAGGGTGCCTGGGTGGCTCAGTGGGTTAAGTGTCTGACTTTTGCTTTCTGCGCAGGTCATGATCTCAGGGTTGTGGATTGAGCCCCGTGTGGGCTCCGCACTGTGCGTAGAGCCTGCTTGGGTTTCTCTCCCTCTCCCTCTGTGGTCCCCTCCTCCCGCCACTTGTGCATGCTCTCTCCCTCTCAAAAAAATGTTTAAAACATTTTTTTCTAGTATGTTATATTCCATAATCTTTCTTTTTTGGATTTCTAGATTTTTATCTTAGCTCATATTTCCATTAGAAGGTTTGTATTTTTGAATTGCTTTGCAAAAGACCTTCATATGTAAAACTATTAACTCTGTCATAAATATTGTCAATATTTTTTCCATTTATCTTTAAATTTTTATTCAGTTTTTTGACATTAAAAACTTTTTTTAACATCAAATATTTGTTTTTCCCTGCATAATTTTTATACTTAGAAACTTCTTTGTCATACTAAAAATCAAACAAATGTTTACTATTTCAGTAACTGCATTGGTTTTCTCTCTTACATTAAATTTTTCATTAATCTGGAATTTATTTTTGGTACATTTGAGATGTAGGGATCTAATCTTCTCTCCACCTGAAAAGCTATGTTTTGAAATAATAAAGCCTTATGTTCTGGAGTGTTTGTTTCTGGGCTTTCTATTCTGAAAACTATTTGTGTACTCTTGTGTCAGTACTCTATCCATGACTGAATTGTTTAGAATAAAAATTTATTTACATGTTGTTTTGTGAGATTTAGTTTAGAATATAAAAATTTTCATCCACAGGACTATATATATTTCCTGGATTATAAGTTTCAATTTTGGGAATAACTTCTTCCTTTTTTTTTTTTTTATTAGTAAAACTTAAATTTCAAATTGAATTATAATAAGACTTGAAATAAATCCTTTTCTTAAAAAATGAAGAGAAACCAAGAGTCATCACTCAGAGCAATCTAAATTTAATCCTAGTTATCTTGGTCAGTGGTCAAATTAGAAAAAGTTATATTTTCAAGTTTGACTTCTGTGGCAATAAAAGAAAATATTATGGATTGGGTATAATAGTAATTATTTCAGTATCTGACAATTTTGTTATGTTGACAGGATTTGATGATAGAAGACAATCTTTTAAAACTTGAAGTTAAACGTACTAGAGAAATGCTTCACAGTAAAGCAGAAGAAGTACTTTCTCTGGAAAAAAGAAAACAGCAATTACACACAGCTATGGAAGAACGAATTGAAGAAATTAAAGTTCACAAAACAATGCTTGCATCACAAATAAGATATGTTGAGCAAGAACGGCAGAACATAAGGTAGTAATTCGAGTTTTAAAATACTGCTAAAATTTTTTGAAAATGTAAGCGTCATATCAGAAGAACTGACTGGATGATCATCTTTTTCTTACTTATTTGAAAAGGCTTTTAATATATTGGACATATCTTAGTCATAAACCTATGGTTTTTCCTCCTTCTTTCCTTTGGCTAACTCCTAATTCTTTAGATTATCCCTTTTGCAATGGGATCACTAATTCCCTTGGAACTGATTTTCGAGTATTTTTTTTTTTTTTAAAGATTTTATTTATTTATTTGACAGAGGGAGACACAGTGAGAGAGGGGACACAAGCAGTGCGGAGTGGGAGAGGGAGAAGCAGGCTTCCTGCTGAGCAGGGAGCCCGATGTGAGACTCGATCCCAGCACCCTGGGACCATGACCTGAGCCAAAGGCAGACGCTTAATGACTGAGCCACCCAGGCGCCCTCGAGTATGTTTTGTGGGGAGAGTTCAATAACATGCTTCGCCATGGCTGCATTTATTTATTTATTAAAAGATTTTATTTATTTATTTGACAGAGAGAGAGAGACAGCGAGAGAGGGAACACAAGCAGGGGGAGTGGGAGAGGGAGAAGCAGGCTTCCCACTGAGCAGGGAGCCTGATGTGGAGCTCGATCCCAGGACCCTGAGATCATGACCTGAGCCAAAATCAAGAGTCAGACGCTCAACGGACTGAGCCACACAAGTGCCCCTACCTGCTACTTTTTTTTTTTTTTTTAAAGATTTTATTTATTTATTTGAGAGAGAGAGAATGAGAGACAGAGAGCATGAGAGGGAGGAGGGTCAGAGGGAGAAGCGGACTCCCTGCCGAGCAGGGAGCCCGATGCGGGACTCGATCCCGGGACTCCAGGATCATGACCTGAGCCGAAGGCAGTCGCCTAACCAACTGAGCCACCCAGCGCCCTACCTGCTACTTTTAAAAATGTTTCTGTCAATGTTATTTCCTTTTAAATCATTTCATTTTTGGTTTGTTACTAGCATTGTAGAAATACAGTTGATTTCTATATATTAAGAATCCATTAACTTTGCTTAAACTTTTATTAATTTTGACAGTTGATCTGTAGATTCTAATTTCTAGGTATTTCATTTACATCAATTGCAAATAACAGTTTTGTGTCTCCCTTTTCAGTCTTTATAACCTTCCATTTCCTCCTTCTCCCAGCCCTTGGTAACTACCATTCTTTCTGTCTGTATGAATTTGACTGCTTTAGATACTTCATGTAAGCGGAATCATGCAGTATTTGTCTTTTGTGACTGGCTTATTCCACTTAGCATAATGTCCTCAGGTTCATCTATGTAGCATGTGATGCAATTTCCTTTTAAGGCTGAATAATATTCCATTACATGTATTACCACATTTAATGTATCCATTCATCTGTCCATGGATGTTTGGGTTGCTTTACCTCTTGGCTATTATGAATAAAATGCTGCTCTGAACATTGGGGTGCAGAGATTTCTTCAAGTACCTGCTTTTGATTTTTTTGGCTATCTAACTGGAAGTGGGATTGCTGTATCATATGGTAGTTCTATTTGTAATTTTTTGACGAACTGCCATACTGTTTTCCATAGTGGTTGCATCATTTTACAGTTCCACCAATAGTGCACAAGGGTTCCAATTTCTCCATATTATTGCCAGTACTTTTTTTAAAAAAGATTTTATTCATATGATAGAGATAAATACAGTGAGAGAGGGCCAGTACTTTTTTTTAAAAAGATTTTATTTATTTATTTGATATAGAGAGAGTGAGCACAAGCAGGGGGAAGCAGAGTGAGAGGGAGAGGCAGACTCCCCACTGAGCAGGCAGCCCGATGCGGGGCTCGATCCCAGGACCCTGAGATCAACACCCGAGTCGAAGGCAGGTGCTTAACCGAGTGAGCCACCCAGGCGCCCCTGCCAGTACTTTTTTTTTAAAGATTTATTTATTTTTTTTATTTTAGAGAGAGATCAAGAGAGTGCACTAGTGTGGGGAGGGGCAGAGGAAGAGGTAGAGAATCTCAGGCAGACTCCCCACTGAGAGCCCCCAGGACCCTGAGATCATGATCTGAGCTGAAATCAAGAACCAGCAGCTTAACTGACTAAGTGACTGAGGCACCCTGCCAATATTTTCTTTTTTTCCTTTCTTTCTTTCTTTTTCTTTCTTTCTTTCTTTCTTTCTTTTCTTTCTTTCTTTCTTTCTTTCTTTCTTTCTTTCTTTCTTTCTTTCTTTCTTCTTTCTTTCTTTCTTTCTTTCTTTCTTTCTTTCTTTCTTTCTTTCTTTCTTTCTTTCTTTCTTTCTTTTTTAGTAACTACCCTAAGACTGTGAGGTAATATGGTATTGTGGTTTTAATTTGCATTAAACTACCTTTAAATGATGTTCGGATAGTGAATAGCCTCAGAAGCCAGAGGTGGTATCCTCTTGCTGGAGTAAAGATTGGATGTATTTGCTTAGTTCCCATTATAAGATATTGGATTACCTAAGCTTGAGGTTCCTTAGCTGTGATGTAAACCTGCGGTGTATGTAATATCCACTTGAGCTCCTCCTCACTTGCATGGGACTTTGAGAGCTCTGCAAGCAGGAGGCTCATGCTACTTGGTGTACCGTGAATGACAAAGTCCTTTTTCTCTGACCTAGGAATCTTGTGTCTTCTGCCAACTTCCATGAAACTATGGCAGCCTAACTTCTTAGCTTTCAAATAGGGTGAAACCCGAGATGCTTCCCACCAATTAGAAAATTGAAAAGTGAGAATATATTTAACCTGTTTGAATTTAGTATTAATAAAAATGTCATATAAGAACACTATAGTCCTTTAAAAATGTATGTCATTTGTTTTTCTTTCCATATTAGTGCTGAGTTTCATGAGAGGCTAAGTAAAATTGATAAGCTGAAGAATAGATATGAAATTCTTACTGTTGTAATGCTGCCTCCTGAAGGAGAAGAGGAGAAAACACAGGCCTATTATGTGATAAAGGTAATCTTAATTGATTCATAGTTGTGATAAAGTGAAGTATCTTTGCTCTTTGTTAACAACCAAATGGCATTTTTTTTTTTTTTTTTTTGCCCCGCAACTTTAAATTTCATAGCGCTCTTGTACCTACTGCACTTGATCAGGGCCATGAAACACTAGTTGTTAGGTGGAGGTACTGAAGCTATTATTATTTTTTAAAGATTTATTTATTTGAGAGAGTGTGGGCGTGTGCAACACTGCCCGAGTGGGGGAAGGGGCAGAGGGAGAGGGAGAGAACCTCAGGCAGACTGTACTGAGTACGGAGCTGACGCTGGGCTCTGAGGTCATGACGGGAGCTGAAACCAAGAGTCAGAGGCTTAACCAACTGAACCACCCAGGCACCCCCTGAAGCTATACACCTCAAGTCCATGAGGTCAAAGAAAGGTCTGGACTATTCTTTGATACCTTTTTTTTTTTTTTGCTATCATTTGTGTCATGTCATTTTCCTTCATTTATTCAAGATTCATAATCTGTTTTACCCTAAGACCTGCTGTCACTTTGCATGTCTTTAGTATTCATGTGATAACCTGTTCAACACCTCAGTCTCAAGGCCTTACTTCACTATAGCCATCCACTTATGTGGCTACACCCTAGATCATCACCTGGAGCTACACCACCTTTGAAATCTTAATTCTCTAATTTACCAGTGCAGCTCTGGTATGGTGGCTATCCAGAGAGGAAGAGGCCTGTTCCTTTGCCTTCATATTAGATGGGAGAGAGACAGATCGGGTGAATCTGCTCTGTTCTAATGTTTGAGATTTGTCTGCCATTTCATGGTTATCTTTACCGAGTAACCCATAAGGGGAAATGGAGAAGTGATCAGGAACTAGATGCATTTCCCTTCCTGAGTACTGCCATACTCATTTTTGCCATGTAGAAACTGAACAGATGTGATTTCCTTTACACAGAGGTCTGGGAACTTACTCAAAGGAGTGGAAATTTTAACTTTAACTCATTTTTCCTCTATCATACACTGAAGGAAGTGGGAAGATCTAATTCACACCTTTAGAGGATGACCCTGTGGACAGATGTTCCCTTTCCTTTGACTTATACTTAATCTTGCAAGTTTCCTTCTGTAGCCCTTCTTTGAGCGTGCCCCTAACACATACACTGAGTGTGATATGCCTGCCACTTCGCCTCAGGAAATTCCACCTAACCTACATGAGAAATGAATCCCAGCTCTCAAACCGTTCTTGTAACTTCATCAGTCTGTGGTACCTCAGGCTTTGACCTGATACTAACAAGACTTTCCTCCTCTCAGGTTTTAAAGGTTCCTGAGGGGTGAAGGGTAGGCTCTAGGCTGTTCAGTGTTGGAAGAAGGTAGATGTTACAATTCCAGTTAAATTTTTCTTTCAACAAGGTATGTGATGTTACCTAAAAGCTCTGATGTTAGAGTGCCTTTGTCCATATCTTGGTTCTATCACTGACTAAGTAGGTGACCTTGAATAAGTTATTTAATCATTTTGGGGGCTTAGTTTCCTCACTTGCAAAATGAGGATATTATTACTTTGTTGTGAGAAGTAAATGAAGAAATATATGTGGCAGCAACCTTTTCTGCCTGCGAGTCCTTCCTTGTCCCAGTGCTTTGATAAGACCACCTTTTTTGGCACCGAACACATCTCAAGAATTTTCTTGGCCGTCGGCTCCGAACCCCACCACGACAAACAACATCAAAAGCAGGAGGGAAACCTTGGAGGTATTTCATGCACGGGGTTTGTAAAGAAGGAGATAACTGTCGTTATTCGCATGACCTCTCTGACAGTCCTTATGGTGTAGTGTGCAAGTATTTTCAGCGATGATACTGTATTTACGGAGACTGCTGCAGATATGAACATAGTAAGCCTTTGAAACAGGACGAAGTGACTGCTGCAGATCTAACTGCAAAATCATCCCTTGCTGCTTCCTCAAGTCTCCCGTCAGGCATTGGACCAGTTGTTGAAATGAATACGGGTGAAGCCGAGTCAAGAAACTCAAACTTTGCAACTGTAGGAGCAGGTTCAGAAGACGGGTGAATGCCATTGAGTTTGTTCCTGGGCAGCCCTACTGTGGCCATACTGCCCCTTCCTGCACTGAAGCATCCCCGCAGGGCTCAGTGACCAAGGAAGAATTGGAGAAAGAGCAAACGGCAGCAGAAACCAAGCAGCAGCTTTGCCCCTATGTTATGGTCGGAGAGTGCCGGTATGGGGAGAACTGTGTGTATCTCCACGGAGACTCCTGCGACATGTGTGGGCTGCAGGTCCTCCATCCGATGGATGCTGCCCAGAGATCGCAACATATAAAATCTTGCATTGAGGCCCATGAGAAGGACATGGAGCTCTCATTTGCTGTCCAGCGCAGTAAGGATGTGGTGTGTGGCATCTGCATGGAGGTGGTCTATGAAAAAGCCAACCCCAGTGAGCGCCGCTTTGGGATTCTCTCCAACTGCAGCCACACTTACTGTCTCAAGTGTATTCGCAAGTGGAGGAGTGCTAAGCAATTTGAGAGCAAGATCATAAAGTCCTGCCCAGAATGCCGGATCACATCTAACTTTGTCGTTCCAAGTGAGTACTGGGTGGAGGAGAAAGAAGAGAAGCAGAAACTCATTCAGGATTACAAGGAAGCAATGAGCAATAAGGCGTGTAGGTATTTTGCTGAAGGACATGGGAGCTGCCCATTTGGAGGGAACTGTTTTTACAAGCATGTGTACCCTGATGGCCGTAGAGAGGAGCCACAGAGACAGAAAGTGGGAACATCAAACAGATACCGGGCCCAACGAAGGAACCACTTCTGGGAGCTCATTGAGGAAAGAGAGAACAGCAACCCCTTTGACAACGAAGAAGAGGAGGTTGTCACCTTTGAGCTGGGCGAGATGTTGCTTATGCTTTTGGCTGCAGGTGGGGACGATGACCTGACAGACTTTGAAGATGAGTGGAACTTGTTTCATGATAAGCTGGAAGATTTTTATGACTTGCATCTATAGCAGCTTGACGTGGCGGGTGAACTGGTCTGCTGAGCCTCAGACAGTAGCTGTCCCCTGTGCTGGTGTGGCAGTGCCCGAGTTTCTCTCCTAGGCAGGCCTATCAACTCCAGGTGCTGTCGTGATCCTTCTTACCCAGCGCCTGTCTCAATCCCTCACCTTTCCCCAAGGAGTGTGTTTTTTAAAGAAAAAAAAAAGTTACAAAAATAAATCTTAAAGCTAGTTTTTTTGTAACATGAATTTAACTGTCAGTTAGCGTAGGTCTGTTGCATCATCTGTTTTCCACCAGATTGACACCATTCTAGGGTAGCGTTGATGGACTCTCCACACTTACTCGGAGGACCCCAGGTTCAAGAACAGCATTGGCCCTGCTTTGGGGTACAAGAATAGAGGTGATGGGTGACGGATCTGCACTGTGGCACGTAGCCTGCCACAGACTTACGAGGTGGATACCCGAGGTTTCTGGTGAAATCTGCACATCTGTGTTTTTAAATCTGTTCCCTACCCCATAACCCCCACTGTGCACCTGTTCTGTGGTTTTGGTCTCTTGTTGAATTGCACACAAGTCATATTACTGGGTAACCAGAACCAGGTGCGAATGTGTTGAGATTTTTACTGTGTTTAGCACGATAGGAAAGTTGAGAAGGAACACGTACAACAGATGCAGTGGCCTAAGTGAACGGCCGAGCTGGAAGCGGACTCCCGAAGGCTGATGGACTTGGTGTGTGTGAGAGTGTGTGAAAAGCTTCTCGTCCCTGCATAGATGCTGTGTTCTTAGCCTTAGTGGAAAAACTTTGGTTTAGTGGTTTCAGCCTCGTATGGCACATAGATTGTAAAGGACAAAGCAGGATATTGGTAGCTGTCGGTAGAGCGGTGCTAGCTCTGTCTGTATACATAGAGAAATGGGCTTAGCCACAGAGAGGTCACCTGTCTGCTGGTCCCATTCATTAACACAAACCAGGGCTCAGATACACAGTTGTATTTAATGTTTTAGGGTCTCCCAGCCTCTCCAGCCCAGGCACTTTTGGACAAATGTTTGTCCTCATTTGAGGTTTTGTCGTCAGGTTTTTGTGTTTGTTTTTGTGGGTATTTGCCTCATTCCATTCCTGAGCTTTGCAGGTAGACAGATGTGATTCAGAACTTAGTTCAAGGTGTTTCTTGTAGTGGGGTCATTGGTTGGCAGGAGTAAGTCATGCTTTTCCACTAAAAGGGGGGCAGGGGTGGTAATCCACGAGACGAGCTAAAGTTAAGTTGTTAGAAGAAGATTGGAAACTTTAGCTTTGAGTTTTGTTGCTCTAGTTCCTAAAGTAACTTGGAGATGCTCCTCATTTGTCCATCTACTGCTTTGATTCATTCCTTGGACCCCACCCATTCTTTCACTCTAAGAAAAAACAAGTAATTGTTGAAGAGGTCTCTGTATTTTGCAGCTGCCCTTTTGTAAGAAGCACTTTTCCCAAATAAAACAATACCCCCCCCAAAAAAGAAATGTATATAAAACCCTTAAACAGTGTCTGGAACAAAATGAGCCCTCAGTAAATGTACAAAATCAGCCCTCAGTAAATTGCTGTCATTATTGTTATTGCTGTGATGATGATGACGACGATGATGATGATGTATCCACTTCTCAGGAAAACAGGCAAATTTCATGAGAAAAAGAGTGTGTGTTCTGTTCACAGTGAAGTTGCTGGATAAATGTCAGCATAAGGGATATGTAAGATGAATCAAGGCGATCAGTTACCTTCCCAATTTCCTAATGCCACTCTTCACTTTCCATCCTTTCTAGGATCCGCAGCTTGCCACATTATTCCATTTTTCATTATGCAGCATATTTAAATGTTTTACTCTTAACACTTCACATGTGCCAGATGTGTAAAAATGAAACTTTTTATTTGTAGCTAGACTCAATGTGTCTTACGTGGTCTTTATAAGGTTACAGTCCAGTTCTGACCACAATTTAGTGAAACTGTTAGAAAATGAAATTACTAGAAAATGCTTTAAATGTTGACAGAAAGGTATAAATAAAAATTTGTTTCTAATATAAGCTTTCTAATCTAGGATAAAAGGTATACATTCTATAATGTCTGATTTAGAACCATAGGGTCATAAAAGTTTTTAGTTTAAGGTACATATGGAATTAGATCAAGAAATATATATAAATGTACAAAGTCAGCCCCTTTGTTTGACAAATAAACTGAACTTGGAGAAGGAAAATGAATTATTTAATGTTACCTCATTCGTAGGAAATCCACAATTAAAATCTAGCTGTTTTGATTCATTCTAGGTCTCTTCCACTATAGTATTTTTTGAATGAAAAGGTTGCCAATTCTAGACTCAACTAAACTGGAATTAGATTATAATTTATCTAAGAAATTTTTTTTTTGTTAACTGTATTTTTTTATTATGTACTATTTACTATAAAAATATGTGTTAACATATTTTGAAGCATAATAAATACCAGTGAAAATGTTAAGAGATAAAGAATTACCAATAAAACTTCAAATGGCCACATTTTGGTTTAAATACCTGCCACACCTAGGGATTGAATAAATTAACAAATTAAATTATTTGATTTTGATTAAAAATGGGTTTTGGCACTTTTAAATATGTATTCATGTTATCCCTGTCAACATTTAATTGGAGAAGTTCTTTGGAACTTTTTGGATACAACTCTAGAGAGCCTAGCCCAGTGACAGAGTTAAGCTGGAAAAAGTCACTGAGTATGCCTACTACTGAGACTTTTTGGTTTTCAGCAATTTATAGACTGCATTTTTTTCCAGCCACATTTATCTTTCTCTAATTAAAAAAAATTTTTTAAATATGGCAAAATACACATAAAATTGGCCATTTTAACAATTTTTAAGTGTACAGTTCTGTGGTATTAAGTACATCCCCACTGTTGTGCAACCAACACCAACATCCATCTCCAGAACTTTTTCATCTTCCAAAACTGAAACTCTCTACCTGTTAAACACTGAGTCCTCATTTTTCCCTCTCCTCAGCCCCGGGCAACCACCATGCTATCTTCCGTCTGTGAATTTGACTATTACAGGCATCTCATTTAAGTGGAATCATGCAGTGTTTCTCCTTTTAAAAATACAGAGTGCTTCACAAATTTGCATGTTATTCTTGTGCAGGCGCCAAACTAGTTTTTTCTATTTGTTCTGATTTTAGTATATGCTACTCAAGTGAGTATTCTAATTTTAATATTACTTAACTGTTCAAAAACGTTGAAATCCTAGTTCTAATAACAATATAACTGGGTTGGAAATAATATGCATTTACTTTCCTAGGTTTACATTGCTTACCTCCTTTATTCCTAAGACTTAAAATGAGAAAGTGTTCCTAAGTCTCTTTCAGGCCAGAAACATGTATTCTCCTTATGGAATAGATCTAGTTTGAAGCCGCCTTCTATTTAACCCTATCTCTTTCCAGTAAAGTTTAGACCTGCTTAGCTTTCTGGTAGTTTTTATTGGAAAGTTTTAATGTAAGCTTTGGTTAGTTACTACACTTCCATCAGTTTGTATCCTATGTACTATATTTTGAAGGTCTTGGGGCTTTAGTCTTCTATTCTAAATCAAGTGCAAGAAATAAATGCTTAATGCTGCATGTAGGCCCCAAGGTAAATTGGTATTGTTGTGAGTAAACTATTTCCTGCCCTGGAAACAGACATTTTCTCCTGATATTTTTGTGCAGTCACTTTTTTTTTTTAAATTAGTTAAATTTGTTTTTTAAAAAATTTTTATTATGTTATGTTAATCACCATACATTACATCATTAGTTTTTGACGTAGTGTTCCATGATTCATTGTTTGCGTATAACACCCAGTGCTCCATGCAGTATGTGCCCTCTTTAATACTGATCACCAGGCTAACCCATCCCCCGACCCCCCTCCCCTCTAGAACCCTCAGTTTGTTTCTGAGTCTATAGTCTCTCATGGTTCGTCTCCCCCTCCGATTTTCTCCCTTCATTTTTCCCTTCCTACTATCTCTTTTTTCTTTTTTTTTTACATATAATGTAATATTTGTTTCAGAGGTACAGGTCTGCGATTCATCAGTCTGACATAATTCACAGCGCTAACCATATGTGCAGTCACTTCTATTCTGTATTTCATAGGCTGCTCAAGAAAAAGAAGAACTTCAAAGGGAAGGTGACAGTTTGGATGCTAAGATCAACAAAGCTGAAAAAGAAATCTATGCTCTAGAAAACACCTTGCAAGTGCTGAGAAGTTGCAACAACAATTACAAACAATCTTTTAAAAAAGTGACTCCATCCAGTATGTAGGAGTTATTAAAATTTTTTTATGAATATATGCAATTAAAGCTGTAGTTACTTATTTTTTTTTTTTTTTTAAAGATTTTATTTATTTATTTGACAGAGAGAGACACAGCGAGAGAGGGAACACCAGCAGGGGGAGTGGGAGAGGGAGAAGCAGGCTTCCCGCTGAGCAGGAAGCCCGATGCGGGGCTCGATCCCAGGACCCTGGGACCATGACCTGAGCCGAAGGCAGACGCTTAACCGACTGAGCCACCCAGGCGCCCCTGTAGTTACTTATTTTTAAAGAGGAACATTGTGAGACATGGAAAACAAAAATGTACCATGTTTGATTGAGTCAGAAAATCATCTCCCCACCCCCTTTAAAATAAGGACTAAGTTGTTATTTCCATTATTAGTTCTAGCAGTATTGCATATCACTTCTCTGGGAATTAATTTCAAATGTGAAGAAAATAGCAGCACATTGGTTGCTCTATGTTGACAAAACAAGAATGGCTACCACATTACATGCTCATACTGTTTTTCAACAAGCAGATACAAGGAATTTAACCTTCTGTAACAAAAAATGTTAGAAGTTTAATATATGTAAGACTTGAAGCTTGCTTTCTACATAACATGTTAAAAATTTAAACTAAGAATTCTCTAATTTTAGGTGATGAGTATGAACAAAAAATCCAACTAGAAGAACAAAAAAGAGCTATTGATGAAAAATACAGATACAAACAAAGACAAATCAGGGAACTACAGGAAGATATCCAGGTAAATTCTACAGGCTTTAGCAATAAGCCCTTAGTAAAAGTTAACTATCATTATTATTATGTCTACTGTCTTATCTTGTACAAAGAAGATAATTTTTTAAAGTAGATAGTAAAAGTCTCATTTAATTAAAATGAGAAAAAAAAAAGTGACCAAAGTATTAAATAAATTAGTTAAAATCATAGTACTAAACACAGGATGGACTGCTGATAATGACTTGTTAATTAGGTGATGAATCATAGCCAGCTAATTACATCTATCCACTAACTTTTATTTAATGAACTTTTATTTCATTTAATTCTTTAAAGATCACCTTGCTCCTTAAAATTTGAAAGATAAAAATAATCTAGTAGAAAGTAGTTACTAAACCACATCACTGAAAGAGAAAACAATGTGCTTGGTAAGCAAGCTCTATATAAAAATTTAGATTTTTTTTTTTTTTTGCTAATGTTTGAAGGAACCAATGGTATGAATTTTGAATCTTTGAAAATCGCATGCTTTTAATAGCCACTGTTTGACTTATTTTTCCCCCAAGTACCATAAAAATACTTTCCAGTGGAATTATATACAAAACTTAATCCAGGAACCATTATACTTGTTATCTACCAATATAATGTATGTTGTATACAAAAATAAATGAATTAAATACTTGAAAAAATGGCAAGTTTTAAGTTTTTGATTCTAACCAGTATGTTAACGCTTTATTTTCTGCAGAGCATGGAAAATACTTTAGAAGTTATAGAACATTTAACAAATAATGTCAAAGAAAAATTATCAGAGAAGCAGGCTTATTCATCTCAACTAAATAGAGAAACTGAGGAGCAGAAGCCAAAATTAGAGAGAGTAATTAAACAGGTACTGCTGTCTTTTTAAAAACTGTCATATTTATATATTTTGGAGTTCCAAATGGTAACTCCAAATCCTCCATCCATAAAAAAATACTAAGTTCTGGGAAATAGTTTTAAATAATAACTGACTACTATTGACCAACAACAGTGTGCGAAACTCACCAAGGAAATCCGACTTTTGAAAGACACAAAAGATGAAACACTAGAAGAAAAAGATATCAAACTTCGTGAAGTGAAACATTTCCACAAGATCATTGATGAAATGCTAGTTGATGTCACAGAAGAAAATGCTGAGATCCGTATTATCCTTCAAACATACTTTCAACAGGTAATAACAGTACCTTCTAGCTAAAATATTTTTTAAACACTTAATGAAATAAATTTATGGCCTTTATCATAAAGTCTAATTCAAAATATTCTAAAATGCAGTGGTACTAATGATCGCTATTGAATATTCTTCCAGAATGGTTTAGAACTACCTACAGCTGGTACAAAAGGCAGTCGCCAGAGTTCTAGATCTGCTTCACAGACTTCACTGTTATCAACAAGGTAAGTGGAAGGTTAAAAATCATCTCATTAACTCTATTCTATGCAAATACCGCTACAGCCACTGGATCTGCCAGTGCTCTCCTTATCCTCCTTACCCACCTTTCTATGTTAGTATCATGTATGCAGGTAACAGCCAGCAGAGCAAGACTCCCTCTGATCTGTCTGATGTCAGTTTCTACGAGGACATGAGTGTTTTGTGACTTCCAGCTTTCAGTAGGATAAAGCAGGGTGAAATTTTGGAGGTTACGTCTTGCATGGTTAACCCTGAGTATGGGGAGATTTTTTTTTTTTTTAAAGATTTTATTTATTTGAGAGAGAGAGAGAGGGAGTATGAGCGGGGTGAGGAGCAGAGGGAGAGGCACAAGCAGACTCCCCACTGAGCAGGGAGCCCGATGCGGGGCTCAATCCCGGGACTCCAGGATCATGACCTGAGCGGAAGGCAGCTGCTTAACTGACTGAGCCACCCAGGCGCCTCTGGGGAGAGTTTTTTAAACCATAAAAAGGCAACTTAGATGTACAGACATATGATTTTTATGATTAAAACCACATTGTGAAGTTTTAAGTAGTCAGAATTTTATTTCGTTTTTGCTGCTTTATTTTGCTAAAAAGGAAATTATTCTTTACTTCTGCACTTCAGTTTTATCTGGAATTCTATCAGGTAGATTGATGTTTAATCAACAGTCTTGTGCTTTGCTGACAAAATAAAAATTATTAATGATCTTAATTTTAAAATTCCCAATCTCCTATGTTCAATAGCCATTTATTTTTCACTTGTCCACAGAGAGCTTTCAGAAAATAAAAGGGACATCCTAAAAGATAGTGTTTAAGTAGAACAAAACTGTTTCTACATAAACATGGTAAGGAGTCACCTGATACAACATCGCCGTATTTCCATATTTTAAGTCTTAGCATTTCAGAATTGTATAGCTAGTTATGCTTTTCAAATGACCCCACCACTTTATCCTGTCAATAGGCCTCATTTTCTTCTTTAGCTTAGGTTACATAACCTATTATTGTAGTCACTCTTGCCAGCACCCAAATTACCATGGCACTTTATGTTTAATGATTTTTGCAAAACCTTTTTAATGTTTAATGATTCCCCTTCTAAATTGATTATAGTTGAAAATATTTTTCTCATATAGAAACATATTTGTTGAACTAGTTTGAAACTCTATGTTCATTACCATTTTTCTTTGAATGCATTTTTTGACATGAATGGTTATGCTTTTAAAATTTAGTAGTGTTACTAGTATATACTTTTTGATCTCTTTAATTCCTTGTGGGATTATGGTATCTTTTGCCATTAGCGAGGGGGTCTTTACTAATAAAGATTTTGAATTCAATTTAAAATAGTGCTGTTTTTCTTTTCGTAGGTCATCCAGAAGTTCCACAAGTACTGCCTCTCAGACTTCAATTAAAGTATTAGAGCTGAACTTCCCAGCCTCCTCTTCAGGGACTGGCAATATTTCTAGGCCACCAAGTGTGACCAGTAGCTCCAGTAATGGTAAAAACAAAAAGGGCCGCAAATAAACATTTTAATTTCTTTTGTGTAAGTTGTAAACACAAAAACAAAAATCTTACTTTTAAGATAGTGAATTCCACCCTATGCTTTTGGGTGCTGTGTAGTGATATGAGAGAGGCCCACTGAAATCGTGTTAGAAATATGCCATAACTAGACGAAAGTTTACCCTGTGGAAAATGTGAAAACTGAGTTAAAAGTCAAGCAATTTAGGTTCAGATAAGCCAAAGAAATGCTTAATTTTCTTAGCTTTTGCCATACTGTTTTCTTTACAGAGAAGGAAAGCAGTAATAGCAGATTCTTTAACAAGGCTACATGTTTTATAAGTATAGAGAAAATGATGCTTTTCACTGTTATTTTGATGTTTGTTAAATTAGAAAACAGTTTGCTTCAGTATTTCACGCTAGCCATGAAACTACTTCAATTCTAATTTAACACATTCAGGAAATTTCCGAAGATTCACTGTCCTTTGAATAGTTTATAATACTAAAATTCTCATTTACCCTAGAAAATCCTAAAATTAGGTTTGCTTTAGTCAAAGAAACATGTTTCTTGGACTTCTGGGGGAGAAGTCTATTAGTTTCTTCTTTTGGTATGATTCTAAAATTTTTAACCACAAAATAGCATTTATTCCCTCCCCCCAAAAAAATTAATAGGAAAGAGCACTGCATATCAATAAGAATGCAGCTGAACTTTCTAGGAATTACTCAACTCTGATCTTGAAAGAAGTCGAACACATTAAACATTTTGTTTTCAAGAATAAGAATGTACTTTCAAGACTTTTCTTCCCCCAAGACCTTCTTGATGTAGTAGACAAAAGAGCTAGGTGTGATTTGATTTGCAATAGGAATCCCATAAATTCACAGTGGAAGTAGACCACCAGATTTAGAATGTTATTCCATTTAATACCTTATTGTAGAACATGAGCCCAATATTTTCAACTCTTGTAAGAGTGTGGAGTATGATTATGTTATAAAACTGGCTTTTAAATACTTAGCTATATACTTAGAAACTATATACTTATTTCTCCTTCAAACCTTGAATTTGTCACAACTGTTGTCATTGTTTAGAAGTGTCATTTATAGTTCCTTCTGAAAGGTAGTAGTGGCAGTAAACCTGTTTTTCCTGATTATTTAAATATTTTATTATTGTTTTTAGAAATAGCCAGCAAATGGTATAGCCAAGTCCAGTGAGTAATTTTTTTGTAAAACAAGGTTCTAAATGCATGAGATTTAGAAGATCTAAAAACTGATTAATTTTATGCTCACTTTGTGTGTTCACTGAAGGTCTTATTCTCTTCCCTGCATTACTTTGTAAATTACTTGGAACTTGCAATTCAATATTAAACACTGTTCTACAGAGGCAGGGATTGTCTTACTGGCTCTATGTCCTTAGGAAAGTTGCTTCTCTATGCTTTTTTTCTTATTTGTAATACTGAGACAGTAAGAGTTACTTACACCACAAGTTTACTGAAATAAATATAAGAGTTACTTACACAAGTTTACTGAAATAATCAAATATATAAAAGGAGACTTAGGAACTGCACAATAGCTTCTACCTATTATTGAGTCACCACCCAAAGGCTCGCACAATATTTGTGGACTGGTTAGGTTCTAGGCCAGGATACAAATCTGTATTTAACTCTATTAAATAAACAGTTCCAACACTACGTGTATAATAATGCTATATGGTGACACAGGGATCCCAAACCCATTATCTCCAAATTGTAGAGCTATCTTAAACATCCACTTATTGTGTTAGAAAGTTATTTATGGAAGTCAAGACACAGTCTGGGTGTGTACAAAGTATAGACATAATGATAAGGAAAAAAACTGCTAAAGATAATTACTAACAATTCTTGGTAAGCCAGTCCCCAATATTCTTTTGCTGTGACGGGTTTCCTGCACACATCCTTAGAAACTGGCTTGTAGACTCTGTTTAAGTTTAATATGTCCCAGGAAAGAAACTCTGGGGAAGATGGAATTCATAAATTCAGGCAAGCCTATATAAGGTACTATCCTAATTTTCTTGTACCTGAATGTAACATTAAGCCACAAAGACACCTTGGAAAATTATAGTGCTGGTTGATAGTGATGCTCAGAGATTTTTTAGTAAATGGTGTACATAAAATACTGAAGATGTACTGGCAATTCCTAAAGATCAAAGACTATGTCGAGATACTTTTCACTCTTTACAAAAACCACTATGTAGGACTATGCAGGGATGATACAGGAGCTATTAATACACAGAAAGAACCAGGGACTCTTTTAAGATGAGTTTCTTGGTACAAAGATGAATGACCTGAGTGACCTTTCTACTGCTATTAGCCATGGTTTTTGACCAGTTTCTTTCTCTGTTTCACTGTAAAATAAACTTTAGCTTTTTCACTAGGCTCCCAATGCTAAAGTCTGAAGGCCACAAACAGGACATACCCAGTTAGAATGATTTAGAGAGATGTAGCATTAAAGGCCTGTTGTCACTTAACAGTGTCTAGAATCTGAAATTGGAAAGATTCTAAAGACCGTTATAAATCAACAACCATGACTACCATCTCTATCTCCAAATCTGTTTTCAAATTTGGAAGGATTTTTATGATCTAAGTCACTTCTTCAGCTCTAGTTGCTGGAATTTATTGAGTAAAACCAGGCTTTGGTGGCCTTGTCATTTATTCAGACCCTAAGAAAGGAGGCATCAAGGGAAGTGTCAGGAGAGAGGTATTAAGAGGAAATGCAGGGCAGCTCTAGGCGAATTAAAACACGCCCAGTGCCTTCCCAACTGGACATATGCAATACTGGGACAGTTTCCCAATTTTCTTTCCCTTAGGGGAAAACCAGATTTAGAGTGTTTCTCTTGCCACTGCTGTTTTTGCTAAAAGGATTCTTTTTATTCTGATCTATTCTTGCCTGGTATGTAGTCTCTAAGGGTCTTGCCAATATTTAAGGTTAAGAAATTTCTTAGGGCTATACTGCTAACAATAAGGTTTAAAAAAAAAAAAAAGAAAGAAGCAAAATGGGCCCCTATTTTCAACTTTCATGGCTTTATTCCTAAGGTACTTGTTAAGCTGGCACACAAACCATTTTTAATTAAATCAAACTTTAGAGGTCAATTAGGCAAGACAGATCATCTGTATATAATCTTAGAAGTTATACAAAAAATGTGATATTTAGATCAATATAAAACGGTACTTAAGGAACAATCAAATACTGTGTATCTCTTTCAAAAGCTGAGGGAAAAGACAGAATTTAACAGGAAAGACAATGAAATAATTTTTGAAGAAAACAATCCAAGTGTTCAATGAACAAATTTAATTTTCTCTCAAGCAGCAGGATAAGGTGGACCCAAGGAATTCTCATACACTGTAATACCATGAGGAAGCAATACTTTTGAGAATTATCTTTAGGTGAAGTTTAAATCATCACAGTAAGAAATACTATACAGAAACATACACATGAAAAGCCTAATAAATCAAGCTGTGAGGAGACCTACAACTGAAACAAATCTACTTTGAGAATAGCTAAAAAGCATCTGCTTTCTGCAATCTCTACAAATAAAATAGCTTTAGGAGTAGCGATTCTTCTGGACTAGAAGACCCAAAACTTTCATTAACAGCCTTTTGTGTAACGGTGCTGAATCCCCTGGCATATTATTTTTTTGGCTTATTTCCTTTTTCTTTCTCAAATGCAGCTATCTGATTAAATATATTGAGTAAATTCTGAGGTAAATTTTTTTTAACTCCACTTTCTGACTGCTCTTTGCTATTCAGGCCATCTGCTTCTGGAACCTCTGTTTTAATATCCTCTTCATAATTATCCTCTATCTCATATTCTCCTTGATTTTTATTTAATGGATATCTTTGCTCATGTCTACTAAAATCACGTGATCCTGAATAAGTGTATTTTTTATATTTTTCAACTGACTTACATGAGTAGTCTGAGCTTGCTGGTGAAGTGGAATGCCTCATGGAACCTGGCTCCCACCTTCTATAGTGCTCTTTTCTTCCCTCAGTATCTTTTTCAAATCTTCTATAACTGTAAGTTTTCACTTTGTCCTCTGAATTCCTGTAAGAGGAATCTGAGGAATCTCTTCTACTGGAAAAATGTTTTTCTGATTTATATGGTTTTTCTGTTTTGCTACTACTTGCCTGAGTATAAAAATCTCTTGGATCTTCAGACCTACCTCCAAAATCATCCGGAATTTCAACTGAAGATGAAGAGAGAGGGCATCTATCTTTCTCTTTTACCTGTTTCTTTTGATATGGTAACCTGTCCTGCTTTTCCAGTAGTTTTTCCACTTCTTGTTTTTGGTTAAGGAAAGATGCTGAAGTATTGGTTGGAACTGGGAAGTACTCATCTTTCCTATTCTGATCTATCTGACTTGAGGAGGCCTTAGCTAAATGCTTTTTGGAACTTCGAGAAGACTCTGAACGGTTCCTCTTATGTTTCTTATGCCTTTTGTGACTGGAAGAGGAAGAGGATGATGATGAAGAATCAGATTCATCAGCAGAAGAAACACTTGAAGAGGAAGAAGTTGATTTTCTTCTCTTCTTCTTTAGCCTAAAAAATATCGTTAACCCATCAAATATGTTAAGTACAAAAATGTTTCTTGATTATCCATAAAGATTCTAGTCCTACTTTGTTCTCTTTAAAGGTTTCATAAAAGCTGTGGCTTTAGATGAGCAATTACTATAATAACATCAGTTACTACAATATCCAATTTTACTACCAGGCATGACTTTTGGGGAAAAAACACTGTGTAGACAATTGTCATTGAAAGCAAATCCATTATTTCTGAAGACACAGTCACATTTCCAATACTGTCTAAAAAATTTAAGTCTATCTGAATACATAAAGGAAAGAAATGAAGTTTTGTATCTGGCTACCTCTAATACATAGTTTCTCTACCTCAGCACTATTGACATTCTCACCTGAATAATTCTTTGTTGGTTAGGAAGGGTGACAGTGGGGGTTGGGGTATCACTGTAGGATGTTTAGCAGCACCCCTGACCTCTACCCACTAGATGTTAGTACCATCCCACCAGTTACGATGACCAAAAATGTCCCTGGGGGGACAAAGCCACCCCCAGGTGAGAACCACTGCTCTAGTTCTAAAACATTTCTTCCTAAAATACAGATAATTAAAACAATTTATTATATAAAGATTTTTCTTTTTTCTTGCAGAACTCTACCTTTAGATTCCACTTAATTTCTTTTACAGAAAAATGTGTGGTACACATACTTACAAAGTATCACTGATTATGATTCAATACTTTTTTTTTTTTTTTTTACTTACTTTAACCTCCATATGGCACTTTGGTTCAACTCAGTAGTTGCTTTAAGTTAAAAAATACTGAATATTATAGTTTACCTTTTCTCCTCTTTTAAGAGCTTACGCAACTTTTCTGCACTTGTTTCTATTTTCTTTGTTTTCTGCTTTTCTTCCTTTTCAGCTTGTTTTTCTCTTAATTCCAAAGATTTCTTTTAGAACCCAGATATCGGAAAAAACCACACGTTAAAAACAGCAGAATATATAAAACCCAGTTTTCAAAAGACCACCCCCCACCCACCAGAAACCAAATGGGGTATACACAAATCACCATATATCCAGCATTAAGTATTTTTAACATGTAAAAAATTAATCATACAAGTGTTTGGCATTAATCATTGGAATAGCCAGAACAGCATTGAGGACCATATTGCAGTTGGTATTCCATGAAAAAAGGGGAAGCCATTGCATTGGTACCCATGACCCAGAGTGCAAGAAAGGTAAAAAATAAAATACATGAAAAATTATTTTTAAAAAAGTTGAAAAATTTAGACAGGACACAAATTTTATAAATAAAATTCAAATAAATTCCATTAAGGTGAATTGGGGGAGGAATCACCATGTTCAAATACAAACCATTTAAAAAATAGCACAACCCAGTTGGACGCGTGATTACGTAAGAAATCATTTTCCAGTTTGAGGATGGGGATGAGCAGCACCAGATGTCACAGACACAGCAGCAATGGTCCAATTCAGAAGAAAATGCATGAGAAAACATCATCATCAGTATTACAGGAAAAGGCAATTTAAAATTATTTCTCAAAGAGGTTTTTATAATTAGCTCAATTACAGCAACAACACTGAATTTGTAACCACCAGGAAAGCTCACTATTAAGGACAGTTCTCAAAACCACATACCACATGTAGGCAGTAGGAATTTTCTCATAGGACTATTTTTACTTTTGAGTACTAACAAAAAAGAAAAGGCACTATGAAGTAATGTCAAACCCAATCTGGAAAAGTTGTATCTAAAAAGACACTTTTCATAATGCCTTGACTAAGTAATCTAGAATAGTATTCCCTATAAGAAAGTTAAGTTTTGGCATCAATTTCAACTATCACTAAATTTCTAAGAGGAAATAAAGAATCACCTGCATATATTTATGAAGCTTCTGCAAAGCATCCTCTGCATCTTTAAAAGTCTCATCCAAAGCCAAAGCTTTCTTGTAGTAACTTTCAGCATTTAAAAACTTTTCTTCTTCTTCTAACCTAAATTTGAAACAGAGATTTAGCTTTTCATAAAAACAAAAATTCTCAAATATGCATATAGGTCAGAAGCTTATATGAGAGAACTTATTAGAGAAAAACCATGTTTGGTAACATTTTTCAAATTGAGCAGTACCTAAATCATGTGCTTTTTACTGCTATTTCTTTGGTAAAAAGACCACATAAAACAAAACAAAAAATCTAAACTCATAGATACAGAGAACAGATTGGTGGTTGTGTGGGGTTGGGAGGGCGCTGGCGAAATGAGTGAAGGTCAAAATTACAATCTTCCCGTTAAAAGATAAATAAGTCCTGGGGATGTAATGTACAGCATGGTGACTATAGTCAGTAATACTATATTACATATTTCAATATTGCTAAGACAGATCTTAAAAGTTCTCTCAAGAAAAAAAAATTGTATCTATGTGTGATGACAGATGTTAACCAAATGTGGTAATTATTTTACAATATATACATCTGGCAAATCATTATGTTGTACATCTGAATCTAATATAATGTTATATGTCAATTATATTTCAATTTTAAAAAAAGTAGGAATTCATTACTGGTAACTAAAGCCATATTGATGTCCAGCATTGGGATTTTAGTACGATACGTGAAAACATGATTAGCCAAGGTTTTCTCTAAATTTATTATAATCTTGGGCACCTGGGTGGCTCAGTCGGTTAAGCATCTGCCTTCAGCTCAGGGCATGATCCCAGGGGTCCTGGGATTGAGTCCCACATCAAGTCTCACGTTGGGCTCCCTGCTCAGCAGGGAGTCTGCTTCTCCCTCTCCCTCCGCCTCTCCCCCATGTTAGTGCGTGCTCTCTCAAATAAATACAATTCTTAAAAATAAATTTACTATAATCTTGAGCTTTAGCACAGAATTACATAGGTTGGCTTTTCCTAGTAGTTTATGAAGAATTTTCCTTTCTGCAGAAAAATTTCCCCAGAAAATTCACTGATGAAGTTGGAAATACCAACACATACATGTATATCACAACTAGCTGGTACAAAGAATTATTAGATGAAACTCATGTCTATGCTATGAAAAATCAGAATTAGAAAGTTTGTATACAGAGCAGAAAAGGATTTGTAAAATATTTTCAGTTTTTTGAAAGTACGAAACAGTAAAAAAAAAAAAAAAAAAGAAAAAAAAAGTTAACCCCCCCCCAAAAAAACCCCAAAAAACCCAACCCCACAAAACCCCAGTGGCTTCAATGGGATCACTTTTGTATCAGACTGAATATGGGCAGAAGGGGACCAGCTGAAGGCTATTAATATTAACATTTCTGGCTTGGAAAACATGTAGATCATGTTGCCATCCACTCAGCTAGAAGACACCAATTTGTGGGTAATAAGACAGCCATATTTTATTAACTATTTACCTAATGAGAAAGTAAAAAGTTGCTCCAGTCACTTGGGTCTAAACTTTTTTTTTTAAAAGATTTTATTTATTTGACAGAGAGACACACAGCGAAAGAGGGAACACAAGCAGAGGGAGTACGAGAGGGAGAAGCAGGCTTCCCACAGAGCAGGGAGCCCGAAGCCAGGCTCCATCCCAGGACCCTGGGATCATGACCTGAGCTGAAGGCAGACGCTTAACGACTGAGGCCACCCAGGCGCCCCATTTTTTTATTATTTTTTAAAGATTTTATTTATTTGACAGAGACACAGCGAGAGAGGGAACACAAGCAGGGGGAGTGGCAGAAGGAGAAGCAGGTTTCCCGCAGAGCAGGGAGCCTGGCTCCATCCCAGGACCCTGGGATCATGACCTGAGCCGAAGGCAGACGCTTAAAGACTGAGCCACCTAGGCACCCCTAAACAGAAGTTCTTGAGTTAAAAACAGATATTGCAAAACTCCTTAATTTGGAATTCTGGAATGATCATACAAATCAGAGTAATTAAGCAAATTCATGAAACAGAAAAATGATAATTCTATTTAAAAAAATTAGATGCAAAAGGATGCTATTGTTATAAATTGTTTTTTTAATTATTAAAGCGGGCTGTTACTAAAATTATTTATATTGGAATATTATGTTTTTTCACAATATTTTATGAATTAGACTAGCCTGTTAGTCATTAAATATTTATGATACAACAACTAAGCCAGGTATTATGCCAGCATATCAGGACAGTAATATAAGTTGCAGGGTTTGTTCTTAATGATTTGCTCTTCCATTTAATCTGAATTTGTGGATTTTATTGCACAGAGCAGAGCAAACAGCAAACATAACAACAAAATATTCACAATTAACTGTACAACTCTCAATTCAAATTTCTGGCATTATATGATGAAATGAATTAGAAATCAAATTCCTATTAAAGCAAAAACTTCTTGTGTATGTCCAGGAAAAGAAAACATACTTAATATATGTTCAGAACAATAAACTTAAGACACTAAAATATCTCCAACCTCCAATCATAAAGAACCTCAGTAATAAAGAAAAAAAAAACTAAAAAAAAAAAGACTTAAAAAGGACTATATTTAAAAAACATTTTCAAAATTGAAACTAAGGGTGTTTTGAATTAAGTGAGTTAAAGATGCTATTTCCTTATGTTAAGTTCAAGATTTTATTTATAGTTGTTGGTTGAACATTAGATCTCTACTTAATTTTAAACAAAATCTGATACTTACTGCCCTCCTCTTTCTACAAGTGTCTGGCAGAGGTATTTTCTTGCATTCCTATGAGTTGGACAGTTTTCCAATGCAAGCTCAAAATCTTCTATTGCTTTGTTCAGACTTCCTTTTGTTGCGTATCTAGAGATAGGAAATAAATTAGAAGAATTTATCTTGTGAGCTATTCATAAATCTTGTACACATCTACCTTATCAATATTCCTTAAAAGCCATGATTCACTTACAATGCTCCACGAGCTACCAAAGCTTCCACATTTTGTTTGTCTATTTCCAAAGCCTTATTGTATTCATTCATAGCATCTACATGGCGTCCAACCTTAAAATAATCAACTCCAATCTTCACACTAAAAAGACATTTGCAAAGCATCACACATATTTCTCAGAATATCCAAACATAATGTTAACATGGATAAATTTTTAAAACAAATCTAATGTGCTTAATATTTAGTCTTCAATACTCTCAATATACCTAGGAAGTATCCCGCCTTTGGATAATTTCATAACAAATATTTATGAAATCGATATATCAATATACTAATTCCTTTTGAAAAACATGGAAAATGTTGGTTAAAACAAATCTGTTAAGTTTACAACATAATACCATTTACACCTATAAAAAAGCTAATGTCAAAAAGGCATCATTTTAATTCATTTATAAACAAATTTGGTCTTAATAATGATTTAAAAATGCCTGCCTTATCCTAACCTTTAGACTAAATAATGCAACTGCTGAAAGACACAAAGTTTTCATACCATTTTAAAGCCCAAGATGCAGACTGTTTCTTTCTTAATGCAGAAGCAAAATCATCTTCAGAGAAGTTTTTGCTATTCAAAGAAAATAAAAATCAAACTATATACTTTTTTTTTTGGATAATAATATTTTATTCTGACAGATAAAAATTCAACACTGAAAAAGTTAAATCCTAGCCAAGAAATTTATATTCCTTCCACAAAAGAGTATTTTTTTTTCAAATTTTTATTTGAATTCTAGTTAGTTAACGTATAGTGGAATATTGGTTTCAGGAGTAGAATTGAGGGATTTCATAACTTCCATATAATACACAGTGCTCAACACAACAAGTGCCCTCCTTAATACCCATCACTCATTTAGCCCATCCCCCACCAACCTCCCCTCCATCAACCCTCAGTTTTTCTTTATTGTTAAGAGGCCCTTACAGTTTGCTTCCCCCTCTTACAAAATAATATTCTTAAACTCTCAGAAATGACTATTATTGTTAAACAGTATTTTTAACATAAAATTCTTACAAACTTTCTGCATCTTTCTCAACACACGTAATCACAAGACTCCATTCCAGAAGGAAATGGGATCACCTAGTTCATTCACTCTTTCACATATTGCTGCCACCAGGCTTAGAATAGTCAAATATGTGTCTCAGTTATATAGCTTTTGAGCTCAGCACCATTTACCTTACCGCTTAATAACAACTATTTTACTATACCTTTGTAGGCCTCTCATTAAAGATGGTGGATTAGATTCATCTATTCCTAGTTTTCCTAGAAGGAATTCAACTACTCCTGGATTAACAAATCCCAAGGAACTCTGCATGATATTTTCATAGGATTCCAAAGAATTGCTATTTAGTTCAACACTTCTCCTTAAAAAACAAAAAACAACAAAACACACACAACAAAAATATAAAAAATGACTAACCTAATTAGCATGTCCCATTTCTATTAAAGAAATACTCATTTTTATACATGAAGGTGTGGTAATATTATTTTGGTTTCTTTTACTTAAGGGTTATAAAAATAAAATGAGCGTACTTTGAAATAAGAGAATTTTCTACTTTGTCAGAAGTTAGACACAATTTGCTATTTTTAAATCAAGAAACTGTTTTGCAATTAACTTCTTTAAGTAATGTAGACAGATTACCTGTAGTATAAAGGAAGCTCTTCAGAACTAATTACACCTAATTTAATACCAGATAGATGTGGTGGAAGAGATGAGCTATATAGAGACACTGCAAGCTTTTCATGGTATCTGTCAATATCTTTGATTCCAGCTTAAAAAAATAAGGAAACTAAGCTGATTAACAAGAAAACGCAAACTAACATAAAAATACATAAATCTTTCCAAACACTACTCTCATTAGACAGATTTTCAAAATTAATATGAACAAAAATCTGACAACTGTTACTTTTTTATTAATATGATGAAACTGATCACCTCGAATAATGTCACCAGTTTGGTAATATGATAAAGGATCCCCGTGATTACTGTGAGAAGGCACATCTCTTAACGGACAAAGAGCCTGCAATGAGAAGTATTTTAAAATGTCAGATATTCCGTTCTTTGGTAAGAAGTATCATCTTTTATCCTAGTTGTTCAGTATAATCAGCTAACAGTTGACAAGAATGTTAAAAAAACAACTAGCACTCTAAAGTCTAAATTTAAATAAGGATTTTAATTATAAGCAACTCCTGTGCCTAAAAACAGTAAAACAAATTTTCTGTTCAGTTCAAAAACTATTTGCATTTAGTTTCAGGAATCAAATATAAGTATGGGTTATGAAACAAGAGGACATTTTATGCTTGTTAAAAACAGCCAGAAAGTATGAGAATTCCAATTAAAACTAAATGCGAATTCTCCAAAGTTTCTCCAAAGTTTCTGTCTGTTATCCAATCTATCCTGCTTTTTCTTCCTCCATCATCTGCCTTGACAGATAGCAAATATCAAACCTTTTAAATTGACACACTATTTCAAATTCAAGACAATTCATCTTGGGCAAAGTATCTTATAATGTGTACAAATCATTTACATTTAACTACTGTAAATATAAAAATAAGAAATTTGTTTCCAAATTATCCACACGCAGGTATCTAACTCCAAATACTAAATAAGTAAGAACATGTTCAGCTAGAAGAAATAAGCCTGGAATACCAATCAATCTCACCGAATCCACTGGTATCTCTGAGCATTTAAAGGACTCTATCCCTGCAATCCAAAGGGACCAAATAAACCCCCCAAAAAACGAGAAATAGAGGAGGAAACTAAGTAACTAGATCACCGTTAGTAATTTTTTAAAAAGAAGACGTACTTTTTCTCCAATTAATATTTATTTCTCAAAACTATGTCAGCAGGGTACACCCAAACACAACTGGATGCAAAGACATAATTCCTGCATTGAGAGGACTCTTACCAAAAATAGAAGCAATCAAATAACTGAAAAGTAACTTACTGTGATTTCTAAGTGAGAAATATCTCTTATGATGCCACTGCCTAAACAAATCAACACCATGAAAAACCCAAATTCCCGAATGGAACTAATTCTTCCAATCACTATATCACCACGCTCAATATCTCGGAAAAAGAGCTCTCTCCGGTCCATACTAGGTATCTCCATGAACTGTTCTAAAGGTGGCATGATTGCATAACCATCTAAAAAAAAAATTAGCAAAATTACTAACAAGAGCATTGTACTTTCCTTCATCTCAGGTGCAGTGAAATACCCCAAACCGCAATCAAAATATTTTAATAAAACTCACCTTCATTGTCTTCATTGACTTCAGAAGTTGCAGGTGCATCTGATTTCCAGGAAAGTGCAAAAAGCAAATCTGCTTTTTTGGAAATGAATTTTTGTATTTCAATGTTGTCAACTCTCTTCTCTTTTCTTAAAAGGAAACAAAATTTATGAAAACTGGTTTATGGGCAAAACTTTTCAGTACGTCCAAGCTTATGCTCATGGTTTTCATCGCCCAATCGGGTCCATCCTAAGCTCCCGGCCGTACATTCTCCGAGAAAAAGTTTTAATCAGGGATTCCCTCATTCGCCAGCCTGTAGGTGGAGGGCGAGGAAAGTTAAAAAGTAACTCCCGAAGCTCCAGATAACGAAACCTAAGGGATTTTGGCTAGGCAGTACCAAAGAAAAAGTTCAGCCCACATCCCCCGCTTTCGCTCACACCCGGAGCGCGGACCCTCCTCCTACCAGCCCTCCCACCAGCGCCGCAATCCTCACGTGCTCGCTGCCGCGGCTCTGCTCCTTCCCGATTCAGCCACCCGGCGGCGGTAATGGGGCCCCGACCTGCGTCCCCTCCCCCGTCTCGCAGCGGCACCGCCGTCCCATTACCTGCCCTGTAACTGCTGCTGGGGCGGCGGGCCCCGGGCAGGCTCGGCCGCCGACCCTAGCAGGCTCCGGAAGTGCGGATTGTCCTGCTGTTCGCTCCGGAGCAGGGAGAGCAATGACGGCCCATGGTAGTTCAGTGACTGCCGCATTAGGTCCCGGTCCATGGCTAGAGATTGCTGGACCCAACGACAGGTGGGCTGCTGGCCCCCCGTTCCGTACCCACTACTTCATCCTGGTGGTCCCGGAGGCTGCGGAACGGGCCTGAAAGCCGCCGGAAGCACACATCACAGACACACAGTTGTCTTCCGGAAGTGTTCCGGGACCGCCCCAAGCGGCGGCGCGGAGGAGCTGCGCGGAGGAGCTCCGCCTCGGTCTCGCGAAATGGAGCGAGACTACGGAAGCCGGAAGCGCTGGGCTAAGCATTTCCTGAGCTAAGGGCTGCTTACCGTTCCGAGGTAGTGATGTGTGAGAAGTTTGTTTTTTAAAATTTCTGTGATGTTATTATTACGTTGAGATGGCCCGGGCTCAAATCTAGGCCAAATAATAATTCACCCACCTATATACTGAGGCGCTTCTAAGTGCCAGTGCCAGGGCGAGAACCCCAAACGAGTTACAAAGGTTCTTCCTTCAGAGTACTCGCTGGATAAGTCACTATCTACGTCTCAGACATAACCACATAAAAATGACTGCTCTGGGAGATTTCTTGGAAGTCTAAGGCCAGAAGAAAGGAAGGATACTAACATTAAGCACCGGAATTGTGTTCTCCATCCATACTCCGTTCACTGTAATGATTTTTAGAGTTAGCTTAAAACCAGAATGGCTTTAATGTCTAGATATATGCATATATGCCTTCTTTTTTATTTCTTTAGCTTATTTAAGTGGCTTCTAAAAACTTAGTGCCCATAAGATTTACAGTGTAGTGTTGTGTACATTAAAGTCAATATAGTGTATGTATGGGTAATTCGAATGATTTACAAAGGTAATTGTGATTTAGGCCTTTTTCCCCCCTTAGTTATTGACTTGAGAACTTAAATGCTTTAACTCTTTATACTCTTACTTTAGAGATTGAGGAAACAGGCCCGAGAGTCTCAATAAATTGCTCAATATCACCCACCTGGTAAAAGTTTAGAGTTAGGGTTCCAACCTTGGTCTTAATAGATCTTCACAGACAATTGCTGGAAAGAGTATATTTATCATACAGAAGGCCTAATTTCCTCTGATTTTGAGATAATATGACTTTGTTTTATTTCACTATATTAAAATCCATGCCATTTAAATATGTGTGGTTTAGTACAGTCCTCTTGAACAAAAATAAATGGTAGCAGTTATTCTGCCTCCTCTCCAGCTGTGTGTTTTTGCTGTCTCATCACCTGGATAGAAGACCCTGTCCAGAATACAGTGTATGCCTCTACCCTGTTTTTGAAAAATCCAGACAAATAGTTTACTGAGACTTGAGAAGATGCAACAAAGAAGGATGCAAGTTTAAAAGATAATACATTTCAAGCCACTATGAGCACATAAGGAAAGTTTACTCAATGGTACAGACTGATTTGTGTTAAGCTACAGATCTAGAGAATGGCTGATATTAGGAAAGAGAGTGCTGTCACTGAAAGCCAACCACCAAAATGAACTATATAGACATTCGGTAAGTCATGTGATTTTAGTTAGAGGTGATCTGTTATTAAAGATCTAATTATCTCTGGAGGGACTGAGAAGCCCAGTATCTGAGAACCAGATGCCAGACAGTGGCACTTAGTCTGAGAAGGCCAAGTTGTTGAAGCCATTCTTGAGTAGAACATGCCTTCATCACTATGGGATCTATTATTTTTCCTAATTTTAACACCAGAGTAAACTCCAACCACCCCATGTCTTGAATATCTAAAATTGCTGTGGTATGACCATGGAAACAGGAGAAAGTAACTGCTTTTAGAGGGTAAGCAGTGTTCCTCAAGAGTGAAATTTATCGAATACTTGCTGTACACATAGTAATGACGGGGAAAAAGCCCCACAAAACTTCCAGGAGGTATAATCAAAACTCAGGCTGGGTCCTATCTTTGGTTGGTGCTGGCCTTAAATGGAGGTAGTCACAGTAGGTAAGTGCCAGAGGCAACCTTATTCTTCACTTTCCAAGTTCTACTTCCACAGCATGGGGTTAGGCCTTTTTCAGTTACAGATGGATTTGAATTAATTTTCTGCTGGGATAGTATCCTTTGACTTTGGAGGGGACTGAGTACTGGATGGTTGACAGGATTGGAGGGAATGAGGAGAGGAAGTGAGGGGGATTGGTTTTGCATTTCATTTTGGAGAAACTAGTCCCATGTTCAGGATTTCTCAAGGTGGACATAGAAAACACTTTTCTTTCACTTCTTGCTCTATTTTTTTTGTTTACTGGTTTGACCTTTAAAAGAATCTTTTAAAAATCTTTTTTGATAAGATTTTCAGATTAAGCAGTATGAATAATCAAGTGACTATGGGAAAGAAGAGCAGTTAAGGCATTCAAGACAGATCTTTGGTGTCTGGATCCTGGGCCTATTTTTATTGTGATATCAAATTCCATTTTTAAATAAACACAATAAACATCTTTTAACAAATACTCTCTAGGCCTTGGAGATACAAAGATGAAAACAACTGATTCTTGAGTGGTGCACAGTCCAATAGAGGATCAGACATAAGAAGAAATGGGGCACATTGTAAGTACTATTGTCGTGGACACCTACTAGGTGTCTGCTTAGATCCCTTATTTTTCTGGGGGATGAGGTAGTGGGAGTTGATGGGGGTAAGAGAGGAGAGGAGGAGGCAAGTATGTGCCTTCCAGGAGGAGAGAGCAATATAATTAAAGAAGTAGAAATGTGAAAAAGAAAGATGCGTTCTGGAGACAGCAAGTGTGAAGTTGAGGTAAGTAGGAATATTTTAGTTATGTGTATAATTTCAGGTAGGCTATATATTGGTGGGAAGAGACCCCTGTTTCCTCTGTGTGAGAATACACACACACACACACACACACACACACACACATTAAATGTTTAGCAAAGAACACAAAAACTTAGCCAGAGCAAGGTAGCCACAAAAAGCAAAGGCAAAAGCAGCATATCTCAAAGTAGCTTTTCTTGGATCCCCCAAGTTTCCCCAAAATAACATGCAGAGCTGCTAGTGACACGATATGCAAAAGATGAAGTCTGTCTGGATCTCAGAAACTTGTGTATTGCCACATGGGAAGGACTTAACACAGATAATCTGTGACTATATACGAAATCTATAGACAGGTTTTTTTCTAGTTCTTGATTCTGATGTAAACAATTTCAAAAAGACTCATCCTCACCTGGAGTTAAGGATGAGATGTTTGTATCAGGGAAGTGTGAGTAGACCCAGGTAAGACCATAAGGATATGTTAATATTCCTCCCTTTAACTTTTCAGCAATTTTTTTCCCAATTTTTTTTCTTAAAAAAAATCCTTTTTTTTTTTTATTGTTACTTAAGCCAGCTTGAGTAAATTTATGGTTTGGAACGAAAGGAATCTTGACTATACTGGGAAGCCACCAACTAGTATTTTCTGCTCTTTCTACTCTGCCATTTAAAAAATTAAAAAAGAGATATGGAAAGGTTAAGAATTTGTTCAAAAACTAACTTTAGAATCCACGTTATCTATGTATCTAGTACTCTTTCTACCATGCCATACCATCTAGAGGGTCAGCTGAAACCATGCTCTTTAAGAATATAGTTTGTAAATATTCCTGTATGGAACTTATTTTAAAACATATTATTATGTGAACTTCTAAAGATAGCCTTGAACCTTTTTTTCCCCTATAATGGGGCCACTTGGTTTTATTCATAGGCACACAGTGCAAGAGGCAGCTTTGGTTCCATAGAAGGTAGTAGCTTTGTTCTATTCAGAGTTATATATGGAGTCACCCTGGTTTAACTCAGGGAAAAAGGAGGAATACTAAATGGAAAGTATGGCTAGATCAGCCAAAAATTCATCCTCATTATTAGAGAAATAATTCAGACTTCTTCTGATAAGGGTTCACTCATCCCAGTAGTCTTTGTTTGAAAGGATTATACTACCTTCTCTTCTTATTTTTCATATCACAGATTAACACATCTCTTTAAGAAAAACATTGTCAAATATTTATCCACATGAGGGTGCTGTAAGATCATTGTGGGTATCAAGTTTTCTATCCTTTACCAGAAAACCTACTGCCAATTAAACAAGGACTCAGGGATGGGGAATTGCGATTTACTGTGTAGAGTCATTTTAAGATAGTTGTGTCTCTAACACCTTCTCCATATTTTAGTTACTGGTAAATGTTTTGATGATATTATTTTAATGTAAGTTCATATCTCATGGTCTAGGATCGATTAGCTCAGTAATTTTGAATTTTTCTGAGAGGAAAGATCATCACTAATTTTAGTTACGGTTTAGGCCAGTTAGCTCTGAACAGACCCAGGGGTGAACACTGCACAACTCCAAGGTGGGGTGAGGGTGTTGGGGTTGTTGCATTTACATCATAATCCATGTATGATGTATGTGGCGCTCCTAGAGACGTGTAATGCTGGACCATACACTGTGGCCATCTGTAGTGCTATTCTCAGCCAGCCATTTTTTTCCGTGTTTGTCTTTGTTTACAAAAAAGACTTGGAATAGGATGAGGATATTTCAGAACAAATCCAACATGATTGTTGGGGGAAAAAAAACAGTTAAAAAGACGTGTATGATACATGGATTAGGTCAGTGTGCTTATCTTCAGGTACTTTGTCAGGACAGCTTATAAAGATACAAACACACACATTTCTTAGATTCTCATTTTGTGGCTGTTTCTCAGAATACTATGCCAGCAGGGAACATGTCAGGATTATAACCAAGCAGTTTGATGCTAAATAAACAGTGTTCTTTGTCAATACATTCTGGTTTGGCTTGATACTCATTTTTAATGCAATTTGGATGTTTCTTTGAAAAAGAGTAATTGATCACCTTTTAATTATTAAATAGTAACTTCTTTTTATTTTATTGATAGCAGCAGCAAAGGAGAATTTCAGAGACTAGAAATGTGTTATTGTTCTAGTAGTATATTGTCATCTCCTTAATGGAATCCATTAGAAGATAAAGCATGTCTGGGTAGAGATTAAACTTTGATCCTACCCAGTTTAGATACAACATTTGATTTTTGGTAGATATAAAGGGTCTGATTTCCAAAAACAATTAATTGAATAAATGAATGAATGAATGAATTCAGCAAATATTTATTGAAGGTTGGGCACTGTTTCAGATTTTAGGGATATAATAGTTAAAAAAATACACCAAGATTCCTGCCTTCAAGAGATTACATTCTGGTAGAGGGAGACAATGAGCAATAAACATAATAAATAAGTAAATGATGCAGTATATTATAAGGTGATAAATCCTATAGAAAAAGAAATAAATCTGGGAAAGGGGCACTGGAAATGCAGAGGGATAGGTGTATTAGTTTTAAATGGAATGGTTATCAGGACTCACTGAGAAGGTCTCACTGAGAAGATGACATTTGAGCAAAGACTTGAAGGAGATGAAAAATTAGTCATTTAACTTATTTGGGAGAAAAGAATTCCAAGTAGAGGGAACAGCCAGTACAAAGGTCCTAAGACAGGAAGGTATGTGGTGTATTGAGGAATAGCAAGGAAGACAGTATGGTAGGAACACAGCAGGAAAGTGCGGGGTTCATAGGCTATGGGAGGACCTTGGCTTTTACTCTTAGTGGAGTGGGCATTCCTTTAGGGTTTTAAGCCAAAAGACACATTAAGTCTTTCATTATAAAAGGATCTCTTTGGCTGCTGTATAGGTTGGAATTAACTAAATAAATATTGCTTATAATAGAAGGGAAAAACTTTTATAGGAGACTAAATATCTCTTGTTTCTTAGGAAACATGATTTTAAAATTTACTCATCATTGCATAGAATGAAAATATGAAGTTCAATGGCTCTGAGAAGATTAAGAGTGTCGGTAACTATTACCATGAGATAGGGAGTTATCATAGTGGAAACAGTTTAGGCCAGGAGTCCGGGCTGCAACTTGGGGGCAGATCATCTAATCTCCCAAGCCAAGTCTTGCTACCTTTAAAACTAAGGGATTGGACACAATGAACTTTAAGATTTAACCCTTTACATTCTCTGTTTTATAATAAAAACAATCCAAGTGCTAAAACTTCATGTCTTTCTTTAAGCCACTGTACATCTTTTTCTATGAAATTAGTATGAAGTTTTTTTCCTATTGCATTGCATTGCTGGTAAGTGTGAGTTCCTACTATGGATGGTCTCTGTAAATGAATGAGTTTCTCTAGTTCCAGTTGGTTGCGGTTAGAAAAAAGACCAGCCATATTGAGTCACTATATTGTATACCTGTTAACTACATGGGAATTAAAATAAAAATCAATAGATAGATTCATAGATAGATAGATAGATGTCACAGAGACAGTTTGGCTGGTTAGTCTTGGGTAGTCTCAGTGTGATAGTTCCATGATGTGGTCCATGCATTCAGCATCCTATTTTTCAAGAGTAGAAATTCAATGCAGGTTTAGCAAACAGATAGACACTAACCAAACTAGCTAGACACTGATTTAGAAACCATATTGATGATATTTTAATGGTGAAATATAGACGCTATGTGGACCAGAAACTGATGTTGAATACCAATATATTCTCCCATGAGAAACCAACTATAATCAGTTTATTTGTGAGCGTGGAATCAGAGCAAAAGCAGTCTGTTGAGTGATGTTAATGACTAATTCCATCAAACTGTGTAATCTGATACATTTATTTCCTCTATATGAGTATTTCCATTAAGGCTATCAGATACTCTGCTCACGTAGGCACCCCACACTCTCCCTTCCTCCCTCTCTCTCTTTCTCTTTCTTTATTAGCAGTTATATATTCTCCATATATATACATATACATATATATACATATACATATATATATATAACTGCTGGTTCTGAAGCAGTTTTCAGTGATTTTTTTTAACTTTCTTAAAATGGAAGCCCAGTATACAAACAGATAACTGTAGAACTACCTTTGTTGAAGCAGTGACAGAGATATAATGAGAACTCAACCTATTAATCCCCTCTACCTGCACCCCCACCATGCATGTACTAAATGATGGCTGGAGAGATACCTTTGAGGACTATCTCAGACTTGTTAACAGATTACTTCTCCAGGTGGAGTTCAATATCATTGATTATGTTTCAGCTTAAGTTATAATCATATTCTAGTCCTTCTTCTGTATGTCTGTACTGTAACACTCTGGAACTGAGTATTTCTCAAACTTCCCAGCCATGCACCATTTTCTCCTTTGCTTGTAGCCACTTCTACAGATGGGGATTCTTGTGTATTATGCTAATCTGATTTCCAAGTTCAGGAGGGCTCTGTTCTTTGCCCTAATAAATTCACTATGAAGCCCTTTATGATACGGTCTCTGCCTGTGTATCCTACCTTATTTTCAACCCTCTCTATAAATCATTAGGACTCACATAGATTTTCTTTTTTTTTTTCTTTCAACCACATAGATTTTCTGATATTTTCCAAATACTCCAATTTTTCTGCCCGCTTTAGAGCTTCGGTACTTGGTATTTTCTGAAATGTTCTTCCCTCACTTTTTAAAATTTTCTATTTTCAGGTCTCAGCTCAAAGATAGCCTCTTCTCTATCACAGCACTCCATTTTTTCCCATAATAACAGTTATCATAATTTATTTCCTTATTATCTGTATTCCCCATTAAGATCCGTGAAGGCAGGGCCTTATCTGTCTTGTTCATGTCTCTGTACTCAATAACTAGCTCAGTGCCAGCATATATGAGGTACTAAATAAATACGTTTGAATCAATGACAATGTACAAATATGTATATGTAGATACCACACTCAGATAAAGGATATGTCATAGTGTGTCATATATGTCTCTTTATTTTTTTCTTCTCCTAGTTTGTATTTGGTTTTTGTCTTTTACCTTTTGTTAATCAGTAATTTCACTATGTCTCTAAAGATAGTTTTTCCGAAGTGTTCTGTGCATATAGGACAAATATCTGCATCCTTGTTGTATTAGTCAGCGTTCTCCAGAGAAACAGAACCAGGAGCATGTGTGTATATGTATAGAAAGAGATTTATTTTAAGGAATTGGCTCATGTGATTATGGAGGCTCGCAAGTCCAAAATGTGCAGGGTGGGTTGGCGGGCTGGAAACCCAGGAAGGGTGGATGCTGCAGTTGAAGCCTGAAGGCTATCAGGTGGGAGACCAAAGAAGAGCCATTGTTGCAGTTCAAATCTGCAGGCTATCTGCTGGCCACACTCCATCTGCTGGCTGAATTCTCTTTTGCTCAAGAGAGGTCAGTCAATTATTCTGTTCAGGCTTTCACCTGATTGGATGAGGCCCACCCACATAATGGAGGGCATTCTGCTTTACTCAAAATACATCAATTTGAATGTTAATCTTATCCTAAAATACCCTCACAGAAACATCCAGAATAATGTTTGACCACATGTCCAGGCACCATGGTCCAGCCAAGTTGACACAAAATAAACCATCACTATTGTGTTGTACTTCAATGCCTCATTTTAAGACAGTGAAGTTTATTTGGAGTAATACAATCTTATGTTGGTGAAGCATCTGAGACCATATTATATGAAGAATAGCTGGAAGAACTGGGAATGTTTAGAAATTCTCTATTGATCAATACACCAGGTTCTACTTTTGTTCATACCCAATGTCTTTCTGAGTTGAATCATCACTTCTTACTAATATCAGAATTGTAATATGGATTATAAACATTTCAGTGTCTTTTGGTTTGAAATTAATTTCAGTTAAGGGCCTTTATCAACAGAATTTCTAAGCTTTGCAGTGCTTTTATTTTGCTATTTCTAAGGTCTAGAACTTAAGGAGATTTCTTACCCACTGCAGTGATTTCTGCAAGATAACTTCTGTGTTAGCACTGAGTAAAAAATTATCTACCATTTTGCATGAGTCACTGACTCTGGTTGACTTCCTTTTTTGGGCTATAAAACATCACTCCTAACTGTAGCAGCCCAGGGTTTTGCTGTTAATCATTTCAACCCATTTCTATGGCTACATTTTAACCCTTTCCCCAATAATAATAAACAAAACCAAGCACCATGACGTTAGGAAAGTTTTCTTGGTTTTGTTTTTGTTATTATTTTTCTATGATACTTGGACCTTTCATTAGCTGGTGATCCAGAATTTATTGTATTCATTTTCATTGGTATCATGGTGTCTAGCATGAATATGAGAGTGGTAGTTCGTTCATTCACCTAATGTTTATTGAATATCTATTGTTCCATGCAGTTCTAGATGCTGGGAATTCAGTGATGAACAAGTCATAGAAACATCCTAATTGAAAAAAGGTAGCATGAATGGCTATTGCTGTTGATCCTTAATTCTGTATCTGTGGACTTAGATATGGAAGAAAAGTGGATTATTTTATAGCTTTTACCAGTTTCACAGTATAAAAGAACTAGTATCTTTGTTACAATTTGAAGATTTAGAGGAGAAAAAATTCACAATAGTATAGTATAATTTCACAGTAACAAATACCATTGCATTGATTATCTCTGTATAATTAAAATATTTCCAAATGCTTTGCCATTGGCTCTTACTTCTGGCCAAATTAAGGATAACTCATTTCCTGAACTATATAACAAAAGAGTTTCTGTAAGACCCTTGGAATTAGTGGCATAAGAACTGAGTCAGTGAAATTTTTTACCATTTACTGCAAATTTATTTTATGGAATATTCTGAATTAGCTTAATCCCCTTTCCCAGTGTTCATGGAGAGAGAGAGTAGAATTGTGAGCAAGTATTCTTATGATTGTATTAAAAATGATTAAACAAAAATATATTTTACACAAAAAATATTGAATGGATTGATAACATATTGCTGCTGAAATTCTCTGGGCAATCTCTATATTTATAAACCTATTTACCTGTTTGTCTTTTTCAAACATTGATACCTTACCTCTTCTCAGAACTCTGAGACTTTTTGGCATGCTTTTCTATTTAGGTTGAATACCCTCTCTCAGTTTTCCTAAAACAATTGTAAGTGTTCATTTCAGTTTCTCCTAAGATTCATGTTAGACCCATGTTCACCTAGGGCATGTGACACTTTTCTAGGGCTAGCCTTACCACATCATATCTCAAGTCTTGGAAGGAACCAGGAAAATCCTCTTAGATCTTCCTCACTTGAGCCTCTATTTGCTATCTTCTAGTGCATTATGTTTTATTTTCCCCAAGTCATGCAGTAAGGAAACACCAGCACCCTAATCTGTCATTGACTGCAGGCTCCTATGTTATTAAAGTCTGAGATTCTTCAGTTTTATTAGAAAGGAGGATAACTTAGTCCCTTCTTTGTTCTCCAGGAAGTTGCTTTTCCTTTGTTCTCTAGGAAGTCACTTTTACTTCTCATCTTCTTTCTCCCTTCTAGTAAGTTCTTTTGTCTTGTTTTGTGAATGAGTCTTCTAGTCCTATTTTATACATCAGATATCTGGATTATAGTCATTATAATAGCAACAATATTAACTGTACAATATAGTTTTTAAATCTATGGAAATTGGAGATAAAGTATAACAGTATGATTTATGAATTATTAGTTGATGATTTTTTTCTGGTCCAAATGATTAAATGGTGATCCTCTCCTCAGTTGAACACCTACATAGAAGGATACCCATTATTTTAGGGATTGCCAGTAATATTGCAAATGGAGAAAATCGAAAGCCTTGACTTTCACTTGTAGCTATGACTGATTGACTGGTGCCAGACTAACCTGTTTATTATAAACAACGAAAAAAACTCCACAAAAAACCCTGGACAAAATATATGAAATAACTGTTTTCAGACTATAACAACAGTCAGTGCAAGACCACAGTGTCTGAGAGAAGGGAATCAAGTGGGGTAAGTCCTACAATTGCCTAGTTTTCTGGCTGGAGGCATTTACTAGACTAGACATTGGTAGAGAGAGGTGGAGCCAGAAAGAGCATGGCAGCCTCACTGAGTGGAAGAGACAGATATCAGAGTTTATGGAGTCTTAAGCAGTTGGAATTTATGGGGCAGAGGGCCAAAGAGGAGGGAGCTAAGCAGGGAAAGAACTCTGGAAATTCCCATAGATGTCCCTTTGTGTATTTGATTGAATGCTAAGCTGTATGTATTTGGGTGAGACCCCACAGGGCCAGAGAACAACTACAGGGAAGCTGTAAGCTGGGCAACCATCGAGTTTCACAGGATTAGGAGATGTTTGAATTCTGACCAACTAGGGTAGACAGGCCTGTTGACACTCAGAATTAAATAGAGATCCTAAAAAGGCTATACTTTTAGTTTTAGTCCTGAGGGCTAAAACTAGGCATAAAGTCTGTTTTAGAGCCACCACAACAAAGTTGAAAAAGAAGCTTCAACATGATCCAAGTTAATTTCCAAGTAAATTAATTGCCTGCCAGAATAAAACTCAACTCCCTTTAATGAAACACATAAAACTCACTCAACAATAACATTCACTATGTACAGCATCCATCAAAAATTACTAGACATGCAAAGAAGCATGAAAATGTGACCCATAGCTAGGTTAAAAAAATCCATCAGTAGAAACAGTTATTATAAATATGTACAAAGAATTAGAGTGGGAATGGAGGGAGAGGCAAGGAAAGAGCTTTAGCATTTTTTATGTACATTTCTGCCTCGGAATGAATTTTGGAGCAAGGACAGAAAGAGAGAGGTGGTAAATCCCTTCTTCCCTTCTTCCTCTGATGGATTTATTCTCTGTGAATTACCCTTTCTCTTTGGGACTCTGGTAGGCTTGCTGAGGCTCACCACACCATAGCAACTGGAGAGTAATGGTATAGCACAGCAAGTGCCTGCTGACAACCCTAGGTCTAAGAGGTATATGAAAAGCAGTGAGTAGTTCTCTGTGTCGACAAAAGAGAAAGGTGAGAATGAAGGACTCAACAGACTTTCAGGAGGTTTACCAGTCAGCCAGGGTGGAAAGACCCCTCAGGAAGATGGAGAGAGATCAAAAGAGGATGTTGTCACATCTCAGTAGATTGTTAATATAGTGGGGAAATATGATCTCCAAGGAAACCAGCTTCAAAAATGAGACCAGTTAAAATCCAAAGTGGACAACCCTTCCACTTGGATGTCATAGTGGCATTATTTAAGTCCCCCAGCCCAACACCAACCAGGGAAGAGAAAAAGGACAAAGGGAAAGCAATCTTAAATAGTACAGTAGTCCCGCGCCCCCCCCCACCACCATGGTTTTACTTTCTGTAGTTTCAGTTACCCATGATCAACTGCAGTCAGGAATCAGATGATCCTCCTCCTGATGTATGGTCAGAAGGTCAATAGTAGCCTAATGCTAAGTCATGATATCTGTATCATTCATCTCATCATGTAGGCATTTTAAATCTCATAACATCTCAAGAAGGACAAGTACAGTACAATAAGATATTTTGAGAGAGACAGATCACATTAACATAACTTTTATTATAATGTATTATTAAATAGTTCTATTTTATTATCAGTTATTGTTGTTAATCTCTTACTGTGCCTAATTTATACATTAAACTTAATCATAGTTATATATGTATAGGAAGAAACATAGTACATATAGTGTTCAGTATTATCTACAGTTACAGGCATCCACTGGGGGTCTTGGATGTATCCCTGCAGATGAGGGAGGACTACTGTATTGAGGTTTTCATTTTGATACATCTCAGTTTGTTACTTGTTAAACAGGCTAAAAGAAAATGATTTCCTGCTTCCCAATTGCTTTTCTGAGCGTCTAGCTGTAGATTCGTTACTGGATAATTTTAGAGATGTGCTCATTCTATAGAGGAATAAACATGAAGCCAGCCTACCAGCCTATGAGAAGCTAATGAACCTTGTGTAGGTAAGCAATTTAAAAACTAATATGTAGGTACATTATTGAGAGGAAAGGTAAAAAAGCACAGTAGACAGGTAAAAATAGTCTTCTGTATCATTTTAGAGATGTGGTGATTAAGTACTTGCTTTCTTCACTTTGTCTTATCAGCAAATACACAGCTGCCATAAAAAACTCCACTTACTCTGTCAGTGTGATCTGAGCACTGACTCCTGTATCTACCTGGCTAAAGCTTTTCTTCCCTAAACAGAATGATGTAAGGAGGATATACATCTAGGTTCAGCCTTAATAGTCCCTTGCCACTTGCATGATAAAATTCACTATGGCCTGCAAGTTTATTTAGTGTCTCTGGTTAAAATATAACAGTTCTACTCATTACCTTATTCTACTGCAATTTCTCCGGGATATAGACTTTCATTTCTTCAAGATTTATTTTAAAATGCTGTCTAGCACAAGGTCACTTGAACTTTGATGCTCAGTTCCTAAGTAATCTGGGCCTTTCCAGCTTTAAATTTCTGTGACAGTGTGATAATTTGGGTTTTAAAACCATTTATGTTGGGAAAAAAACTGATACTTCTTCAGAGAAAAATACCCCAAAGTGTAATTTTATCATTGTTAACATCAAATTGACTTATTAATTCATCCTTGTATGCCAGTAGTTTGGGAAGAAAATCGAACTAACAACTGAAACAGAAATGGCTCCTTCTTTTCAGGAATTAGCAACCTAAGGAGAATATGCACTGTGCTTATAGATATAGAAAGTTAATATAAATGTTCAGTAGCAAAACAAATCAAATTATGGCATGATGGGGAGTTTTATATGCATATTTATATAGGTACTAACATATATTTATCTGCATATAAATAAATGTGTCATGGCATCATTGGCATAATATGTGGAAATTAGAAGAAAGGTGGAAATTGTTACCACATTTTTCTAATGCTACTTTATCAGCCCAAACTAATGGATTCATATATTCCTGAACGTCATGATAATTGAGAGCTGAGAAACAAATTGGATTACCACATAGGCCTTAGTGGTTATTTGTTCTTTTAGCTTCCTAGCATCCATTTTTCTTAATTCTGGTAACAGTACCCACTCTTCCTCCATTCTCTGTCCTTGGGCTTTGGGTGTCTTATTGAGTCTAAGGATAGACAAATGACTTAGTAGAAGCCAGTCATCATGTTTTGTTCCTCTAATAAACTTGATTGGCTTAGGAATGGGCAGTGACTTGGCCCCTGAGAGTCAAGCCCAGGAACTCTGATTAAATTGCTGAAAGAACTTCGAGTTTTTTACTTTATTATTATTCCTTTACTATTTTTTCTGGACTTCAATCTTAAACTGCTGTCAGATATCTTGCCACCACATGGAAACTTTGAATAAGGTCTACCTGGAAGAGAGCAGAGCTGAGAGATGGGAAGATACTGAGCCCCAGTGGCATCTTTGAGATGTTGGATGAAGCTGGGCCTGAAGATAGGGCTACACCTGTAGTTTTCAGATACATAAGTCAATAAATTACCTTCTTTGCTTAGACAGGCTTGAGTTAGATTTTTCTGTTACCTGCAGCAAAAGAGTACTACATTGGGTATTTTCCATTTGCCCTTCAGATTCACTATGTACTCTTTTGTTCTCTGTGCCCTAAGGTGCTGACCTAGCTGAACTACATGAAAGAGTTCTTTTGCCCTCTGGCTTCTGGTTACATTCAGCCAATGGAAATCTCCCTGCAGTGTAAGTCCAGGGCATTTATTCTTTAAGGGTCTCCCTGTTAGATCATAATAAGTCGGCTGGTCAGGTCCCTCTTACAAAGGCTATGGATCCTCTCTAGTGCCCCTCTCTTTCCAGGTTTGAGCAGCCATTCTCTCCCTTCACACCATCAGATATAAGGTAGTAATACCTCCTCACAATTGCTAGCCCTGTGGTAAAGCATTATTCCTAATTGATTTCCCATAACACTTCCCATGCTTTTGTCGTCTACTAAGTTTTCCTCAATTATCCAGTTTGAGTGAGCTATCTCTTCCTGGTAGGACCTGAGGGATATTTATCTTGGCTTTCAAAATAGATGGAAAATGCAGTAGTTTTAAAAGACATAATCAGATGTGTCATTTGAATATTTATTTCTTCATAGTGAATGCTCAATTGAGTATCAAGGGTTCAAATTTTTTCAATACATGGAATTTTAGTAAGTCTTTGGCGAAGAGAATTTATGGTTGTGGGTATTTATATTATTAGCTAGGACTTATTTTTAGATTTTGGATTCTTTTCCAGTCTGTTACTTCCAGAAACTACCTTTTAATGCAACCATGGTGCAATCCTTTTTCCTTATCCGTGGTAGCTGTGTGTAAACATCACAGTGCTCTCACAAATGTACATTTTCACCTCTCCAGGTTCTAGAAAGAGGACTACTTGAATTTCTGTGAATAAATAAATGAAGAAATAACCTAGAAATGCACACCAAATTAAATGTCCCAGCAATTTATATGCAAGTAAAACTTCATGTACGCTCAGTGAATTTACATCCTGTGATTAGTTGGTCAAAATTTCTCTTGTAACATCTATAAAAATTTCTCTTGTACCATCTACATAAAAAATTTCTCTTGTGCCATCTACAAAAAAAAATTTTCCTAAGAAAATTGGCAGTATTAACAAAATTGGAGATATGTGTTAAAAAACTTTCCATGTACCTTGGAAGGACACAACTACAAATATGCTAATTTCAAATTTATTCATTGAAGCAATTTCTGAAGAACTCAACTAGGTATCATGCAATTAGGCTGTATATTTAGTAAGAGTACTTTAACATTATTCATCATTCAAATTTTTACCATGGTTAGCCTTCTCTTTAATTAATCTGAATGATGAGCACTGATGAACTTTTTTAGTGATACAGTATTTTAAAAAATGAACTATACTAAACATATATAAAAGATTAACAATAGGTGGTTATTCAATATTAGCCTGAAGGTATAGAGTATACTGAGTAGTCAAGATGAAGCACAATATTATTTATGCTTCAAGTTGAGAACACTTTACTAAATTAATCAAGGTACTTTCTCACCTCATCTGGTTTTCTTGGCTCTTAAAGCATGATTTTCACATTTGGACAACAATTCAAACTAATAATAAGAATATGGTTGCCATTTTTTTAACCGTATCATCTATTGATGGTGATAATGCAACAAAATATTTGAAATTGCCCTTGACCTAAGAAAAAAATATGTAAGCTAGAAGGTTGCTATGTGTATCATGTTATGTGTGTAGCACACTTCCTCTCAATCTCTTTCAATAGCAAAATAGCATAAAAAATATGTGCCAATCTTCAGAGAAATCAATTAGATTTAAGAAAATATATATTATAATAATAATGTTACACAAATGTTCTGTAATAGAAATTAGTGCTTCGCTGTGCTAGGTAACTTTGTTGATTAAAAAGTACAGTAAAGTATGGTTCCTGCTCTTAAGGAGAACATAATGTAATCTAAGAGAAGTGGGCTATCAATAGGAGGCAGTATTGGAAGCCATGGCATTTCAGAGGACAGGATTACTAAGGACTGTTAGATGAAGAAAGAGGCAGTGTATGTGGAATGCCGGCATAGTTATCTATAATCTGGGCTGTAGTCCTGCCTACATCACATGCTAGGTGAGTGACCTCGGCTAAAAGTTCTGAGAGAAGGGTCTCAAAATAAAGATGGTTAGTTATTTGCCCCACAAAATCATTGGGAAGATCTGTCGCATACCCTCAACTTTCCCCCACTAAATTCTCTTTTTTTCCTCCTTTATTTTCCTCTGATATGTTTTCTAGAATTCCATCCTTAGCCATCTTTTCAATTCTATAATGTCTCCCAAAGAAACTTCCTGGATGTATCAAAAGTCCCCTAAGCCCCAACATGTACAAAATCTGACTTAAAATGTGTTTAAGATGATAGCAGAGTTTTTCCAATTGTAGTTTTCACACCTGTAACTTAATTAGCAGTACATTTAGATTGAGAAAGTTAAAAAAATATGTGGTCATATTTTCTTTTTCAAAAAAGTAATAGCCCAGCATCAGCTTGTAGGAAAAATTGGAGGGAGAAGGAATGGAGAGTCCAGGCAAAAGATTATGAGAATCTGTGCTCAGGCAATGGTAGTGGGAATAGATCATAGGGTCAGGTTAAAGAGGTATTTAGGAGAATAGGCAGATTCCCCCCCGACTCTTTGTTTTGGAACATAGGAGCATTGGGATAATCTAATCTTTGGAAGTTCGCTTAGGATTCCCTTGTGAAACTTTGGCCTTGTGCTTTTTGTAGGCTAGGGTCTTGATAAACTATTTCTATTTGTCCCATGGAAATTAGTTTGTTTTACATTCTATATCTACGAGAGTCGGTTGTTGGAATGTATATTTCATCTAGGTTTTACAGTTTATGTGCACAGAGTTGTGCCATACAATGTCTTATGATATTTAAAAATTTTCTTTTTTTTACAGTTATTTACTTATTTCTTATTTTGTATATTTGTGCTTCTGTTTTGCTTGATTAATTAGCTAGTGGGTTCTGTATTTTGTTGATTCTTTCCAAAAAACCAGCATTTTTATGTATTTATTCTGTTTTTTTTGTTTATAACTCATTTTTTGCCGTTATTTTATATATTTCCTTCTTTCTTTGTTCTGTTTCTTTTTAACTGCTCTAGAGTTAAATTTTATATTACTCTTGAAGAATTGACATTGTTGTGATATTAAATAAATACTATTTAAGAGCAAGGAATGAATGTCTATTAATTCAAGTAGATATTTATTTTAATTCTTTCATTTTGTGTGGGTATAACCATATAAGGCTATGATTCTTCTCTCTGGTCTTTGCTTTAACTGCTTTAACTTTGAGTCTGATATGTAGTGTCTTCATTTCCGTTATTTTTATAAATAATTCTGAAATTTCAGTTCTCCTTTGATTCAAGTTGTCTAATAGTTAACTTGGGATAGAAAGGCCTATTTATGTTTTGATTTTGTTATAATATCTATGCTTTTAATATCAGAGAATTATCTTTGTATCATTTCTACTTTATGAAGCTCATTGAGATTTTCTTTGGACCATAATATATGGTTTGTCTTCATGAAAGCTTATCTGCTCTTAAAAAGGAGGTATATTGAAAAGAAGATATATTTTCTTTTTTGGGGATACAAAATCTGATATATATTCATATAATTTACTTTATTGGTTATGTTGTTCAGGGCTTCTGTATCTTTATTTATTTACTTATTTTTTGTCCACTTGACCTGTCTTGGACTGAGAATGTATATTAACCTTGTATATTAATGTTTGTTTCTGGTTATTTCTCCTTGCATTCCTTATAGTATTTGCTTTATAAAGTGATTGCTGTGAAATTTGGTACATGAATATTCAAAGCTGTTATATATACATGGTCTTTTGCATAATGACTTGTCTTTTATTGTCTTCTTTAATGCTTAAGGTACTGAGTTCTAGCTGGTGAGATATTAAGATCACAACTCCTTCCTTTTCTGTTTGTTTGCATTTTTTTTGGCATACTTTTGCCCATTTGTTTATATTTAAAGTTTTGGATTATTTTGTTTGAGGGGTTTCTCTTATATACAGCATAGAGTTGGGGTTTGCTCTGTAAGTTGAAGTAAGTTTTTCTTTTAATATGTTAGTTAAGTCCATTTGAATTTGTTAATATCATTGGTAGTTTTGGACTCTGTCATCCACATTTGTCGTGTTTTCTTTGTCCTTTTTTATATTGTTTTTGGTATTTAGGAAGGTTTATATTCTTTGTTCTTGTGGTTACCTTTACACTAATTGTAATAATTTTTTTTTAATATAATGCCCTTATTACCACTGTTCCTTTCTTAGGCTTCTGTTTAGCTCATGAGTTTCAGATGATATCCTTTGATTTTCATCTATTGCCTATGTTGGTACATGGATATCTTATAATTTTGTCTTACTTTTTGATGTAATTTTGTCTTTCTTTTCTTTTTTTTTTTTTAAAGATTTATTTATTTGAGAAAGAGAGCACAAGTGGGAGGGGCGAGGAGAGGAAGAGAGAATCTCAAGCAGACTCCTCACTGAGCATGAGATCATGACCTAAGCTGAAATCAAGAGTTGGACCCTTAACTGATCACACCACCCAGGCACCCCTCTGTCTGTCTTTTTTAAAAAATTTCTCCCATTCTTTAGTTAACTATTTCACATATTTCTGTTGCTTGTTCATTTCTACACTGAGTTTTAAAATTTTTTATATCTATAATTTCTTGTTTAATTACATTTAACTTATGGTAAAGCATTCCTAATTTTCTGTTTTGTGGTTGACATCTTTTTTTTTCTGTCTTTCTGCCTTCCTTTTGTAATTTCTGAAAACTTTGATTTCTTTTCATTTTTGGATGAGGATATTTGAGGTACAGGGAAGTTTTATGATGAGTTTGGGAATATTACTAATTAATGAAAGAATAGAGATTATGACCCAGGTCTTTTGACTTCCAACGTATGACCTTCCTGAGCTATACGAAATTCGAAAGGACAGTATTCCAATGAATAATAGAAGCAAAGCTACTGAGAAACTGAATATACAAATGGACAATGGCCAGACCATATATATGAATAGAGTTCTGATCCATAATTTGCAGCAACCTGTGCAGGAAACTAACCCATTATCTAAAATAAGCACCCCAGGAAGCCAGCTTGCTATAAATCAGAGAGGAAGTCAGATTGCTGTCTCTGGTAACAATCAAGGAAACCAGAAATAACCTCTGTTACAATCTGCCCCAAATGGCCAGGACTTGATTAATAACAAATAACTAATTTCCTAATTTTTTACTGTTTCCAATTTAGGACCAACCAGAGAAAGCTAAATATGTACCCCTAACAAATCACATAGGATGTCCCACTTGTAGTTAGAAAGCATATGGCTTCCCCATGCCAACAGCCTCCGTTCAAGGCATATGTGAAGCCTTTCCTTTTTTCCACTATAAAACTTTCCTGCTCCCCTGCCTGTGTTTGAGTGTCTGCCAAAATGCAAGTAATAGTGGCTAACTTCTTTGCTATAGCAAGCTCTAAATAAATAGCCTTTACTAGTTAATTTGGTTGGTCTTCATTTATTTCCACACTGCTGTTACTCGTAATGAAATATTTCCTTCATCGTAACTCAAATATGACTCTCTCTGATAGGACTACCTTCCCCTTAACCCATTTACAGTGGCCTTATCCTCATTTATCATTCTCCTTGTAGTGTATTGAACTGCCAACAGAGGTCTGGTCGTTGCTCCCTAATGTCATTTCTAAGGCCTATATCTGCCACTGTCCTCCCATTTCTCATCCAAGGTTCAGATAATCCGTTTAGTCTACTTTATCCCCACTTCTAACATTGGTTACTGGCTTCCAAGACCCATTCCTGTCTTTACCATGTTGCATGGGACATACTTACTTTCTGTTCTCTGAGTTGGTCAGTGAGGAAGCCACTATTCATGTGTGGCTCTTTTTTTTTTTTTTTAAGATTTTATTTATTTGACAGAGAGAGACAGTGAGAGCAGGAACACAAGCAGGGGGAGTGGGAGAGGGAGAAGCAGGCTTCCCACCAAGCAGGGAGCCCGATGTGGGACTCGATCCTGGGACCCCAGGATCATGACCTGAGCCGAAGGCAGACGCTTAACGACTGAGCCACCCAGGCGCCCTCATGTGTGGCTCTTAAACAGTTGAAATACAGCAACCAAATTCAGATGTGCTGCAGATGTAAAATATACATTAAATCTTGAAGATGACAAAAGATAAAAAGAATGTAAAATTCTCAATAATTTTTCTATTAACTGCAAATTGAAATTTTGGGTTAAACAAAATATTAAAATTAATTTCATCTTTTTAGTTTTTAATGTAGCTACCAGAAAATTTTAAATTACATATATGTCCACATTATATTTCTATTGGCCAGTGCTGGTATCACTACTCTTTCTGACTTCCTCACTATCCTAAAATCTGGCTTTACTGAAAAATATTAATAGCTTCCAAATTTATAAACCTAATTTTTTTCTTGGTCTCCATTTTCATTGGTCTTTGGTCTTGTTCTTCATGCAGTTGAAATTCTCCTTTTTTGGATTCTCTTCATCCCTTGACCTCTACTCAGAACTACTACAGTTCTTATCCAATTTCTCTAATTACTGTTCTCCTGTTCCTTTCATTGGCTTCTCTTCTTTTTACCTTAAAGGTCTAGAGCCATATGTTCTGATTGTCTTTCTTCACTCTTTCCCTTCAGATGTTTCATCCATTATATTGCCATAATCATTGCATAAATGAAAATAATCAAATCACCATCTCTAGGGCTGTCCCCTCTTTTTAGCAGCAGTATCATATCTGTGGTTGTCTGCTAGACATTTCTATTTGGGCATCTCATCCTGTCATCAGTTTGAAAATTTCATTATCTCTTGAAACACATCATTTTGCTTTCAAAATCAGCTCCTCTGTTTTCTATGTCTGTTGGTGGCATCATGATTCTCTTTATCACCCAGCTTGAAACCTCTGATTTAAGTAGGACTTTTAAATCTCTCCTAAGCCTCTTCTATCCTTGAAGTCAGGAAGAACTGAAGGCTCTTCCTTCATAATCAGTTCTTCCTTTGTAGTGTCCCTCATATCCATTTTTTTCTCTTTGGTGCCACACAGATGGATGTTGCTCACACAGCTGTTGCTTTCTGAACCCAGAGTACCTGGGTATATGGCATGGGTATGAAACACCAAGGGATGGAGTGGAGAGTGATGATGGCCATTTCCTAGATAACTGTTCCAAAGTGATTTATTCACAGTATTTTTTTTTTTTTAGTTGCTAACAGCTATCATTTTATTTTACAAAGGAAACTAAGATAAAAAAAGGCATTGTTCTTATATAGTCACAGTCAGAGGCAGCATTATACAAATAAGATTGACCCCCGATTGTTTTCTATTTAAGGTGTTAAAAAATGCTTTCTAGAAGAAATACATATTTTAACACCATTTAAAAACTTTCCTTTCAATCACTATAACCTTCATTTGCCAGGTAGATTTTTATTTACTCTGCTCCTAAATATTTCCCACACCTATGATATCTGAAATTCCATGTATAGGGACATAAAAACTGTATTCCACAGTAGAAAATAGGGATTAATATGCACACATAATTTAGGAAAGGGAATGCATTTTCTTAAATTCACTAAGCCAGTTTTGTTCACCGTATGATCTTTTTTTTTTAAAGATTTTTATTTATTTATTTGACAGAGAGACAGCGAGAGAGGGAACATAAGCAGGGGGAGTGGGAGAGGGAGAAGCAGGCTTCCCACTGAGCAGGGAGCCTGACGTGGGGCTCGATCCCAGCACCCTGGGATCATGACCCGAGCCGAAGGCAGATGCCTAACGACTAAGCCAGCCAGGTGCCCCTGTTCACAGTATGGTCTTAGAAACATTCTGCATCACAATAACTGGAGATCCTACTAAAATTCTTATCCTAGGCCCACTGAATTAGCATCTTTGGGACTGGTGACTTGTAACCTGCATTTCAAATTAGCTCCTCCGAGTTTTATTTATGGACACTAAAGTTTGAGAACCAATAAACAAAAACATAAATGATATCAGTATGAGGAGTATCTCTCCTTAGAAAAGCAGGAAAAGGTGATCAGATGGGAATCTGTTCACAGGACAGAAACATGAGACTAGGTACACGGAAATCTAAATTATAATATGTCTTTGCCAAGTCTACCCCTGTAGTTACTGGTCCTTTAAGGCAGACAACATCGGAATTATGTCACCAGTTTAAATAACAAAACAAAAGAGCAAAAACATTCATGGGGAGATGCACCAAAGGGAACAGTCTGTCTTTATAAGGTGTTTTGCAGAACTTGAAGGAAAAGCATAGTGTGTCACGTGTCAGCAGCAGGAACAGGAACAGGGCATTTTCCTCTTTGACCAGCCTGCCCAAACTCAGATATGACTTTGTATTATATTCTCCTTCCCCCTCTCTGTCTCTGTCTCTCTCTCTATATATATATATTCAAATTTTATTTGAATTACCAAAGTAACTTGTATCCAGAGCCACCCAAAGATCTTTATGCTTTACTTCCCTGCAGTTTTCTGTCTCACATCTTTGAGAATTGTGGAATGTCTTTTTGTGGTCAAAAAATGTCTTATAGAAGGTTCAAAACAATTAATGCATAAAGTATTCTTTTCTCTCTAGGAACTACTTTTCTATCCAAAAGAAAAGAAAGGAAGGGAGGAAGGAGGACTTAAAATCCAAAGTAACGCCAAAGTATTAAAAACATTTTTAAAAAGACTTTATTTATTTACTTATTTGAGAGAGAGCGAGCACATAAGCAGAGGGGGAAGGGGCAGTGGGAGAGGGAGAAGCAGACTCCCTGCTGAGCAGGGAGCCCCACATGGGACTCGAACCCAGAACCCTGAGACCACAACCTGAGCCGAAGGCAGACACTTAACCAACTGAGCCACCCAGGCGCCCACAAAGTAACAAAATATTAAATAGTTAAAAATATTGTCAGTGATGCAAAAGCCTTAATGTTCACACAGCCTTTTTCACACCTGCAATATGTATCCTATAAAGAGCATTTCAGAACATTCTGACAGCAATATATTTCATAGTCAATGTGGTTTGAGTGATAAGGCTCATGTCTCTTCTTTTCAACTCTTTTGATGTCTATACTGTGCTTTCATTGTGTCTTTTTTGCCTGTATGTCTATGTTTAATTTTTTACCTCCAAATAAAGAATGCTGCTTCTGACTGTGACTATATAAGAACAGTGCCTTTTTAAAATCCGGGTTTCCCTTGTGAGATAAAATTGTTCATTTCTGAAAGTTCATTTCTATGCTTTTTAAATATGCAAAGTTTCTCCATCCTCAAACACTACTCGTAAAGTGGGTATACTATTACACTTGCTTACGGAACACAAAAACCCCTGGGTGGAATGTCTACTGCATTGTTATTTATTTATCTTCTGTTCTGACACAAATAACATACTTGCTCAATGGACGGTGAAGTCTGCAAGTGAAATATCACTCCACAACTGGAGTACAGGTTTGCCAGCCAGTGACCTGGAACCCATCCGTATGCAGTAGCACCACGGCATACATAATACAGAGGTGTGTGAGAAAAATAAAAATACGTCAGAGTACCCATTAAACCTGTAGCAGACTTGTTTCTAGCTCAGCTTTCTGCCACTACAAGGAAGAAAGCAAGGAAGTCTTATCAATGAAGAAGAACCAAAAGAATATTGAGTATAAAGTGGATGTACTTTCAAAAAGAAAGTTGTAAGGATAGGCAGAAAGCAAATGAAGAGAAGGAGAGCCTTTGCTGGATCATTGGGTTAAGCAGTGGCCTACAAATGACAGAATGTTGCTTTGGGGTATCTTCTCTGGGCAGTCTTTCCTAACTCCCCCCATCTCTGTTGGTGTTCTCACAGTACCCTGTTGGGGTTAATGCAGAGCGTGAAATCAGCCATAATACCTGGCTTGCTAAAGTGTAACACAGAGGCCTCTGGAGGCAAGGGAGGGTTTTGGAGAAGGGCATAGGCCTTTGGAATGCTGAGGCCTGCATGACCACTCTGCCTGTTGGAATGCAGTGGGGAGTTACCTTCCGGGAAGCTCTCTTAGTCCAAATAGCCGCCCTGTGATCTAAGAGATGTGTGTATTGTCCCTTAGGCTATGTTTAGTAGACCATGCAGATTAGCATATCTTATCTTTCCCATAAATCCTCTCAGTTTCTGTAAGACCCCTGGTCACACATCAACGTGCTTGAGAAAAAGTGATAAGGAGAGCAGGAGCAAAGAAGAGCAAAGGGTCTTCATCTCTGAGCGTTCTTTTCTCTTTCACAGCAAAGTTTGGAGTAATCTTCCATCCATTGGTACAGGGATTGCTGGCCATTCCCGGTAGTACCCTAAGCGTAGCTCCTCATACCACCCCTCTCCTGGTTTGAAAGGAAATAAAGCACTGTTCTAGACCTCTTGATTATGGAGAAGAGGAACAGTTAAATAAAGGCAAAAGAACCAAGAAATAAGAGATATAATGAGCATCAGAGACAATGCTGCTTTAGAGGGAAAGGGAATTGATAAGGGCTGATGCATTTGGAAGCTGACTCAGGCAGAAGTAGGATGGGGGAGGGCTTCAGCTGGAATCAAAGAACAGGTAGGATCTGGATAGATGGTGACAAGAGGAAGGCCCCTCTGAGAGATGTTCACTTGTATCAGCTAGGCCAAAGATGGAAGGCAAAACAATAGTTTTTCTTTTGTCAGTACTATAATATTCTTTCTCAAAAGAAAAAAAGAAAGAGCGAGCGACAGTTTAAATCCAAGCAGCTCTCTCCTTTACAAACACTTCCACACTTATAAAAACAGCTTCCTTTCCTTAAGTGTTTTTGAGATAACTAGACATCACAGCTTGACAAGATTATCTCTTTTCAAGGACTTGTTACAGTGTCAGGAACAATTTAGCCACCTCTTTCAATTTTGCAAATTGGGTCAATTTTTGTAAAACTTGCAGGTTAAATTCTGAATACGTATCAGAGTATCAGGGTGAGGTTTGGCAGAACTGTGTCTTTAGAGTCTTTGAAAACTTTGTGCAGAGGTTGCCAAATGAGTTAAGGACATAAAGGATCACAAGATTCTATCTGGTGAACTTAATGGTAGTTTTGCAGATTTCCTCTTATCATCAAATCAGCAATTCTAATGAGCAGCTTGTGAATGTGCACAATAAATACTCACTAAAGAGCAATTAGAACAAATAACCATTGAGCATTCAATGAAGAGGGAGTTTACACATTTCCCTAAAGTAATTAACATTCCATTTCCTTGTTTTGTTTAAATTTTGTTTTTACCTAAATTACCTTAATGTTGCCTTTAGTGAAATAGTTTAAAATAAGAGCCACTGGAATTGGATCTTTCTTGATTAAGTGCTAGAAATACTGAGGTTAATTAGACCAAAACTGTATCTGACGCTGTTGAGTACAGATCAGTGGTCCTGACATTTTTAAAGGAAGTCTTGCTCATTCTCACATTAGCCTGCTTTTGAGACATGGAGGTTTGCACCATTATCCCTGGAGCTCCATTTTGTACCTGCATGTTTGTAAAAACAAAACACACAGAGAGCTAATGACTTGGAAGCATTATCTTGAGCTGGGAGGATTCCTTCTTTCTCCTATCTTGCCTTAGAAACAGCTAGTACAAGTTGCATCACCCCAAGTGGAACTGAGGTGAGGCTTAGCAGGATGTTCTGAAAGTCTAGTCTTATGGTAGAGAAGAAGCATGAATTAAGTGTCCATGACTCCTGAACCAAAGGCTGTCAATGAAAAGATAATGTCTCTAGGATTCACAGATCATATGTCTTGCAAATACAATGGATCTTAAACCTCTTGACCACTTTCCAATGAAGAATTTGGAGGTAAAAATAAAGCATTAACCTCCCCCTCAATCCTCCACCCCCTCACCCCAGGAGTGAATTTCATATAACTTTTAATAATAGAAGTGTGAATGACTCATATTAGAACCACATTTCATGCTGTCTTAAAGACCTGTCAGTGCAAAATTATAGCCTAAAATATCTGAAATCATCATAAACAGTAGTGTAAACAACCATCAAAAAACTGGATTGATAATTTTTTTAAAAGATTTTATTTATGTATCTGAGAGAGAGCACACGCACGAGCGGCGTGGAGGGGCAGAGGCAGAGGCAGAGGGACAGGGAGGAGCAGACTCCCCGCTGAGCAGGGAACCTGACACGGGGCTCCATCCCAGGACCCTAAGATCATGACCTGAGTCAGAGGCAGATGCTTAACCAACTGCGCCACCCAGGCGCCCCTGGATTGATAATTCTGAAGCTAAGTGAAAAGTTCTTTATAATTAAAAAACAAGAATTGAAGCAATTAATGACAAGAAGCAATTCATAATTCATTCTCAGCCACCTGCAGTATTCCAGATATGCTATGGTACACAGCGGTGAAAAAAACACATTTGACCACTGATCTTACAGAGCTAATAGTCTAGTGGGAATGACAGATTTTAAACAAATTAATTACAATTATGGTAAGTGGTAAGGAATAAAAGTTATGGTTATGATGGCGTATAGTGTCTGTGAGGTAATTTGGAGGATATAACATGTAATTTTTGTGAAAGCTAAAAAGGCTAAGAGGTGGGAAAAATTCTAGTATTGGATCAGTTTTAGTTTTTAATAATTAAATTTAAGTAATGCCTAATTAATCATTTAGTAGATTACTAGTAAGTAGTCTTACATGTGCATAGCAATATGTTTAAGGCATTTCATGTCATTTCTCTGGTCCGTAACAACCAAAGAAGGAACTCAAAAATTTAAAAAAATTTTTTTTTAGATTTTATTTATCCATTTGAGAGAGAGAGACAGAGATAGTGATAGAGAGCACAAGTGGGGAGGAGAAGGAGAAGCAGGCTCCCCACAGAGCAAGGAGCCCGATGTGGGACTCGATCCCAGGACCCTGGGACCATGACCCAAGCCAAGGCAGATGCTCAACTGACTGAGCCACTCAGGCGCCCAGGAACTCAAAATTTTGAATCAGATACCATTAGGAGGAAGGAACCCCACAAGGTACCAAAGGCCACAGTTTAAGAACTATCAGCCTAGACTGAGAGTTGGCAAATTGTAACCTGTTTTTGTATGGCCTGTGAGCTAAGGATGGTTTTTATATTACTGAATGGTTGAAAAATAAATATACAGAAAAATAATCTTTTGTGATATGTGAAAGTTATATAATATTCAATGCCCAGAGTCCATAATAAAAGTTAATTGGGACACAGCCACACTCTTTCATTTATGTATTGTCCATGGCTGCTTTTGTGCTAGAAAGGCAGAGTTTAGTAGTTGAGACCTTATGATGTACAAAGCCTAAAATGTTACCATCTGGCCCTTTACAGAAGAAGTTTGCCAGCCCCTGGCCTAGACTGTAACAATTCGACCCGCTATTAATTAGCAATATCACCAGTCCTCAACTTTACAACTTTTCTCAAAAAGACTTAGAAATAAGATCCCCAGAATAATGACCCAAACTCTTCGTGATGGTTTATTTTATGTGTCAACCTGATTGGATCATGGGGTGCCTGGGCATTTGACTAAACATTATTTCTGGGTGTGTCTGTGGGGATGTTTCTGGATGAGATTAGCATTTGAGTTGCTCACTGAGTGAATCAGTTTGCCCTCCCCAGTGTGGATGGCATCCTCCAATCTATTTTTTTTTTTAGAGAGAGAGAGAGAGAGAGTGTGTGCATGTGTGAGTGGGGGGGGGAGGGGGAGTCAGGGGGGACAGGGGCAGACGGAAAGGGAGAGAGAGAAAATCTACACCCAGTGCAGAGCCTGCCACAGGACTCAATCTCACAACCCTGAGGTCATGACCTGAGCTGAAATCAAGAATCAGATGCTTAGCCAACCAGCTGAGCCACCCAGATGCCCCAATCTATTGAGTGCCTGAATCAACAAAAAGGCAGAGGAAGGGAGAATTTACCCATTCTGCTGATTACTTGAGCTGGGACATTGATCTTTTATGCCCTTGGACTAAGACTTAGACCACTGGCTCCCTTGGTTCTTAGGCCTTTGGTCTTAGACTGAATTAAACCTCTAGCTATCCCAGATCTCCAGCTTGCAGATGGTAGATCATGGGACTTCTCAGCCTCCATAATCACATTAGCATGTCCTCCCTCCGTTCCTCCCACCATCTTTGTCTCTGCGCTTGTGCGCATGCGTACACCCCCCCCCCCCCACACACACAGACACAGTTGGTTCTGTTTTTCTGGAAACCTTGACTATACATTCTTGTTTACAACTGCCTAATAATGGGTTGATGTATATAGTAAGGCCAGTACTTTGGTGTTGGGCCAAAGTAAGAGTGACTTAAAAAAATTTGATATGCTGATTCATGAATGAAACAAATTTGACTGCATGGATTGTTGGATTAGTCAGTTTCAGCAAAAATGTATGGTTCTGAACTAAGCAAAGATTTTGGCAGAGGCATCATCTCAGTGATCTGAATTTTATTAGAGATTTTCTCTGGGACTTTACTCAAGACATCAGGAAGCCTACTCTCAGATTTTGTTTATTTAGGAGACTTGGGACCTATTGCTTTCTCATAAACATACTCAGGCCTATGGTCCCTGGCTAGGTAAGCCTGCATGGTGGGGATCTCTCTGAGCTCCTATACTTTCTCTGAGAGTTGACCTGTAAGGAAACCTCCAAATTTTGCTAATTAGAGAGCCCTGTCCTAGATTAACCCTTTGGTTTTACCACCCATGGGCCATTGTTTCAGCCATCCCCTTTCTTCTTTGACCCTTAATTAAACACAAATTGATATTTGAAACTCTTATACTACAAAAGGAGCAATCATCAGATTTATCCCATAGCCTGTTCCTGGAATTTACTTTTTAGCTTCTCTCTTGGCAGCCCCACTCCCCATACTTTTTATCCACTTTCTCTGAGCCTTTTTCTAAGTGATTGCCCCAAACTGAGATTATCTTTAGGCCAATGGATATTTTAGGCCGACTTGGTATTTCTCTTTCAGTTTCAAGACCTGCTTTATCTATGGGCCTAATCCTGTCCTCCATCTCTCCAGATCTAAAATTTATTTAGATCTAAAATTTATTGTTCTATCAGACAATTGAAGAACATTTAGTCAGGATTCTCCAGAGAAATAGAACCAATAGGGGTGTGTGTGTGTGTTTATACACATACATGTATAAATGGGGGGACAGGATGTATATGTAATAGGGTGTGTGTATATATACATAAATGTGTGTGTGTATATATATACACATACACAGAAAGAAAGAGAGAGAATAAGGAATTGGCTTTTGCAGCGTGGGCTAGCAGGCTGGAAACCCAGGAGAGTCAGTGGTATAGATGAAGTCTGAAGGCAGTCTGTTAGAGAATTCCCTCTTGCTCAGGGTGGTTGCTCTTTTTATTCTGCTTAGCCCTTCAACAGATTACATGAGACCCACCCTCATAAAGTAATCTGTTTACTCTATTTAAATGGGTCAGTACCCGTTTAAATGTTAATCTCATCCAAAAACACCGTCTAAATTGACACATTAAAGTAACCATCATATCAACTATGCCAAACTTTGGTTTGGTTGGGATATTTAGCTAGAATTTATTAAGTGCCTACTGTTTGTAAGGCACTTTATTTCTCTTTGAATCCTATAGCAACCAGCAGGTTAGGCAATACTGCACCATTTTACTGAAAAAGAAACTTAAGCCCTGTGAGGTTAAAAACATTGTTCAAGATTACACAGAATGTAAATGTCAGGCCCAAGATTATAAACTCAGGCTTTTTTTTCTAATTAAACATTTTTTTAAATTGAAGTATATAGTTGACACACAATGTTACATTAGTTTCAGGTGTACAATATAGCGGTTGGACAACTCTGTAAATTATGCTACGCTCAAAACAAGTATAGCTACCGTCTGTCATCATACAACACTATTACAATATCATTGACCATATTCCTTATGCTGTACCTTTTATTCCCATGACTTATTCATAACTGGAAGCCTGTATCTCTTACTCCCCTTCACCAGTTTTGCCCATCCCTCCATCCCCTCCCCTTTGCCAACTACCAGTTTGTTCTTCGTGTTTATGGGTCTGTTTCTGCTTTTGTTTGTTCATTTGTTTTGTAGAGTCCACATATAAGTGGAATCATATGGTATTTGTCTTTCTCTGTCTGACTTATTTCACTTAGCATAATACCCTCTAGATCCATCTATGTTGGGCACCTGGGTGGCTCAGTCGTTAAGCGTTTGCCTTCGGCTCAGGTCATGATCCCAGGGTCCTGGGATTGAGCCCTGCGTCAGGCTCCCTGCTCAGCGGGAAGCCTGCTTCTCCCTCTCCCATTCCCCCTGCTTGTGCTCCTGCTCTCACTATCTCTCTCTCTGTCAAATAAATAAATAAAATCTTAAAAAAAAAAAAAAAGATCCATCTATGTTGCTGCAAATGGCAAGATCTTGTTCTTTTTTATGTTTGAGTAATATTCCATTGTATATCTATACTACATCTTCTTTATCCATTCATCTATCAATGGACACTTATCTTGACTATTGTGATTAATGCTGCAATAAACATAGGGGTGCATATATCCTTTCAAATTGGTGTTGTCATTTTCTTTGGGTAAATACCCAGTGGAGGGGGGTTGCTAGATCATGTGATATTTTTATTTTTTAATTTTTTGAAGAACATACTGTTTTGCACAGTGACTGCACCAATGTACATTTCCACCAACAGTACAAGAGGTTCCTTTTTCTCCATGTCCTCGCCAACACTTGTTATTTCTTGTCTTTTTGATTCTAGACATTCTGACAGGCAGATTTGTATTTCCCTGATGATTAGTGATGTTGAGCATCTTTTCATGTGTCTGTTGGCCATCTGTATGTCTTCTTTGGAAAAATATCTATTCAGGTCCCCTGCCCGTTTTTAATTATTTGTTTTTTGCTTGTTTTGTTTCTTTGTTTGTTTTGGCATTGAGTTAAAATCAGGCTTGTTTGACTCTATGTTTTTTCTAATGTGCCACAGTATGTGAGAGATCAATTTTAGCTTCTGACTTCTTGGTTGGATGATGCCTTATAGGACCAATAAGTACAACTTACCAACATGCAGAGCTACAATCTATGCAACTTTGTCAGCTGTATGTTTTTTTGGTACTTAAGAGTGGAATATGGCAGATGTCAGGAAGCAACAGGCATCTGCTGTAGCCAGAAACCTACACCCACATAAACATCAGTTGCCTAACTGTTTTCTTTCATATATCCTGATATTTCTCAGAAGTACACCATCTGCTCAGTGAATAGATACCAGAATATGCCTGCAGCAGTTTTTTCTTGTCATCTTTCCTCTTATAATGTATTGCTTTGGTTCTTGTGCATACTTAATCCAATCCTGTATAGAAGCACAAAATATCTGCCAGCTCATCCGCCCCAAAGGACGGGGGCATATGTGAAATGGATTAAACATGAAGAAGCAGAATGTGTGGAGATTGAATTCAGCTTCTGGTGTTCGACAGGCCTGGCTTCAGATCTTTTTTCTATCACTGTCTCTGGAATTTTAGCAACTTATTCCTCTAAGCCTTAGTTTCCTCATCTACAAAATGGGGACACTGAAAATAGTGCTTACCTCATAGGGTTTTGTGAAAATTAAATAAGGTAGTATTTGAGACACTTAGCACACTGAATATTTTGTAGTAAGAACTCAATAAATGTTAGATATTGTTATTATTATTTTTTTAACATGCGTGATTTTCTCCCTCAGTGTGAGGCAACTATGGATAATTGCTGTTTCATTTTACCTTACATGGTATGTAGCATTTTAAACATCGCCATTAAGTTATTTATTCAAAAAATATTTAATGTGCATCAAGTATTTTTTTCTGGTTGTTAGAAAATGGTGAGTCAAAGTACAAGACTTAAGATCTCTTGGGACCTAGAGTCTAAAGAGAGAAGGAGACATTGAACAAATACCCATTGAACAAATATCAAACACATAAAATTACAGTGAGGGGAGAATGAGAATGAGGGGGGTGGAGAACTTGTGTTGGGAGTGAGGAATTTGACTTTATAAGTGACATTTGCATTCTGATGGATGAATAGGATCTCACTAAGGGAGGAGAAATAGCAAAGTAAAAAAATATTTTAGAGGGACTGCTATGTTCATTGCTCCTTCATTCCCTTCCTTTCTCCTTTCCTCAGTCACTCAAAGCTCATGACAGTGTGAAGGGTAATGTTCATTTGGCATGCATTGGATGGGTCTTCCAGGTGTTAAAAGTACTGATATACTTTTTTTACTCGTTGGTAAAGAGCTTCTACTCCAAACATTTTGAGTGGCCCTACCCTCATCCCCACTGCTTTGGCCCTAGACCCTCCCACAGAACCCACCAGACTTCCCCGAAATCAGCTGCTAAATGGTTGATGCCTGCCACAAAAGGGTCCTCAAAGACCAAAAGGGTCCTACTTCCTCTTTGGCAAGTTCGAGTCTATTTTACTAGGTCAATACTGGTATCATATTGGTTGTAAAATATTTTTAATGTTATGTCTGGTTAGGATATCAATATTTCAGGTCTCTATTTTATCATCTGGGAGAGATATGATAAAGTGATAAAATGACCTAAGTCAGTCTTAAGAGTATGTTCTCTTTCTTTGTCTCAATTTGCTTATAGTTTTTAGTTTATTACCTATAACCTTTGAAGCTGACAGCAGGGAATCTAACTTGTCCTTTATATGAATTACTAAGTAGCTCACCTTAATTCCTTGGTTCATTGTGATTACAGTTTACTTTGTGTTTGTTTATTTTAATGACGGAGTCGCAGGAACTGTAATTTATTGTCCAAATAGAGTTTAAAATTTGTAGATCTAATCTCAGTAGAAGGTTTGCAGAGGGCACAACTTCAAATCTTTTTCTAGAGAATTAAATGCACAGTTCCAGTTAGCACATAGAAAAAGACTGTTGCTCTTAATACCATTTTGGATATTGAGAATTAACTTGTTTCAGCTTCTGTGGTTGAGCTGAGAAATCAGCCAGTTTAGACATTTTTAGTTTTATTGTTTCCTGAACATATGGAAGTGAAATTGTAGAATTTGCAATGGGGTATTTAATGAAAAGAAAATGGACTGTATCTGTTCTATGGTCTTTTAAATCACTGGGTAGTTGTTACTTCCATAGATGTTTAAGTGAGGAATTAAAGCTTTTGGAATATGTGAATGGGATCGTCTAGGGCACTTTCTTGAACTATGACTAGAAACAAGGGCTTCTTTTTCAGCTTTTGTGCATTAGCTATCTTTGACCTATTTGATCTCTCATGATAAGGAAATCAGGTTCCAGGAAGCGGCAGCTTTTCCTTTTAATACATGCGTATGCCACCTAACTACAGGTTTTAAAAATAAGCGATATTATTAATTATTCCAGTGTTTCCATCTGAGCTGACAAACATCAGTCTTAGCCAGAAACTTATCATTTGTAATGATGAATAAACAATATTTGGAGCATAGAAGACTGTTGAGCAAGTCACATAAAAAAAAAAAAAAAAAAAGAATTCTCAGGACAGTCTAGAAAATTTCCAGAGATTGTCAAGAGCAGAAGAAGCAGGATACAGCTTTCATTTCTACATCTTCACATGGCATGGAATTTTAATGCAGTAAATATTTTAGCATTTAATGCTAATGAGTTAACTCTCATCCAGCAAATATATAACAGTTATATTTTGGTAGGAAAAAATGCAGGACATCATCATAGAAATTCAAAGACTTCAGGAAGTTTTATTGAGATAGCAAAATGTATAACAAATTCCTGAGGGAGTATGCCCATCTCAAAGAAAAAGAAAGCAGTGAAAACCTTCTCTGACCATCATTGGGAAAAGGAGAATATAGGACAAGAGCAGCACCAATAGAAGGCATATAGGAGCATCTACCTGCATTTGGAAAGAAAAGTGCCTTCATGGGCAGCAGTCCAAACAATGTGCCCAAAGATAGATGGGTGGTGAAGTTACCAGTCTATTCAGAATCTGATAGAGTCAACACGTCAGTCTACTCCACTGGTCCTGTGAGTATCACAGTGTCATAAAATGATGGAGCTTGGAAGATAGTTCATTTTGTTTAATATTTATTGAGCACTTACTATATAGCTGGTGCTGTCTAGGCACTGAAGATAAATCAGTTAACAAGACACCCTAGGTCTCTGCCCTCAAAAAGGTTATAATCAGTTAAATTATAAATTTGATTTTGGGTAATGGCAAATGCTATGAGGAGAAACGAAGAGCAGGGTAAGGGGATGGTAAATGAAGGGTTGAGTTGTTTTAGATAGGGTGGTCAGGAATTGCTCTTTGTGAAAGATACAGTTAGTCAGGGATTTGAATGACGTGAAGGTGCCAGCCATATAAATATCTCTGGGAAGAGCATTCCAGGCAAAGGGAAGTACCAGTGAACAGGGTCTAAGGTGGGAATGAGTTTGCGTATTTGAGACACAGCTAGAAAGTTAGTGAAATAAGTTAGGGAGGGTGGGCAAAGAAGAGATGGGAGAGGTAGTTGGGGCCAGATCATGTAGAGTTAGGCCTTAGTAAGTTTAGATTTCATTCTAAATATGACGGGAAGCCATAGGAAGGTTTTGAGTAGGGGGCTGATGTGATCTGTTCATGTTTTAAAAATGATTACTCATATGTGGAGTTTAGACTATAGAAGGGTAAATGTAAAAGCAAGGGAGGCCAATTAGGAGATAATTGCAATATTTTAGGTGAGGATGTGGATAAAGATGCACCAAGTGATAAGCAGCAGAGCAGTAGGAAATGGTTGGATTCTGGCTTTGTTTTAATGGCAGACCAAAGAGGACTTGCTGATAGGTTTTGGAGTGAAAGGCAAAAATCAAGAATTATTTGATTTTTAACCTGACAATAAGTGAGTTCACTGAAGTCACAGAATTAATTAGTGGCAGAGCTGGGATGCCTACTTAGGTAATTTTCACTGCATTTTTGGATCTCTCCCTTTACTTTAATATGAATTTCTTTGTTTCTCCTGTCCTATAAGATTTAATATCTCATCAATAAAGCCACTTAAAGATTTTTGTAATGTCATTGATTATTAACAGTGGTTACCATACATAAATTGTATTTGACAGTTTTTGATTCATATATGGTCAGGGAAGTATAAACCCATTGGACACTGTACTTTTTGTTTTGTTTGGTTTCAAGCAGTGAAAGGCAAGACTCAGAAGTCCAACAAATACAACATTTACTTCAGTAAGAGAGATTTAGTAAGCAAACTATTTGGGAAATACACTCTAATGAGAATATTACTTCATGAAGTCTTGTGCAAGACGGGAAACAGTAAATCGAAAAGCTAAATGTGTTCATTATAATAGGACCAGTATTGTGCAGTGACAAAAGCACTGACCTAGGCATGTTCATATTCATGATACGGATTCTACGCCAAATGCTACCTCTAACTATTTGTCCTATGTCAAAAAATTCACTCAGCCTTCTTGTACTGTAGTTCTTTGCATGTACAGTAAGAAGAGGGGAGCCAGTGATCTTGGGATCTGTGCTGATCACTGGACCACTAATAATGGAAGATCTAAGTGATCTTGTAACCATTTTTAATTGTCTTCATTGAGTCTCGGTCAAAAGAGTCATCCATAGAACCATTTGAAAAATATTGGCTGTAGATAGCTCAGCAGTTGACGGAAAAGTTAAAAATAGAATTAAATAAATAGATTTTCCCTGCATAAAGCAGTCGTCAGTTTCATAGACTCTGAGTACTGATATAAGGAGTGAGTAGTAGGATGATTTTAAGAGCTCTCCCTGGGAAATTTTGTGACTGTCAGACAACGTTAGTCCCAGCCTTGCTGTGTCCTGCCCTGACCTTATGTGCCATTCATAGTTACTGCCTCTACAGTTCTTCTCCCAAACCCCACCTGCAGACTTGACTTGCTTGCCCACTTCTACGAAGTGTGTTGCTGTCAGACTCTCTCTAAGCATGCTTTATCTGTAAGGGGGGGCCCAAACTGGTTACTTCTTCTGGAAGATGCCACCAGGCCCACCTATTTGGCTTTCCAGGATACCTGTTACCTGGTGATTATATTTCCTTCCATCGCCCAGAGTCAGTTTTGTCTCTTAGAGTTGACCCACTACGTGGGCCATCTAGTCCTTGGACTATGCCATTCTTGCTAGAACTCCGGAGCCTGTTCTGACAGCTGGGTCCAAATTCATCATCTTCCCCATAGTTTCTAGGTCTGCAGGGTTTGGGCCACTCACTAGTATTTCCCACAGTCATCTCCAAAAGGCTGTTTGTTCATCATGTGCTCTCTGATGGAAGGCCTCATCTACGAGGCTCATTCTTTCAGAAATGAGCTAAAAGCCATTAGTGCTATAACCAAGGAGCATCTGGTACCATTCCTTAATACTCTAGCCACCCATTTCGTTCCACTGACTCTCATGGAAGCAGTCTGTTACTATGGCTTGTTTAAAAAGTCAGATGGTGGTCCAGCATATTGTCAGGACTAGAGCCAGAGCCTCTGACCCACAGGCTACTATTATTGTTTCAAAGGATGCTGCCAGAGGATTTGATGAAAGGATATAGAGCTCATTTATTCAACAAACTTACTATTTTAATATAAAATAGCTATGCAAGGCATATACATGGGGCTTGGGATAAAAATAGTGAAAAAGGCACATATCCTTCCTGATAAGATCTGAGGTATTTAGAGGACTGGGAAGTAGTTAGATTCTTTTCAACATGTCTTCCTTAGAGCATGTATGCAAATTGAGTAATAGAAATGGTCCTAAATATGCTATATTTGCTCAAAGTAGATATGCAAATTATTATTGGTTATATTTTCTTTGGTTATATGGGACTATTTTAAAAGAAATGAACACAAATCCCTGTCATATAGATTGCATTAATAGATACTCAGTAAGAGTTTATTGTATATGTAAAATAATAATCACATGTTTTTATGAAATAATCATGGTCTAGTCCACTACCATGTAAGTCAAAATAGAACTGAGTAGCTGCCACTCCTGGTTATTGTTTGGCAAATACATAGGGAAGAACCCAGTCTTGGGCATTCCGCAGACTACAGGCTTTTTAGATTTAAAGGGCAACTCCACTGCCACAGGGGAACCAGCGGGAAATTTCCACACTGGCCTACACAATGATAATTTTTCAGGTACCCCTGTAAAATTCATGTCAATGTTGGCTGTTGGCAAGTGCTACAGATGAGATTGGGAAACATTACTGTCAACGAAAAAGTACTTCAATATTTATGCTTTTGACACCAAATGAAATTTAGGTGGCTAAAATAAAAATGATTCATATTTACTTAAACATAGTATTGATTTGTGCATTGTTAGGTACACTGAATATTTATATTCCTTCAATCTTCAAATGTTTTTAAGTGGTTCTAATGTTAAAAACAAAATAGATATAAATTCAAATCCCAACACTGCCACCTACAAACTTGAGCAAGTTATTTAACCTTTCTAACTTTTAATTTTTCTTCTGTAAAATTGGGATGATAATACCTAATCTGTAACAATTTTGAGATAATGTACATAAAATATCTACTGTAGTACCTGGAACAGTTAAGTGCTCAATAAATGTTAATTATTTGTATTAATACGATATCTTATGTATAATAGATTCTTGTAAACATTTGTTGAATGAATGAACAAGTGAATAACTTTACTATCACAGAACTTCAGGAATATTTTATCATTTTTTATAATTTTACTCAGCTCTTTTTCATAGATCTAACATATCACATTTTTTCTTCTGTAAATACATATCCTCTTTCTTAACCTCAGCCCTTTGGTGTCATGACAGAGAAGTCAGAATATCATGTTTCTGAGACCAGGCTTTATTGGCCATTTGTCAAGGGGATACTCCTTTCTTTATTTGGGGACCAAGTGGATATGGAGCTACTATACACAAGATTTGGGGTATTTCCTTCCCAAGAGATAGGTTATGAACATTAAACAGGAGAGGTAACAAGAACTTGAGGTGTTCTTCAGATTTCTTCATCTCTTGCTCTATATCATAGGATTTTGTCATGCTTGCTATTTTGAAATATTTGTTGGGAGAAAGTGGAATATGCATTTCAGTGTCCCAGATGAGACCAGAAAAGTTGCATTTGGGTATTGTCACTAATAATCATGTTTGATATGAAACAGGGAAGCAGATCACCTCAGCTCCAGTGAAGTGATAACTGGACAAACCTTTGTTTGTCCTCTTCTCCTACAGTTAGATGGGGGTAGGAATTCATCACTGTTGGGAAATTTGAAACAATGAAAGGAAAGATGCCTCACAAAAAAGGGCTGAGCAAACACTGTGGGTGATATTTAATACCTTCTTCATATTGTTTTGAATAGAAAATAAAAAATTTTTTGAAAAACCATTCTGACTGATGTCTGTTTCTGGGAGTTTTGAAATTTTCCTGCACTGCTTTATACAAAAAATGATTGACTAATTTCTGACCTAAAGAGGAGGGCTCCCTAATCAGTGGCCAAGAAGTTCCTCAAGATAGTGTCCCACTTTTATTTATTTATTACTTTAAAATTATTGAAGTATAACTAACATAATGGTGTATTTGTTTCAGATGTATAGTATATTGATTAGACAATTCTGTACATTGCTCAGTGCTCGCCACAATGGGGCGGTCACCGTACATAAAATATTATTGACTGTATTCTCTATGCTGTACTTTTCATCTCTGTGACTTATTTATTTTAAACTGGAATTACCTTTATCTACTTCACCCCACCCCTTCACTCTCCTCCCCTCTGGCAACCACCAGTTTGTTCTCTGTATTTAAGAGTTTGTTTGGGGTGCCTGGGTGGCTCAGTCAGTTGAGTGTCCAACTCTTGGTTTTGGCTTGGGTCATGATCTCAGGGTCATGAGATCAAGCGCCATGTTGGGCATCATACTCAGCGGGGAGTCTGCTTGAGATTCTTTCTCTCCCTCTCCCTCTGCCCCTCCCCAGGCTTGCACACACTCTTTTTCTTAAAATAAATAAATCTTTGAAAGAAAAAAGAGTTTGTTTTTTTTTTTTAGATTCCACATGTAAATGAAGTCATATGATGTTTGTCTTTGTCGTTTGACTTATTTCACTTAGCATAATACCTGCTAGGTCAATCCATATTGTCACAAGTGACAAGATCTCTTTCTTTTTTATGGCTAATATTCTATTGTGTATGTCTATGTATGCATGTGTATATATATATATATGCACACATGCACACACACCACATCTTCTTTATCCACACATCTATTGATGGACACTTGTGTTGCTTCCATATCTTGGCTATTGTAAATAATGCAGTAAACATAGGGGTGCATATATCTTTTCTCTTTAGTATTCTCATTTTCTTTGGGAAATACCTAGTAGTGGAGTAGTAGAATTACTTGATTATATGGTATTTCTATTTTTAATTTTTTGAAGAACCTCCGTACTATTTTCCACAGTGGCTGTGCCAATTTACATTCCTACCAAAAGTGTACAAGTGTTCTCTTTTCTCCACATCTTTACCAACAGTTGTTATTTCTTATCTTTTTGATACTAGCCATTCTGACTGGTATGAGGTGATACTTCATTGTAGTTTTGACTTTCATTTCCCTAATGATTGGTGATGCTGAGCATCTTTTCTTGTGTCTGTTTTCCATCTTTATATCATTTTTAGAAAAACATCTATTCAGGTCATTTGCCCATTTTTTAATCAGATTATTTTTGTGTGTGTTGAGTTGTATAATTTTTTTTATATATTTTGGACATTAACCCCTTAGTTCATATATTTCATTTTCAAATATCTTCTCCCATTCAGCAGGTTGCCTCTTGGCTTTGTTGATGGGTTCCTTCACTGTGCAACTTTTTATTTTGGTGTAGTCCCAACAGTTTATTTTTGCTTTTGTTTCTCTTGCCTGAGGAGACATATCTATAATATGTTGCTAAGGCCAGTGTCAAGGAGATTATTGCCTATGTTCTTTTTGGAGTTTTATGGTTTCAGGTCTCACATTTAAGTCTTTAATCCATTTTCAGTTTATTTTTGTGTATGGTGTAAAAAAGTGGTCCAGTTTCATTCTTTTGCATGTAGCTGTCCAGTTTTCCCAGCACCATTTATTGAAGATACTGTCTTTTCCCCATTGTATATTCTTGCCTCCCTTGTGTAGATTAATTGACATATAAGTGTGGGTTTATTTCTGGGCTCTCTATTCTGTTCTGTTGAGCTATGTGTCTATTTTTTTGTGCCAGTACCATACTGTTTTGATTAGTATAGCTTTGTAGTACATCTTAAAATCTGGGATTGTGATACCTCCAGCTTTGTTATTCTTTCTCAGGATTGCTTTGGCTATTCAGAGTCTTTTGTTCCATATAAATTTTAGGATTGTTTGTTCTAGTTCTGTGAAAAATGCTGTTGGTATTTTGATAGGGTTTTCATTGAATCTTGCTTTAGGTGTATGGTCATTTTAATGATATTTGTTCTTCCAGTCCACGAGCATGGTAATCTTTTCATTTGTTTGTTTCATTTCGGTTTCTTTCATCAATGTCTTATAGTTTTCAGAGTATAGGTTTTTCACTCCCTTGATAAAATTTATTCCTAGATATTTTATTCTTTTTGGTGGCAATTGTAAATGGGTTTGTTTTCTCAATTTTTCTTTCTGCTACTTCATTATTAGTGTATAGAAATGCCACAGATTTCTGTGTATTAATTTTGTATTCTGCAACTTTACTGAATTCGTTTATCAGTTCTAAAATTTTCTGGCTGAATCATTTGGGTTTTCTGTATATAGTATCATGTCATCTGCAAATAGTTTTATTTCTTTCTTACCAGTTTGGATGCTTTTTTCTCTTCTCTGATCATTGCAGCTAGGACTTCCAGTACTATGTTGAATTAAAGTGGTGAGAGTGGACATCTGTTTCTCTTTTGCTGATCTTAGATTTAAAAAGCTTTCAGTTTTTTACCATTGGGGGGCACTGGTTCTGGCTGGGGCTGCCTGCTTGGTGTAGCAGTGCAGGAGCCCTTTTGGAGAGAGATGCCTGTCAAAGCAGGTAAGTTTGAGAGGGTGGGTCTTCAGGGGACTGCCAGGATGGGGCATGAGGTGCTAGCAAGGAAGATGGAGAGCATTAGCACTCATTCCCACAAGTTTCCAGCCATTTAGGTTGAGGAGTGCGGTGGGAAGGAGAAGAGAAATGGTGCCTGCGAGCACTTTTGTTCCCAGAGAAACTCTTGCAGATCCCTTCCCCTTCTGCATATGTTCTATGTTTATTCAGAAATCTCCTTCACCTATACCCCGTGCACTTTTCAAACTGCTGGGTCTGTGCTGTGTCTGGGCCAAGTTATTTAGTATACTGGCTCTTTAAGGATGGGGACTCAGTTTCCTATTGCCCTCTGGCTGTCCAGGAGTTAAGTCCCACTGGTTTTCAAACCAGGTGTTATGGGGATTGTCTTCCCAGTAGGGGTCCCCAGTGTCAGGGGTGCCTTATCCTTTCACTTCTCCATGCTTGTGATGTCCCTTCCATTTGTGGTTGGTCACATGGTGGTGGGTGGTGGTTTGATTACCAACTGTGTCTCTGCCCCTCCTACCCTTTTCCATGTGGTCTTCTCTCTATGGGTAACTGTGGCAGGTCTGTTCTGCCAGTCATCCAGTTGTTTTCAGAGTTAGTTGCATAGATGTAGCTGTTAATCTTGGTGTCTGTGAAACCAGGTGAGCTCAGGATCCTCTTACTTCACCATCTTCTCAAAACTCCAGTGTCCCATTTTTATTGTCTAATTTTATATTTCTTCTGGATTTCTTTCTTTTTTATATTGAAGTATATTTAATAGCTGTTTTTTCATTATTTTTATATATAAAAAAGCCTTTTTTATAGTTTTATTAACACAAATACATTGTGCATATAAGCTATCTGTCTATTCATTTTCTTCACTGTGCAGCCTGGCATTGGGATTTGTGACTCTGATGGCCAGCTGGGCTGCTCCTTCCACATAGGTTTTGTGGTTCTTAGAGGAGACATTGTGAGCAATCTCTGCATGGTAAGATTTGTTGCACATCAGGAGCACTTCAAGCTCCTTGATGTTGTGGACTAGAAACTAGGAACTTCCAGAAGCCACTGGGCAGCTTGTGCTTTGTTTTCTTGTTGCTCTTGTAACCAGTGTTGGGCATCAAGATCTGGCCCTTGAATCTTCTGTGCAGCCTATTGTTAGTGTCTCTGGGTTTCCATAGTTGTGCTTAATTTTGACATATTGGTCTGACTGGTGCCAGATGAATTTCTTGGTCCTCTTTTTAATGATCTTGGGCTTCATGAGAGGTCTGAGGGTGGCCATGATGCCGAATAGAAGATGGCTACCACCTCCACAGGTGTCACTGAGGAAGAGACAAAAAAGCCTTTACTTTTGTTTTTGTTTTTTAAAAAAGATTTTATTTATTTATTTGAGAGAGAGAGCATGAGCAGAGGCAGAGAGAGCATGAGCAGAGGCAGAGAGAGAAGGAAACTCCCGCTAAACACAGAACCCTATGTAGAGCTCAATGCGGGGCTTGATCCCAGGACCTCGAGATCATGACCTGAGCTGAAGACAGATGCTTAACCGACTGAGCCACCCAGGCACCCCAAAGCCTTTATTTTTTAATTCTACTTTTGAATGAATGGCACTGGTGAATATCAGGATGGCATCAGAGAAGGTTAGTTGCCTGTTAAGAGGTCTCTATTTTGATGCATTCATACTGTTTTAGGTCAGGCTGTCTGTGAAAGAAAAGAAGCTTGAGCATATATTAGGTTGCATGATAAGAAAACGCTGATATTTGACTTTTGACTTACAAAACTGTCAGTTTCACATAGTTCAACCTAATTCATCTGAGTTGGATTCTGCCTCAGGGTAGAACTATTTCAACCGGGTTCATAGAGATTGATATATAGGGTAGACTACTACTTTCACAACTTGCAATAGCCATCATAACTGCCATGGGAAACAGCTACTGGCACACTCTGGCCAGAGTGACAGTTCTACCCTATAGGTGGATATGCACAGGAAGTCAAATGATAAGCCAGTTCCTAGCAAAGCTACACCCTATATTCCATCAAAGGATGTGTATCCTCTCTCTCTCTTTTTTAAAAGATTTTATTCATTTATTTGAGAGAGAGAGTGAACGAGCGAGCGAGCGAGAGAAAACAAGTGGGAGGAGGGGCAGAGGAGAGGGAGAAGCAGACTTCCTGCTGAGCAGGGAGCCCAGCGTGGGGCTCAATCCTGGTACTCCAGCATCATGACCTGAGCCGAGGTAGATGCTTAACTGACTGAGCCACCAGGTGCCCCTCTATATCTCTTTTGAAGGAAAAAAAGATTGTTAAAAAAATACCCTTAAAATATGTACAAACATAAAACTAGGTATAAACCCTTTTAATGTCCAAGACTTATGTAAGAATGAAACAAAAAACTGCAAATCGAATACAAACAAAAGTACAAAACCAACTTAAATGAACCACATTGATTTAATATGACAGTTTTTTCCCCCTCTAAATCATGGATTACATTATTGATATGGTGCTGATTTCAACAGTGAAGAGTCTTATGAGTCTGCATGAGTAACTCTCCATATGCATGTGATCACTCAGTTTTTTCAACATTCATCTCTACTGCAAAACCTCCATTTGTACAGCAAAGAGTGATCCATTTGGTTTTCCCTTGGTGTGGATGTGACCAACTCTGCTCTTTTGGATAGAAGTTTGACATTTCACAATTAAAAGTACATTTCACAATTAAAAGGTACTCTTTGGTGCCAGAGCTCTTTGTTTCTATTCACCCTTATTGAGGTTCAGAAGGTAGCTCTTTGGTGATATGTGGGGATCTTTTCTTTTTCACAAGTGAGCATGTCAAAGTTTTATTTAACATGATGACAAAGTGGGTTTGAAATAAAATATTATAAACCTGGGTTTTTTATCATAATGAGCTGGTAAAAAAGAATGCTGAGATAATGCTAAGTTAGATACAAAACTGGTTAACATAGTAAAGGGCAATTACACCATATCCTGGTCAACATAGTTTAGAGTTGTTAATATCTATAATGCTAATCAATTATGCAATAAAGTTACATATCCCTAGATGATCCTAAGGTGGGCTTATTGGCATGATAGTAAAAGGTCATGTAACCATTCCTCTTTTGCCTTAACCAATTTTGGGATATATATATATATATATATATATATATATATATATATTTTTTTTTTTTGTTATTAATATATTATGTATTATTTATTTCAGGGGTATAGGTCCGTGATTCATTAGTCTTACACAATTCACAGCGCTCACCATAGCACATACCCTTCCCACTATCCATCACCCAGCCATCCTCTTTTTTTTTTTAAAGATTTTATTTATTTATTTATTTGAGAGAGAGGGTGGGGGAGGGGCAGAGGGAGAGAATCCCAAGCAGACTCCATATTGAGCATGGACTTAGGGATTGACCTCACAATCCTGAGATCATGACCTGAGCTGAAATCAAGAGCCGGACAATTAACCATCTGAGTCACGTAGGCATTTCTATGTGGGGATCTTCTGTTAGATTTCACACCTTGTGGGGAGCCCTATGCCTTATCTGTAACATTTTGCTAGTTTTAATATAGAGTATTTAGTAAGTAAAATGGCTAGAAAAGGGTTTTTAGTTGCTATTATTTTAATAATAAATATCTCATTGAATTTAAGTTCCATCTATGAATTAAATCTTGTCTTGGTTGAGATTGTATCCCTCTGCTTTTCCTTTCAGTAGACATTTTTTTCTGTCAACTATCATTAGATTAGAAAAACATTACCAAGTTTCCATCCAAACCTTCCATCTCCTAATTGCTGACAAAGGATGATGGACTTCAGTCTTTATGGATGTGAAAAAGTTAAGTAATGACTCAGGAATTAAGTAACTGTACAGGGATTTTAATATCAATTTTGCGGGCAACATTGCCAACATATCACTTTATTATTTTAGGAAGAATAAACAATAACAAACAAATCTTTTTAAAAGAAGCCTAAATTGTATCAAATATTTCCTTGTAGTAGTTTTTTTTTTTTTTTAAGAAAAAGTGTCCAAACTCAATTACATTCTTTCTTTTGATTTATAGTTGGTGAGTAGACAAAGGGCTCTTGGTCTAAATGTCACCTGTTCCTTAAGATATAAGGTAAAGAGTTAACACCCTTAAGTAATTTCTGAGGGGTATTCCCCTTACATTAACTAGTCAATAAATTACTGATCAATTACTGATGAAATTAAGAAGTTGCAAGATGATTTTCAGAAGTAACATTCTAAGATGTAACTGATATAAAATTAGTTAATTTGGATATAGGTAATATATCCTTACGTTGTTATAGTAAGCTTTTAGTGATCTGAAATATAGGAGACAAAGAACAGTCAGAGAGAATGAAATTGTTTCTTTTTAACTCATTCATTAGTGTATTCAACAAACATTAATTGAGCATTTGGCCCTTGACCTAGATATCAGGGATAGACAACTCAGTGGCTTTGCATACATTATTTCTTCCTGTAAGAATGCCTTTCTACTAGTTCTCCATCTGGGAAACTACTCATTGTTCCAGATTCAGTTAAAAGGATATTCCCTGTACACTGATAATAATTAGTTGGTCAAGCCTCTGTGCTTTGATATATTACTTGTTTATTGTATATTACTTGCATATTGCTAAGTAGATATAAGTAACACATCTACCAACTCAATATATCTACCAACTCAAGTGTAAACTCTTCAAGGACATGTTCCACTGTTAAACTTTCAGTATTTTCCTTTTGCATTTTAAGGTACATTGTTTTCCTGTATAAAATTGTGGTAATCTTTATGTCTCATTTTTTTTTTTTTTTTAATTTTATTTATTTATTTGGCAGAGAGAGATACAGCGAGAGAGAGAGCGAGCACAAGTAGGGGGAGTAGGAGAGGGAGAAGCAGGCTCCCCGCTGAGCAGGGAGCCCGATGTGGGGCTTGATCCCTGGACCCTGGGACCATGACCTGAGCTGAAGGCAGACGCTTAACGACTGAGCCACCCAGGCGCCCCTATGTCTCATTCTTTGAATGTTATATGGGTAGCACTTATTTATGTGGTAAATATTCTTTGATTTTTATTGGCAGCATAATATCACATGCATGAGCCATAATTGATTTAGTCATTCTTCTACTTTTGGTTAATTAGGTTATTTCCAATTTTCTAGCTTTATAAACAATGCTGAAATCTTGAAGATAAATATTTGTCCTGATCTTTGATTATTTATTTAGAATTAAACATTTCTAGGAATGGTATTATTGAGTCAAATGATATGAGCAGTGTCAAGGCTCTCACCATAAATGGCCAAATGGGTTTCTAAAAAGTCTGTTCCGTGAGTAATATATGAGAATGCCTATTTTACCTTACCCACCCTTGCCAACCCTAGACATATTTCAAAAACCTTTGTCAATTTGATATGTGACAAATAGCTTTTTATTTTGACTGATTTTATGTTCTTATATTATCTGCTGTTGTAATTTGGGCACTTGTGTTTTCAGTCATTTATTTTCTGTACTCTTTCTAGGAAAAGAGAAGTTTAAAAGGTTAACGAAAACTAAACTTAAAAATATACTTTAAGAACTGTTTAAGTAGTATATGTCTTAAGCCAGTTTTTAATTATTGATAAGTACAGATATTAAGGTATTTGCCGTTGTGGTAGAAATAACTTATGAAAAAGATACCTTTATCCTTGTTGTTCAGTCACATATCACATAATTATATGTGTCATTCTTTTTCCCCAATTTGTAGAATAGCGTAAGTTACGTCAAGGAAATCCAAGGAATTAATATAATAACTGGGATGGCATATCCTTAGAGCAGTTAAGATTATACAAAAAACAATAACAAAAATAAAAAACTCTGACCATACCAAATGCTGGGAAATTTATGGAGCAATTAGAACTCTCATGCTGGTAGGTGCTAACATGATCAGTACTGAGTATGTGGAGGCATTAAATGCTTTCCTCTCCGCCCTACCCTTATTTCTAACTTTATCTCTTGATTTGCCTGAGATCCAGGGTGAGGCTCTTACTGACATTTGTGACATTTTTGAAGGATCATCACAACAAATGAAGGTGTCTGTCACAATGGGAAGGGGGAATTAGTATGTGAGATGCTTATGACCCTGGAAAAGAGATGGTTGGGTGGTAAAGTTGAAAGCACTTTATCACTATAAGCCCAAGCATTTCTGCTGTCGATTCCTTTTGCCTCATATGCAGAGATGAAAATGTGAAAATCTTTCTTTCCAGGTGAGGACTGGAGGTCAAGAGTGGGTTAACATCAGTGTACTGATGACCCAAATAGGGCTGCAGGTGATGTTTATGCCAGGAACGTGGAGGCAGGCAGGATGGTGGTCCAGGCACCAGAAGTTGAGAAAATAGACACCTCAGAGGATGTCAAAGGTTATTACCACCATGCAGGTTCCTTGCCAAGCATAACAAGAGAAGTTATATTAACCAAGAGGAACATTAAGAGCCAGAGTATAAGGGCAGTAGAAATAGGAAGCTGTGTAAATTCAATGTGAGATATTCCCAACCACTTTGGAATATCCAAGAGATACCAGAGGATGGAAAGGCTGCTATTTGGCAAGTGGGGACTATTACTCTAGTGGCATTGGGAAAAAACATTCAAGTGGTCATGTATAAGCTCCATAAGCAAATGGTAACTAGGGAGTCATTTGAGTTAAAATGAATTTTATAAAATAAATTTTTGAAATCTAAGTTAAGATCATTATTTGTATAGAAAACCCATTATTAACCAAAATTGGAAGAGCGATTTCTTTGGTATTACAAATATGATAGCATATTACAGTTTGTAGGTTTGGCCCATAGTTCAAAAGTTGGGGTCCCAGGTTAGTCAAAGGGTTCTCATCAGGTGCTGCCTGGGACTGTTCATCCCCTATATCCCATATGTTATACATGTCACTCAGAGATATCCGTTATGGTGTTTTGGTTACATTTAGTACTGTTGTCTGTTTTGATTTTCCTCATTTAGTTTAGCAAACCTCTGTTATCATTATCTTGCTGCCTTCTCTCCAAACAGATCAAGGCTTATACCCCAACATTGCATCTGTGCTGTGGATAAGTTTGCTTTGTGTTGCTAACTTATCATTTAACTATTTAATAATAGTTATTTTTATAAGCATGATCCTTTGTGGCTAGATGTGGGGCTTTGAAGGAGTTTAATTTAATTACATCCATTTGGACATCCTAAAAAATCACTGCAGTGCTCAATCAGTTTTTTCTCTTTAGACCTCTCCCCTTCATTTGTATTTGGAGGAAGGATGAGTTGGTGGGGAAGTGGGAGGGAAGAGGAAGGAAACCATTTCTCTTTTAATCTTCATTTAAGGCTTTAAGACGAATCAGCAAAGAAAATAATTCCATATCTTAATCATGTAAAATGTAAAAATACATTTGAGTTTTAACTTCAAAGTAGAGTCAGAATTTTTATAGGGGTTACCATATGATTCTAACTTTTTTTTTTTTTGGTAGCTAGACTTGGCAAGTGTTTATTGTAGACTTACTGTGTGTCATGGTTGTCAGATATAATAAGTAGATAAAATCAGGTAATTAATATTTGGTCTTATTTTACAGATGACAAAACTGAGGTGAAACTAAGTGCGGCTAATAAGAGGCAGTATCAGGATTAGAACTCAGGGCTCCCCGTTCTAACAAGAGTACTCTTCCTCTGTGTCCAGACCAGTACTTTCCAAACTAATCTGCACATCAGTCATCTGAGGATTGTGCTAAACTGTGGGTTCTAATGCAGCAGGTCTGGGGTGGAGCCTGAGATTTTGCTTTTCCAGCAGGCTCCCAGGACATGCCGATGCTGCTTATTTGCAAACTACACTTTGAGTGGCAAGGCCTTAAACTCTTCTCACTTGGAGAAATAAAAATGACCTTCTCTAATGACAAGTGAGGATAGAGCAATTAATACACTTATCAGCTTATCAGTTTGCTTATTATTTTATTTCCTAGAGAATCTTACATTGGTTTTTTGATGATCCCTGAAGATAGCGGTTTTGTATACACTTGGTGTAGTCTGATCCAGCAAATACACTTTTGAGAATGTGATCTAAAGTGGCGGGTACTAGCAAGAAAATTAGTGCTGTTTAAGTGACTTAATTTTTTGAAATAATAGATTGAAAACAAATCCAAATTAGATAATGTAGAGTAATTATGGCAAAGAAAGTTTGGGTAAATCATGGGTAAAATCACTTTCTAAATCAGTTATGTGGAAGATTTAATTGAAGAGAATGACTATACCCCTTTCTCTTTTCTTTGTTAGGCTTTAAATAGACAATGAACAATACCAGCTGTAATCTAATTGAAGTCAGCAGTGCCCAGGTGTTCAGAGAGGCTGCTCATTCAGTCACAATTTTCCAAATCAGCCCTTCTTGGGATAAGTCCTTCTAAAGGCTTTAATATTGAAGTATATTTCTTTTCAGTGCTCCTAAATTAGTGAATTATTTTCTTGTGATTAAATACACTAATACAACTGACTATTTTAAATTTAGTTTAATGATAGTCAAGACAAGATTTCACTGATAGTAGAAGTTACAGCAGGAAGTCCATTTCTATCGCGAGTATTCTAAATTTTAGAATACATATTAGAGTTAGAAGTACTCTTAGAGATAAGGATGTCATGTGCCCTAAGCTCCGCTTCCCAGTGTCAAGTGCACACATTGAATCCCAAAGAGATTTAATGACTTGCTGAAAGTCAGTTAGCTTATTGGTAGCATAATTTTATTAGAAGTTTGGTCGGTGATCACAAAGTCAACTGCTACCAGGGCCAGGTAAGAAACAATTTAGGGTTATGGATTATAACATAAAAGAGGGTGTTAGGGAATGTGGCAAGCAGCTTACATGAAAGAGTCACTGACACACAGATCTAGCTGATTATTTACATGTGAAAACAGGGACTCAGTATAGCCAGATCATCTGATTTTTTTTTTTTTTTAAGAGAGTACCTTCGAACAGGGGTGGGGATAGGGAGGGGCAGAGAGAGTGAGGGAGAGAGAATCCCAAGCAGGTTCCATGCTCAGTGCAGAGCCTGACGTGGAGCTCGATCTCATGAGCTAAAATTGAGTTGTATGCTTAACCGACTGAGCTACCCAGGTGCCCCCAGATCATCTGATTTTTAAATAAAAGCTGGGAGTCCAGATACTTTATGTAAAATATTTCAATTTTAAAATGCTGACAACAAAGAAAAACAAAAACTGAGTCAGACAAAACACATTTACAAAGCAGATTTGGCTCATGGGGCTGCACTTGTACAGTCTCTGATCCAGGCTTTTGCTCTCCCAATTTAGTGTCTCTCCACCCATGATTTCTAATAGTTTTCTGAAGTTTCCTTAACGGGGAGGTCAGGTGGTTGGGGTTCTGCTCCTTCCAATACCCTATCAATAAGGTCTCAACATGAAGATCATTTGGAAAGAAGGGTTCCAAATAATGATGAATAAAAACTTAATATCCTTCCCACTGTCCTTGAGGCAAAAGCATTTTAATTTATAAGGCCAGTGAAGAAAAGTGAAATTGTAAAATAAAAGAGGAATTTCTGCCTCAAGAGGGAGCTATCTTGAATGGGCATTGGTCAAGTTTCCCCAATAATATAGCATATTAATCTCTTATTTTGACACTGGTTATTGTTGAATATACCTCTGAAATATACGTATATACGTATATGTATGTATGTGTATAAGAGAGAGAGAGGACACTCTAATTAGAGAATTATCACTTTTTTCGTTCCTTTCCTCATGACACTGAAAGAGAACTAAGGCCAGTCATAAAGAAATGATGAGCTATTGGAATACTGGTGTCATTTGAGATGGAAGTGGGGGTATAAGATGAGGGAGGTTATCAGTATGATCAAACTTTGGTATTCATTCATGGTTTCAGTTATTTGTGAGCCTCCTGAAAGGTCAATATCATAATGTATAGTTGTTTTTCCAAGACACAAATTTTAATTGCACAGTCAATGGTTGCTATGGAGAAGAGGGACACTGATCTGGTATGTGAGCTTAGACTACCATTCAGTATTTGTAAGGATTAAAAAATTAATACAGATAAAGTGTATTTCGCATAGAGAAAATGTTTAATCAATGGTAGCTGATATTATTAATTATTTCTTTGAGGCGTTTATGTTTTCTACTTATTGCTGTCCTTATAATAAATTTTATGAAATTATACATTAATGCAAGTTATAGGGAGAATAATTTTCTGGCATATTATTCCAAATTGGGGATTGTCCAAGATACCAAGACCTATTCCTTGTAGATGTCAAGGGCTTATTCTGTTTGTCCCTGGGATCTCAAGGAGAGTTGACAATGTCAGCCCAGTATATACACCGACAAACTTGGGTAGTAATTAAGGTGCTGTGCCATACCTTATTTTTGAGAGGTAGGATTTAAGTTGAAAAAATTGAAGTTAAATATCTCAGCCTATTTTGAGGATGGGGCTGATGGAAATGGATTCCAGTCTTTCTGGAGGGAAACAACCAGATGCTAGCCCAGAGGAAAAAGGCTCAGAGCTCAAGGCTGCTTCCACACAGCAGTTTGAGGGTGACTAGAAATTTTGTGAGTCCTTTGAGACTCATGCTTTTTGGCTAAATCACTTTTTGTCCTTCCTTATCATCATCATCTAGATTTTAAGGATTATGTCTGACTAATGATAATTTAATTACTAATTTGCTATTGATTTTTTCCACAAAAAGCTTATTTTCATGGGATTTAACTTTGGGTTAATGCTAATATAAAAGTCATGCTTACATTTTGGTCTAATGAATAAGAAAAATTTATATTGGTTCTGAACAGTTCAAAGTATGGACTAGAATAGGGAGCATAAAGAAATGAACATCTTAGGGCTTATTAGACTATAGCTTTTTATAATTAAGTGAAAACTATAAAGGATATATAAACACCAGACTTGATCTTTTTCCTCTAAGGATACAATTTAAAAATTTAAATGAAAAAATGCTTATAGAAAATTATGTTGATAATTATCCTTTTCTGTTTAGCTATTTACCTTTTGCATTTTTCAGGAATAGAATTTACTTAAGGAGGTATTTTTTTCTTTAATATAACTATACTTTAATATCCTGTGTGGATTACAAAATGGTGTAGTAGCAAGAGATTTGGAGCCAAACTTTGGGGGCTTTGCATCTATTTTGAAAAATCACCTTTATTGAGTTATAATTTTATTTTTATTATGTTAGTCACCATACAGTACATCATTAATTTTTGATATAGTGTTCCATGATTCATTGTTTGCATATAACACCCAGTGCTCCATGCAATATGTGCCCTCCTTAATACCCATCACCGGGCTAACCCATTGCCCCACCTCTGAAACCCTCAGTTTGTTTCCCATAGTCCATAGTCTCTCATGGTTTGTCTCCCTCTCTGATATCCCCCCCCTTCATTTTTCCCTTCCTTCTCCTAATGTCCTCCATGCTATTCCTTATGTTCTGCATATAGGTGAAACCATATGATAATTATCTTTCTTTGCTTGACTTATTTCACTTAGCATAACCCCCTCCAGTTCATCCATGTGGATGCAAATGGTGGGTATTCATCCTTTCTGATGGCTGGGTAATATTCCATTGGACCACATCTTCTTTATCCATTCATCTGTTGAAAGGCATCTCAGCTCCTTCCACAGTTTGGCTATTATGGACATTGCTGCTATGAACATTGGGGTGCACGTGCCCCTTATTTTCACTACATCTGTATCTTTGGGGTAAATACCCAGTAGTGCAATTACTGGGTCATAGGGTAGCTCTATTTTTAACTTTCTGAGGAACCTCCATACTGTTTTCCAAGGTGGCTGTACCAACTTCCCACTAACAGTGTAAGAAGGTTCCCCTTTCTCTACAACCTCTCCAACATTTGTTGTTTCTTGCCTTGTCAATTTTTGCCATTCTAACTGGTGTAAGGTGGTATCTCAGTGTGGTTTTGATTTGAATTTCCCTGATGGCTAATGATGTTGAACATTTTTTCATGTGTCTGTTAGCCATTTGTATGCCTTCTTTGGAGAAGTGTCTGTTCATGTCTTCTGCCCATTTTTTGACTTGATTATTTGTTTTTTTGGGTGTTGAGTTTGAGAAGTTCTTTATAGATCTTGGATACCAGCCCTTTATCTGTAGTGTCATTTGCAAATATCTTCTCCCATTCCATGGGTTGCCTCTTTGTTTTGTTGACTGTTTCCTTTGCTGTGCAGAAGCTTTTTATCTTGATGAAGTCCCAAAAGTTCATTTTCATTTAACATTACATACAGTTCACCAAGGGTTTTTTTTTTTTTTAAGCAGATTTACAGGGTTACTCCATCATAACAATAATCTACTTTTAGAACATTTTGTTATCCCTGGTGAAAGAAACCCTGTATCTAGGGGCGCCTGGGTGATGTGGTGGGTTGAGCTTACGACTCTTGGTTTTGGCTCACGTCACGATCTCAGGATGGTAGAATCCAGCCCAGCATTGAGTTGGGCTCTGCACTCAGTGTGGCATCTGCTGGGGTTTCTCCCTCTTCCTCTGCCCCTCCCGCCCCCTCTCTACCCGCCTCACCCCCCATGCACTTGCTTGTGAGCGTGCATGTGCTCTCTCTCAAATAAATAAATACATCTTTAAAAAAAATGAAACCCTGTACCCATCAGCTGTTATTCCGCATTTTTTCCAACCCCTCAACACTAGACAACCATTAATCTGTCTTTTCCATAGATTTGCCTATTCTGGTCATTTCATATAAATGGCTTCTTGTACTTAGCATAATATTTCAAGATTCATTCTTATAGCATATATCAGAGCTTCATTTTATTTAATTGCTGAATAATATTCCATTTATGGCTATGTCACATTTTATTTATTTACCACTCAATGGGCATGTGGGTTGTTTCACTTTTTAGCTATTATGAATAATGTTGCTATGAACATATGTGTACAAGTTTTGGTGTGAACATATGTTTTCAATACTCTTAGGTCTAGGAGTGGAGTTGTTGGCTCAAATGGTAACTTAATATTTAAGTTTTAGAGGTAGTACCAAACTGTTTTCCCCAGTGGCTGCTCCAACAATATATGAGAGTCCTAATTTTACCTTCACATCAACAATGTATGAGAGTTCTAATTTCTCTAGTACTTGTCAAAACTTGTTATTTTCCATTTTATTTTTTTATTAGTATAGCTACTGAGTATAAAATGGTATCACATTGTGGCCTTAATTTATATTTCTCTAATGACTAATGATGTTCAGTATATTTTCATGTGTTTATTGACTATTTGTATATTTACTGTGGAGAAAAGTTTATTTAAATCCTTTATTCATTTAAAAAATTGGGTTATTTGTCTTATTGTTGAGTTATAAGAGTTCTTTAAGTCTTATGAGCATTTGCTAAAAATAATGTCTGAAAATTACTTAGTACACAGAAGTCCTTGAATGGATATTGGATCTCTTTTCTCATTGTCCTTTTGATTTGGTTTTAATGTGCGTTTTTCTAAAGTTCATTGATGATTATATATTTAATATTTTGTTAACTGTAGTTTATTTTGTCAAGAGCCTTCAGCCATATCTCTATGCCATATACCTATACCTATATCTATATCATCTATATCTATATCAATGGAGACTTCAGAGTATTTAGTAATTTCTCAGAAAAATAAGATGCTTAATCAATCACTCAAATATATGATGTTTATTTCATCTTAATTCAACAACTAATTATTGAGTACCTATTTTTTTCATCATTGTGTTAGAGATAGTCTTGCTAACAGACTGTCTCCCTTGCTGGCTGTGATGAAACAAGCTGCCATATTGGGAGCTGCCCCATGGAGAGGCCCATATGGCAAGGAACTGAGTGCAGCCTTTGGCTTACAGCCAGCCAGAAACTGAGGAGCTCAATCTGAGAATCTGCAAGAAACTGAATTCTTCCAGTTATTATGTTAGCTTGGCATCAAATCCTTCCCAGTCAAGCCTTCAGATGAGACCTCAACTCTGGCCAACATTTTGATTGCAGCCTCCTGAGAGACCCGAAGCAGAGGACTTAGAAAATCTGTCCCCAAATTTCTGACCCACAGAAATCCATAGAGATAATAAATGTGTGTTACTTGAGCTGCTAAATTTGTGGTCGTTTGTAGATAACTAATAGGTAGTTAATAGATAATTAATGTACTATTTTTAAAACACATTAATTCATTTCTTTTGCTCATTTCCCTAGCTCAGAGTTTGTCAGCTTTGACACTATTGACATTTTGGCCCAGGAAATTCCTTTTTGTGGGGCATCCTCTGCATTATAGGATGTTTAGCAGTACCACTGTCCTCTACCCACTATAGGCCAATTTGAGAAACAAAATGTCTCCAGCCATTGTCTAATGTCCTCTAAGGGAATACCCCCTTCTCCATATTGAGAGCCATTGTGTTCCCTCTGTTTAGAACACATTTACCCATTATTGTTGCTTGATGATATGTTATAACACAGTTCAAATGCTATGTCTCCTGACCTTGACTAAGGAAGATTATATAGACACATTATTTTTACTGGAGACTCCTCTCCAAATGCCTTCTGCACCTACTGTAATGAAGTTGTGTAGTACATGGTGTAATATTTGAGGAGGACATCATTATTTATTATTATTTTTTATTATGTGTAAGTAAGATTGTGTAGGGGTATAAAGACTTTCTGTTACCCAAGGTTTATAGAATATTGATTTGAAATTATGATATGTGATCTCAAATAATCAGATTTATATAGTCATTGATTTAGTTGTCAAAATATAATAGGAAAGGGGAAAACAAATATTTGCCATTGGATAAAACTTTTCATAAAAATTATGATAAATTTTAAAATATAATCATTGTCAAAAATAATCAAACTTGTCTTACTGCATTTACTAACAACTCCCTACATGTGGACTCTGTAAGACATTTTGGCTTTGATACCAAAGCAGTAACATAACTCAATTTCATACATAATTCATTTTGTTTTTGAGCTGTGCCTTCATAAGCACATTTTAATTCATAATTAAGCTAAATTTTATTTAGTTTATTTTATTCTACTTTTGGAGATCATCTACCCTGTCTCTGACTTGAATTTATGAATGCTTTAGTAATGCAATAATGAGACATTAGAGTAATTTTCTTAAATTAAAAAAAGTGGGGGGGAAATCTCTCTTGGGGGAGGGAGCTGCAATGTTCTTGATTTTCTATGGAAGCTAAACTCCAGTAATCATTATATGAATTAAGATAAAATAATCACTTCCATTTTTTCTAACTTGGAAAATGATATAGATAAAAATTTTCTCTACTTCTTCCACCTTGCAATTAAAAAAAAAAAAGACCATAATTTGAGAAGAGTGTGTTCTTTTCAGTTGGCTATTTATAGATTTTTATGGACTTGAAGGTCAGACTTGATTGCTTTATTAACCGGAGTCTTATATTGGTATTGTGGTTTTGGTGTTTCAGTTAATTTTTGGTAAGTCCAGAAACTCATCATGTATAGAGCTTCAAGTTCATGGGTAGCTTAGAGATAGGGTATATCCCCTATTGATAATATAATGGTGTATAGTATAAGGACTCTAGGTTGCAAGTTCCAAAAAATGAAACTCAAAGTGGCATAAGCAAAATACAAAATTTAATACTTAATGTGACTAAAAGGTCTAGGAAGTATGGCTGGCTTTCAAATACAGTTTGACCCTAAGGCTCAAATGATGTCATCAGGACTCTTTTTCTACATTCATTGGCTCAGTTTTCCATTGTTTTCTACTGTAACTAAGGGCTGAGTTTTTAAGAGCATGGCAGGTGCTGTGTTATATTGCTGGGAAAAGAGAAGGAACAGTTCCCTGAAGAAGAGAAAGGATTTCAGGAATGTGGAGTGTTCTATGCTGAAGAAGAGATGGGTATGGGACAGACTAAAAATAGATATTTACTTCAGAAGCCAAATTTTAAGTATGTGACCTGGTAAGGCATCTGTAATGAAAGGAAAAGGAGTTTGAATTTAAATTGTTAATTGCATCAGATTTAATAGCTTTATTCATGCATCTCAGCAGTAGGAATACACATGCCAGGAAGACCAGATGTTTATCCTTCCCTTGAGAAATGCTCATTTTACTTCTACCTGTGTTTACCTCTACAGTATTAACTTATTTCTGCTCCAATTCTAAGTGGACACTTGTTTATGTTTTTTTAAGAGAGCTAACAATCTGTTTTAATACAGATTTTAATACAGCTAACAATCTGTTTCTTTAAGATTCTGTATATTTGTGATATATTTCACTATGTGTTTTTGTTGTTGTTGTTGTTTAATTATCAGAGGGAAATTTCTGGGCAGGAAGCTAACAGTTGTCCTATTTATCACCTAATCCATTCAGAATTTTAGTTGTGTACATTTTTCTAAGGAGGCAAAAATAATTTTAGTGGAGTAATTTCTTTGGCAAGTACATTTTTTTTTTTTTAAGCTTTTATTTATTAGAGAGAGAGAGTGTGTGCTAGAATAAGCGGGATGGGGGTGGGGCAGAGGGAGAGGGAGAAGCAGACTCCATGCTGAGCACAGAGCCTGATGTGGGGCTTGATCCCAGGACCCTGGGATCATGAGCTGAGCTGAAAGCAGATGCTTAACCAACTGAGCCACCGAGGCACCCGCAAGTAAATTCTTAAGTACCAAATGTACCCTAAAGAGTTACTTAAGAAACCTATTTTGTTCTGCACAAAGCATAGTTTGTCCATGTATAAGGAAATTTAGAGGATTAGGAAGAAATCTATGAAATCATTTTCACCATCTGCTCTTAATGCAGAAAGATGTAATAGTTGTTGCTTGAGTATTTTTCACTTTATTTTTTCCTTTTACCTTATTCTACCTTTCTCATCATACTTGACCTCTTTAACCAAGATTTATGATATGGCACCCTCATACTCATATTTATCTAACTCCAAAATCTGAAATTATCTCACATGTCTCCATCTCTCTCAGCCCTCATCAATCAGTCACTAAATCCTATTTATTCTACCTCCTAAAATCTTTTAATCTCCTTACTCCTTTTCACTCCACTGCTACAGGTCTTCACAGTTTCTCAGCTATGTATTATCATTCTCCAAACTGGTTTCTGCTTTCAGTTCCACCTCACTCTCCCAACTCTGGCCCCAGCCCCATCTCAGTCAAGGTTATATTTCTGATCTGCTGATTTGATTGTATAACTCTTTTTGGATGAATTCTCATAGACTTCAGGATATGGTTCAGATGCCATAGCTTGGCACATAAAGCCCTTTGTGTTGTGGCATCTGACCACTTACTCAGCTCAATTTTCTGCGTTAGTGGCATCTGCATCCTTTGCTTTAGACAAATCAAATGCATCTGCATCTTTTTTTTCATGCAGATCACTTTTGTATATGACTTTGTCTTTCCTCTTTCTCCTGACTAGCTCAGTAACTCTTATTCTTCCTTCAAAATTTGGTTCAATCATTACTTTTCTTCTAATGGTTCTCAAAATCACTGTGGCTGAATTTGATGCTCTTAATCTAGCCTCCTCAACATAGTACTTCACACTGATACATAATTGTTGATTTGCTTGCTTGTCTCCCATATGATAATGCAATGGCCTTGAGGGTATGGTCTGTCTGTGTCTGGAGTAGTGTTAGGCCCTTAGGAGATGCTCAGTAAATATTTAATGACCGAATGTGTGATGGTTAACTTAATGTGCCAGTTTCGCTAGGCTGAAGTCCCCAGTGGCTTGGTCAAATACTAGTCTAGATGTTGCTGTGAAGGTATTTAGGTAATGTGACTAACATTTATAATCAGCTGATTTTCAGTAAAGTGGATTCCCTTCCATAATGTCCATGGGCCTCATCCAATCAACTAAAGGTCTTAAGAGCAAAATTAGAAGTTTTCTGGAGAAGAAGGTATTCTACCTAAAGACTATAACAGAAATCCTGCTTGAATTTCTAGTCTGCTGGCCTGCCCTACAAATTTCAGACTCAACACTGTAACTTTAACTCTTTTTTTTTTAAGATTTTATTTATTTATTTGAGAGAGAGAGCGCACCCGAGCACAAGCAGGGGGAGCAGCAGGCAGAGGGAGAGGGAGAAGCAGGCTCCCCACCGAGCAAGGAGCCCAATGTGGGACTTGATCCCAGGACCCTGGGATCACGACCCAAGCCGAAGGTAGCTGCCTAACTGAATGAGCCACCCAGGCTCCCCTGTAACTTTAACTCTTGTCTGAGTCTCCAGCTGACCCCCTGCCCTACAGATTTCAGCCTTGCTAGTTCCCACAATCATATGGGGGTTAAAATAAATCTTACTCTATATATCTGTATTTATATCTATATTATCTTATCTGTTTCTTTAGAAACTGATACAGAATGTATTAATGAACTGAGGATGTTCTGCACCTATTTTATCCCAAGCATTTGGAGAAATACTATAAATAAGGAAATGAAAGAATACAATTTACCTACATCTAAGTTGAATTAGACTCTTACAGGAAACTTCTTAAATTTTGTTAACTCTATATGTAAAATTTTTAGTGGACTAAAGTCTGTGACACAAATATTGCATCTTTATAGCAATTCATCAAGTGAAAACAGGGCCTTTACACTGGAGGTTTAGGAAGGTCAACTTAATTTTTTTTTAATTTTAAATTTTTTTTTTTTTAATTGACGTATAGTTGGCATACAATGTTACATTAGTTTTAGGTGAACAACAGTGATTTGACAACTCTATATGTTATGCTGTGCTCACCACAAGTATAGCTACAATTTGTCACCATATAACACTATTACATTACTATTGACTATATTCTGTTATGCTGTACATTTATCCCTGTGACTTATTCATTCCATAGCTGGAATCTTGTACCTCTCCCACCCCCCTTCATGCATTGCCCATCCCTCCATCCCTACCCCTCTGGCAACCATCAGTTTGTTCTCTGTATTTATGGGTCTGTTTTTGCTTTTGTTTGTTCATTTGTTTTGTTTTTTAGTTTCCATTTATAAGTGAAATCATAAGGTATTTGTCTTTTTCGAACTTTTTTTTTTTTAAAAGATTTTATTTGAGAGAGAGAGAGCATGAGCAGGGGGAGGAGCAGAGGGAGAGGGAGAAGCAGACTCCCCACTGAGCAGGGAGACCAACACGGGACTCAATCTCAGGACACTGGGATCATGAGCTGAGCCAAAGGCAGACACTTAACTGACTGAGCCACCCAGGTACCCCTGTCTTTTTCTGACTTATTTCACTTAGCATAATACCATCTAAATCCATCCATGTTGTTGCAAATGGCAAGCTCTCGTTCTTTTTTATAGCTAAATAATATTTCATCGTATAGTATAAATATACCACATTTTCTTTATCCATTCATCAGTTGATTGACACTTAGGTTGCTTCTGTATCTTGGCTATTGTAAATAATGCTGCAGTAAACATAGGGGTGCATATATCTTTTTGAATTGGTGTTCTCATTTTTGGGGGGTGAACACCCAGTAGTGTTTACTGTACATTCCCACCAGCAGTGAGGGAGGGTTCCTTTTTCTCTATATCCTCACCAGCACTTGGTATTTCTTGTTTTTTTGATACTAGCCGTTATGACTAGTGTGAGATGATCTCTCATTGTGGTTTTGATTCGCATTTCCCTGATGATGAGTTATGCTGAGCATCTTTTCATGTGTCTGTTGGCCATCTGTATATCTTCTTTGGAAAAATTTCTATCCAGGTCATCTGCTCATTTTTAAAATTGGATTATTCATTTTTTTTGATGTTGAGTTATATAAATTCTTTATGTATTTTGGATATTACCCTCTTGTCAGCTATATCATTTCCAGATATCTTTTCCCATTCAGTACTTTGCCTTTTTGTTTTGTTGATTATGTCCTTTATTATGCAAATTTTATTTTTGATGTAGTCCCAATAGTCTATTTTTGCTTTTCTTTCCTTGCCTGTAGAGACACATCTAGAAAGTAGTTGCTGAGGCTGATGTCAAAGAGATTACTGTAGGAAACCCAACTTTAAAAATTTGAATTATGGGATCATTATTGATATGCTTGGTTCTAAACTTTTTTATTTATTGATACTTTTGGTGACAGAGTTCCGGTCAGTTGTGAAAAAATAACCTGAAGTTCAAAATGTGGCTTGCTCTCCTTTTTATCTGTTTTTATTAAATGCCAAAAATATGATAAAGCGTTGGAGCCCTTTGAGCTAATTTCCATTCATTTCCCTACAATGCTCTATGAGGAAATGGAGTGCAACGGTGGAATTTTACAGCTATCCACGTATTGACTTGTCCTTTATCTAAGGCATTATTCACCTCAGTGGACAGACTAATTTTCTTTCATCTAGATAACAGAAAAATAGATTTCCCATATGAAGCAAAAATGAGCCAAAGAAAAGATAAATGTGTGCGTGTGAACTAACATCTCTCTAATAAGTAGATCTTGAAATTTAAACAATTGCCAAATACCTATAAGTAAATTGAAAAATAAAGAATTTTTTTTCAAGATTTTATTTATTTGAGAGAGAGCGAGCACAAGCAGGGGGCAGTGGCAAGGAGAGGGAGAAGTAGGCTACCCACTGAGCAGGGAGCCCCACTCGGGGCTCAATCCCAGGACCCTGAGATCATGACCTGAGCTGAAGGCAGACACTTAACTGACTGAGCCACCCAGGCACCCTCTTCCCACAAAATAAAGAAATTTTAATGAAAAGATTAGAGTTACAATGGTTGCAAAGTAAGCAGTCTTCTTCTAGGTCTCATTTTTGGTATTATCAGATATTTTTTACTTGATCCACCTTTGTCCATTTGAGCTAAAATTTAACCCAACATTGACTGTGCCTCTGCTATGAATAAAGTCCTATGCTAGATGTTTTGGCTGACTCAAAGATGATATGTAATTTGAAATAGATTGAGATAGGAATAATAATAGAGCTACAAAAAATTTTTAGAGGGAAAATAGCTAAAGAGCAAGACTAATTCCAAGCAACAAAAGTTGGGTATGGTTCATGGAGTTGGAATTTGAGCTGGACCATGAGAAATAATCTAGTACTTTGAGTTACAGATATGGGAATAGGGAAGAGGATTTCAAGCATTAGGACACTTTGAGCAGCATAAGGAAGGTACAGAAAGCAGGAAAGCACAAAGCAGGGTTCCAAGCACAGATAATAGTTTGGAAATCTTAGCATCCAGGAAATAGTTTTAAGGTTACTTGAAGTAATCCAGAGGAACGCTGATGAGAGTCTGAGCTCAGACAATGGTGATGGGAGGAGGAATAAAGTAGTACATATGAACGACAGTATAGAAGTATTTGATATTTTAAGGCCTTACATAAGATGAACTTTTTTAAAATGAAATTTTCCCTTTTCATAAACAGACTTTTGCTAATAATCTATACGGAATTTAAAGAAAAAAATTCAAACCTCACAGAAGTTTAAATAATCACAGTAAAAATACATAAGTATGCACTGATTTTTTACCTCTTCCCATAAAAAGGACTCTTCAGAGTGGAAAATATAGTCTAAACTCCAGACTACTATGAAAAGATAAATAAGAAAGTGCTAAGTTGTTTTAAATTCAAATATTTAGTCTTAATTAAACTGAATCTCAGGGTATGAAAGAACTTGTGATTATGGTCACAGGCCAATTTGTGATTTTGAAGGGCCCTGCAGAATGGGGATGGACAGGATGCAGAGATAGATAGCAGCTGTTTCAATTGTGGAAAGGGTATGTATATGTGTGTGTGTTAGACATGGGTAGGGGAACTGCGTTTTTAGGAATAGAATAATGAATTTAACGGCAATTTCTAAAAGAATTCTGGAAGAGAAACTGAAGAGTAGATTTTTATGTACATAGAAATAATGTGTTAAATATTATGAAACATCAGTGTTCAAAGAACAAGTTACACTCAACTTTGTTCCTTTTTATTTAAATTTTTTCATTGTATTAGTAGTGTATGTTCATTAAAGAAAGTTTGAATCACCCAGAAAAGTGTAACAAAACAAATAATCTACATATAAACATCATTGACATTTGTGTATATTTCTTGCCCTTACTTTTGGTACTTTTGCATACTATATTTAGAGGTCACATTTATTTAATTAATTATTTTATTTTTAAAGATTATTTACTTGAGAGAGAGAGAGAGGGAGAAGCAGACTCCCCGCTGAGCAGGGAGCTTTGTCACTGGAATCAATCCCAGGACCCCGGGATTATGACCTGAGCCTAAGGCAGAATTTAACCAAGTGAGCCACCCAGGTGCCCCTAGAGGTCATTTTTAGATTTAATTTTTATTAAATCAAAAAAACATACAAATATCATTTGTTTTAAAACATTTTATCAAATAGTTCTTCAAGGCTCATAATGGAAGTTAACAGTCTCTTGACCTATTCTTTTCAATCCTAGAAGCAACTACTTTTGAACTGTTTCTTTTTGGGGGAGTGAACTTACTTTTGTATTTATAAATTACAATACAATAATAAATTATTGTATTTATAAATTTGTATTTATAAATTGTATTATAAATTATAATTATAAATTATAAATTATTTATAAATGTTATTTATAAATAACAGACTTTTACTGTGATGATGTGACTTTTAAGATTTATTGACTTTTTATTGTGAGAGATTGTCGCAGGGTTGCAGGGTTCTTGTCTCACAAAGAATGAATCTTGCAGACACAAAAGGGTGAAGTGAAGTGAACGTTTATTAAGTGAAGGTGAGAACAGAATAGAAAAAACTCTCTAGAGTGAGAGGGGTCCAGAATGGGTTGCCACTGAGAGTTTTTATGGTTGGTCTCTTATAGAAAACTGACCGGGGAACTTGGTAAATATCTTGTCTATAACATTTAAGATAAATAAGGTGAATTTATAAATATTGTGAAAATATCTTATCTATATTTAGAACAAACAAGGTGGGTTTGTTATGTTCCCTTCACTCTGGTTAATATCTTGCTATAACATTTCTCCACATCTGGGATTTCTGTGAGCCTGGTTATGTAGCCCCCTGTGTGAGCCTAGTCACATAGTCCTCTCCATGTTTTTCCCTACCTAGCCTCACCTGTTCCTTACTCAAGATGAGAATTTGCTGTCTTGTTCCAACACTACCCCTTATCCACCCTCCATTTATACATAGACCCACATCCACCTTGTTTTCTACCATGTTATTATGCCACAGTTTTTTTTCCAAGATTTATTTATCTATTTTAGAGAGAGAGAGCTCAGAGGGGAGGGGCAGAGGGAGAGAGAATCTTTTTTTTTTAATTTTATTTTATTATGTTAATCACCATGCATTACATCATTAGTTTTTTTTTTTAAGATTTTATTTATTTATTTGACAGAGAGAGAGACAGCGAGAGAGGGAACACAAGCAGGGGGAGTGGGAAAGGGAGAAGCAGGCTTCCTGCGGAGCAGGGAGCCCGATGCGGAGCTTGATCCTAGGACCCTGGGATCATGACCTGAGCCGAAGGCAGACGCTTAATGACTGAGCCACCCAGGCGCCCCTACATCATTAGTTTTTGATGTAGTGTTCCGTGATTCAGTGTTTGCATATAATACCCGGTGCTCCATTCAATACTTGCCCTCTTTAATACCCATCACCAGGCTAACCCATCCCTCCACCCTCTCTCCCCTCTAGAACCCTCAGTTTGTTTCTCAGAGTCCATAGTCTCATGGTTTGTCTCCCCCTCCGATTTCCCCCACTTCCTTTTTCCCTTCCTACTATCTTCTCTCTCTCTCTCTCTTTTTTTTTTTTAACATAGAATGTATTATTTGTTTCAGAGGTACAGGTCTGATTCATCAGTCTTACACAATTCACAGCGCTCACCAGAGCACATACCCTCCCCAATGTCTATCACCCAGCCACCCCATCCCTCCCACCCCCCCACCACTCCAGCAACACTCAGTTTGTTTCCTGAGATTAAGAACTCCTCATATCAGTGAGATCATATGATACATGTCTTTCTCTGACTTATTTCACTTAACATAATACCCTCTAGTTCCATCCATGTCGTTGCAAATGGCAAGATTTCAGTTTTTTTGATGTCTGCATAATATTCCATTGTATGTATATACCACATCTTCTTTATCCATTCATCTGTTGATGGATCTTGGCTCTTTCCATAGTTTGGCTATTGTGGACGTTGCTGTTATAAACACTGGGGTGCACGTACCCCTTCGGATCCCTACATTTGTATCTTTGGGGTAAATACCCAATAGTGCAATTGCTGGGTCATACAGTAGCTCTATTTTCAACTTTTTGAGGAACTTCCATACTGTTTTCCAGAGTGGCTGCCTCAGCTTGCATTCCCACCAACAGTGTAGGAGGGTTCCCCTTTCTCCGCATCCTTGCCAACATCTGTCATTTCCTGACTTGTTAATTTTAGCCATTCTTACTGGTGTGAGGTGGTCTCATTGAGGTTTTGATTTGGATTTCCCTGATGCCAAGCAATGTTGAGCACTTTTTCATGTGTTTCTTGGCCATTTGATGTCTTCTTTGGAAAAATGTCTGTTCAAACTCAACACCCAAAGGGAGAGAGAGGTTTTTTTTTTTGAGAGAGAGTCTTAAGCAGACTCTGTGCTCAGGGCAGAACCTGACACGGGGCTCAATCTTATGACCCTGAGATCACAACCTGAGCTGAAACCAAGAGCTGGACACTTAACCGACTGTGCCATCCAGGCACCCCACATAGTTTTTTAATAAATAAATATTTAGTGTCTATGTCATTATGATGATTGTATAAACATTTCTAATCCAGCTCTTGAGTATACTATAGTTTTATTTTCTTTCTTCTAAAACTTTTTGTTTTAGTGAATAACATTTTTGTTTTGTTTTTAATGTACTTGTCATTAAATAAATTGCTTATTAATCATTCAAACGCATAAACCAATCCCTCGGTTTCATTGTTTTCTTGGTGACAGATTTGGGTGACATATCTTGGTGGTAATTCTGGAGCCATCTGATCTTACGCTCCAGTGTGGATAAGTTACTCTCTGAGCCCGCTGCTCAGCTGGCTTCCTGGGCTTTTCTTCCCTTCACAGTCATCCTAAGGATTACCTTTACCTTTCTCCTGACTTGGTTCCCCTTTTCTCTGGATTTCATATTTCCCTATTTGTAGGTTTATTCCCTTGTTTTGGTGGAACACATGCTTTCATGGCTTCCTGAGAAGTAATTCATCAAAGTATACTTTTTGAGACTTACATGTCTGAAAATGTCCTTGTTTTGCCTTTACTCTTGATTGATAGTTTCCAGGCATAGATGTCTAGGTAGGGAATATTTCTCCTTTAGAATTTTGAAGGTATTTCTCTACTTTTCTCTTTTTTGGTTTATCGTATCCTCTTTTTAAATAAAGGCAAATAAAAGTAAGTATGTATACATGTATATATAGAGTCCAGTTAATTCTTGTGTTTTAGTCTTACCTGTACTTTAGTCCTATCTCCAGTAATAGAATCTTTCTGGGATTGTATGGTATAAATCAGCTAATGTTTTGGCTCTGTCAGCCATATTTTTTTGTTCTGCTATGTTGGTTACTTTTCAAATTCAAAATTTTATTTTAATCACCTCTTGTTGGCTATCTTCTTTTCCATATGTTTTGTCCTTTTGATTTTATGACTATAAAAAATTACTGGCATTGTAGTGGGATTTTGTGAGGGAATTAAAGATAAACTCATGTGTTCAGTATGCTACTAGTTGGTCTCTCAAAGTTTTTCTTCCACTTAATATTCTGTGAAAGTCCCTATATTATTACATACTCTTATATAAACATTAGTTAAATAAAAATCAGATATTTGGGGCACCTGGGTGGCTCAGTCGGTTAAGCGACTGCCTTCGGCTCAGGTCATGATCCCAGGGTCCTGGGATCGAGTCCCACATTGGGCTCCTTGCTCCGTGGGGAGCCTGCTTCTCCCTCTTCTACTCCCCCTGCTTGTGTTCCCTCTCTCTCTTGCTGTGTCTCTCTCTGTCAAATAAATAAATAAATAAATAAAATCTTTAAAAAAAAAATCAGATATTTGTTTAATGCATTAAATTACCATTTTCTTAACTTTTCTTTGTTATATATTTCAGTTTTTTTTTTTAATCACCAATGAACATGTTTCTGTAAAAAATTTGATTAGTATGTGGAAAATGATGTCAACTAAGAAGGAATTTACTAACGGTAGGCTGCAGGATCATATATTTGGCCTTGTCCTATTAACATTTTTTTAGTGACTTTGATGAAGTAATTTTTCAAAGGCCTCTTCTGCCTGTAGGATAAGGTTTAAGACAGATTCAATTTATTTTTCATGATTCCAGAAGGCATAACTTGGATAAAGGTTTTAAGGAGACAGATTTTAGTTCAATAAAAGAAAAAAAATTCCAATATTTAAAGTCATTCAAAAAAGAAATGGGGCTGCATAGTCTTAAAGTAGGTTCCCCTTTCCTAAACAATGAGCTCTAGGAGGGTGGTGATCATCTGGTTCCCTAAAATCCAGCACTAAATAAACATTTAATGTTGAAAGAATTTATGCTAATTTATTATCAGAGTTGTTATAGTAACAGAGATACCTGTTCTTAGTGAAAAATTTACCTCAAAAATCCCTTGTATCTCTGAAATCTTCTCCATCTAAATGGAGATCCTAAAAGTCAATAACCTATAACAGGAGAAAAATGAATTCAGTATTTCAGTCTTCTTTTATGACATCTATATAGAACTGTTACCATTAGTGATACCAAGCTAGATAGATAACTCACTTAGCTATATTGTTTGTTTTACTAGTCAGAAGATTAATGACCTAATTTGCTTTAGCCGTGCTTCACGTGGCTCCATCTTTTCTTCCCTGTAATCACAGGCCATTATTTTGTTCTCTACTTAAAGTTGATTATAGAGAGAGTTGTTTTCCCCCTCTTGGTGTCCTTTTAATTTAGCAGAATCATTTCATTTTGATCATTCTTCTGCCAAAATAATGAAAAATCAAATTATGTAATCAAATATAAAACTTAATCATACATTTTTGTATTTTACAATTTTATCATTTTATAAGTTAACAACTTCCTTGCATGTATATTTGTCTTTTTTCTTAATATACACATTTTGCCTAAATGGTCATCATTATTTTGCCTTAGTTACATGCTTAGAATGGCATAGGAATTACATGGAATTTATAGACAGCAAACCTTCAGTTCTTTATAAACTATCTGATACTACTCTGAGTGTAAAGCTGAAAATTGTAACAATTTTTATAGTCCCTGAGAGAGACATAACCCTTACTCTCTCTTGTATTGCTAGATAGTCTTTCTGGTTTCACTGACTTATAACCACCCATTTTAAAGTTGAACATGGAATTAGTAATTCTTGAAAATATTTCTCTGAGCCCTTTTAAGTAGAATTCATCTAAATCTAAACCCTCGTACCACTTCCTCAGGACTTCTCTTACATCCTTTATCACTTTGACCGTGTATTTGTTATGGCTAGAAATAGCTACATCTCTCCAGGGCAGGATCCATGATTGAGTAACTTTGGGTCTCCCCGAAACCCCTACCAGAGCTCAATAAATATTTGTGAAATAGATTAAATTAAGTATATTTGAATCCATATTATTTTGGTGATGAAAACATATTATGTAAATATAACAGAGAAAATAATATTTTATTAACTGACAGCAGAATTTCTGTTGGGAAGGGAACTTCCTTATTTAGAAAAATACCTTCATAAACTGCTTTGTCAGGTGGAAAGGTGATGCCTCCAGGGAAAGCATGAATAAGAAATAAATAGGGATTTCTGGCTGTAGGTGAGCAAAAACAGAGAACAAGGGAGAAAGTAGATGAAGGTGACTATGTTGGAAGGAGAAGCTGCCAAACCACATGGCAGAAAGCCTCAGGCTCTAAAGGAAGTGGGAAATTCCAGCTTTGGGGTGGTTAATAATGCCCAAGAATACATATGCCTAATATTCTAGTTGAAATTGTTTGTGTTGCTTTATGTAAACCCCCTTACTATACAACTCTAGGAGACATGGTTCACTGAATACAATAATATATTGTACCCACCACTATGAGTCCAAACCTTCATTCAAGGCTGCTACAGAAACGTACCTTGAGTATGTAGTTTGGAGAAGGAGTAATCAAGGAAATTAGGCTGAGTCCCACATTTGGTTTGGTATAGAGTAGGAAGAAGAGAAAAGCTATAGAAACTGAGGCATAAAAATCAGAGATTTGGAACTGTCAGTGAGAATTAGCAGAAGTCATTGGATTTCACATAGCACTTGGGCTAATGGATAGTCCTTCTAATTTTATTTAAACTTAAAGGCAGTGTGAATTCAGATGATACCTGGGTTACATAGGAATGGCTGAAATTATCAAAGCTCTAAGTCCTCTTCACCTCCTCAGTGACAAGAAATTCAATTTTCTGACAACTGGCCAAAAATTGAGTTGTGGCCAGAAAGATACAAAATCATATAACCTGTGAGATTTAAGTAAGTAGCCTCATGAAAAAGCTAGCTCTATTAGAAACAAAGAAGCATACTGCATGTCAGGCACTCTTTAGGGACTTCACATACATTATATATGGACCTTATATATATTAACTCTTCACAACAAACTTACAAGTAGGTAGGTTGTTATCCTAATTTGACAGAAGGCAAACTGAGGCATGGAAACATAAGTCAGTGGCTTAACACTCCAGAGCCAGTAAATAGCAGGGCTAGAATTTAAACCAAGGTAGTCTAGTTCCAGAGGCCATGTTCTTAATAACTACGCATATTCTGCCTTTCTGTACTTTTCAGCATAGTCTGAAAAAGGCCTAAGCCACAAAGGAAAGTGAAACCATCTTAAGGTTTTAAGTAAAAAGAAAAATTCCTGGGGTATGCAGGAAGATTTATCACTAATCTCAGAGCATGTGCTGGAGGGGCAGGGATCTTTGGGGACTTCTCCAGGAACAAAGGAGCTGGTAGGTGCCATTTCCCTCCCCTGCCCCCAAGCCTAGATACATGGACACTTGCAGGAACCAGGATAGTACAAATACTCTCCACCTTGAATGCTAATAGCATGATCCACTCCGGGAGAAACACACCCTCTATTATGGACTGGGCAGGAGTTCTTCCAGGTGGTTGCAGGCCCCCTCCCACAATAGATCAGTGCCAGACCTTGCTGGCATCACATACCCTGCCCCCATGTTCTCCTGTGGACCTGCCCCCTCCAGTACACCCTTGGCCAGGGCCCATCCAAAGTGGTGCCACAAGCCTGGCAGTGTGTAAGCAACCCTGATAGGCCAGCACCACTCCAAAGTGACTCCTGCCCCAGGGAGAGGGGAAAATAACCACACACATCGTTCCAACTATGGCCCCAGGAGTGGGCTGGGGGCAGACATTGGGTATAACTTCAGGTCCCACACATCAGTGAAAACTCAGGGGACAACACAGGGAAAACACCCGACAGTTTGGTGCTACTCTCTCTGGCAAATGCCTTGTCTAACTCAACTCAAGCCCAGGGTGACCCCAGACTGGACCACTAACAACACAGGGACCAAACCCTGCCCACAACAAGCAAAGAGAGCCATTCAGACAACTGGACTAAAAGCAAATGTGGCTCAGCCACAATAATAGGGCACATGCAACACACATAGTAGGCACCTCTGAAGCATCAGGTTATAGTGAACAGGGGACATTGCACTGCAGGGCACTACAGGACCTCTTCTTCATAAGACCACTACTTTCAAGAGCAGGAGACATAGCTGACTTTCCAAACACAGAAACAGACACAGAAATTTAGACAAAATGAGGAGACCGAGCAATATGTCCCAAACAAAAGAGCAGGTCAAAATCACAGAAGAGACCTAAGGAAAATGGAGATAATTAATGTATCTGGTAGAGAATTTAAAGTAATTATCATATTCACTGGACTTGAGAAAAAAGTGGATATCAGTGAGACCCTTAACAATGAGATAAAAAAGAACCAATCAGAGATGAAGAATACAATAAATGAAATAAAAAATACTCTAGATGGAATAAATAGTAGACTATATGAAGCAGAAGAATGAATCCACAACCTGGAGGATAGATTAATGGAAAGTAATTAAGCTGAGCAGGTGAGAGAGAAAAAAGTTATACAAAATGAGAATAGTCTTAGGGAACTCATTGACACCATCAAGTGTAATAGCTTTTGCATTATAGGGATTCCAGAAGGAGAAGAACAAGAAAAGGGAGCAGAAAATTTATTTGAAGAAATAATAGCTGAAAACTTCCTGAATATGGGGAAGGAAACAAATCCAGATCCAGGAGGCACAGAGAACTCTCAACAAAATCAACCCAAGGAAGTCCATACCAAGACACATAGTAATAAAAATGTCAAAAAGCAGTGATAAAGAGAGATTTTTTTTAATATATTTTTTTAGATTTTTATTTAGTTTTTGAGAGAGATAGAGAGCACAGAGGGAGAGTGAGAGGGAAAAGCAGACTCCCTGCCAAGCAGAGAGCCCCATGTGGGGCTCAATCCTAGGACCCTGAGATCATGACCTGAGCCAAAAGCAGATGCTTAACCGACTGAGCCACCCAGGAGCCCCTAAAGAGAGAATTTTAAAAGCAGCAAGAGAAAATAAAATAATTACATACAAGGGAAATTATATAAGCCTATCAGTTGATTTTTCAGCCGAAACTTTGCAGGCCAAAAGAGAGTGGCATGATATATTTTTAGTACTGAAAGAAAAAAACCTACAACCAAGAATGCTCTACCCAGTAAGGCTTTCATTCAGATTAGAGAGAGAGAGAGAGTTTCCCAGACAAACAAAAGTTAAAGGAATTCATGAACATTAAACCAGCCCTACAAGAAATGTTAAAGGGGACTCTGAGTGGAAAGGAAAGAATATAAGCAGGAATAAGAGAAGTAGGAAGCATAAAAGCAGTAAAATTAAGTATATCTATAAAAATCAGTCAAGAGATTCACAAAATAAAAGGATGTAAGGTATGACACCGTATACCTAAAACATGGGCAGGGGGAGTGAAGAATGGATTCAAATTTAAGCAACCGTCAACTTAATATAGACTGCTCTATGCATAAGATGTTATATATAAACCTAATGGTAACTATAAATCAAAAACCAGTAATAGATGTCAAAAAATAAAGAGAAAGGAATCCAAATATGTCACTAAAGAAAGCCAGCAAATCATGAGAGAAGAGACCAAGAGAAGAAAGGAACAGAGCAGAGCTACAAAAACAGCCATAAAACAAGTAACAAAATGGCAATAAGTACATACCTACAAATAATTACTTTGCATGTAAATGGACTAAACGCTCCAATGAAAAGACATGGGGTGATGGAATAGATAAAAAAACAAGACCCATCTGTATGCTGCCTACAAAAGACTCATTTCAGACCTAAAGACAAATGCAGATTGAAAGTGAAGGGATGGAAAAGCATTTACCATGCAAATGGAAGTGGAAAGAAAGCCAGGGTAGCAATAGTTATATCAGATAAAATAGACTTTAAAACAAAGACTGTAACAAGAGACAAAGAAGGACACCATATAGTCATAAAGGGAAAAATCCAACCAGAAGATATAATAACTGTAAATATTTATGCATTCAACATGGGAGCACTTAGATACATAAAGCAGCTAATAACAAACATAAAGGAAGTAATTGATAGTACTACAATAACAGTAGGGGACTTTAACAACCCACTTACATTGAGGGATACAAAATCAACAGTGGCTTTCAATGATACATAGGACCGGGTGGAGCTAACAGATACATTCAGAACATTCCATTCTAAAACAGCAGAATATACATTATTTTCAAGTGCACATGGAACATTCTCCAGACTAGATCACATATTAGGCCACAAAATAAATCTCAACAAATTAAGAAAATTCGAAGTCATACCATGCATCTTTTCTGACCCACAATGCTATGAACTAGAAGTCAACTATAAGAACAAATCTGGAAAGAACGCAAATACCCAGAAGTTAAATGACATGCAACTAAACAATGAATGGGTCAACCAAGAAATCAAAGAGGAAATAAAAAAAATACATGGAGACCAATGAAAATGAAAACACAATGGTTCAAAAATCTTTGGGATAGAGCAAAAGCTGTTTTAAGAGGGATAATTATATAGCAATCCAGGCCTACCTCAAGAAGCAAGGAAGATCTCAAATAAACAGCCTAACCTTATACCTAAAGGAACTAGAAAAAGAAGAACAATCAAAACCCAAAACCAGTAGAAGGAAGGAAATAATAAAGATTAGAGCAGAATAAACAAAATAGAAACTAAACAACAAACAGACAAAACAACCCTAATAGAACAGAAAATGAAACCAGGAGCTGGTTCTTTGAAAAGATCAATAGAAATGATTAACTTCTAGCCATACCTCATCAAAAAAAGAGAGAGAGGACTCTGGGGTGCCTGGGTGGCTTAGTTGGTTAATCATCCAACTCTTAATTTTGCCTCAAGTCATGATCTCAGGGTTGTGAGATCAAGCCTCGTGCTGGGCTCTGCACTAAGCATGGAGACTACTTAAGATTCTCTCTCTCCGTCTCCTTCTGCCCCTTCCCCTGCTGCCCAATCTCTTTCTCTCTCTCTCTAAAAAGAGAGAGAGAAAGGACTCAAAGTCAGAAATGTAGGCGGAGCAATAGTCAACACCACAGAAACAAGGGTTGTAAGAGAATATTATGAAAAATTATATGCCAACAAATTGAACAACCTAGATGAAGTGAATACATTCCAAGAACCATATAAATTCCCAAAACTGAAACAGGAAGAAATAAAAAAATTGAACAGACTGATAGTCAGCAAAGAAATTGAATCAATAATCAAAGAACTTCCAACAAACAAAAGTCCAGGACCAGATGGCTTCAAAGGCAAATTCTACCAAATATTTAAAGAAGAGTTAATACCTATTCTTCTCAAACTACTCCAAATAGAAAAGGAAGTAAAACTTCCAAATTCATTCTGTGGAGCCAGCATTACTTTGATATCAAAACTAGATAAAGACACTACAAAAAAAAAAAAAAAAGAGAGAGAGAGAACATACTTTTGATGAACATAGGTGCAAAAATCCTCAACAAAATATTGGTAAACTGAATCCAACAATACATTAAAAAAATAATTCCCCATGTTCAAGTGGTATTTATTCCTAGGATGCAAGGGTGGTTCAATAGTCACAAATCAATCAATGTGACATATCACAGCAACAAGAGAAAGGATAAAAACCATATGATCATTTCAGTAGATGCAGAAAAAGCATTTGATAAAGTACAACATCCATTCATGATAAAAGCCTCAACAAAGTAGGTCTAGAGGGAACATATCTCTTATATGAAAAATAAAGGCCTTATATGAAGAACTCACAGTGAACTTCATACTCAATGGTGAAAAACTGAGAGCTTTTCCATTAAGATCAGGAAAAAGAAAAGGATGTCCGCTCTTGCCACTTTTATTCAACATAGTACTGGAAGTCCTAGCCACAGCATTCAAACAAAAAGAAAGAAAAGGCATCCAAATTGGTAAGGAAGAAGTAAAACTTTCAAGTGTTTGCAGATGATATGATACTATATATAGAAAACCCTAAAGACTCCACCAAAAAACTACTAGAGCTGATAAATGAATCCAATAAGGTCACAGGATACAAAATCAGTGTACAGAAATCTGGTGCATTTCTATATGCTAATAATGAATCAGCAGAAAGAGAAATTAAGAAAGCAATCCTAATTACCATTGCACCAAAACAATAAAATACCTAGGAATAAACAACTAAGAGATGAAAACCCTGCAGCATGAAAACTATAAAACATTAATAAAAGAAATTAAAGAGGACACAAAGAAATGGAAAGACATTCCTTGCTCATGGTTTGAAAGAACAAATATTGTTAAAATGTCTATACTATCTAAAGCAATCTACAGATTTAATACAATCCCTATCAAAATATCAACAGCATTTTTCACAGAATTAAAACAAATAATCTTAGAATTTGTATGAAACCACAAAAGACCCCAAATAGCCAAGGCAATCTTGGAAATCTGGAGGTATCTCAGTTCTAGATATCAAGATAGTCTACAAAGCTGTAGTAATCAAAACAGTATAGTACTGACACAAAGTCAATGGAACATATAGATCGCATAGATAGACACATAGATCAGTGGAACAGAACAGAGAGCCTAGAAATAAACACATGATTATATGGTCAATTATTCTTTGATAAAGGAGGCAAAAATATGCAATGGGAAAAGACAGTCTCTTCAACAAATGGTGTTGTGAAAACTGAACAGCTCTATGCAAAAGAATGAAACTGGACCACTTTCTCATACTATACACAAAAATAAATTAAAAATGGAGTAAAGACCTAATGTGGAACAATAAAGACCTAATGTGGAACCATAAAAATCATAGAAGAGAATACTGGCAGTAATTTCTGTGACATTGGCCATAGCAAATTCTTTCTAGATATGTCTCCTGCAGCAAGGGAAACAAGCAAAAATAAACTGTTGGGACTACATCAAAATAAAAAGCTTCTGCACAGTGAAGGAAACAGCCAACAAAGGTAAAAGACAACCTACCGAGTGGGAGAAGATATTTGCAAATGACATATCCGAAAAAGGACTAACATCCAAAATATATAAATAATTTATATACAACTCACCCCCCCCAAACTACTCCAAAAACAAATAATATGATTAAAAATTGCAATGTCATGTATGAATACTACAGATAATTTCAATTTTTAAGCTAATGGTCCAGTGGAACTGGATAATGCCTTGTCAACTCTTTTGAGTTGAAAGATGGAAAGTACTCTAAGTCAAGCTTTGAAGGACATTTCCTATACCCTGAATATTCTCTTAGTGATATAATGAGCTGTGAAGGAAATCAGATGCTGGATTGGGTAACCCCTCAGCTTCAGCCAGACTTAAATTTTTTTTTTGTAGCATCTGCATATATTGTTGTTTTAACATGTCATCTGTGCACACTAAATTCATCATGTAAAGAAGGCTTAGGATGTTCCTCTTTGTTATTAATCCCCAGTGTGTCCAAAGGCAAGAGTGAGAGAGGAACTGGCAAGTAAATTAAAGGCCTTGGATCAGTGTGTATAGGAAACTAAATGGTGGCAGTCCATCTATCACCCCACCTTCTGACAATTTCAGTGCAATTACACTAGGCTCAAGACACTAAATATAAAGTGTTATACAAACAGATTTAGAATGGGTGAGATGGAAACCCATAGCACTTTTCCAGGATTAACACAACAGCCACTGTGAAGAGACAGGGAATCCCAGTGTATGTTTAATTTCCAAGAAATAGCAATTTGAACAGTAGCTCCACCATGTGATATAATAACATTATTTTCCATTTATAGTTCAAAACATAATGATTCCTTCCCAGGAGGGCAAAGATCTTTGTATAAGGGAAAGATTATTGTGATAAAGGCAGGAAAAGACAAGCTAAAAAAGGCAAAACAAGATCATCTAAAAAGAAAACTTCAATTTGTGAAAGAGAAAATACTTAGACTATATTGTATATCCTTCTAAAAACTGTAATGGGTGCCTAGGGGAAGGCGTAAAAATGATGAGGAAGGAAGGAAGAATAACATGAAAACCACAGTCCTGATCCCACTGGAGAAATGTTGGTCCAGCTTGAGATAGATCTGAGTGATAGTAATTGATACTGAGACCCAGGAGATGTCATCCAATTTTCCATAACAAGGTTGGTAAGTTTTAAAGAACCTTCTTTTTGTCTTCTTTTCCTTTTTCTTTCCCTTCCCTTCCCTTCCCTTCCCTTCCCTTCCTTCCCCCTCCTTCCTTCCTTCCTTTCCTTCCTTCCTTCCTTCCTTCCTTCCTCTCTCTCTCCTTCCCTCTTTCCCTCCCTCCCTCCCTTCCTTGAATAATGGAGTGCTCGTTGCAGAATGGAGGCCTAGGCATTTCTTCACCAGCTTCCCTTGAGTGATTTGTGTGGAAAGAGTCCAGTGCTAGATACCATAAAGCTGTGAAAACAAGATTTTGACTCTGCCCTCAGGAAACTTAACAGTTTTATAGGGGAGATGACCTATACTTAAAATAATATTTAAAATTTAGAAAATGGCAAACCTGAAAACGTAGCTCAGATAGAGGGCCATAGGGGCTTAGAGTTAGGAAAGATTACTTGTCAGTGAAGATGTGAGAAGGATTTATGGGGAATTCAGGAGGGTGTCCCAAGAGGAGTGAATAATTGTGTTTGGCTAGAACCTAGAGTATTATGTAACATTATTTCATGTGGTTGAAGTTCAGGGTTGAAAAAATGGTCTCTTCTCTGTGGTAGATTAAAATATTTGGGATTGACTGGAGCATGATTTAGTAGCTTTGAGCCTGGTTTAACTTTTCTGTAGGCTTTAGGCAATAGCAGACTACTCTTCTCTTTTTGTCTTAGCCTGGATTCATTTCATGGTGTTGTGGCAGACTCAGGCACAACTCAGATACGTTTAGTTCTAAAAGATAGAGATTTGCTTTAAAATTAAAAAAACCCTTGGATGACACATACTGTAAGAAATTCAATTTAGTTTTAACATATTTGTATTAATGTTGTTGGATAGAAGATTGGTTAGAGGCAAATCTATTAATATTTAATAATGCCTGCTTTTTATGATACTGCATGCTCATAAATAATCACAGTGAAGAATTAGAGGGCACCTTACATTACATAATATGAAATATCTTAAAGTTAATTTTGAATTCTGCTTTAGGTTTTTACCGTTTAGGTTGTGCTTACATAATAATTCAATGCTCAGCAGACCTTTAAATCATTTGGATATATATATTAAATATAAACATTCTCTAGCAATTTCTAAAATTAGGGGAAAGAAGTCTAATCAACCCTAAGGCTCCTATCTTAGTGATTTAGTTACTTAATGTCCCTAGCAACCTTGATCAAGTCTTGGTTTTAAATCGTTACAAAAGGTACAGACTTTTCCCCTCTTAATGGGGGAAATAATAGTGAATATCTTCTCAATATCTCTCCTATTCTTCTTCCTCTTCTTTCTCTAACAAGTGCCAGATCTAATTCAGACCCTCATTATTTCTTCTTTGGTCTATAACAAGAACCTCCTAAATGGTCTCACTGCCTTCTGTTTCTTTTCTCTGTCATCCAACCTACCTCCTGAGGACTAATCTTGCTAAAACAAAGCATGGATCATGCCATCTTCTTGCACAACATCCCTCAATAATTTTGTACTACAATCTGATCTAAGCTCAGATAGCTTGCCTTGATTTGCTAGGCAAATCAATCACAATCCAGTTCCTTCATATATTTTATAGGCTTTAGTCAAACTTGATAACTTCTCTGTAAGCATTCCCACCTCTACACTTAAGATGTGCTATTTGGAAAGTCCTCCCTGTTATTTCTAGTTGCAGAAATCCTCCTCACCCTACAAAGTCTGACCTTAGCAAGTGCTTTTACTCAACTGTACTATGGCCCATCCCAGTCCAGCCAACTGGAAGTGAGTTCTCCTTCCTCTGAATTCCCAAATTCTTTCTTTGAGCTAGCCTTATAGCAGTTATCACTGTCTGCCTTGCATTATAGTGATTTGTCCTATGCCACAAAATCCTTGAAGACCAAGATCACATCTCGTCATCCCTATATCTCCCATAGTACCTATCCCAGTGGCCTGCACATTGTTGTTGCCTAATAAATTCTGTTGCTTGGAAGGTGTATTTAATGCAATATTGACATGCCCAAAGGTAGCAATTGCTATACATCTTATTGGGAGAAACTGGGGACTTCTAATAACTTTTGAATACTCATCCTGAAACTCTTTACTCATTTTAGACCATACTTTAATGTAAAATATTTTAATTAGAGTTGATAAAACTGGACACAATATGAGAAGAGTGGCAGAAAAGGAAATGCTACAGATTGTACTTGTGAATTTGTTGAGCTCAGGATAACGAAGCAGCGTCTGTTCCAGAAATATCTACTAGTTAAGACCCAAGAAGTCAAACATACCTAACCATCCTGCATATCACATTTTTTCAGCAGGAGGTGTCAAGAAGAAAAGGAGCAATCTACCATCTGCTAAGCCATCTGTTTCATAAGACCTATTCCAAGTACCATCAGGGTTTTCATTTCTTTTAAAAAAAAACGATTAACATCGTCAAAGACCCCCAGATTAGAGCATATGATAACATTATCTAATAGCCATCTCAGTTAGCAGCTTTTATTTTTCTCAAAGTTGTTTTCCTATTGAATTATGTTCTTTACCATGTGTAGTATAGAAAGAGCACAATCTATGAATCAGAAGTCTGGAGTCTGAATCCTAACTCGGTTTCCTACTAACTTGTCTAGGGTAGTTGCCTACATCTGACCTTAAACTTCTTCCCATGTAAAATGGAAATAATATTGAGTGGGGGGATGGGGTAATTGGGTGATGGGTATTAAGGAGGGCACTTAATGTAATGAGTACTGGGTGTTATTTGCAACTCATGAATCACTAAACTCTACTTCTGAAACTAATAAGACACTATATGTTAATTAATTAATTGAATTTAAATTTAAAAAAATTGAAATAATATTTACCTCACAGGATGGGACCTAAAATGTAAGCCCTTTGAGAAAGCAAGAACCTTCATCTGTTTTGTTCACTGATGCATCCCAAGCACCCAGAACATTATTTGGCACATAGATGTTGAATAAATACTTGTTAATGTAGTAATATTGAAATAAAATTGATACCTATAAATGTGCTTTGAAGACTGTTATCCAAATAATAGAATCTTAGGATTAGAAGCGTAAGTGTCACCTAATTCAGTTGCCTTCGTTTATAGATGAATAAAGTAAGAACCAGAAAGACTGACCTGTATAAGATGTTGCAACCACACAGTTGTGAAGCTAGCACAACAATCCAGGCTTCCTAAATTCTAGTTTAGTTCTCTTCCACTGAACCATGCCTTCTTCTTCTTTTTTTTAATCATATGATCAATCCATTACCTTAGTACACTGTTTTACAGACTTCAGTCTGTGTGCAGCACTTTTTCTATTTTTGCAGTGTTTATGTACATTATTATTTCCTTACTATTCTTTAGGTTGAGTTCAATCACTAAACTTAAATACTTTATCTGTGTCTTGTCTCAAGCAATAATGTCCATGAAATAATTTGTTGCACAAGTAATGTTTTCTCAATATATATTAAGATAAAAAATGTATGCTTAAGTACCATCTAAAACTGTTTTGCCTATCTCCAGTAGTACATATTTCATATTCTTAGGGAAGTTCTGCCTAGAAATATCTGTGATACCTTATGACTCTATATGAATATTTTTCATAGAATAAAATAGCAAAGGAATTTTTAGTACAGTCAACTCATGACTTTTTTATTATGTTATGTTAATCACCATACATTACATCATTAGTTTTTGATGTAGTGTTCCATGATTCATTGTTTGCATATAACACCCAGTGCTCCATTCAGTACGTACCCTCTTTAATACCCATCACCAGGCTAACCTATCCTCCCACCCTCATGACTTTTTATATTAGAGGAGCATAGATAACTAAAAATGTGAAATAATTAGAAATTTAGCTTACATTTTTTTCCCTCTTGTTCTGTCTTAGTGCAAATAGAGGGTAAGATCGTTGTGCCATTGTAGTGGGTAGAAATTTCATAGCTACAAAGTTGGATATACAAAAATGGAAATTTATTTCTTTATACTTAATTCTTGGACCTCCATACCTGCTGTTGGTAGAGAATTTAACTACTCATTGAGAGGTCAACATAGACACTTGGGAATTTTGTCTCACTTTTTTTTTTTTTTAACAAATACACCATCAGTTAAGGGTTTTGTCCTTTCCCTTCCTCTTTCCTTCTTCCAGGAGGGACTCTGAGTTCAGCTTAGGGTACGGTAGGTGTCATAACCGAGTTCAGGTTCTCTTTTTTTTCCTCTCTCTCTTTGCAGCTTCCTTTCTTTTTAGTCCAAAGGTTTTTTTTTTTTTTAATATTTTTTCACGTGTGTAGGAAAACTAGACTTCCTATATTATCATTCATTATTCCACATTATATGGTTTATGGTGTGCATGCTATGTGCTGAAACCACCAAGCTTTTAGTCTTTTTGGGCTCAAAAACCACTTTTCTTTCTCCTAAGAGCCCACCTCTTGAAACAAAACCTTGACTTTCTTTTTTTTTTTTATTTTATTAAGATTTTTTATTTATTTATTTGAGAGAGAGTGAGAGAGAGAGAGAGCACAAGATGGGGGAGCGGGACAGGGAGAAGCAGACTCCCTGCTGAGCAGGGAGCCCGATGCGGGACTCGATCCCGGGACTCCAGGATCATGACCTGAGCCGAAGGCAGTTGTTTAACCAACTGAGCCACCCAGGCGCCCCAAAACCTTGACTTTCAAGGCTTTTAGCTCTTGTGCGCTTTTTGGAGGTAACAACCTGAACCGTGGAAATTCCTAATTGTAAATCATTCTTGTGATAATGTGTGTCTCTGAATGAATGGGGACAGGGTCACATACGGGGAAGTGGAGGAGAGGAGAGGCACATCAATTGACACGAAAAACTCTTGTTTCAATACATTATGCATACAAATCCTTCATCTGATATGCACCTTAAACTACTACTTCATTATTTTTTGTTTTTCAGGTAGAAATAATAGTAATCCCTAACATTTTTTTTCAGTTCTCATTTTTAGAATCCCTTACTAAATGTGCTGGTGCTCTGTAGGATCCTCATATTATATAGATACCACAGTTATAAAATAGGATTAACATCTATACTTGTATAGCCTTTTTAGTTTTGAATAGAAAAACCTTTCCTATAAATACCTCTAATTTTTCCCCATAATTCTATTAGGGGATAGTATTAGTCACAAAGACAAAGAAGTTGAGGCCAAAGAAGTCTAATGATAAAGTAATAAGACAATTTTTCTTAAAAATCATAATTATGAAACACATACACATATTTATGGAGGACATGGAAAAATATCTTACAGTTTTGTGGTTTAAAACCAATATTTGATTGATTAATATTACAAAATCTGGTTTTCATTAAGCCTTTAAGTTCAACTTACACTTTACTATTATAATTTAAAGTCAAACATTTTTAAAAAATAAAAGTAACATTTCTTTTCATTGTTTTTGGATTAAAATTCAATTCAGTTGGGACAGATTAAATTCCTCTAAACAATTGGTTCTATTAATAAACTTTTAAATTGCCTTAAACATTAAAATTTCATTAATAAGTTTAACATATTCAATGCTTTAGCCTTTCAAATATCCAAAAGGACAGATTTATATATAGCCCAAGTGAACAAAACTTCCTGAGAACTTTAGCAAATTCTTTTAAACTTAATTAAACTTAGAAACATTATCTTAAGCATTCCAATATTTTTTACAAACTTGCAAAATTCTCCTACACCTGAAACCTTAAATCACAGCCTAATATGTCAGATTTTCTTAGATAATATAAACATTTTGTTTTTTTATTTTTTTTAAAGATTTTATTTATTTGACAGAGAGAGAGATAGCGAGAGCAGGAACACAAGCAGGGGGAGTGGGAGAGGGAGAAGCAGGCCTCCTGCCGAGCAGGGAGCCCGATGTGGGACTCGATCCCAGGACCCTGGGATCATGACCTGAGCCGAAGGCAGACGCTTAACGACTGAGCCACCCAGGTGCCCAATATAAACATTTTAAATAACAAACATTATCTTAGAGCAAATGCAAAAAATATGAATACTAAGATTTGTCATACTCTGACTTCTATAGTTAATTCTGCAGGTTCCTAGAAGTTGTAAGTCACTTAGCCAAGTTAAAAGGAACACATTTTACTAGAATAAAAAACTTGATATTTCAATATGTTTGCTTGGAAGTCAGACATTCTAGGTTGGACCTAAGGACTGTAAACTTGCAGTGTGGCTTTACCCAAATTTTAAATGGGCACTCTGGAATCATTCTCATCGTCACAGTACATGGGGACCTGGAAGTCTACGCTGTCATCTAGGGTTTAGTTTTGCAACTCCTTCCCTGGTACCTTAGTAGTCTTTTTCATGTTTTATCTTCTTCATTACATGATTGGGTTCAACTTATATTTTTACACTCTTTTTAGAGTTTGCATTATTTTTTATTTTTTTAAACATTTTTTCTAAGATTATATTTATTTACTCATGAAAGATAGACAGAGAGAGAGAGGCAGAGGGAGAAGCAGGCTCCCCAAGGAGCAGGGAGCCCGATGTGGGACTCAATCCCAGGACCCCGGGACCATGACCTGAGCCCAAGGCAGACACTTAACCATCTGAGCCACCCAGGTGCCTGAGTTTGCATTATTTTTTAATTCAAGGTCTTTCCTTCCAAGGTTTTGTTTTGTTTTGTTTTTTAGCTTTATAATAGTTTTAATTTATTTTGGTTGTTCCTCGGCCACAACTCTATAGTCATTTTAATAACAATTACTTTCAATGTGACATTTACTATTTTTTTAATGCTTCATCAGATCTTCTAAGTCTATTAATAAGTTTTTCAAATGTTCAAACACAATTCCAGTCTGTCAGTTCTTTTTCTCTTCAGCACTGCCGAACTCCCTCCTGAAGGTCTGCAGCAACCTGAAAGACTATTCTTTGGCCTGGTGCAAGCTGTCATCCTGAAATTTTCCTTTGTTGCTTTCTTGTTTCAGGTTTCTTGTTTTCTGTGTTCCCATTTCTTCATCTTTCTTTATGTGAATCCTCATTTTACTGAAACATGTGGTCTAATACCTTCCTTTTGCCTCCATACTTGGATTCTGGGGGAGGAATTGGCTTGTTTCTTGTTATCCACACCTGCCAGCACTGAGATGTCAACCTGTAGCTATTTTGTGAGATACTGTTCCTCTGTTGGCTTTCCCTTCCAGAAATTTGCACAATCCTTGTGTACTTGGTCTCCTCTAATGTCATTTTAAGGGAATTTATATTACATTTACCTGGAAGTTTCTACATTTCATTTTAAATTTCTTCTCTCTTAACAATTCTTCCATACCACCAACCCAAAAGAAGTGCCCAGCAGAGTAACTGCCACGTATTAACCCTCAATATTTGTTAAGGGAAAAACACATGGATGAGGTTGTTGATGTTCCTACATGCTACTGAAGAAAAGACTTCACTAGTTTGTCAAAAAATGTATCACATTATTTAGGTATAAATTCAAAAGGCAAGTTTTTTTTTTTTTCTTTTTAATTCTTATCAAGAGGCTATTGTTTGCAAGGCTATTTTTTTTTTTTAAAGGCATTGAGGAAACATTAAAGATCTGAGATCTGTATCAATAGGAATGAAATTTAAGTAGTGTTAAATAGATGGTTTCTGCTAAGTAACTAAAAACTGATATGGGTTCATTAAAAAGCCATAAATAGTTCTTAATACATTTCTTAATTAGGAAAAAAAAGCATGACAATGGCAAAGATTAGAGTGACTATACCTGAAGTTCCTGGGTTCTTTATTACATTGAGTGACCATATAATTTATTTTCCAAACTGGGACTATTCTGAAGTGAAAAGGAGGGAAGCCCTATCAATTATGCAGCAATTGGTATAAAACAGAATTGTCCTAAGCGAACGGGGACTCAAGGTCTCTTTACTGATACTGTAAATTAGATTGAAAAGCCCTAGACCTACAACTTGCAGAAGAGAAAGTTAGGGTAAGGTTCTGGGGGATATCCAGGATACTGATGGATCTATAATATAACTAAGATACAGGACCACTATTTTAATAAATAAAATAGACTATATATGCATCTGTCTAAAGGGAAATATATTCAATGAGTAATTAGAGTAACAGTTTTTTGAAGTTTGAGATTCATCATCAACCAGAACAGGGTTTAAATTTATTAGAAATAAAAGATTTTCCCTACTTAAAGTGGTTAATCAGTTGTATCATAATGAGAAGTAATACTATATTCTAGCTAGGAAGCCTTCTTTCTGTACAGTGCCTCTACTAAGAAGTAAAACGAAACAAAAAACCCAAAAAACTGAATCATCCCAACCACCAAAACAAAAACAAAAACCTCAATGCAGAATGTAATGTGCCTCTTCTTCCTTGTATTATCAAAATAGTTCATTGTGCTATTCATAGGTACTACCTTCATTTATAACCATATAGCATCCTTTCTGATAAAATTTTCTCCATAAACTTTGAAATTTAATTATGAGAATATGATTAAATAGACAATTTCCTGTCAATATAAATAACTTAAAAATATTAGGCAAACTTAGAACCATTTTCATCATGATTAGACATTAGCAAAATTATTGATTTTTCTATAGTTCTATTTTGGCCATTTGAGTGATGCTGAGTTGTGCTTCCTCTTTTGTTTTGTTTCATCTTGTTCCTGAAATTGTTTTTTATTAGTTTTGATTTGGAGAGAACATTCTGCCATATGCCCCCCCCCATGCATATAAATACATTTATACGGTGACAGGAAGTGTCAAAAAATTAGTAAAAAACATACTTTAGGAAAACTTGCATTTATTACTTAATATCTTAAAAATATCCCCCAAATTTGTAGATAGTTTCAAATATTTTTCAATTTTGCTTTTTGGTGACTTTACTCAAAGTAGTGATTATACTAGTAATGATACTTACTAATAGGTCTCTTGAAAATTTCCTTTGTGCTTTTTGTACATTTTTCACAATGATGTTTTCACTTAAAATAATTGGATTTAATTAAAAAATGTCAATAAATTATTTTTAGTCCATGAAGTCTCATGGAGTATCTGGATAGTTATTATATAAAATTAATTACATGATGAAAATATTGAATTATAATTTATTCACAAACTGCTAAAGAGTGAGAGCTATTACATTGGAATATTGACAGGGCTAAATAGACAAAGAAAAATATTAGAACTATTATTGCATCTTGTTGAAATTTTTGGTTGGTGGTGTTTTTTGATATAGAAAATACTATTAAAAATCAATTATCACTTAATTATAAAGACAATAACATTGTCCATTATATATCAAATCATGATTCTAATGAAGATTTGTGTCCTTTAAAAAGCTGCCAAGTACCAGGGGCACCTGGGTGGCTTAGTTAAGCATCCAACTCTTGATTTCAGCTTAGGTCATGATCAGGGTGAGATCGAGCCCTGCATAGAACCATGCATCCGGCTATGTGCTGGGCATGGAGCCTGCTTAAGATTCTCTCTCTCCCTCTCCCCACCGCCCACCACCCAAAAAACACAATAAAAAGCTGCCAAATACCAAATTACTTTTAATTGCTGAAACATTTGTTTTCATTCCTGTTAACAAAAGATTTTGAATCCTTTTGTTTAAAAGATAGGCAAGAGTTTTCGTGGGAGTTTAACTATGCCTGTCATACTGGTAAAATCTATACACATTTTTTTGTACTAAGACATGCTAAACCCTCTTCTAATGGTGTGTAGTAGTATATTCAGAGAATAAATTTAACAAGTACATTGATCTACTGTGATATTATTTTTATGGTCATGTTTGTATTCCTTCATTATAATATAACTTGGGCACACCTACCATTAGGGTTTAGAATATAGCGTGGCTGTTAGAATAATTTGATAATGCACAGGTAACAGAACAGAGATAAATGTAACATCTGTGAAATTTCACCTGCTCTACTTGAGACTTGGTACTAAAGCAAATCATATGTGCCATAGATTGTAATAGCAAAAACATGGAAACAAGATAAATGTTCATTAATAGTTTACTATAAATTCTAGGGTGCTCATTTGGAAAAAGGCTCTCAATGTATATTGATAAATAATAAAGAACAAGAACTCATGTTTGTTTACATTTACTTAAGTTTTAAATTTGCTTATATTGTACATACATATAATATTTCATGTTTGCCTAGGAAATTTATGAAAAGAGATTTGTGGAGTGAAGGAGAGGTTAGGGAAAGGAGAGGAGGCTTACTTTTTAATGTTATATCTTTCTGTTTGGCTTACTTAAAGAAAAAAAAGTCATGAGCAGTGTTACCATTACTGTTTTAAAACTAATTGATTAAAATCAAGAGACTCTTGGGGCGCCTGGGTGGCTCAGATAGTTAAAGGTCTGCCATCGGCTTAGGTCATGATCCCCAGGTCCTGGGATGGAACCCTGTGTCAGGCTCCCTGCTCAGTGGGGAGTCTGCTTCTCCCTCTCCCTCTGCCTCTCCCCTCCACCCCCTCGCCCCACTTGTGCTCTCTCTCTCTCTCAAATGAATAAATAAAATCTTTTAAAAAAATCCAAGATATTCTTGCAAAGATATGAATAGACATGTTATAAAACAAATACAAATTACTAATAAACTTACAGAAAAACGTATACTAGTATCTTAACATTGCAGCCAGATTTTTAAAGTCTTGCCCAATGATGAATTTTGTTTCAAGAACATTTTTCTTTGATTGATAATGATGTCATACTAATTTTAAATTTTAGCCTAGTCATAGTCATAACCACAATCAATAATATTAAAACTTTTAACTCTCATCGACACCAATATAAAACACATTGGCTAGGTCATCTAGATTTCACTACTAATTCTGGAGTTAAAAATCATAAGGCGAATATCATAAGATTATAAAATCAAGAGAAGCCACGTTGTTGTCTGTGGAAACATGTCTTACCTCTACTTTGTTTGCCAAAATCCTGCAATACTGAATCTTACCTACATTTATTGTGCAGAGCCTCCTAACAAAACTTGTAGTAGTCCACATTTTTAAAGAAATGAGTTCTTTACAATTGGTCCAAAACATGAAGCATTTATGTTTAGCTTCCTCTGAGTAATGCATGTGATAATAGTCTCATAGGCTTTTTTTTTTGCTTCCAAGCAATATTTATCAAATCCACTACAGGCTTCAAATCCTGAGGTTTTATAGGTCAGGCAGAGCACATTTTAGTCTGTACAATTTATAGAAAGTCCTCACAGAAGGCAGTGAGAGAAAAAGTTCTCTATTCCCTTTTAGCATCTTTAGTACTCGATCCAGCTATTTGAACAGTTAGACTTGGGGTAGCAGAACATATGGAAAGGGAAACATTAACTTTCAACTGTGAGCTCTGTAACAAAACAGTTACTGGCAATGAAGAAAGTTTTAATTACTAAATAATCAATAATGCTGGATTCTTGATTAGAAATCAAATCCAATGCTGGATTCTTTTTTTTTTTTAATTTAAGATTTTATTTATTTATTTTTGAGAGAGAGAGAGATCACAAGTGGGCAGAGCGGCGGGCAGAGGGAGAGGAAGCAGGCTCCCCGCTGAGCAGGGAGCCTGATGTGGGGCTCGATCCCAGGACTCTGGGATCATGACCTGAGCTGAAGGCAGATGCTTAATTGACTGAGCCGCCCAGGCACCCCAATACCAATGCTGGATTCTTATTAGAAATATGACTAGCCATCACAAACTAGTGGTCCTAGGGCCAAATTTAGCCTATAGTTGTATGCATTTCGCTGGACAGTGTTTTTATTTTTATTTTTTTTTAAGATTTTATTTATTTATTTGAGAGAGAGAGAGAGTGAGAGAGAGAGGGCATGAGAAGGGGGAGGGTCAGAGGAAGAAGCAGATTCCCCAATGAGCAGGGAGCCTGACGCGGGACTCAATCCTGGGACTCCAGGATCATGACCTGAGCCAAAGGCAGTGTCTCAACCAAATGAGCCACCCAGGTGCCCTGGAGAGTGTTTTTTAAACCTTAAACTTGAATGCTTTTTTAGGCTAGTCCTATACACTGTAGCTCACCATAGACAGCACCACTTCCTAAGTTTTTATACTTACTCTGCCCCATGTACATCTATATCCCTGTCTCCTGAAGGAGTTTGAGAATGCTGTATGCTTTAAACTTTCTTATTTTTTTGTTATTTAATAGTATTAAACTATAATTAAAAGGTAATTGGGGAGAGATATTGGGCAACAATCTTCCTAATTCTGATACGAATGAGATTTGCAGAATCTTTCCAGATCTGGCCTTTGCTTACTGAGATTTTTGAGCTTCCAAAGGGTTCATTAATCATGTAAATAAAAAACGACTATAGAATTAAGATTTTGAAAGGGAGAACACATATGTTAAGAAATGCTGGGTGTGTCTTATCACACAACTGCATCAACATCAAAAATAAAAATTCTTATAGGTTATAGGATATTCAGAAATATTTCTGGCATTAACCAAAATGCCGGTGGTCTACTCATCCTTACCTACCAAAGTTAAGTTGTCAAGATTTATGGTAAAAGGTTTTGAAGCTTTGAGGATGGGGGAATTTATCGTCCAAAATTCATTTTGTTATAAGCAATCATGATGAATCTGGGAGGAGAGTTGTCAAATCAGGTGCCATGCATTTAGTTTTCCCACTTGCCACATTTCAATTGAGAATTTTCAGTAATTGCACCATATAGTCTACAATGTTTTGAAGGTTAAAGAAAATTCAAAGGTTTTTCTTTTTAAATTTAAGATTCTACAGCTATTGATTTGTTAATGTTGACAGGATTGACTGATCTAATTCTTACAAGATGCGGTACAGCTTGGCTGACCCAATTTTTGGGGTGGGAGGATTAATGAACTCCCTAAACTAAAACTTCTGAGGAAAGGAAGGATTTTGGAAGAATCATTGAGTATCCTAGTTATACAGTTGCTATTAAGGACTGAATTATTTGTTTCTGGTTTGGTTAACAAAGTGAGACAAAGCTAGAGACAGATTATTCTATTGATTGTTTAAACATGCAGTAACCTGGAGACACGGTGCTGGAAGCTAGGATAGATAGTGTCTAAGTGGGTGGGTTCTGTAGTTGGAGGACCAGGGATTGAATCCTTACTACTTCGTTTATAACTGATGTGGGTCTTGTCCATCTCTCTCAAAGATCATCAGTTGATTCTAGGGAAGCAGGAAGAGAGGGGCTAAGCATGTGGGATCCAGCATTAGACTGCTGGTTTAAATTCTGCTCCTGTAATTCCAAGTTGTGTAATCTCAGCCAAGGTATCTAACCTCTCAAAGCTTTAGTTTTGTCATCTATAAGTGGAGTTAATTATAGCAAAGTTCGACTTATGAAATGCCCATGATCCCCACACTTGCATCCTTTATCCCCTTGCTGTTCAGAGTATTAGCCACACCAGCATTACTCTTGACCTGGGTCTTTATTACAAATGCAGAATCTCAGGCCCTATCCTTAACCTACTAAATCAGAATCTTCTTTTTAATAAGATCTCCATGAGCTTTGTACATTAAAGCTTGAGCATCTAAGGCCATCCACACCTTATTTTAATTTTTAATCTTGCCATTACAGGCTCAGCTTCTAACAGGTTCAGTTTTACTTCTGTTTCACCCATTTCACATTCATGCCTCTGTAACTTTGTGCCTTCCTGCAGCATGGAATGTTCCCTTTCCTTTATTTTCCCCATCTAACAAAAGCCAACACATTCCCCAAGAGTTGATTTGTTCAAATACAACTTTTTTTCTTTTGTATTCTGATCATTTGGAATTCATAATTCTTTCTTCTGGATTCCACTGTAGTCTATGATTGCCTCACCTTGGAGAAGGACTGTCACATTTGTCTTCACATCCTTACATTCCAGGCAAAGTGCTTTCTTTGCTCTTGCAGGTATGAAGGATTCATCTTTCCATGCTTTCTAGAAACTTTCAGTTTTTAATTTCTTCTTTGATTATAAGGTTATTTAGAAGCATGAATCTTAATTTCCAAGTAGTTAACTTTTTTTCTGGTCACCTTTTAATTATTTCCATTTTTATTAAGTGACAAATATAACTCTGCTTTAAGTAACTTGTACATGATACATTTTCTCAATGGACGTAAAGAAGAGGTATTTGAGAGAGAAAAAGTTTTGTATACATTTATGAAATTTAGTTTTCTTTTATATTCTTTTTTTAAAAATTTTATTTATTTATTTAGTCAGAGAGAGAGAGAGCACAAGCAGGGGGAGTGGCAGGCAGAGGGAGAGGGAGAAGCAGGCTCCCTGCTGAGCAGGGAGCCCGATGCGGGACTCGATCCCAGGACTCTGAGATCATGACCTGAGCCCAGGGCAGATGCTTAACCGACTGAGTTACCCAGGCGTCCCTATATTCAATTCTTTTATGTTGTTATATTTATTATAAAATCTGTCCAATTCTGAAAGAGGTGTGTTAATATTGTATATAAATTATAATTATATATTAATTATCTAACAAATGATATATAGACTTCCAATTCAAATAAGTCCTGTGAATATAATATCAATTACATTTTTAAAAACTTCTTTTCTTAAAAATTTCTACCCTACTTTTAGACTGACATGCATTATGATATCTCTGTTTGAATTGTACTATAATTTTACCAGATATTTCCTTTAATGGCATTTATATAATAAATACAGCATATTTCATTTGCATGGATGAGACAATCTAATCTTCTTTACCCCCCACCCTCAAGCCCCCAACTTTCTTTAGGATAGACATAACATTATTGGCAGGGACTCTTTCTTTCATTATGAAAATAGTGGCAGTTCTCAATTTTCAGATGGTAGAGTTGTCTTGGTGGTCATATCATAAATTATAAGCTATAAAAGAGTATCAGCTTTGGCTACAAAATTAGCATTAAAAGAATGCATGACTTTGTGTGTCTCTGTCTTCAACTGCCACCTTCACTGTTCTCCACCTCCGTGTTGTGAGTTGCTCATTTGGTATAACATCTGTTTGTGCACAGGACAAGAAGGATGAGGCAAGGAGGTTGGGTTGGCTCAGGCCATTTGATGGGATCTTTGGGGTCTAAGGTCTTTGTTCTTGGGCACTCTGGGAAGGGCGGTAGATGAGAAGACAAGTTGAATAAAGGGGAAGGTGTCTAGCATACAACTATGAGATGTGACCTTACATAATAATTGAAGAGAAATGTTAGCTCCTATTGCCTAATTGGGTTTGGTCCATTTTAAAATTCTGTTTACTTTAATTAGGTTCACTGCAGAATGGGAAGCTTGCTGAGCTTGAAAATTTCCTGTCTCTCAAAACAATAAAAGAAGGTTGGTTCCCTTGGTGTTTTTTTTTGCCACTCTTTTACTCCACTCTTTATCCCCCAATTACTTTAGACATCAGCAGGGCTCTTTCCTGAGATGATCTAGGTTAAATGAAACCTGTCATCAGGCATTTGCTTGTTTCCTAGGAGTCAGCTCAATTAGGTATACACACTGTTTAATCAGTTCCTGAAAAGAAGCCGGGATGGGGGTGAGGGTGTCCACTGGAGACCATTACATTCTACACTCAACAGAAGAACAGCTGGCTTTTTAAGCCTGTAACTCAGTAATCTTCCTTTTTATTTTTTTTCTTAGTAATTACTCTCATGGCTTCTAATTCTGTTTCTTTACCTCTCCTCAATAAGGATCCTGGCAAGAAATAAATATAACATGCAAATTGGATAATTTGAGTAGAGTTTAGTAAGGTGAAAATTTATAATGGTGTAGGGATAGGATTAGGGAAAATACAAGGGACAGTATGGAAATCTGGGGTACCAACAGTGGCCTATTGCTAGCAAGAGCTATGACCTTTAGTTGAGAGTCACAGTCTACTCACGGAAACCTTGCAGAAGGGAATAAATAGCCAAACTCTCTTATCTCTTATCTCTGCTAGTGCACATCCCATTGACTTTACCCAACTGAAAGCAGTAAGACAAGACAGCTTAAAGTTGTTATCCATGCAGATTCAAATATGTGCCCTCATCACAGAGCAGGTAGAGAGTAGATCTGAAAGGGGCAAAGGGAAGATCATTAACATTCTGTCTGACCTCTGCTTTTCTCAATTCTTCATAGGTTCTGTTTCTTCCTCCTTCCCACTATATGCAGGTACTCTCTTTAATCATTGGATCTTCTTATTCATGCTCTTCCTTGGTGATATCACTGTTTTTCGCTTTCTCTTTTTTTAAAGATTTATTTATTTTAGAAGGAGGGAGGGGCATAAGAAGAAGGAGAGAGAATCTTAAGCAGACTCCGCACTGAGCATGGAGCCCTATGCAGGGCTACATGTGGAGCTTGATCCCACGACGCTGAGATCATGACCTGAGCCAAAATCAAGAGTTGGACACTTAACCGATTGTGCCACCCAGGCGCCCCCATTTTTCACTCTCATATAACTACCAAGATTCTGTCGGTCTTTTCTAAAACTTCAGCTCTATCTCTAGCTAGGTTGGTTTTTTATTTTCTTGAGAAACCAAAACCATAAAATAGGTTCCTCTTCCTCTAGGGCCACTAGAGCCCACTATATATATGCCTCTTTTGCAGTGTAAGGACTGTGGTAGTCTGCATATTATTCATCGAGAAAACTGTAGTCAAATTAGAAAACAATATTTTTCCTCTCAACGTAACTGAGGGGGATCAGATATCCATTTTCTGACTCCATGCTGTTATGTTTATTAAGTTTGGACAGATTGTACCTGAAACTGCTGGCAAGAGCAGTTAGGATTCCTGCACATTGCAGGGCATGCAGAAGTTGAAATTATAAAGAATTCCTGAGATATAATGTGTAATATAGAGCAAAGCAATGCCGACCATATACCAGGTAAATATCAGTGGCACCGTTCCAATCCATTGGCCTAAATATTCTGACTCCAGAGCACATAATGTTAATGCTTCACTGTCCTGGATGTGGGAGTTGGGTAGAAAGGGAGGCATCAGAGTTGATGCCAAAGTTTTGATTCCAAGTGATGGGTAGAATGATGAGAAGTCACAAAGGCAACAAGTTTTGAGGGAAAGATGAAGAATTCCATTTGGATTTGTGCTATCTGAAAGGAAATGTCCATTCAGCAATTGGATATAGGAAGGGTGCAGGAAGTGTTGGGATTTTAGGGAAAAAATTACATCTGGAGAGAAAGGTTCAGGAGTCATCAGCATAGAAGTGGTGGTTGAAACGGTCATGAGCTTGTCCCTCACAAGCATGTAGAATCAGAAGGAAGGAAGGGCTTAGTTTTTCTCATCTTCACTGCTACTGTCTAATCCAAGATTCCAGTATCTTGAATCTTTTGCAATAATCTCCTCCCTGTTCTCTATTTTGGCTTTTATTTCAGTACATTTTCTCTTACAGCCTGCAGCCCAGGTGATCTTTTTAAATATGGGTCTTCAAAGTTTAAAACCATCAAAGTTTTCTCATTACAGTTGGAATAAAATCCAAACAAATGCTTTGGAAAATCTAAAAGGCCCTGAGCATCTATAAGGCACAGGCTAGGCCTTCCATGTAACTTTATTTTATACTGTTGTACTGGCTCTCTTTAAATTTCTGATGAACACCAAGCTCTTTTCCATAGCAGGGCCTTTGCTCCAACTTTTCATCTGCTGTTCCTTTTTGTCCTTCAGTAATCAGCTTAAATGTCACTTCTCAGAGAAGTTTCCCCTGTCCCCCAAATGTAAAGAGTTCTCTGTCACTACTCTGTGTCTTGTCCTTGGCTTCATAGTATTCATCTGAATTTAGAATTATATAATGATTTGTGTGTTTACTTTTAAAATATCTACCTCTCCCACTGGATTATAGATAATACTTAATACTTAGTGCCCACCACATAGTAAATACTCAATATGTACTTGTTGAATGAATGTATCCATATTCATTCATGTATATTAATATACACTATAATCATTGATCTCCTCTATCATTTATTCTATATATGTATATACATATCATTTATTTATCTGTCATTTATTTATATGATTCTCTGTGCACGGGTATTAAGTAGCTGAAATTCTAAAGCCTCATTTTTTGGCTCCCCACAGGTACAAAGTATTGTTATACTTTATGCAAGCAGTTGCAGATGAATTTCTGTCAAGATCAAACAAAGACAGCAACATTTAGATTGAAGACAGGAATGACCTTCTTTATGTTCTATTTAGAAAAAAAAATCATTTCTATAATTGGCTATGGTGTCTCTAAATATTATGCAAACTACCTTGAGTCCTTACAAGTTGGGTTATAATGAGAAATGAGTAGCGCTGGCTCTGAAGATAAGCAGTCCTCTGGGTATGATTTTTTTCCAGTATGCTTATGGAGCATAGCAAGGGTTAGCATTCATGAAATAAAGAAGTGTGGGGTAGAACCTGTTCTTTCATTAGATCTCTTTATTTTTTACCCCCTTTTCTACTTTTGTTTGTTTTTTTCTTGGGTAGATGGTGAGAGAAGGAAAAGTATAGGAAAAGTGAAAAATCGTACATAACCTGGCTGTAAAAGCCTCCCAATAAAGAAGGCACTGTGCACCATGTATCCAGGCTGAGCTCTTTTTTTTTTTTTTTTTTTTTAAAGATTTTATTTATTTATTTGACAGAGAGAGAGAGGCACAGCGAGAGAGGGAACACAAGCAGGGGGAGTGGGAGAGGGAGAAGCAGGCTTCTGCCGAGCAGGGAGCCCGATGCGGGGCTCGATCTCAGGATGCTGAGATCATGACCTGAGCCGAAGGCAGACGCTTAACGACTGAGCCACTCAGGTGCCCCCCAGGCTGAGCTCTTATGAACCAACCTCAGCCTCTGCCCCTAGAGATATACTCTCTCCCTCTTTATCCTGGGTTTCTTTGTTCCTGGCATTAAATTAGGTTATGAGGGTAGCTCGAGCCTGGTTACCTTCTGTGGTTTCCCATTTGCTCACAGGAATTCAGTATTTTCCCTTAACAATGGGAAACAAGTGGGCTGTTCCCTCTTGCCTCCTTCTCTCTTTGCCGCCATCATTGGAAGCTCCAGTCACTTCATATTTTTATGTGGGAGGGAAGTATCCATCTTCCTGTTCTCAAATATTCCCAAATACTAGGGGTCACATATCAACCTTCTCAGAGTTCCAACCTTGGTGGTCATACCAAGATGGTCCTCTGGGTTTTATGGTTCAGCCAAACCCCTCCCCCAGAAGTAAGATATTTGTCTCCCCTTTCTTAAGTTTCTTTCAGTCTTTTTTTTTTTTTTTTTTTTTTAATTTTTTGACAGAGGGAGAGACAGCGAGAGAGGGAATACAAGCAGGGGGAGTGGGAGAGGGAGAAGCAGGCTTCCCACAGAGCAGGGAGCCTGAAGTGGGGCTCGATCCCAGGACCCTGGGATCATGACTTGAGCTGAAGGCAGACGCTTAACGACTGAGCCACCCAGGCGCCCCAAGGTTCTTTCAGTCTTTAAGAGTGGTTCTTTAGTGGCTCTTTTACTGGGAGAAGAGAAGAAAGCCAGTGAGCTTTCTACTTTTATGAATCCCCTTACCAAATGTTCTCCCTCCCTCTGTCTGTCTCCCTCTGTCTTCTGCCCCCTACAGTTTTGTCTCAAAATAGTAGCCAGAGTAATCCTTTGAAGAACTCAAGTTAGATTAGGTCACTCCTTTGCTAAGAATTCTCCAATGGTTTCTCAACTCATTCAGAGTCAAATTAAAAATTCTTATCTCTCACAATTTTTCTGATCTCATTTTCTGCTATTCCTTTTCTTTAGCTCATTCTGCTCTTTGCTTTTCCTTGAACACACCAGGCTCGCTCCTTTCTATAGGAATGTTCTTCCTCCAAGCATCCATTTGGCTAGCTTCTTCTACTACTTGGATGAAATCTTCTCATAGAGACCTTCGCTGACCACCTTATTTGAAACAGCCCTCCCCTTCTTCTGGCATCTGAACAGGGCTGACTATGGATATCCTGGGTTTTTTAGATCCAAAGCCATTATTTCTTTACTTGAATCTAAAATGAATATGTAATTTTTAAACCTTAATGATTTGTTTGACATATCTATCCATGTAGCTCATATGTTCCTGAAAAGACAGAATCATGATGCTTTTTATTAGTTCTATAGCAAATAGGACTAAATAAATGTTTTTGTTTTTGTTTTTTAACTTTGGAGAAAAATCCAGATAGACTAAATAGTTTTTGAAGCTCTCTTAAAGCTTACTGCAGGACATGTAATTTACTGATTTATACAATTTGGTTGTTGCAAGTTATGATGAATTTTTAGTAGATTTCCTGTATTTCGGTTTCTACTCTAACCCTTCCTCAATAACACTGTCACATTGCAGTTTCTAAAGGACTGCTTTCATCACCTTCCTCCTTTGCTTAAAACCTTCAGAATCATGCATGTGCATGTGGTTGTATGTGTGCATATGCATGCATGCATGTATCATGTTAAACCAAACCTTGCTTGTTTCCCCCCCTCTTCTTTCCTACTTCTCTCTCTTTCCCTCTCTCTCCCTCCCATGCCCCCTTCCTTCTTTTCTTTTATCACTATTATTTAATGAGCACCATTTATTACGTCTGTTTTGGTATTTTATCTACAAAATTTCCCTATAACCCTTACAACACTTTACAAGAATCTATTTTATCCTCATTTTACAGCTGGACAAAATGGGGCTTATATGGGTTAAGAAGTCTGTCCAAGGTTACCTAGCTACTAAGTGATAGAATTGCAAGTAGGAGCTAAACCTGTCTATTGCTGCTGTACCAATATTTCCTCAAACAGAGGAAATATACAGACTACTTTTGTTTGTTTGGGCTTTTTTTTCACTTTTTCATTGAGGTGTGTGATATAGCTACAGTAAAGTATTCAGATATTAAGTGTTCAGTTCAGTGAATTTGTTAATATATGTTCATCCAGTTAACTACCACTCAAATCAAGCTATACATTTCCAGTTCCTGAAGTAGACTAGTTTTTAAAGACAAGAACATTTTTCATTAGATGGCCAGTCAGTGCTGATTTCACTTATTTTTATTAAATTAAAATAAATATACAGAAAGCTATATATAATCCATTTATGTTTATAGTTCTTATATAAGAATAAAAACAAATTTTATAAATTTAATATAAACAAAACTGAAAATTTAGTAAAATTTCAATTAGCGTAAATTTAATGAGACATATATTTTGCTGAAACCAAATCTCTGCTTAACATGTGAATATAGTATTGATTTTAGAGATAGCTCTTTTGTATTGTTATGCCTGTGTCACTGTGTGATATCATTTTTTTTCCATTTGAATTGCTTCAGAACCTTTATTCATACATTACTCTATGAACCTTTTAGACCTTGTTTGGTGTGAATACATCACTTATGTATTGAGTCAACTTCTATTTTGTTCTCAGGAACCCTCAATAATTAAAGTAATTTGCACCAATATAATCACATACATACACAGATGTGGGTGCTGAAATCTCTTCTCAATACTTGGTATTGAGGTGGTCATATGGATAAATCTACACCAACTATAAATTTTGCTTAGATAATCAAATAAATGAAAAACATAACATTTAAAAATTTGTGTGGAAAACTTGTAGACTACTGAAGCTATGCTTGTAGAGTTTCAGTTAGGGAAACACTGTGCTGTGCCATGCTCATTCCAATGTATGACCCTCAAGGTCCACCATATTGTGAGTCATTTGTACTTAGAAAATACCATTGATAACAATACATGCCCTCTGATCTTGTTAGGCTGTGTCCTTTTAGGAATGTGTCATCAATATTTCTAGTATATGTCTTAACTTTCCGGGAAAACCTTCCTCTAAGCTATTGCCTACTGAATGATGACCATTCTTGAAGTCACAGTTAAAATTCCACCTTCTTAATGACATCATTCCTAATCTCTTCTGTCGGTACAAATCTTTGTCCTACACTATTGTATCCATGTTTTTGCACTGACCTTATTTAGTTTATAATGGTTTTTACAACAGTGTAATATAATTTATAGTCTTTTATTCTTCATTATTTACTCCATGTGTATTACTTTTGGTCTCTAACTAGATTTTTAAGAGTTTGAGGCCTGAAGTTATTTAAGTTCTGTGATAGTGTGGTATAGCAGAAAGAACAAAGGCTTCTAATTATGGTTCCATAATTCTGTGACTGGAAGCCTCACTAAAATTGTTTTCATATTTAAAAATTAGCATTAGAAATTCAGAAGAGTTAATATGTTTAAGAAAGCCCCTGATGAACAATGAATCATGGAACACTACATCAAAAACTAATGGTGTAATGTATGGTGATTAACATAACATAATAAAAAAAAAGGAAAAAAAAAGATAAAGGAGGGAAAAAAAAAGAAAGCCCCTGATGACTTAGGAAAAGGTTTTAATGGTGGATGTTTGTTTACTCTTTATTAAAGATGAATACGCCTGTAGCTGCATGAAGATTTACTAAGAAGACAGAAAACCTGAAAGACATTGAAACCACTGACCATTATTCATTTTTGGTGATAAGGGAAATAAAAAAAAATAGAATGTTTGATAAATGACTTTAGAATCCTTGAAACTCAAATGGTGAAAAAAAGGGAGATATTACTAGTGAATACCTAACTTAATATATAGTATCAGGAGATAGAAATAGGCTTTCCAGACTAATTGGGCACCTGGGAAAAGTTGGAATATATTTTGCAAAACCTAGAAAGAAACCTGCAGAATTTTCTGACAGTCAAATTTAAAAGTTTAGAGATAGAGATAATGTTTATTAAAAAAATTTTAAATCCAAATAATATAGAATAACAGGTCTAACACTGACTGATCAGTAGTAGAAAAGATTCATTTTCACTGGAGAAAATAAGGAAGAGGGTCATTAGAAACACTTGTGACCTTAAATATCTCCATACCAATGCAGAACATAAATAATGAAGAAGGAGGGGGAGGCGCAAGATGGCGGAGGAGTAGGAGACCTGGTCCCAGGAAGTCAGCTGGATAGGGATCAAACCATTCCGAATACCTACAAACTCAACAGGAGATTGAAGAAAAGAATAGCAAGAACTCTCTGAACAGAAAAGCGACCACTTTCTGGAAGGTAGGATGTGCAGAGAAGTGAATCTGAGGCGATATTCGGGAAGATAGACGGCGGGGGAAGGGGCCTCCATCGGCTGCTTCTGGCAAGTGATAGAGCCTCAGAGCGTAAAATCAGAACTTTTAGAAGTTGGCTCCGCCGAGGGACGTCGCTCCAGTGGCTAAGCTGGGGGTGGAACCCTCGCTGGGACAGTGTGGTCTCAGGACCCTCGGGGTCACAGAAAGACCGGGGGTGCCTGAGTGCGACAGAGCTCCCAGGTATCGGATCGGGGAAGCCGGCTGCAGAGACGGAGCCGAGAAGCGGGCTCTCAGCTCGGGGTTGCCATAAACCGTGATCCGTGGCACAGTTGGGCCCCTGCTCCTCCAGCAGGGACCCAACAAGAGGGAGATCCGGGGAGATTCCCCTTCCTCCCCTGGGAGGAGTGGCGCGGGAGCGTATAGCAGGAATCTGCTGGGTTTGGAGACCCCACACGGGGCAGTGTGCCAGAGATAGAAACGCTCAATCACTGGCCGGGTGATCGCGGAGTGCGGCCGGAGACTGGGGAGATGGGAGTGACTGACTGCTTTTCTCTGGGGGCTCACTGAGGAGTGGGGCCCCCGAGTTCTCAGCTCCTCTGGGGCGGAGATTGGGAGGCTGCCATTTTCACTCTCATCCTCCAAAGCTGTACGGAAAGCTTGTAGGGAACAAAAACTCCCTAAAGCAAACCTGAGCAGATTACTTAGCCCGGACCATTTAAAAACCATTTAAAGACGATTTAAAGAAGAATTAATACCTATTCTTCTGAAACTGTTTCGAAAAATAGAAATGGAAGGAAAACTTCCAAACTTGTTTTATGAGGCCACCATTACCTTGATCCCAAAACCAGACAAAGACCCCATCAAAAAGGAGAATTACAGACCAATATCCCTGATGAACACGGATGCAAAAATTCTCACCAAAATACTAGCCAATAGGATCCAACAGTACATTAAAAGGATTATTCACCACGACTAAGTGGGATTTATCCCTGGGCTGCAAGTTTGGTTAAACATCCGTAAATCAATCAATGTGATACAATACATTAATAAAAGAAAGAACAAGAACCATATGATCCTCTCAATAGATGCAGAAAAAGCATTTGACAAAGTACAGCATCCTTTCTTGATCAAAACTCTTCAGAGTATAGGGATAGAGGGTACATACCTCAATATCATGAAAGCCATCTATGAAAAACCCACAGCGAATATCATTCTCAATGGGGAAAAACTGAGACCTTTTCCCCTAAGGTCAGGAACACAGCAGGGATGTCCACTATCACCAGTGCTATTCAACATAGTATTAGAAGTCCTAGCCACAGCAATCAGACAACAAAAAGAAATAAAAGGCATTCGAATTGGCAAAGAAGTCAAACTCTCACTGTTTGCAGATGAAATGATACTTTATGTGGAAAACCCAAAAGACTCCACCCCAAAATTGCTAGAACTCATAAGGAATTCAGTAAAGTGGCAGGACATAAAATCAAGGCACAGAAATTAGTGGCATTCCTATACACCAACAACAAGACAGAAGAAAGAGAAATCAAGGAGTTGATCCCATTTACAATTGCACCCAAAACCATAAGATACCTAGGAATAAATCTAACCAAAGAGGCAAAGGATCTGTACTCAGAAAACTATAGAATACTCATGAAAGAAATTGAGGAAGACACAAAGAAATGGAAAAACGTTCCATGCTCATGGATTGGAAGAACAGATATTGTGAAGATGTCAATGCTACCTAGAGCGATCTACACATTCAGTGCAATCCCTATCAAAACACCATCCACTTTTTTCAAAGAAATGGAACAAATAATCCTAAAATTTGTATGGAACCAGAAAAGACCCCGAATAGCCAGAGGAATGTTGAAAAAGCAAAGCAAAGCTGGTGGCATCACAATCCCGGACTTCAAGCTCTATTACAAAGCTGTCATCATCAAGACGGTATGGTACTGGCACAAAAACAGACACATAGGTCAATGGAACAGAATAGAGAGCCCAGAAATGGACCCTCAACTCTATGGTCAACTAATCTTCGACAGAGCAGGAAAGAATGTCCAATGGAAAAAACACAGTCTCCTCAACAAATGGTGTTGAGAAAATTGGACAGCCACATGCAGAAGAATGAAACGGGACCACTTCCTTACGCCACACAAAAATAGACTCCAAATGGTTGAAAGACCTCAGTGTGAGACAGGAGTCCATCAAAATCCTAAAGGAGAACACAGGCAGCAACCTCTTCGACCTCAGCCGCAGCAACTTCTTCCTAGAAACATCGCCAAAGGCAAGGGAAGCAAGGGCAAAAATGAACTATTGGGACTTCATCAAGATAAAAAGCTTTTACACATCAAAAGAAACAGGCAACAAAACCAAAAGACAACCGACAGGATGGGAGGAGATATTTACAAATGACATATCAGATAAAGGGCTAGTATCCAAAATCTATAAAGAACTTATCAAACTCAACACCCAAAGAACAAATGATCCAATGAAGAAATGGGCAGAAGACATGAACAGACATTTTTCCAAAGAAGACATCCAAATGGCCAACAGACACATGAAAAAGTGCTCAACATCACTCGGCATCAGGGAAATCCAAATCAAAACCTCAATGAGATATCACCTCACACCAGTCAGAATGGCTAAAATTAACAAGTCAGGAAACGACAGATGTTGGTGGGGATGCGGAGAAAGAGGAACCCTCCTACACTGTTGGTGGGAATGCAAGCTGGTGCAGCCACTCTGGAAAACAGTATGGGGGTTCCTCAAAAAGTTGAAAATAGAGGTACCATACGATCCAGCAATTGCACTACTGGGTATTTACCCCAAAGATACAAATGTAGGGATCCGAAGGGGTACATGCACTCTGATGTTTATAGCAGCAATGTCCACAATAGCCAAACTGTGGAAAGAGCCAAGATGTCCATCGACAGATGAATGGATAAAGAAGAAGTGGTATATATATACAATGGGATATTATGCAACCATCAAAAGGAATGAAATCTTGCCATTTGCAACGACGTGGTTGGAACTGGAGGGTATTATGCTGAGTGAAATATGTCAATCAGAGAAAGACATGTATCATATGGCCTCACTGATATGAGGAATTCTTAATCTCAAGAAACAAACTGAGTGTTGCTGGAGTGGTGGGGGGTGGGAGGGATGGAGTGGCTGGGTGATAGACATTGGGGAGGGTATGTGCTATGGTGAGCACTGTGAATTGTGTAAGACTGTTGAATCACAGACCTTTACCTCTGAAACAAATAATATATGTATGTTAAAAAAAAATAAGAAGAAGATAGCAGGAGGGGAAGAATGAAGGGGGGAAATCAGAGGGGGAGATGGACCATGAGAGACTGTGGACTCTGAAAAACAAACTGAGGGTTATAGAGGGGAGGGGGTGGGGGGGTGGATTAGCCTGGTGATGGGTATTAAAGAGGGCACGTTCTGCATGGAGCACTGGGTGTTATATGCAAACAATGAATTGTGGAACACTACATCAAAAACTAATGATGTAATGTATGGTGATTAACATAACATAATAAAAAAAGTAAAAAAAATATAATGAAGAAAGTGAAATTGACATATTAGGTAAGGATGTGATTATTATCTTGAGATCAGAGTGGGTAGGGTTTAGAACTAGAATATTGAAATGGCATAATGACACACTTGTTCAAATAAAATACAAAAGAATGGTAGTATACTTCTGAATTTTTATCCTTCAAAAAGTTGAGGAAGCAGGGCACCTGGGTGGCTCAGTTGGTTAAGCGACTGCCTTCGGCTCAGGTCATGATCCTGGAGTCCCGGGATTGAGTCTCACATCAGGCTCCCTGCTCAGCAGGGAGTCTGCTTCTCCCTCTGACCCTCTTCCCTCTCATGCTCTCTGTCTCTCATTCTCTCTCTCGCAAATAAATAAAATCTTAAAAAAAAAAAGTTGAGGAAGCAGTCATTCAAACCTGTTGTCTGAACTTAATCTGATCAATGAGAGATAATTTCTTGGAGTTGTGAAGATGTGAAAGACCATGGATCACAGTGACCATGTCATTTTGGAATTTGTAAAACCATACAAAGGGAATGAGGGAATGTCAGGCCCAGTAAGTCACGGTAAGTAATGATAGCTCTTACTTATTGAACAGTTACAATATACAAGGCATTGTACTAAGTGTTTTACATTGTCTTATTTAATCCTCACAACCTCTATTATCCCAGTTTTAAGATGAAGAAACTGTGGTTTAGAAAGATTAAGTAATTTGCCCACATCACACAGAAAATTAGCAGAGCCGGATTTGAATCCAGGCATTTTGCATTTAGAACTATTTTTCTGAGAATGTCAATTTCTAAGAGTTTTTAGAAGAGATAAGTAGACTTCCTTGACCTGTGAACTTAAACGACATCTCAGTAATAACGACAGGCCTTCAAATGATACATTGACTTTACAATTTGAGATTACTCCAATGAGGGAGGAAAGAGAGGCACCAAATAAACCTATGTGGTACATAAGAATTGGATGATATGGAGAGAGAGTGCCAGTGGTGTTTGTACTTATTATTCTACTTGCACTTTATGATCTTTAAGAGAAGATGGAAGAGATTAAAATTTAAAATTTCAAACGTGTATCTTTTCACTTAGGATTAGGTTTTGCTGCTAGGAACTTAAAGTTACAATAGCTTACACAGGATAGAAATTTCTTTCTCTTTCCTGTTAAAGTCTGAAGGTGGATAATCCAGGACTGGTGTAGTATTCACGCTTCATGAGGTTCTTGTGGACCCATGCTTCTGTGTGGCTCTTTTGCATATAGATGCCATTCCCAAGGTTACTTCATGGTCTACTATGACTTCTCTAGTTCCAGCCATCACATGTATATTCCAACCACCAGGAAGGAGGAAGAGAAGAAGGGCATGTCTCTACCCTATAAAGATATTCTTAAGTTGCACATACTAGCCCTTACTTCCCTTGGCCAAAATTAGTCAGATGGCCGCACCTAGCTATATTGAAGGCTGGGAAATGCAAACTTTAGTCTAGATGTCTGTGTTTCTACCTAGAATTTTGGAGTTCTATTACTAAATTTAAAAGGAGATAGACACGGGCGCCTGGGTGGCTCAGATGGTTAAGCGTCTGCCTTCGGCTCAGGTCATGATCCCAGGGTCCTGGGATCGAGTCCCGCATCGGGCTCCCTGCTCCTTGGGAGCCTGTTTCTCCCTCTGCTTCTCTCTCTCTATCTGTCTCTCATGAATAAATAAATAAAATCTTTAAAAAAAAAAAAAAAAGGAGATAGACACATACCGCTGGGCATCTAGCAAGTTTTGCCACATATATGTAACCAAATTCAAATAAGAGAATAACAGAAACCTCTAATAATAATGTCAGAAAGGATAAAAGCCTAGAATAATCTGAAGTATATAGAAAGTGCTAAAAAAAAATTGGCTTTTGATTATTTAAAATTTTTTGTATATTTTTAGAAAAGTAGAAAAAGAAGGTGATAGTTCTCGCATGGGGAAAATTCTAACATTAATAGGTGATGGAGAAATAGTAGAATTAATCCTTTTTTTTCTTCTACCAAAACTGATTATTAAATTGGTAGAAGAACATGTTGAGAAATTGAAGGCTCAAATAGGATAGCACCTAGATTCGGGCCCTCATTACTGTTTTCCTGCATTATCGCAGCAGCCTCCTGAAAAGTTCTTGATGCTGCTTGGCATACATTTCCTTCCCTCACTCTCCAATCAAGTGAAGAAAACAACTTCTTTACTCCCACAGATTATTTCTCTAAAAATAAAGCTTGTCATTCCCCTGCTTAAAAACATTTTTTTGGTTCTGTATAATTTATAGAACTAACTCCAGACTTCTTATCATTGTACATAAAGCCCATCATGCTATGTTTTGAGCTTTTCTTTCATCTCATCTGTCTACTGCTTTCATGCTTTTCAAGTTCCAGCTTTGCCAAACTTCTCAGTGTTTCCTCAATATTGGATTTACTAATTCTTTTGTGCAAATGCCACTCTTTTTCTGGGGAATTCATGGACAGTTTTAAGACCTAACTCACATACCTCCGCCTTTTTAAAGCATGTAAAAGTGGATGGTTTTTCCTTTGTATCCACATGACACTCTGTACATATTTCTATTGCAGTACTTGTCGTATTGTAAGTAAATATGTATTTATTTACATATATTTCTCCCCTGCTAAACTCTGAGCTTCCCAGGGGAAACAATTTTAAACATATTGCTCAGCACTTAGTGAATGTTCAAAATGTTTATTGACTGATTGATGAGAGTATGCAGATGGTTTAAATTAATTCAAGTCCTTGAGGTCAAATGAAATACATGTTAGAGTAGCAAAAAAAATTTCATCTGTGATTTAGGAGCTATTGCCAGGTATCTTGGAGGAATTTGGGGTAGTAGAAGTGTCAAAAGACTGGAGATAGGCAGTATTCCAATTTTCATAGTGGGTGTAAAAGTATACTAGAATTGTAGACTCAGAAGCTTGAGGCCATACACAATTGTAGAGCAGATTATTAGACAGATGGCTTGTGAGCATTTTAGGGAAAATACTGAAAAGTACATTTCTATTGTTATATTTTAACCCTGCCTCATTAGAAGCAGATGTTGATTCCTAGGAACCTATGAATGTTTGCTTAAGACAAGTAAAATTGTGTGAAACTCTTTTCCTGTTTTTTTTTTTTTTTAAACTTACTGAGAATAGTGGCTGTGTATTCTGTAAGGCATTCTATATGTATTTGACATCTCTCATGTACTCTCTATTGTAGTTTTATGTGGATCAGATGATGCATTTATGTATTGGAAACTACAGGGTTTTCTGTATTTTCTGTATTCAGGATTTCCTTATTTTTAGTCCTTTTCTTAACACCTTAATTTTTTTTTTGCCATATTCACACACCATTTCTACTTTTATATACCTAAAATTTTTCCTTAAATCAACTCATTTTTTAAAACTTAAACTTAGCCTTATTCTAAAAGAAAATATCTATTAGGCCACAGGTTTGTAATATACCAGTGATATCTTTTCTAATATACCCTGTAAGAAGTGCATAACTATGAACAACAAAAAGAAATGGCAGTGTGTCATCTAGAATACAAACAGTATGTGATTTTATCATAATTTATGCTGCAGTCATTAAGTGAAGTATAGGAGGTATTTAGGGCTAATTCAAAATACCATTGAATGATTTTTGTCTATTGCACCATGGCGTGGTACACAAAGGCAGCTGATTAATGGATTGATATCAAGTCGAAGGGGTGTTTTGAGTGACAAATTTCAGGGCTATGACCTTTGTTCTAACCTGCCTGACATTTTTATTAGTGACCTGAAGACATAGGAGGTGAATGAGTTCAGTTGGAAATGACCTAACCTGGGAAAGATAATTAATATACTGGATGATAGAACCGATTCAAAAATTTTTGGCAGGTTTGGATTATAGGCAAATAATAGTAACATGATAGGAATTAATGTGGAGGATATGCAATTTGATTAAGACAGGTAAGTGTTCAAATATAGAAGGCAGACAATCTGGCAAAATTACTTAGGCATTTCAATTGTTTGTAAACTCATTAGGAGGAGAAAATTTGCTGTAGATGCCCTAGAAAGTAAATGCAAACCTAAATTTCAGTCATAAAAGTAATATGCTCAAGGAAGTGCTTTAAAATCAAGTGTCCAAATTAAGAGAGTTAAGTATTCTGCAGCTGATCAATCTATAGCTGTAATATTGTTAATTCCAAGATATTATCTAGGAAAACTATAGAGTTGGAGACCCTATCACATGAGAGAGAGTTGAAGGAGCTGGGCATGGTAAGCCTGAAGAAGAAAATTCTAAGTTGGGGCATGAGAATTGTTTTCAAATACAGTATTGGAAAAGCTTTTAACATAGAAGAAAGATTTTATTTATTCTGCAGTCTTAGTAAGCATATCTGACTTCAGCTCAATAAAAATTAAAATAATTGAATAGTCAGGGATACTTCCTCATAGGGAAGGAGGAAGCTGCCAGGATTGCTGTATGGTCATATTTGGAGTGTTTGTATATGTGTGTCTAAATTGGCAGAGAGGTGATCCTTTAACTTTCTTTGTACGATTTTAATTTTTACAATGATCACATGTCATCAGAAAAAAAATATTTCTATCTGATTATCTGAGGCGTGATTATTGCTAATTGAAAAGTGAAATTTAAAACCACTTGAGAAGGGGTATGGTTGGAGGAGACTTGTACTTTTGTCACTTAATATTAGCGTATTTTTCACTGATTCCTTAACTTCCCTGAACTTGAAGGTCCTCTTCTGGACAGTGGGAATAATAGCACTTTTCATGCTGGCTAATTGTGAAGATTCAATCAATGCTATAAGTGAAAATTCCTGACACAGTAGGACTTAGGTGCATGCAGTTTTCTTTATCTTTGGTCTTGAGTTTACTATTAGAAAGGATAATCAAAAACTAGTGGGCAGCTGGAAATTCAACCCTAATTTTGGACCTTAAACAATTCAGTCCTAACTTGTGGTCTGAAAGTTGTATGGTATGGGGAAAGTAATATAGAAGAAAGAGAAAAATCCTAAATCATATATATATATTTATATCAATTAATAATTAATATATTAATCATATAATTATATATTATATAAATCATAATATAATCAAATCATATATAATATAAATTATATATTATATATCATATAATCATATAATCAAATTATATATAAATTATGTATAATATATAATACAAATTATACATAATATAAATATAAATATATAATATAAATAATTTATATATTTATGTATATTATATATATTATATAAATCATATATATATTCATATAGTCACTACTGGAAGCCCTCGTACAAGATGTCCTATTATAGTCTTAACAGATGATTCTAATATTCATTATTTTCTTGCTTGTCTTAATGGCCAAGCATTGAGTAATGAATATGTGGGCCACATGGTGTATTCAGTTGCAATATGGATGAAATTATGAAATCATCCATTTCACATCTCTGTTAATTGAGCTTTTATAGTAATCAAATTAGGTAGTTGTTTAATGATCCAATTAACTGTTCTACAAATTGACCTTCAGATTACTTTGTAATTTCTTTCCTAAGCCAAGTAAACATGCTTGAAAGTTTAGGCTGGCTATTACAATGATACTCTCATATTTAACTAAATTTGAGGGGGAAAAAAGTAAATGAAAGGAGACCTCAAACAAGCAAATCATCACTCAAACCAGGACCCCCCCCCCCAAAAAAATGTCATGACAATTCATTAGACATCACTTCATGTCTTCATTTTTAGATTCTATATTCAAGAAGTTATTACCATTTTTTAAAAAGATTATTCTGCTACCAAGATATACTGCCACCAGGTAACAATAGCTGCTACTGCTGTTAGTTACAAAAAGAAAGATTTAAGTTCTAGGACCATTCTTTAGGATTTCTAAGTGGTAGTGTTCTCTATGGTTTAATTGTTATTTTTTTAAGAAGATTTTATGTATTTATTAGAGAGAGAGACAGAGAGAGCAAACAAGAGCACAAGTGGGGGCAGAAGGAGAGGGAGAATCAGATGCCCCACTGAGCAGGGAGCCCAAAATGGGGCTCAATCCCAGGACCCCAGGATCATGACCTGAGCTGAAGGCAGACGCTTAACCGACTGAGCCACCCAGGGGCCCCTTAATTATTTTTCTGTGTATTTTTATTTTATGTAAAAAACAAGCTTTGCTCTTGAGTGTTTAAGCTTAAACAATGTTAAGCCACCCCTCTTTTAAAGATGATAACTTAGGAAAAAAAGTATAGAGATACATGTCTAAGGTACAATCCATTATCTTTCTCACTAATCCTTCACTTGCTTCCATTAGCCCAGAAAAATTTTAGCTTGAAATGAGAGCACTTTCTGGCAGTCATGTTCCCTCTTTGGAATATCTTGGCCTCAGTGTCTGGTTTGTTTTTCTCAGCAGACAATGAAGCACTGCTTCAGGAACAGGTAGCCCATTGTTCTATCCGTTCTCTTTTCCCTTCCCCACACTATTCACATAACCACAGAAGAGGTTTAGTTTGCCTTTATAGTTTTGCTAGTTTGGAATCCTTTTTCTTTAATGCATGCTAATAACAAATTATAAACTAAATTCCTTTCTCAAAAATCAGCAGTTGAGTAAAAAAAGCAACAACACACACACAAAAACAACCCTCAGATGTTATACTAGCCTTCCTCTGTAGATTTTTAGTTTAAATCTTAATCTGTAGTTTCTTTGCAATTTCTTTGCAATTTCCAGAAAATGCATTTGTATTACCATAGATGGATTATAGTAATTACTTCTAATTTCAGTAATCGAAATGGATATAATTTTCTTGGGAATGCTGACTTTAATTCTTTTAATTCACTTACCAGTATCAATAATCTTCACACTGGTGAGGGTGGAGGTAGGGGAGAGAAAGAGGATGAAATAATGGGGATTGTGGTGGTCCCAGCTTGCATTTTCTTCTACAGTTGCTAATTGTTTGACAATTACAAAAGGTTTTAGAATATGAACTCTGTAACTGTATTTTGAAGATATTCATTAAAACCAGTTATGCAAGTCTCCTGGTGCCTGCTCTGTTGCTCAGGCACCTAAATGACCTCAATCTACTTAGGTCTCGCTACTGTGTCATGCTATTTTTGAGCAGGGCGAAACTGCTTGAGGCTAGACTTTACAAAAATGGAGAGGAAATTGTATGTAGAGGAAAAGAGTCCCTATGTGTTTAACTGACCACTTCACCAGTTACAAGAAAGATTCTTCTAACTCAGTATCTTCAGCTGTCAAAGAGGAAATAAGAAGTAGAAAATAAGCCTTAGAAAGGCTAAAATAAGAAAAATACCTCTTATAAATGAAATACATTTATGTACAAATAGATAGTGCTTGAATAGTTTTTACATGGTTTTAAGAGATATTTAAGGAGGGGGCAAAAGATCAGATTAGCAAATTTTTATTCTAGAAGTCAATAGGAGAAACTTTTTCTTTTTTAAGAATTTATTTATTTATTTGACAGAGAGAGACACAGCGAAGAGGGAACACAAGCAGAGGGAGTGGGAGAGGGAGAAGCAGGCTTCCCGCAGAGCAGGGACCCCGATGCGGGGCTCGATCCCAGGACCCTGGAATCATGACCTGAGCCGAAGGCAGACGCTTAACGACTGAGCCACTCAGGCTCCCCAACAGGAGAAACTTTTAAATAGCACTACGTGGGCTTTCATCTTCTGAAAGTAAAATCCCTTCTAATGGTTGGTGAGAATAAAATGATTTCCAAATCATTTCTCAAGTTCATGGCAAAAATATGTTTTGAATCCACATTAAATAAAGGAGTCTTGGTTTCAATCAAAACATGTCTAAATTGGCAAAAAAGGTATGGAATCAACATGACATGGTGGAAAGAACAATGAACAGGGGATGAGAAAATCTAGATTCTAGTCCGGGTGCTTCACTTTATTAGTTGTGTGGTCTTGGAAAACCTTAATTCATCAGTTACTGTTTCTTTACTGGTCATGGAGGGAGTAGAATGGCTGTCCCACCTTCCTTACAGGGTCCTGATGAAGATCACTTGGGAATATTGAGAAATGACTTGCCATAACAGCCACCATCAACCCTACTTGTTCCAGGAAATGCCGAGCTACTGATGATCCTCTGCCCCAAACAGAGGCAAAGGATTCTTCTTCCCCTTTTTGAAATGTCCCTAAACTTCTGCTAGCCTTTTTTATAGTCAGCCAAGGACTGTCAGTTTATCTGAAGACCAATTAGAAAGTCTCCTCTACTTCCAAAATCCCCATTTTTATAGAACACTTGCCACAATCAGAGATTGTCTCGGTATTTCCCATATAAAACTTAGTCTCCTTACTAAAACTTCTGAAACTCTGTTGAAACAAAAGATGGGTTTCCTTGCTACAAGTTCATACCTTTGTTAGTTTTGTCTTGAACTTAAGTTTTTTCATTGACAACATTTGTGTGTCAGCATTTATAATGAATAAGACTGTTGGTACTTCTGAAACAAATAATACATTATATGTTAAAAAAAAAAGTAGCAGGAAGGGAAAAATGAAGGGGGGGAAATCAGAGGGGGAGATGAACCATGAGAGACTATGGACTCTGAGAAACAAACTGAGGGTTCAAGAGGGGAGGGCGGTGGGGGGATGGGTTAGCCTGATGATGGGTATTAAGGAGGACACATACTGCATGGAGCACTGGATGTTATATGCAAACAATGAATCATGGAACACTACATCAAAAACTAATGTGGGGGCGGAGCAAGATGGCGGAGGAGTAGGAGACCTGGATTTCGTCTGGTCTCAGGAATTCGGCTGGATAGGGATCAAACCATTCTGAACACCTACGAACTCAACAGGAGATTGAAGAAAAGAATAGCAACAACACTCTGAACAGAAAAGCGACCACTTTCTGGAAGGTAGGACGTGCAGAGAAGTGAATCCGAGGTGATATTCGGGAGGATAGACGGCAGGGAAGGGGGCTTCCGTCGGCCGCTTCTGGCAAGTGATAGAGCCATGGAGCACAAAATCGGAACTTTTAGAAGTCGGCTCTGCTGAGGGAAGTCACTTCAGTGGCTAAGCGGGGCGTGGAACCCTCGCTGGGACAGTGTGGTTTCAGGACCCTCGGGGTCACAGAAAGACAGGGGGTGCCTGAGTGCGGCAGAGCTCCCAGGTATTGGAGCCGGGGGAGCCGGCTGCAAAGACGGAGCCGATGCGTGGGCTCTCAGCTCAGGGTTGCCATAAACCATGATCCGTGGCACAGTCGGGCCACTGCTCCTCCAGCAGGGACCCAACAAGCGGCAGATCTGGGGACAGTCCCCTTCCTCCCCTGGGAGGAGCAGCGCGAGAGTGCACCGCAGGGATCTGCTGGGTTTGGAGACTCCACACGGGGTCGGGTGCCAGAGATAGAAACACTCGGTCACAGGCCGGGTGAGCACGGAGTGTGGCCGGAGACCAGGGAGACGGGAGTGATTGACTACTTTTCTCTGGGGGTGCACTGAGGAGTGGGGCCCCGAGTTCTCGGCTCCTCTGGGGTGGAGATTGGGAGGCTGCCATTTTCACTCTCGACCTCCAAAGCCATGCGGAGAGCTTCCAGGGAACAAAAGCTCCTGAGAGCAAACCTGAGCAGATTACTTACCCCGGACCAGCAAGGGCGGGGCAATTCCGCCTCTGGCAAAGACTTTTGGGAACCACGGCAACAGGCCCCTCCCCCAGAAGATCAGCAAGAACTGCCAGCCAAGACCAAGTTTACCGATCAATGAGAACGGAAGAACTCCAGCACTAGGGGAATACAGCACATAGAATTCATGGCTTTTTTACCATGATTCTTTAGTCTTTCAAAGTTAATTTTTTTTAAAATTTTTCTTTTTCCCTTTTTCAACCAACATCTTATTAATCCCTTTTTTAAAAAACATTTTTATTTTTCATTTTTAGAGTCATATTCTATCCCTTCATAGTAGTTACCCTTATTTTTGGCATATATATGTAAGTTGTTCTCTCCTTAAAATTTGGGATACAGTTTCTTCTAACAGATCAAAATATACCCTAAATCTCTAGTGTATGGCTTTGTTCTAGTCTACTGCCTGATCACATTCTCTCCCTATTTTTCTTTTTTTTTTTTAAATCCTCTTCTTTCTTTTTTCAAACAACTTATCAATTCCTTTTATAAAATCTTGTATAATTTTCATCTTTACAGTCATATTCCATCCCTTTATTATATTAACCCTTATTTTTGTACATATATCAGTTTTTCTTTCTTTAAAATTTTGGGAGACACTTTCTTCTAACAGACCAAAATACACCCAAAATCTAGTGTGTGGCACTGATCTATGCACCAGCCTGATCATATTTGATCATATTCTGTTTTTTTTGTTTTGTTCTGTTTTTTTGTTTTGTTCTGTTTTTGTTTGTTTTTATCTTTTACTTTTTTTTTTTTTTTTTTTTTGCTTTTTCTTTTTTCTTTCTTTCCCTTTCTTTTCCCCCGGTTTCAGGTCTTTTCTGATTTGTTTAGTGTATATTTTCTAGAGACATTGTTACCCTGTTAGCATTTTGTTCTCTCATTCATCTATTCTCCTCTGGACAAAATGACAAGACGGAAAAAATCACCTCAACAAAAAGAACAAGAGGCAGTACCAACTGCCAGGGACCTAATCAATACAGACATTAGTACAATGTTGGAACTAGAGTTCAGAATCATGATTTTAAAGATACTAGGTGGGCTCGAAAAAAGCATGGAAGTTATTAGAGAAACCCTTTCTGGAGAAATAAAAGAACTAAAATCTAACCAAGTCAAAATAAAAAAGGCTATTAATGAGGTGCAATCAAAAATGGAGGCTCTATCTGCTAGGATAAATGAGGCAGAAGAGAGAATCAGTGATATGGAAGACCAAATGATGGAGAATAAAGAAGCTGAGAAAATGAGAGACAAACAACTACTGGATCACGAGGGCAGAATTCAAGAGATAAGTGATACCATAAGACGAAACAACATTAGAATAATTGGGATCCCAGAAGAAGAAGGAGAGAGAGGGGCAGAAGGTATTTTGGAGCAAATTATAGCTGAGAACTTCCCTAATTTGGGGAAGGAAACAGGCATCAAAATCCAGGAGGCACAGAGAACCCCCCTCAAAATCAATAAAAATAGGTCAACACCCTGACATCTAATAGTAAAACTTACGAGTCTCAGAGACAAAGAGAAAATCCTGAAAGCAGCTCAGGAGAAGAGATCTGTAACCTACAATGGTAGAAACATTAGCTTGGCAACAGACCTATCCACAGAGACCTGGCAGGCCAGAAAGGACTGGCATGATATATTCAGGGCACTAAATGAAGAAAATATACAGCCAAGAATACTATATCCAGCTAGGCTGTCATTGAAAATAGAAGGAGAGATAAAAAACTTCCAGGGCAAACAAAAACTAAAGGAATTTGCAAACACGAAACCAGCCCTACAAGAAATATTGAAAGGGGTCCTCGAAGCAAAGAGAGAGCCTAAAAGCACCATAGACCAGAAAGGAACAGAGACAATATACAGTAACAGTCACATTACAGGCAATACAATGGCACTAAATTCATATCTCTCAGTAGTTACTGTAAATGTAAATGGGCTAAATGCCCCAATCAAAAGACACAGGCTATCAGATTGGATAAAAAAAAAGACCCATCGATATGCTGTCTGCAAGAGACTCATTTAGACCCAAAGACACCCCCAGTTTGAAAGTGAAGGGGTGGAAAACCATTTACCATGCTAATGGACACCAAAAGAAAGCTGGGGTGGCAATCCTTATATCAGACAAATTAGATTTTAAACCAAAGACTGTAATAAGAGATGAGGAAGGACACTATATCCTACTTAAAGGGTCTATCCAACAAGAAGATCTAACAATTGTAAATATCTATGCCCCTAACATGGGAGCAGCCAACTATATAAGGCAATTAATAACAAAAGCAAAGACACACATTGAGAACAATACAATAATAGTGGGGGACTTTAACACCCCCCTCCCTGAAATGGACAGATCATCTAAGCAAAAATCAACAAGGAAATAAAGGCTTTAAATGACACACTGGACCAAATGGACTTCACAGATATATTCAGAACATTCCATCCCAAAGCAACAGAATACACATTCTTCTCTAGTGCATATGGAACATTCTCCAGAATAGATCACATCCTAGGTCACAAATCAGGTCTCAACCAGTACCAAAAGATTGGGATCATTCCCTGCATATTTTCAGACCACAAAATGCTTTGCAACTAGAACTCAATCACAAGAGGAAAGTCAGAAAGAACTCAAATACCTGTAGGCTAAAGAACATCCTACTAAAGAATGAATGGGTCAACCAGGAAATTAAAGAAGAATTAAAAAAATTCATGGAAACAAATGAAAATGAAAACACAACTGTTCAAAATCTTTGGGATACAGCAAAGGCAGTCTTAAGAGGAAAGTATATAGCAATACAAGCCTTTCTCAAGAAATAAGAAAGGTCTCAAATACACAACCTAACCCTACATCTAAAGGAGCTGGAGAGAGAACAGCAAATAAAGCCTAAACCCAGCAGGAGAAGAGAAATAATAAAGATCAGAGCAGAAATCAAAGAAATAGAAACCAAAAAACAGTAGAACAGATCAACGAAACAAGGAGCTGGTTCTTTGAAAGAATTAACAAGATTGATAAACCCCTGGCCAGACTTATCAAAAAGAAAAGACAAATGACCCAAATCAACAAAATCATGAATGAAAGAGGAGAGATCACAACCAACACCAAAGAAATACAAACAATTATAAGAACATATTATGAGCAACTATATGCCAGCAAATTAGAAATCTGGAAGAAATAGATGCATTCCTAGAGATGTATCAACCACCAAAACTGAACCAGGAAGAAATAGAAAACCTGAACAGACCTATAACCACTAAGGAAAATGAAGCAGTAATCAAAAATCTCCCGACAAAAAAAAGCCGAGGGCCAGATGGCTTCCCAGGGGGAATTCTACCAAACATTTAAAGAAGAATTAATACCTATTCTTCTGAAATTGTTCCAAAAAATAGAAATGGAAGGAAAACTTCCAAACTCGTTTTATGAGGCCACCATTACCTTGATCCCCAAATCAGACAAAGACCCCATCAAAAAGGAGAATTACAGGATGCCTGGGTGGCTCAGATGGTTAAGCGTCTGCCTTCGGCTCAGGTCATGATCCCAGGGTCCTGGGATTGAGTCCCGTATCGGGCTCCCTGCTAGGCAGGGAGCCTGCTTCTCCCTCTGCCTCTGCCTCTCTGTCTCTCTGACTCTCATGAATAAATAAATAAAACATTAAAAAAAAAAAAGGAGAATTACAGACCAATATCCTTGATGAACACGGATGCAAAAATTCTCACCAAAATACTAGCCAATAGGATCCAACAGTACATTAAAAGGATTATTCACCACAACCAAGTGGGATTTATCCCTGGGCTGCAAGGTTGGTTCAATATCTGCAAATCAATCAATGTGATACAATACATTAATAAAAGCAATCACAAGAACCATATGATCCTCTCAATAGATGCAGAAAAAGCATTTGACAAGGTATAGCATCCTTTTTTGGTTAAAACTCTTCAGAGTACAGGCATAGAGGGTACATACCTCAATATCATGAAAGCCATCTATGAAAAACCCACAGCGAATATCATTCTCAATGGGGAAAAACTGAGACCTTTTCCCCTAAGGTCAGGAACACGGCAGGGATGTCCACTATCACCAGTGCTATTCAACGTAGTATTAAAGTCCTAGCCACAGCAATCAGACAACAAAAAGAAATAAAAGGCATTCGAATTGGCAAAGAAGTCAAACTCTCACTGTTTGCAGATGAAATGATACTTTATGTGGAAAACCCAAAAGACTCCACCCCCAAACTGCTAGAACTCATAAGGAATTCAGTAAAGTGGCAGGATATAAAATCAAGGCACAGAAATCAGTGGCATTCCTATACACCAACAACAAGACAGAAGAAAGAGAAATCAAGGAGTCGATCCCATTTATAATTGCACCCAAAACCATAAGATACCTAGGAATAAATCTAACCAAAGAGGCAAAGGATCTGTACTCAGAAAACTATAGAATACTCATGAAAGAAATTGAGGAAGACACAAAGAAATGGAAAAATGTTCCATGCTCATGGATTGGAAGAACAGATATTGTGAAGATGTCAATGCTACCTAGAGCGATCTACACATTCAATGCAATCCCTATCAAAACACCATCCACTTTTTTCAAAGAAATGGAACAAATAATCCTAAAATTTGTATGGAACCAGAAAAGACCCCGAATAGCCAGAGGAATGTTGAAAAAGCAAAGCAAAGCTGGTGGCATCACAATCCCGGACTTCAAGCTCTATTACAAAGCTGTCATCATCAAGACGGTATGGTACTGGCACAAAAACAGACACATAGGTCAATGGAACAGAATAGAGAGCCCAGAAATGGACCCTCAACTCTATGGTCAACTAATCTTCGACAGAGCAGGAAAGAATGTCCAATGGAAAAAACACAGTCTCCTCAACAAATGGTGTTGAGAAAATTGGACAGCCACATGCAGAAGAATGAAACGGGACCACTTCCTTACACCACACAAAAATAGACTCAAAATGGTTGAAAGACCTCAGTGTGAGACAGGAGTCCATCAAAATCCTAAAGGAGAACACAGGCAGCAACCTCTTCGACCTCAGCCGCAGCAACTTCCTCCTAGAAACATCGCCAAAAGCAAGGGAAGCAAGGGCAAAAATGAACTATTGGGACTTCATCAAGATAAAAAGCTTTTACACATCAAAAGAAACAGGCAACAAAACCAAAAGACAACCGACAGAATGGGAGGAGATATTTGCAAGTGACATATCAGATAAAGGGCTAGTATCCAAAATCTATAAAGAACTTATCAAACTCAACACCCAAAGAACAAATGATCCAATGAAGAAATGGGCAGAAGACATGAACAGACATTTTTCCAAAGAAGACATCCAAATGGCCAACAGACACATGAAAAAGTGCTCAAGAACGCTCGGCATCAGGGAAATCCAAATCAAAACCTCAATGAGATATCACCTCACACAGTCAGAATGGCTAAAATTAACATGTCAGGAAATGACAGATGTTGGCGGGGATGTGGAGAAAAGGGAACCCTCCTACACTGTTGGTGGGAATGCAAGCTGGTGCAGCCACTCTGGAAAACAGTATGGGGGTTCCTCAAAAAGTTGAAAATAGAGGTACCATACGATCCAGCAATTGCACTACTGGGTATTTACCCCAAAGATACAAATGTAGGGATCCGAAGGGGTACATGCACTCTGATGTTTATAGCAGCAATGTCCACAATAGCCAAACTGTGGAAAGAGCCAAGATGTCCATCGACAGATGAATGGATAAAGAAGAAGTGGTATATATATATATATATATATATATATATATATATATATATATGTATATATATATGTATATACACAATGGAATATTATGCAGCCATCAAAAAGAATGAAATCTGGCCATTTGCAACAACGTGGATGGAACTGGAGGGTATTATGCTGAGTGAAATAAGTCAATCAGAGAAAGACATGTATCATATGGCCTCACTGATATGAGGAATTCTTAATCTCAGGAAACAAACTGAGGGTTGCTGGAGTGGAGGGGGGGTGGGAGGGATGGGGTGGCTGGGTGATAGACAATGGGGAGGGTATGTGCTATGGTGAGCGCTGTGAAGTGTGCAAGACTGTTGAATCACAGATCTGTACCTCTGAAGCAAATAATACATTATATGTTAAAAAAAAAAAAAAGAAGGGCGCCTGGGTGGCTCAGTCATTAAGCGTCTGCCTTCGGCTCAGGTCATGATCCCAGAGTCCTGGGATCGAGTCCCACATCGGGCTCCCTGCTCGGCAGGAAGCCTGCTTCTCCCTCTCCCGCTCCCCTTGCTTGTGTTCCTGCTCTCACTATCTCTCTCTCTGTCAAATAAGTAAATAAAATCTTAAAAAAAAAAAAAGAAGAAGAAGAAGAAGATAGCAGGAGGGGAAGAATGAAGGGGGGGAAATCGGAGGGGGAGACGAACCATCAGAGACTATGGATTCTGAAAAACAAACTGAGGGTTCTATAGGGGAAAGGGGTGGGGGGATGGGTTAGCCTGGTGGTGGGTATTAAAGAGGGTACGTTCTGCATGGAGCACTGGGTGTTATATGCAAACAATGAATCATGGAACACTGCATCAAAAACTAATGATGTAATGTATGGTGGTTAACATAACAATTAAAAAACCTAATGATATAATATATGGTGATTAACATAACAATATAAAAAAAAGACTGTTGCTGCTATAGAATTTTAAATTTGTTAAAGGAGATAGTAAAACTAAAACCTAAAATTTCAGGATTCAAGCTTAAAGTTTATTTGGGAAAAGCAAACTGTAAGGAGATAGGTATTTTCATGCTTCGGAATCTAGGCTTTTCATGTTTGATAATAACCATTATTTAGAAATGCTTTATGCATATCATTTTAGAAACAGTAGAGTGTATCTCTGGAGGCTGACTGCCTGGCTTTAATCACATGCTTCACCACTTACTAGCTATATGACCTGGGACCAGTCACTCAATGAATGCTAACATTTAGGGAGCACTTACTGTAAGTCAGGCACAAACATCTTATGTGGATTATGGATTATTTTATTGAATCCTCAATGAGATTAACATTATTCCCATTTTAGAGAAATCCCTTAGAAAGGTGTAGGTAATTTTCCCAAGATCACACATCTAGCAGTTTCCACATCAACAAAACAAGAGATGTTAATAGCATATAGGTCAAATTGATGAAATGATTACATGAGACAAAGCATGTAATGTGTTTGTTCGGCTGACACATAGGGAGTGTTCAGTAAATGTTCTATTTTAATTGTTCTTGTCAGTGTTACTAGGTAAGAATGATTAACTACATTATTAGGATCAAGAAACTTCAGCTGATCTTAAAAAAAACAAACAAAAATTTAATACTGGAAAGGGTGAATTGAAATATTGGTACTCTAAAATAGAGACCATTAGATTAGCCAGGGAAAAAGTTCACAAACATTTTTTGGATGAATAACTAAAATGCTTTTTATTGGGGCGCCTGGGTGGCTCAGCTGGTTGAGCGTCTGACTCTTGGTTTCGGCTCAGTCATGATTTCAGGGTCGTGGGATTGAGTCCCGTATTGGGCTCTGCAATCAGCCTGGGTCTGTTGGAGATTCTCTTCCTCTCCCTCTGCCCCTGCCCTGCTCATGTGCTCATAGTCTCTCTCTAAAAGAAATAAATAAGTCTTAAAAAAATAAATAAAATTCTTTTTACTCCTTGCAGTTGACACAGGAGAATGTCAAGGAGCAAAGGGTATTGATAGGCTCTGGTGGGAGACATCTAGGAGCAGTTGTGAAACAAAGGTAATGACTAGGAGAGTTATGATGGTACACTGTTGAGTGGTTGAGTTTGGGAGAGGGGCATACCTACCTACGACTCATTGCTCTTCTAGAATTACTCCATTGGGGTCAATATTTTAAAGCTAGTAGATATGGGGAGCCTTATATTATGACTCAATATTTGAAATGCTAGCAAGTTATAGATTATTTGAAGGATTGGGAAAATGGTAGTGGCCTCTAGATTGTATTCTACTACAACAGGGCCTTGTTAACATAGATTAATAGAAGACATGTCACATAAGTTTGCCTAGTCAGTGATGTAATGTAGGAAGATCTGGGTCACTGCTGGGAATTAAAAACCCCAGTAGGAATGGTGCTGGGAGCAGACTTCAGAAGATAAAGAGTCCTCTGAGGTTGTAAAAGAAAAAAGCAAGAGCAGGGGAAAAGAGGCCAAAAGGGATATCAGAGATAAATTGTGCTTAGTTCATAATTTTGCTTCATTCCAGCCTCAGTTTTAACACTGTTCATAAAAGAACAATGATTCCATTTACCTAATCCCAGTTGATTAATTGATATAAATACTTTAAGTGCCAGGCATTGTAAAGCTGATGGGAATTTTAGACCAGGTAGGAGAGGACTAGGATCATTGCAGGCCAATGAATGAGCTGTTCTGAGGCCTGCAGGTCCATTTAAATTGTACTCTATAATTGTTGCCTAGTCATTTAACCTCTGGGCCTCAGTTACTTTATCTGTAAAATGAAGATGTTGAACTATATGATCTCTGGGGAATTTTGCAGCATTAAAAAGTTATGCTTCTCTTTGGCTTACTTTTAAAGAAGATGTATGAACCTCTTTGGTTAATAAAGAATCAAGAATAGAAGCTCACATCTTATAAGGATGCGTGCAAATGGACATGTGTATATATACATGGTTAACCACATGTACACATATATAGCATTATGAGGATTATCATGAAAAAATACTAATAAAACTGGAGTGAGTGACATAAGATTGAAGAAATATCCAACTTAAAAAGTATTTCTGTCTTTGCAGCATGAAAGAACATAATACCACAGATGCTTTTACAAGGAGAATCTTCTGGCCAAAGTTTAGGAGGATGTGGAAATTCATGTAAGTAAAGTTCAAACTTTATTCACTCAAGAAATAATAGCATCCTTTACTCCATATCCCTATGTCCTTAAGACTATAACAAATCATCCCCTGGTTTCTTATCCATAGTTTGAAAATGGTTTTATCCTAAGAATTTTTCATTTTATCTTTATCCTAAGATAAGTATTTATCTGAGGAAGATTAAAGCCAAGCTTCTCTAAACTCACCCTTAGTAAATATCTTAATTTAGCTTTCCAAATTACTCTACTATTGCCAATGTTATTTTGACAACTTCTTATTCAAGAAGCCTCATGAATTTAAAAGTTTTATGTATAGCCAGCAGACCTATTCCTCATGAGATATAGGATCTAAGGCAGTGTGACTCCATTCTTATTACTGGAAGTGACAAGACTCACTGGAAACTGAAACAATGGGGTCAAGCACTGAATAAAGAGAAAGGGAAAAAGCAAGGCTGTGAGGCTCTCAACCCAGACTAACTAAAACATTTATGATGTCTTATAAAGAGATGGCTGTAGTTGAGGTGTCTTAGTAACAGAATGCTATTTAAGAGAAACTGCTGATGATCATAAAAAGTTACTAGCAAACACAGGAGAGCCAAGGAAGAGAAGATAAGATTAAGAAATAAGATCTTCCTCTTTTCTTGTGCAAATGGAAGGCCTCAATGCTTTTCAGTAGGATTTGTATAAGCCGCTTATGGTTATCAGTGGAATACACAAGAGAGATCAAATATCAAAGAACAATTTGAAATCTTTGGTTATTTCTGCAGATCCAGTAATAAAGACACTGAAGACTAACCAAAAGTTTGAGACATAACCTATGCTTATAAAGTGTTTTCACTTATTCATTAATTATTTTTATGTTAATAAGCACATAATTTGAATATCCTTCATATTCCAATCAAAATGGTCATTGTCCTTAAGATGTTTAAAATCTATTTGGAAGTAAAATACAATGCTTTTGTTTTGATTAATTCTCCATCTTGCTCTAATAAATTAATTCATATGAAGCTTGAAAAATCAAGTAAAAGTTTTTCCTTTCAAATGCTTAAAGGGGGCTGATAATAGCATTTCCTTTGTGTAAAAACTGGCTAAAAGATAATGCAGCCTGTTTTATTAGGCTATTAGAGACAAATTTATTCATCTTCAGTGTGCTGTAATTTTATTCAGAACCTATTTTTATTCTGCTAGATTCTTCAATCCTAAAATTCACATGGCCCAAGGGAAAAATGTCCTGGAATGTATCATCTGTTCCCCTCAGTAGTTAGACTGCTGAAGTTCCAACAGCTGGAACATATTCCTGCTTTGCATGATCTCCCTTTATCCCCATGGAGCCCTTTAGACTTGTTCTTACTCCCCTGCTTTCCTTGGGGGAAAACTTCTAGCATCTGGTAGCTGGGACTACACATAAGTTAGATATAGATGCTTTTCTGTTTGTTTAGTATCCGTATTTCAGTTTTCTAGTTCAGTCTGAGTATGTAAAGCATAATGGTGGAGGTGTATATGTTTTCAGGCAAGTGGGAGTTCTGGTAAAGTGAGTAAGTTGGTATGGGACTAGAAACTACGAAATATTAGATCCTTTTATAAAGATGCTAAAGTTATTTCTCTGGGAGAGGAGAAAATTCTGGGAAAACATAATAGCTGTCTTCAGAAATCTGAGAGGTTGACATTTGGGTTAAAAAAGGTTATGGTGGTTCTTGGAGTCCTACTAACTTCTAAGGAGTGGAGAGTAGTGGGAGCAGCTTTTAGCTCAGCTTCAAAAAGGATAGAAGTTTCCTATCCCTATTGAAGCAGAAGCCTAATGACTGCTTGTGGTCTTGTAGAGGTGAAGTAAACGAGATTAGGCAAAGAGATGGGAATTGGATTGGATTTAGGATAAGGATGGCAAATTGGTTCAATTCCCATGCCAAGTGTGATCAGCTGGTAAGGGCTGCTTGGAGTCCCATGGGCCTCTGGGACTATCCCAGCTCATGAGGAGTAAGTGCTGTGATTGATGAGAATAGATTTGCATGCCATGCATTTTCTCCCTCTGGGATGTTCCTTCAATATTCTTTCCAATTCTTAGATTCTGTGATGCAACACTGGTACTGCTTGGTGCTACCAGTAGCCCAATATACCCACCCAACTCTAGATTCAAAAGGCAACTTCGAATCTACACTACTTATCTACCACTTCTTATATTTTGTTAGCTTTGAATGGTTAAGTTTGTAACTGGGTTGACCTGATTTGATTGAAAGATTATAGGAATTTTACTTCTTGCTATAATAAAATGACAAGGAAGCATAGTGGTATACTGGAACATACTTTGCTTCCACCCTCACCGTTTCACTGAGACTGCATCTATGAGTGATGCCATTCATCATGTCTGTGTTTGCAGAGGCAATGAACACTTGACAGCTTCTTGAACTATTTTTGTCTCTTGGCTCTCACCATGCTATTTCCTTCTGCTTTTGCTTCACTGACTGCTTCTTCTTAGTGTCCTTTACCAAGGACCAGAGTAAGATCCTCTTCAAGAGATGCTTAAAATATGCCTACTCTCTCATCTGTCCATTCCTGTAGATTTAAATCCTATTCTTATATTGATAATTCCAAAATTTCTGAACATAGCAAGAACTTTAATTTTCATTCTTTTATCTAACCACTTGCTTGAAATTACCTGTTAGATGGCCCATAGGCATCTCGAACTTACCATTCAATATGGACTGCTAACCTACCCCTTATTTTGTTTTCCTTCCCCCACCCCTTAACCATTCTATAATGTAATTAGCCACCCAGTTGCTCATCCAGGAAATCTAAGGATTATTCTTGATTCTTTCCCTTCTCCCATCTCCCACCCCTCATTCGATTTATCATTATAAATATGTCCAGACTACATTTTGAACGTGTCACTTCCTTTCATCAGTACTACTACCACTGTGGAGCAGACTACCAGTGTCTCTCACATGGACCACTGCAGTAACCTAATACTTGCCCCACTGAAATTAACCATTCACACAATAATAAGAGTAATCTTTCATTTGTTCAACATTAATTCAACAAACATTTAATTAACTATATAGAAGGCTTATCCTAGATGGGGCTGATCAAGGCTCTTGGGGGTCATCAGGGAACAAAGCAAAGATTTCTGATTTTGAGAAGCTTATGTTCTAGTGGGAGAAGATACACAAAAAACAATAAACATAATACATAAATGAATAATATAATAAGCTAGCTGTTGTAAATGATGTGGAAAAACTGAAAGTAAAACAAATTAATGGGGCTAGGGAGTGCTGGGAAGTGATGGTACAGATTACAGTATATAAAAGGAGGTCAGAGTAGGTCTCATGGAGAAGGTGATCTTTTTTTTTTTTTTTAAAGATTTATTTATTTATTTATTTGAGAGAGAGAGAATGAGAGAGCAAGCACATGAGAGGGGGAGGGTCAGAGGGAGAAGCAGACTCCCTGCCGAGCAGGGAGCCCGATGCGGGACTCGATCCAGGGACTCCAGGATCATGACCTGAGCCAAAGGCAGTCGCTTAACCAACTGAGCCACCCAGGCGCCCCGAGAAGGTGATCTTTTTATAAGAGAGTTAGCCAAGAGGACATCAGGGAGAAGAGTGTTCCAGAGCAACTAGAGTAAATGTCTTTCAAATGAGAATGTATCTGGTGTGTTTGAGAAACAGCAAGAAAGCCTGTATGGCTATAAAAGAGAGAATGTATGAGGAGGAGTGTGAGAAGAGGTCAGAGTTAACATGAGAGAGACCATAGAGCCTTGTAGGAGACTGTAAGAATTTTGACTTTAACTGTGCTTGAAAAGAGGAATACTTGGATAGCTTTGAGTAAAGGAGTGACATATAGTATGACTTACATTTTAAAAGGATCACTTTGCTGTTTAATAAATACCTAGGTAAGAGTATAATGGGGAGACCAATTAGGAGGCTATTGCAGTAATCTAGGGTGAGAGATGATGGAAATTTAGACCAGGATGGTAATCGGAGAGGTGGTGCAAACTGTTTAGATTTTGGATATATTTTGTGGGTAAACCCACAAGATTTATTGATGAATTTGATGTGGGATATGAGAGAGAGGTGTTAGGGATGACTGCAAGGTTTTAGGACCAAGCAATTGGAAACAGTGGGGTTGTCATTAAATGAGATGGAAAAAAATTGAAAAGGGATAGGTTTTAATGGGACAATCAGGAGTTTTAGTCTTGGTCATGAAAAGTTTAATATATTTATTAAACATCAGAGTAGAGATGTTGAATAGGCAATGGGATAATAAAAGTCTGAAGTTCTGGAAGAACACTGAGCTGGATGTTGTCAACATGTACATGGCTTTTAAAGCCAAGAGTCTGGATGAGATCATCAAGGGAGCCCTGGATGTATTCCAACATTAAGAGGCCAGAGAGAAGAGGAGAAGCCAGCAAAAAGAGACTAAGAAGGAGGGAGCAGTGAAGCTGGAGTACAAACAAAAGATGTGGAGCTTTAAAATCCAAGCAATAAAAGGGCATCAACAAGGAGCAAGTCATCAACTGATAGATTGAGTAAGATGAGGACTGGATTTAGCAATAGAGTTAAGGAGTTAAAGAAATCTTGACAGCAGCAGTTTTGTTTTAGGGCGGAGAGAAAAGACCGGTGTGGGTTTAAGAGAGAAAGGAACATCTATGAAGTATTCTTGTAAAAAAAAAAAAAATCAGAGTTAGATATACCTTCTGGACCTACTAAATTTTAGGAAATGCATGCAAGACAGGAACAACATGGGCAAAATCCAGACTGCGTGAACTTAGAACAAAGGGACTGGTTTCTTCAATAAATACATTACCATAAGGATGGGAGGGAAGGAGAGAGGTGAACAAGAAGTGGAATCACCTAGATTAAAACAGATTTAAGAATATGGTGACACACATTTCAATTTGCCTGTGATTATCCTGCTTATTATCTGGCAAATGATATACCAGGGATTGGCTTCAAAATAATCCTCTGTGTGTGGGGGGAGGGTAATAGTTATTAGCACTGATGAAACTAGAACAATGAAGTATTAAGTTTATAATTGTTGAAGCTGGGTAATGGATATTTATTACACCATTCTCCTTTATTTTGGATTTGTTTGATATTTTTCATAATAAAAAGTTTAAAAAAGATATATAGGGAGAATGAGAAGAGGGGAAATAGAAATAGTGATTAGACATTGCTTTTGAGGGGTTTTCTAAATCATAAACATATTATATCTCCCCTTTTATTTAGATTTTCTTTAATTTCTCTCAGCAATGTTTATGGTTTTCAGTGTAAACATCTTGCATATATTCTGTCAGCTTCATCCTTAAGTATTATCCATATATTTTATGCTATTGTAAATGGTATTGATTTTCAACTTCATTTCTAGTACCTAAAAACACCATAATATTGTATATTGATCATGTATTCTGGAACTTCACTAAACTCACTAGTTAGGTATAGTAGATGTGTTGGTAGTTTGCATACAATTGTTTACATAGACAGTTTCTTTTCTTTATTTCCAATCTAGATGTCTTTTATTCATTTTTCATGCCTTTTGCACTGGTTAGAACCTACAGTAAAATGTTCAGTGGAAGTGGTGAGAGTAAACATTTTTGCTTTGTTCTTGTTCTCAAGCAGACAATTTTGTCTTTCACCATTAAGATGATATTCTCTGCAGTTTTAAGGAGGTGTACTTTATTAGGTTGAGGAAGTTCCTTTCTATTTCTACTTTACTGAGTGTTTTCTACATCTTGTCTACATCTATCGATATCATCATCATGTTGTTTTTCTTTTTTAGTCTGTTAATATAATAAGTTACATTGATTTTTGAATGTTAAACCAACTTTGCATTATTGAGTCAAATACAAATTGTCAAATGATATATTTTCTCTTTTTATGAATTTTATATGTTGGGTTTGATAAAGTTTTATTTAGAATGTTTGCATCTATATTTTTGGGGAAAATGTAATTGGTCTGTAGTTTTATTTTCCTGAAATTTTCTTTGGCTGTAGTATCAGGGTATAATACTGGCCCTATAAAATGGGTTGCAAAGTATTATCTCCTCTTCAAATTCTGGAAGACTGTGCAGAATTGGTTCTATTTCTTCTTTTAAATATTTGGTAGAATTTAACAGTGGAGTCATTTAGACGTGGAAAGTTTTTTGTTTCTGTTTTTTGAGGAGATTTTAACTACAAATCCAATATGTCTCATAGATATAAGGCTATTCAGATTATCTGCTTCTTCTTGAGTAAGCTTAGGTAGTTTGTGTGTCTTTCAAGGAATTTGTCCATTTCGTCTCAGTTGTCAAATTTGTTGGAATAAAGTTGTTCAAAGTATTGCCCCTTTCCCTTTTTGATATCTGTAGAATTGCTTTCTCATTCCTGACACTGATAATTACCTCCTTACTTTCTTTCCTGACCAGTCTGACTAGAGGTTTATCAATTTTATTGATCTTCTCAAGAATCAACTTTTGTTTTCACTGATTTTTATATCATCTTTCTGATTTTCTTTCATTGATTTTCTTCTCTGATCTTTAGTATTTCTTTTCTTTTTCTGCTTGCTTTGCATTTAGTTTTCTCTTTTTTATGAGATTCTTAATGTGAAAGATGAGATCATTAATTCGAGACTTTTCTTCTTTCCCCATGTAAGAATTTGGTGCTCTAAATTTTCCTTTAATAACTCCTTTAGCTGCATTCTATAATTTTGGCATATTCTTATTTTCATTCAGTGTGAAATATTTTCTAATTTCTCTTTTGTTACTTCTTTGGTCCATGGGTGATTTAGAAATGTAATATTTTATTTCTAAATATTGGGGAATTTTCCAGAGATCTTTCTGTTATTGGTTTCTAATTTAATTTTATTGTGGCCAGAGAATAAACTTTGTATATCTTGAATCCTTTTAAATTCATTGAGACTAACTTTATGACTTAGAATATGGTCTGTCTTGGTAAATATTTAGGTATACTTGAAAAGAATGTGTATTCCACTGTTATTGAGTGGGATGTTATATAAATGTTAGCATATAAAAGTTGATTGGTAGCATAATTCAAATCCTAAATATCATTTTGATGTTCTGATCACTTGTTCTATCTATTGAGAGAAGGGGTTGAAATTTCTGAGTGTAATTGTGAATTTTATTTTTCTCCTTGCAGTACCATTAGATTTTGCTAAATGCATTTTTTAGGAAGTGCATAAATGTTTTCTTCTTGATTAACTGACTCCTTTATCATTTTGTTGTGTTTATTATTATGTGAAGAATCTTGTTCCTATTATATTTTTAAATGATTATTGTTGGTTTGTCATAAAATGATATATATAATATATTCTCTACATATTTATATAAGTATATATACACATATGCATTATGTATGTACAAATATATAGCCTCTATATATTTATATGTATGTATGTGTATATGTACATATGTACATCCATACAAATGTATATTTATATAGAAAGACTTATTCATAGCCACTTTTCATACTTTTTTATTAATTCTAAGTTTTTGGGTGATTTTCAGAATTTCTGGATTTGTGATCATATTTTCTGCAATTAGTTATGCTCTTGGTACTTTCTTTCAGTTTCTTAATGTGCTTTTCACAACTTCCAGAACACTTTCGTTTGTTCAGGACTTTAATGAGACTGACTTTAATATTTCAGCATTAAGTGTGATTTTGGCTGCTGAGTGGAGACACATAATCCTTACGATACTAGGAAAGGATACTTCTAGTGCTAATTTTTATATACAGATTTTGTTTTTTATTCATTGTATATCATACCACCAACTGACTGCAGAAGACTTTTTTCTATAGACTACAGGCTTTAATTCAGTTTTTCCCCTGAGTCTCTCCTGAGGCACCAAGTTCCTTTAAAAGTCCTTGAGCTCAGGGTATGTATTTGCAACCTGGCAAAGAAATAATTGGAAAGCAAGTGTTAGGCTATGCTAGATATTCACCGAGAAGCACCTGTTAATTTGAAGGCAACTTAGGGTTGTAGGTAAAAGCTGCTTTTACCATAAACTGAGGTCCTTCCAGTTGAAACCTGTATTTTAACTTAGTCAGAAATATATATTTTTGGTACTTCATTCACTAAAAAGCATCTCAGTGACAGAGCTGAATACTGTTGCATCTGAATAAGTAACTACCCTTAAACTGTGTTTGCACCGGAGAGGTTTAGGCTTATGGGGATTTCCTGGATCAGAATATACAGGGAGGGGCAGCTTTTAGTAAAGGATGAATAAAAGTACAAGTCATAGACATAGGTTTTTACTGTGTGCATCCACATGATGGATTTTGAGCAACCTGTACTTTCCTTACTTTTTGCTTTGATCAATCCATTTTGATATTTTCTTCTCTGAAACTGTTGTCTTCTTGTCTAAATCACAGTGTTTATTATATTAATTATTTCAAGGAAATTTCAAAGCACAAACTTTTTATGATATATGAAAAAATGCCAGAACATTCTTACATTCATTAAAGGAAACAAATTTTCATCCTTTATCACTTAAATTCAAAAGTTGTACCAATACTGGATCTACTTTTATTTATTTCTTATTTTCATTTTTTAACCTGATAAATTGGAAGTATAATCAAAATTAAAACTTTGCTGTTCAAGAGACAGTTAAGAAGGTGAAAACTCAGTTTATAGCCCACAGAAAAATATTTGCAAGATATATATCTGATAAACGACTATCATTCTAAATATATAGTTTTTATAACAATAGTAAGAAAAATAACACAATTCAAAATACCAGCATGGATCTACTTTTACAATTGTCTCATTCATTCATCAAATATTATTGCTTTTTTTAGTATTTATTAGTATCAAGTACTATTTTTGGAGTAGGAATTTGAAGATGAATAAGTCATAATCCATGCCCTCAAGGTGCTAATAGTCTGAAAAGGGTAATGTTTAAACAAAATAATTCAGGTCAATGTGGGAGAGCAAAGAAAATGGTCATCTAAGTCAAACTGAAGTTCAAGGAAATTCACTGACAGTGGCAGTGAATATTTATCCTCCTCTTCTTCCATTATAATAGAATTTTCCCATATGTATATGTATACTCAGCTGTAGCTTACATTTCAGCCATATGACTAAGTTCTAGCCAAGAATATGAAAGGAAGTGATTTGTGCCACTTCTGGGTCACAGCCTCCTCCTTCCTTCCCTCTCTCCATATGACTTCCTAAAATGTGAGTACTATAAGGAGCCATTAGGAACCATACAGAAGAGAGCAAAATCCCAGAGATAATGGAGCAATAAAGATACTGGGTTCCTGACAACCTAAATTATAAAGTAAGATCTCCCTCGTCTAGACTACTAATACAAGGGAGAAATAAATGTTTTACTTGTTTAAACCACTGTTAATTTGGGCCTCTATTATCATAGCTTTATCTAGATCCAAACTAATATGGTGAGCTTTCCCCAATCTTCACTCTTTTGGACCTTTCAGTATACTTTGACCATATCCTCATGTTTAAAAGCTTCTTTTTTATTTTTTTTATTTTTTTATTTGTTTGACAGAGAGAGACACAGCAAGAGAGGGAACACAAGCAGGGGGAGTGGGAGAGGGAGAAGCAGGCTTCTCGCTGAGCCGGGAGACCGATGTGGGGCTCGATCTCATGACCCTGGGATCATGACCTGAGCCGAAGGCAGACACTTAACGACTGAGCCACCCACGTGCCCCTAAAAGCTTCTTTACTGATGTCTTTGTTCTGATTGTCTTAATGCCTCTCAAATATTTCATCAGTCTCCTGCAAGACTCTTTTTCCTGTTTCTGCTGCTAATGTGGAACTTCTCCAAGGTTTTTTTTTTCTTCCCTTCACCTCTACTCTTTTTTTTCCCCCTTAGAATTCCATGGCTTTAAATAACCCCCTTCAAAACTGATTTCTAAAACTCTATTGCTCTCCTAAAGTCCTGGCCTGTCCTATGGGCTTCAGATCCAGGTTTCCAATAGACTGCAATAAACTTTCACTTGGATATCTTGCTGCCATTTTATATTCAGTAGCTTTAAATTTAAGCTCATGTTCCTCTCTAACCAAACTTCCTTCTGGAGTTTGCTATTTATGTTAATGACATCATTATGCTCCCAGTCCTTTATGTTTAAACCTTAGCATTGTCTTAGTTTCTTCTCTCTTACCTGTCAACTGAAATTTAAGATGGTAGACTGCCCATGAACAGACATTTCTCCAAAGAAGACATACAAATGGCTAACAGACCCATGAAAGCATGTTCAACATCACTCAACATCAGGGAAATACAAATCAAAACCACAGTGAGATACCACCTCACACCTGTCAGAATGGCTAAAATCAATAACACATGAAACAACAGGTGTTGGTGAGGATGTGGAGAAAAAGGAATGCAAACTGGGAATGCAAACTGGGGCAGCCACTGTGGAAAACAATATGGAGGCTCCTCAAAAGGTTAAAAATAGAACTACCCTGCAACCCAGCAATTGCACTATTAGGTATTTATCCAGTGGATACAAACATAGTAATTTGAAGGGGCACATGCACCCCAGTGTTTATAGCAGCAATGTCCACAATAGCCAAAATATGGAAAGAGCCCAGATATCCATCCACTGATGAATGGATAAAGAAGATGTGTATATATACCCAATGGAATATAACTCAGCCATCAAAAAGGATGACATCTTGTCATTTGCAATGCCGTGGATAGAACTAGAGGGTATTATGCTAAGTCAGAGAAAGACAAGTACCATATGATTTCACTCATATGTGGAATTTAAGCAATGAAACAGATGAACATCGGGGAGGGGAAGGAAAAATAAAATAAGACGAAATCAGAGAGGGAGACAAACCATAAGAGACTCTTAACTATAGGAAACAAACTGAGGGTTGCTGGAGGGGAGGTGGGTAGGCGGATGGGGTAACTGGGTGATGGGCATTAAGGAAATCACTTGATGTAATGAGTACTGGGTGTTATATGCAACTGACGAATCACTAAATTCTACCGCTGAAACTAACAATACAGTATATGTTAACTAAATTGAATTTAAATAAAAAATAAAAAATAAATAAATAAAATGGTAGACTGCCTGAATCACTTCCTTTTATAGTCCTGGCCTCCCATAGTTCTCTCCATAAAGGTGGAGATGATAATTTCAGTATCCAGAACACCTTTAATTCCCACTTGCCAAAGCCTAATCAAAGTAGCTGTTTTCAGGCCTCTGTGGAAACCCAAGTCTAAGTAACTCAGAAAGAATTCTCTTGACAACTCAATTAAATTCCTTTATACAGTTCATGAGTCCTTGGCTCTGACTCCTCTTCTTCCATATTACTGCTAATTCCTTGTTTTTGCATCTTTTTTCACATAATTCCTGGCTTTCTAATATTCATGTGAACATACTCCCGTAAGTATTTGCCTGTTCTTCATTTGGAGATTATCATTTAACCCCTTTTATTTGTCTGTAAACATATTACCACTTTTCCTCTCAGTCCTCCACTGCCTTTCTCAAATATAACTATTACCAAATGGTTGGATATCACTATTCTGAACAATTCAAGGGCTCAGTATTGGGTATTGTTGGTAATTTACTAAGCTTGGAACTTTTTAAGCATCTTATCTCAAGTGTACAAATTTGAGTTCAACTTATAAGGCAGAACTTGTAGCCCTACCACATATTACCTTGTTTTGTTTCTTCCTGGTGTCCTAACACTGGTGTCTTCTCTCTCTATTCCTGTATTTCATTCTATATACTAACACTAAGGACCAACAGATCTTATGTCAAAATGATCCCCACCTCTTAATAAATACTCCCATTGTTACCTTCTTGGTTTAAGCTCTCATTACCTCATGTCTTAACTCTTTGCATTGTCCCTTTGGCCTCGTATTCTCACTTATATCAGTCCATCCCACAGCTTAATCTTGTCAGCTACTACCTTCATGTCACTTCCTGTTCATACACCTCAAATGTTTTCCATTTTCTTATGTTAATGTGTGACCAAAGCCCTTGTTTCTTTTTTAGCTTTTTGTTCATACCCTCTTACATGACTTATCATCATCTCTAAGATCACTTCTTACTCCCAAATACTTAGAAATGCCTGTGTCCTTTTCATTCTAGTCAAAGCCTATTTCTGAGACCCAACACACCTGTTAAGCTTTTTCAAATCATCATGACTCCTAGCAGTTATCCTGAGTGAGATTTTCTGACTATATAAGTTCTTCTCTAGCCAGGAAAATCTTGGTTTGCTCTTTATTTATTTATTTTTATTTTAAGTATAGCTGACATCAATGTTATATTAGTTTCAGGCATATAACATGGTGATTGGAAAAGTTTATACATTATGCTATGCTCACCACAAGTGAAGCTACTATCTATCACCATAGAGCTATTACAGTATCATTGACTACCCCATGCTGTGCCTTTTATTCCCATTACTTATTCATTCTATGACTGAAAGCCTCTATCTCCCACTCTCCTTTACCCATTTGCCCATTCCCACAACCCCCTCCCCTCTGGCAACCATCAGTTTGTTCTCTGTATTTATAGGCCTGATTCTGCTTTTTATTTGTTTATTTATTCATTTCTTTTAAGATTCCACACATGAGTGAAATTACGTGGTATTTGTTTTTCTCAGTCTGACTTAATTTCATTTCGCATAATACCATTTAGGTCTTTTCATGTCACAAATGGCATGATCTCATCCTTTTTCGTGGCTGTATAATGTTCCACTGTGTTTGTCTTCTTTATCCATTTGTCTGTTGATGGATGTTTAGGTTGTTTCCATAGCTTGGCTATTGTAAATAATGTTGCAATGAACATAGGGGTGCATATATCTTTTCAAATTAGTGTTTTCATTTTCTTTGGGTAAATACTCAGTAGTGGAATTTTTGGATCATATGGTATTGCAATTTTTAATTTTTTGAGGAAACTCCATACTGTTTTTCACATTGGCTTTAGCAATTTACATCCTCATCAACAGTGTTCAAGGGTTCCCTTTGTTCCACTTCCTCACTAATACCTGTTATTTCTTGTCTTTTTGACTAGCTATTCTGACAAGTATACGATGATATCTCATTGTGATTTTGATTTGCATTTCCTTGATGATTTGTGATATTGAGCCTCTTTTCATGTGTCTGTTTGACATCTGTATGGCTTCTTTGGAAAAATGTCTATTCGGGTCCTCTGCCCATTTATAATTGTATCAAAAAAGAATAAAATACCTAGGAATAAACTTAACCAAAGAAGAAAGACTTATACTCTGAAAACTATAAAACGTTGATGAAAGAAGTTGAAAATGATACGAACGAATGGCAAGATATTCCCTGCTCGTGGATTGAAAGAATTAATATTGTTAAAATATCCATACTACCCAAAGCAATCTACAGATTCAGTATGATCCTCATCAAAATACCAGTATTACCAGTATTTCCACAAAACTAGACAAATAATTCTAAAATTTGTATAGAATTACATAAAGACCCCAAATAGCCAAATCAAACTAGAGAAATAAAAACAACGCTGGAGGTATCACAATTCCAGATTTTTAGATATACTACAAAGCTATAGTAATCAAAAGAGTATGATATTGGCACAAAAATAGACACATAGATCAATGGAACAGAATAGAGAACCCAGAAATAAACCCATGTTTATATGGTCAGTTAATCTATGACAAAGGAGGCAAGAATATATAATGTGAGAAAGATAGTCTCTTCAATAAGTGGTACTGGAAAAACTGGTAGAAGAACTATATGCAAAAGAATGAAACTGGACCACTTTCTCACACCATACAAAAAAATAAACTCAAAATGGATTAAAGACCTAAATGTGAGGCCTAAAACCATAAAAATCCTAGAAGAGAGCACAGGCAGTAATTTCTCTGCCTTGGCCATAGCAGCATTTTTCTAGATATGTTTCCTAAAGCAAGGGAAACAAAACCAAAAATAAACTACCTAGACTACATCAAAATACAAAGGTTTTGCACAGCAAAACCATCAATAAAACAAATCTCTCCTGAATGAGAGAATGGGAGAAGATACTTGCAGATACAGCATTAATATCTCTTATTCTTAAGGTACATTCTTTTCCCGGCTCAGAAACCTACATATGTTACTCCAGTGTTACTCTAGTGTTGTGGAATAGTTTGGGTCAGGCTAACTTGACAATAATCTGATATTTTTTTCTCAAAGTGTATAGGACTTTTTCTCTTGGAAGTTTGAGAATTTCAAAAAAATTGCCCTACATATTTATTCTTTTCAGTTTATCATAAACATGATGTATATTTTGAAATTTTAGACCACAAACTTTTTCTTTAGAGCAAGAAGTTTTCTTGCATATTGTCTAGATGTGATTCAGCTACCATGGAAAGTCTCCATACTTGCCTCACATTAACTTTGAGGAATAATGTATTGTTTCCTAATACCAGTTACACCACTAAGCAGTAGTGAAGAATATAAATTTTATCAAATTTTTAATGGGGATATGGAGGAAAATGGTTATATTATGGAAGGTACATCATTTTTAAATTTTATTTATTAATTTATTTATTTAGAGGGGAGGACAGAGGGAGAGGGAGAGAATCTCAAACAGTCTCCCCAATGAGCATAGAGCCCAGTGCTGGGGCTCCATCCCATGACCCTGAGATCATGACCTGAGAAAGCAAGAGTCAGAGGCTTAACCAATTGAGCCACCCAAGCACTCCTGGAAAGTACATCATTTAACTCCCCAAATACCCATTTTAGATCTTTTTTTTTTTCCCTCTCTCAATTCTCAGCTGCCTTGTGTTCCCTATTTCACTAGCCTTTGCTTCCTCCAACTTGTTCTCTAATTCCCATGCTTTTCTCTGTCCCTTTACTTGAATACAGGACTTTCACTTTCTGTGGGATTATTTACTATTCAACAACATAACCCTTCTTAAAAGTCATCAGAGGATTATAAATAACAATTTTCCTGAAATTATTAATTTTTTTCAATTATTTGTAAGTTTTCCACCATTATTTGAATATTACTCTGCTTCTTATGCTCTGTTTTCTTTTTAAGTAATTGTTGAAGGGGATGTGGTTAGGGGGATGGGCTAAATGGGTGATGTACATTAAGGAGGGCACTTGTGATGAGCACTGGGTGTTATATGTAAGTGATAAATCACTAAATTCTACTTCTGAAACCAGTATTACTCTATATGTTAACAAACTAGAATTTAAATAAAAATTTGAAAAAATAATTGTTGATATTTATAGGTTGATTTCTTAGTTCTGTCATTTGTCTTTTCTCTATTTGTCTTTATCTCTTTTCCTTTGAGACAGGAAAATTTCTTGAATTTAATCTTAAGTTTAATTTTAAGTTTTGTAATGCTCACTGTGTTATTCATGATCTTTGCTCATAATTATTAATTTATTCACTGAGTGTCTCTATTATGTTTGGGTTCGTCGTCAGTATGCACAGGAAATTTCAGGGCTTCAAAGTATCACTACAGTGTCTCAGTGTTGTTAGTCAAAGACTCTTCAGAATGAAGCCTTGAGTTGGGGGATGTCTTGGGTGAAGGGATATCTTTCAGGATTCCTTTGGCTTTTGTCTTACACATGTTACATTTCTCAATGGAGAGTTTTGTGTGTTATCCTCAATGCCTTCCTCAACCAGGCTATTGGTATGCATCTAGTAGAAATTCTTACAACTTTCAGCCACGTGGATAAGTTTTACCTTTGTTTCATCAAGTTGATACACAATTTGTATATTCCATTATGCATTTCAGTGGGAATTTGGCATGGAAAAGGCAATTCTTTAATTAACACTGCCATTAATCCTTGAATATTGAATTTCTTTGGCTTATTTATGCAGTGCAAAGTGTCCATGTCACCTGTTATGGCAAAATAATGGTAAACAACATTTTATATGTTGTTAATATGAATTTAGTATTCTAACCTCTTAACAAACCAAATCTGCTGACTAATTATTGTCAGAACAAGGCAAGAAAGCTTTACCTATATTAAAACTAAAATTTTTTTTGTCACACATTTTCTCATATCTAAATGGACAATCCAAAGGGATTCCAACCGGAAGGTCCTTTTCTTTAGCTACTTGAGAATACTTTTCTTCCTAACTTATCCTTGTGGGCCCATCAGAATGTAGTTCAATTTAAAAGTAAGCCATAAAGGTTTTTAATTTTTTTTAATGGGTAGGGTAGGTAACAACTAAACATCTAACAACTAAATAAAAACTAGTAAATGCTTTTTTTTTGCAGGTAATGGAAAACACAACTTAACATAGCTTATTAAATAAGGAAATTTACTGGTTCATGAAACTGAAAAGTCTAGTTGTTTGATTTGAGGGAATGATTTGATCCAGAGGCCAACAACGTCATCAGGTCTCCAGATCCATTTCTCTGATTCTTTTGACTCTGTCCTCCTTGTGTCCGTTTCACCCTCAGGCTGGGTTTCTTCATTACAGTAAAAATGGACATCATGATTTTAAGTCTCACAATCATACACCACAGCTTTGAAAAGGATTTGAAAGGAGCCCACTAGTCCCAATAATGAAAGCAAAATCCTGAGGTTCACTCTAATTAGGCTATCTTGGGTTACATGCCCATTCCTGAACAATTACTACAGCTAGGGAAATGGATGGTGCTAACTGGCTAGCCTGAGTCAGGAGTTGGAAGTGGCAAAATAAGCATCCTTGGAACTACATGGATCATTAATTGGTTATACAGAGCTGTTGGGACAGGAAGATTGGATGCCCACTCCCCATTCCAAAATTGTTTCTTCCATATATACCACAAAACTTGAGGGTTTAAATTAGATACTTAAGATAGCTGTCTAGGAAGTTTCAAAAATATATATTTTTAAGAATCTTGTTAGGGATGTCTAGGTGGCTCAGTCAGTTAAGCATCTGCCTTTGGCTCAGGTCATGATCCCCGGGTCCTGTGATCAAGCCCCGCATCGGGCTCCCTGCTCAGCGGGAAGCCTGCTTCTCCCTCTTCCTCTGCCTGCTGCTCTGCCTAATTGTGATATCTCTCTCTCTTTCTGACAAATAAAATCTTTTTTTAAAAAAAGAACCTTGCTAATGCTTACTGTAATTACTTCTAGCATATATTCATATTAAAGTTTGCCTACCATCAATTATGCCCATAAATTTCCACAGCTGTGTGAGAACTCTGTTCCTGATACTTATTCTCTAAAATATCTAAAGCCCTATTTAGACCACGGGACAGAATAATGACACTTAAAGCACTAATCAGGGAATTCAGCCATGAATTTTCAAAACTAATTTGTGTTTGAAAGAAACTGGTTAGTGAACAAACTAATTATCTGTTCCTCTAGTTTGTCTAACTTCTCTAGCTATACTAAAGTTGGACCACCAGAAAGCAATATAGCTGAATCGTATTATCCAAACACTCTGGAGAAATAATTTCATCGAGTGAAGATTTAGTATCATGTGTGCTCTCAGTTTTATAGATGGCTACTTGGTTGATGGAAGTATACATTGATTTACCCAGTGTTTCTCATTAAACATAGATGCTACAAATTCTTCCTTAACATTAGTGCCATGTGAAATTTTATTTCTGAAAAAAAAAAAAAAAACTGGTATGGTTTCTTTTATCAAACAATAAAAAAATTGGGAAGAAACTAACATTTCTAAAACTGCCATTATATATTTCAGTTTTTCCCTTTTCATTTTAGCTGCCAGGAAATCCAGAATAAATATTAGTGCTCCCAATTTCGTAAATTAACTCCCCTCAAGTTGATATAGTAACATCTATCACTCTCCTTTTAGCAAACTTGTCTGGTTTCTAATTGCATATTTGTGGATTTTCTCAAGTACTTTTTGAAAATTAGGGGAATAGAAGTCTTACATACATGTATAAATGACAAAGACTGTATTGCTTTTTCAGTTGAAGTTGTTTAGTACTTTGAACTACTTTAAGAGTTTATTGATAGATTTTGAGGTTCTCAATAGGTCTTCCCTCCATGCTGTTCTTTTGAAATCTGTAGTCAGCAAAACATAGATTTGGGAATTGTACTTTATCAAATGAATTAGGTCGTAGCCTCACAAAGCATAGCAGCTACTTACGTTATGGCTGCGGGGTGGAGCGGGGGGGGGATCATGTTGATGCTAAAAAACAGCACCTCTTGTTCACTAAAGTATTTGTCTTTGTTTCTTGCTTAAGATCTAATTGTTGAGAAAAGGTGAATGAGTCAAAATGTTTCCTTGTTATTAAACTGCATATGGTCTTTAAAAAACTTTCCTGGTAACTTGTTTTTTGCTCTCGAAGAAACTAACAGATACCATACTAGTTAATTTTTCACACAATTAATTTAGTAGATAGTGAAGTATGAAGCTTGAAAAAGGTGAGCTGTAGTGTCCAACTGGAGAATGCCCAGTCTTCAGAATGAACCTCAAAACTCCTTCACTGGCTAGGCTGACATTCCTCTCTTAGGACAGTTTGTGCCAATTTTTATCATGCTGCATTAGCATGAACAAACAAAACAAGCATAAAATAGTAATGATAATAATGATAATGATAGCAGGATAGGTACTACTCAGTGACATCTGTCTACTGTCTTTTCCTTTCCTTTATCTAAAATAAAGGAAATTAACATAAATAAATTTATGCATAATTTGAAGTTACACATAAATAGGTTTTCTATATTTAAAAACTCATGTATTTATTATAGGCAAGGCAAAAGTCTTTTTTTAGCTACTTGTCTTAGTTTCCTCCTTTGCTATAATAAATTACCAAAAATTTAGTGGCTTAAACATTACAAATTTATCTTCTAATTCTTGAAGTCGGAAGTCTGAAATGGGTCTCACTGGGGTAAAACCACGATGTTGGCAGGGCTATGTTTATTTTGGAGGCTCTAAGGGAGAATCTGTTTCCTTTCCTTTTCCAGCTTTTAGGGGCTGCCCTCATTCCTTGATTTGTAATCCCTTCCTCCATCTCTGAAGCAACATTGAGCCAAATCCTTCTCATGCTGCTATCTCTCTGGTTTTTTTCTTTCTGCCTCCCTCCTCCACTTTTTTTTGTTTGTTTTTATTTTTTTTTATTATGTTATGTTAATCACCACACATTACATCATTAATTTTTGATGTAGTGTTTAAAGACCTTTCTAAATACATTGGGCTCATAGATAATTCAGGGTAATCTCCATATTTTAAGGTCAGTTATTAGCAACCTTATTCAATCTTTCATCTTAATCCCCCTTTGCTATGTAACATATCATATTCACAGGTTCCAGGGATTAGGACATGGACATCTTTGGGAGGCATTGTTTTGTCTACCTCACCACAGCTCCTAAATCATTATTCAGTATCCTCTTCCCGGAAGTAAACTCCTTTTGTTATTCTTTCTATATCTTTTTCTTTGTATTTATCAAAATACATATGCATCCATATAGACATATAGTTTTGTTTTGTTTTTCTGGTATTTATCTGCAACTTGCATTGATTTCATAATATGTCTTAGAAAAGATATATTTGAGGAGGAGGGGAAAGATGGCGGAGGAGTAGGGGACTCTATTTCAACTGGTCCCCGGAATTGAGCTGGATAACTACCAGACCACTCTGAGCACCCACGAAACCAGCCTGAGATGTAAGAAGATCTGGATCTCTACAAACAGAATATCGCAGGCAGTTGGTTTTGAGGTACGAAGTGGAGAGCCGTGATCCTGCGGGCAGATATCGGAGGATAAACGGCGGCGGGAGGGTGCCTGGATGTGGGGATCCTACACCGCCGGTGAGTGACAGCCTCGCGCGCTGCGGACGGGGCACGACTCGCAGACCGGTAGCATCGGGAAAGGACTTTAGGGCAGCCCCGGGGTGGAGGACCAGACCGGTGGGGTCGCGCGCACGCGAACTGTAGCACCCCCGGACAGAAACCGGAGTGACGGTCGCGCGCTCGCGAACTGCAGCCTCCGAGGCGGAAACCCAGTGCGCCGGGGTCCTGTCGGTGAACTGCAACCCCCGTGGGTGGAAACCCCAAGCCTCGGAGTCGCGCGCGTGGGAATTGGGAGCGGCTGGCGGTTTTAGAAGCACAAAGGGCAGAGATGAGCCCCGACCTGGAGGCAGGACTGGGAGCGCTGCGGAGGGGCGCACAACCCAGGACGCTGCAGTTTATAGCAGCACGGACAGAAACGGAGACAGTGTGGCCTGGAGAGCTCACTGAAGAACAGACTGAGGTCTCTCTGCTCTGAGGCAGAGGGTTGGAAACGGTCTCTTCTGCTCTGACTCGAGGAAGAGACGCGGAAAGCCACCAGGGAAAGGCGCCAGAGAACAAAAGCCCCAAAGACTGATTCCCACTGAGCCCATCCCCCGCCACAGGGGAGCAGGGCAACTCCGCCCAAACAGGGTTGCATGAGTAACAGCGCAGCAGGCCCCTCCTGCAGAAGACAGGCTGGGAAAACAAGAGGCCAGCAACCCTAAGGTCCCAAGAAAACAGATGCATCTTGCTTGGGTTCTGGTCAATAATTTCGACTCTATACAATCCCTCAAACACCCATCAACAGAATGACTAGGAGGAGGAGCCCCCAAAACAGAAAAGACTCAGAGATTATGACTTATGCTGCAGATTTACAAATGGATACAGACATAACCAAGATGTCAGAGATGGAATTCAGGCTAGCAATTGTGAAGACAATGGCTAGAATGGAGAAATCAATTAATGGCAACATAGAGTCTCTAAGGGCAGAAATAAAAGGTGAATTGGCAGAATTTACAAATGCTATCAATGAGATCCAATCCAATCTAGATAATCTAACAGCTAGGGTAACTGAGACAGAAGAGAGAATAAGCGATCTGGAAGACAGTATAATAGATAAAAAGGGAAAAGAGGAGGCCAGGGAAAAACAACTCAGAATCCATGAAAATAGAATCAGAGAAATAAGTGACACCATGAGGCGTTCCAATGTCGGAATAATTGGAATCCCGGAGGGAGTGGAGAGAGAGAGAGGGCTAGAAGATGTATTTGAGCAAATCGTAGCTGAGAACTTCCCTAATCTGGGGAATGAAACAAACATTCGAGTCCTAGAGGCAGAGAGGACCCCTCCTAAGATCAAGGAAAACAGGCCAACACCCCGGCATGTAATATAAAACTTGCAAATCTTAGAACCAAGGAAACCATCTTAAGGGCAGTTAGGGGGAAGAGATTCCTTACATACAGAGGGAGGAACATCAGAATAACGTCAGACCTATCCACAGAGACCTGGCAAGCCAGAAAGGCCTGGCAAGACATATTCAGGGTACTAAATGAGAAGAACATGCAGCCAAGAATACTTTATCCGGCAAGGCTGTAATTTAGAATGGATGGAGAGATGCAGAGCTTCCACGACCGGCAGAAGTTGAAAGAATATGTGACCACTAAGCCGGCCCTGCAAGAAATATTAAGGGGGGTTCTATAAAAGGAGAAAGACCCCAAGAGTGATCTACAACAGAAATTTACAGGGACAATCTATAAAAACAACGTCTTCACAGGTAACATGATGACAATTAATTCATATCTTTCAATAATCACTCTCAACGTGAATGGCCTAAACGCTCCCATAAAACGGCACAGGGTTGCAGATTGGATAAAAAGACAGGACCCATCCATATGCTGTCTACAAGAGACTCATTTTGAACCTAAAGATACATCCAGACTGAAAGTGAAGGGATGGAGATCCATCTTCCATGCCAGCAGACCTCAAAAGAAAGCTGGGGTAGCAATTCTTGTATCAGACAAATTAGACTTTAAACTAAAGTCTGTAATAAGAGACACAGAAGGACACTATATCATTCTTAAAGGGTCTATCCAACAAGAAGATCTAACAATTGTAAATATCTATGCCCCCAACATGGGAGCAGCCATCTACATAAGCCAACTGTTAACCAAAATAAAGAGTCATATTGATAACAATACGTTAATTGTAGGAGACCTCAATACTCCACTCTCAGCAATGGACAGATCATCTAAGCAGAAAATCAACAAGGAAACAAGAGCTTTGAATGATACACTGGACCAGATGGACCTCATAGATATTTACAGAACATTCCACCCTAAAAGAACAGAATACTCATTCTTCTCGAGTGCACATGGAACTTTCTCCAGAATAGACCGTATACTGGGTCACAAATCAGGTCTCAACCGATACCAAAAGATTGAGATTATTCCCTGCATATTCTCAGACCACAATGCTCTAAAACTGGAACTCAATCACAAGAAAAAATTTGGCAGAAATTCAAACACTTGGAAGCTAAAGACCACTCTGCTCAAGAATGTTTGGGTCAACCAAGAAATCAAAGAAGAACTTAAACAATTCATGGAAATCAATGAGAACGAAAACACATCGGTCCAAAACCTATGGGATACTGCAAAGGTGGTCCTAAGGGGGAAATACATAGCCATCCAAGCCTCACTCAAAAAATAGAAAAATCCCGATTCACCAACTAACTCTACACCTTAAAGAACTAGAGAAAAAGCAACAAATGACGCCTAAGCCACGCATTAGAAGAGAAATAATTAAAATTAGAGCAGAAATCAATGAATTAGAAACCAGAAACACAGTAGATCAGATCAATGAAACTAGAAGTTGGTTCTTTGAAAGAATTAATAAGATTGATAAACCACTGGCCAGACTTATCCAAAAGAGAAGAGAAAGGACCCAAATTAATAAAATTATGAATGAAAGGGGAGAGATCACGACTAACACCAAGGAAATAGAAACAATTATTAGAAATTATTATCAACAACTATATGCCAATAAACTGAGCAATCTGGATGAAATGGAGGCCTTCCTGGAAACCTATAAGCTGCCAAGACTGAAACAGGAAGAAATTGACAACCTGAATAGGCCAATAACCAGGAACGAGATTGAAGCAGTGATCAAAAACCTCCCAAAAAACAAGAGTCCAGGGCCTGATGGATTCCCTGGGGAATTCTACCAAACATTCAAAGAAGAAATAATACCTATTCTACTGAAGCTGTTTCAAAAAATAGAAACAGAAGGAAAACTTCCAAACTCATTCTATGAGGCCAGCATTACCTTAATCCCCAAACCAGGCAAAGACCCCATCAAAAAGGAGAATTTCAGACTGATATCCCTGATGAATATGGATTCCAAAATCCTCAACAAAATCCTAGCTAATAGGGTCCAACAATACATTAAAAGGATCATCCACCACGACCAAGTGGGATTTATCCCCGGGATGCAAGGGTGGTTCAACATTTGCAAATCAATCAATGTGATAGAACACATTAATAAGAGGAGGGAGAAGAACCATAGGGTCCTCTCAATTGATGCAGAAAAAGCATTTGACAAAATACAACACCCTTTCCTGATTAAAACTCTCCAGAGTATAGGGATAGAGGGAAAATTCCTCAAGCTCATAAAATCCATCTATGAAAAACCCACAGCAAATATCATCCTCAATGGGGAAAAGCTGAGAGCCTTTCCCTTAAGATCAGGAACACGTCAAGGGTGCCCACTCTCACCACTGTTGTTCAACATAGTACTAGAAGTCCTAGCAACAGCAATCAGACAACAAAAAGAAATAAAAGGTATTCAAATTGGCAAAGAAGAAGTCAAACTCTCTCTTTTCGCAGACGACATGATACTTTATGTGGAAAACCCAAAAGACTCCACCCCCAAATTATTAGAACTCATGCAGCAATTCAGTAATGTGGCAGGATACAAAATCAATGCACAGAAATCAGTTGCTTTCTTATACACTAACAACACAACTGTAGAAAGAGAAATTAAAGAAACGATTCCATTTACAATAGCACCAAAAACCATAAGATACCTCGGAATAAACCTAACCAAAGAGGTAAAGGATCTATACTCTAGGAACTACAAAACACCCATGAAAGAAATTGAAGAAGACACAAAAAGATGGAAAAATATTCCATGCTCGTGGATCGGAAGAATAAACATTGTTAAAATGTCTATGCTACCCAGAGCAATCTATACCTTCAATGCCATCCCGATCAAAATTCCAATGACATTTTTCAAAGTGCTGGAACAAACAATCCTAAAATTTGTATGGAATCAGAAAAGACCCTGAATCACCAAGGAGATGTTGAAAAAGAAAAACAAAGCTGGGGACATCACGTTGCCCGATTTCAAGCTATATTACAAATCAGTGATCACCAAGACAGCATGGTACTGGCACAAAAACAGACATACAGACCAATGGAACAGAATAGAGAACCCAGATATGGACCCTCAACTCTATGGTCAAATAATCTTTGACAAAGCAGGAAAAAACATGCAATGGAAAAAAGACAGTCTCTTCAATAAATGGTGCTGGGAAAATTGGACAGCCACATGCAGAAGAATGAAACTCGACCATTCTCTAACACCAGTCACAAAGATAAACTCAAAGTGGATGAAAGACCTCAATGTGAGACAGGAATCCATCAAAATCCTAGAGGAGAACATAGGCAGTAACCTCTTTGAGATCGGCCACAGCAACTTCTTTCAAGATACATCTCCAAAAGCTAGTGAAACAAAAGCAAAAATGAACTTTTGGGACTTCATCAAGATAAAAAGCTTCGGCACAGCAAAGGAAACAGTCAACAAAACAAAGAGGCAACCCACAGAATGGGAGAAGATATTTGCAAATGACACTACAGATAAAGGGCTGGTATCTAAAATCTATAAAGAACTTCTCCAACTCAACACCCAAAAAACAAATAATCAAGTCAAAAAGTGGGCAGAAGAGATGAACAGACACTTCTCTGAAGAAGACATACAAATGGCTAACAGACACATGAAAAAATGTTCATCATCATTAGCCATCAGGGAAATCCAAATCAAAACCACACTGAGATACCACCTTACACCAGTTAGAATGGCCAAAATGGACAGGGAAAGAAACAACAAATGTTGGAGAGGTTGTGGAGAAAGGGGAACCCTCTTACACTGTTGGTGGGAATGCAAGTTGGTACAGCCACTTTGGAAAACAGTGTGGAGGTGCCTCAAAAATTTAAAAATAGAGCTACCCTATGACCCAGCAATTGCACTCCTGGGTATTTACCCCAAAGACACAGATGTAGTGAAAAGAAGGGCCACATGCACGCCAATGTTCATAGCAGCAATGTCCGCAATAGCCAAACTGTGGAAAGAGCCGAGATGCCCTTCAACAGATGAATGGATAAAGCAGATGTGGTCCATATATACAATGGAATATTACTCAGCCATCAGAAAAGATGAATACCCAACTTTTACATCAACATGGATGGGACTGGAGGAGATTATGCTAAGCGAAATAAGTCAAGCAGAGAAAGTCAATTATCATATGGTTTCACTTATTTGTGGAACATAAGGAATAACATGGAGGACATTAGGAGAAGGAAGGGAAAAAGGGGGGTGGGATTGGAGGGAGAGATGAACTATGAGAGACTATGGACCTGAGAAACAAACAGGGTTCTAGAGGGGAGGCGGGAGGGGGGATTGGTTAGCCCGGTGATGGGTATTAAGGAGGGCACGTACCGCATGGAGCACTGGGTGTTATACGAAAACAATGGATCGTGGATTACTACATCAAAAACTAATGATGTATTGTATGGTGACTAACATAATATAATAAAATTAAAAACTACAAAAAAAAAGATATTTGAATTCATACTTATTGATATATTTTTCATTTTAATTGTTACATAATGTTACATAGTGTGAGGGTACCCAGGTTTATGGTCCCTATTCTCCTATTAAGAGACATTTGAGTAGTTTCCAGTTTATGACAATCTGTGAGGAGCAGTCTTGAGCATATCTTCTAGAGCATATGCGTAATTCCCTAGGTGAGATAATGGAATTACCTGGATGCAAGGTGTGTGCCATTTTATATTTGAACAGACACTGAAGAATGTCCTCCTTAGGGGCTCTACCAATTTATACTCTCAGCACTGTATGATACAACTCATTTTATGCATCCTCACCAATACTTAATAGCAAATTTAATTTTTTGCTGTTTTGGTGAGTTGTTTTAATATGCATTTCAGTAATTACCATTGGGATTGGGATTTTTTTCTTTCATGTGCATTGCCTTTTATGTTTTCTGTTCTGTGAACTGCTCATTTTAGGGGGTCTCTTTGGTCTTTTATTTATTGATTTAAAGTTCTTTATATACTCAAGATACTAATCCTTAGACTGTTAAATATTGTAAATTTTTGCTTTTAGTTTTTTTACTTTGTTTACGCTTTAAAAATACACAGTCATTTTGGGGCACAGTTGGTTAAGCCTCTGACTCTTGGTTTCAGCTCAGGTTGTGATCTCAGGGTCATGAGATCCAGCTTTGTGCTGGGCTCTGTGCTCAGCACAGAGTGCTTAAGACTCTCTCTCCCTCTTTCTCTGCCCCTCTCCACCCCCCTCAAATAAATAAATAAATCTTAAATATGTGTGTGTGTGTGTATAATCATTTTATAACTTTTGGACTTTTTTTCTTGTGTATGGTGAAGAAAATCATCTACCTCATAATCATAAACATATTTACCTGTAGTTTTCTTTCAGATTTTCATATTTGGAAGAATATTATGAGGTTGGGAATTAATATAATTTGAGGTACCACCTTTATCACATTTTGTATTCTCTTATTTACAAAATGGTTCTGTTTCAGGATGCTCTGTTGTGTTCTGTTGATCTGTTTGTTCCTGCACCAAGACCATATTATATTAGTTACTTTTAGAATTTGTCTTGATATCTAGCTTGTGTAAATAAATATCTCCTTTATTTGTATTAAAAATGATTATGGCTTTTCATATTCATTATGCATTAAAAAAGGTTTGTCAAAAACTTGTTGAAAACTCTTATGGTATTTTGTTTGACAGCACTGAATTAATAAATTAATCCTGGGAGTATTCATATCTTTCTACTAAGGGACCTTCCTGTCTGTGAATATGTAATATTTCTACTTAGCAAACTGATTTATATATTTCAGAAAAGTTTTTTTTTGTTTTCTTTATTAGTGTCTTGCATTTCCTGTCAGGTTTCTTCCTAGGTATTATATGGTTTCTCTGACTATTGTGAATAAGTTTGTCCTTTGATTCTCTTGTATTTCCTATATTGACCCTTATGTTGTCTGCAGAAACTGACAGTTTTGTCTTGTTCTTTCCAATCTTTATAGCTCTTCTGTTTCTCCACTTATTTATTCATTCCTGCTCCAGATCTTATTGCATTAGCTGGAGTTTATATTACAGTGTTGAAGAGTAGAATGGCTGTGTCATCCTGGCCTTACTCCTGGCTTTAATGGGATATCTTTAAAGTTTCACTATAAAATGAATGCTGAAATTTCTGATGGTTACCCTCTATATACACTAAAATATGATTCAGAGTTTGGATATTGAATTCTATCAACTTTCAATATAGTGTATTACTTGATCAATTCTGTAATGTTAAATTATCCTTGCAGTTATGGGGTAAAACCTAGTTGGTAATTATTTATGATTCTTTTACTGGCTGTTATATTCATTTTGTTAATATTTGATTTTAGAAGTTTGCACCTACATTCATAAGACTTGTCTTTCCCTGTGCTGTCTTCATTTAGTTCAGTAGCAGGATTATGCTTGTCTCAGAAATGAGTTGGGGAACATCTTTTACTATGATTCAAAAGTTTGTCTTTTTTTTTTTTTTTTTTTAAGGCTTGATAGAACTCACCCTGTCTGGGCCTGATACCTTTTGCGGGGGAGTAAATCACCTACTTTTATGTTTATTAGTCCATTTTTCCTTCTTAAACTGAGTCCTTCTTCTCCTGCCAATTTTAGTCCTCTTTTTTTTCTAAAATTTTTAGTTTATAAAATACGTTAGTATGAATGACTATATCGGTATCTGTAGTTTTGTCCCCATTTTAATTCTTGATGTTGTTTACTTGTGTACTTCCTAAATTTTTGTGGTCAGGTTTACTTAAATTTTATCTATTTTATTTTATGTTTTTAATTTTTATTTTATGATGACTTAACTTTTTGTTCTGTTATTTGTTCTCTGTTGTGAAATGCAGGGAGACAAAGTAGAATTGTGCAGAGGGAGGAACAGAACAGCTCTGCAGGCTCAGCAATGTCTTGACCAACCTGACAGGGAGCTCTGAAGTGAGAATTGCGAATCAGAGTTGGTCCTCATTGGATCAAATGGGTCTTGAGTTATCAGGTGCAGGCTACTCTGGAAAATGTGGCCTCAAACAAGGAGAGGTCTTTGCAGCTGAGGTGGACCCTAAAGAAGCTGGCAGCTGAAGGCTGCCTGCTGACCACACTTTCCTTCTGTCCCTGCACAAAAAATCTCTCCTTGTAGGGGGAATCTGGTGATTAATCTCAGTGTCTAATATTTGGTTTATCTGGTTTATTGTGTGTGTGTGTGTGTGTGTGTGTGTGTGTGTGTTTATTAAATCAAAAGCTTATGCCATTTACTCTCAGTTCTTCTTGTTTAATAATAAATACATATTAGGGGTGCCTGGGTGGCTCAGTTGGTTAAGTGTCTGCCTTTGGCTCAGGTCATGATCCCAGGGTCCTGAGATGGAGCCCCATGTCAGGCTTTCTGCTCAGTGGGGAGCCTGCTTCTCTGTCTCCCTGCCACTCTGCCTGCTTATGCTCTCTCTCTGTCTGTCAAATAAATAAAATCTTTAAAAATAAATAAATAAATTTTAGGCAACATCCCACAGGTTTCAATATGTAATGATGTAATTGTTGTTCATTCTGTATAGTTCATAATTTTCATTTAGATCTCCTCTTTAACCAAAAATTATTTAGTGTTATGTTTTAAATTCTTAAATTATAGATATGAAAAATTCATTATTGTGGAAATTTTCAGATTTTGGCTTGTTAATGCAATATAAGTATAATATAATCTGGTTACTAATGGATACATATTGCTTCTTATTGTATATATCCTTATATGTATAGTATAGATTATTTTTTATCAAAATACATTTATTAATAAATATATCTTAATAATTTAAATACTTTCAGAGTCATAATAATTAAAAGTAGTTTGCCTTGTGCATGATGTTTAGTTGAAAATGAACAAGTGATGATGTCATAGTGACCAAATCCACTTGATTGTGGAGCGCCATGTGGATAATTACATAAAAATTTTAATGCAATTTTCCTAAAATAATGATTTGTAAATTGTAATTTTTCGTTGCTATTGTTGACTTTTTTCTTTTTTTCGTCTTTTAAGTATTTGATCAGATAACTCCTTTCAACCTTGAATTACAATCACATTGAGAGGGATATATATGGATGAGTAACTAAGTGGATAGAAAGAACATGATGTTTTTTCCTTTAAATTAAGGTATCTAAACTCCAGAATATTGTTCGTGCAGAACAGTTTTACTCCTAGTTACCTCTCCTTCACTAAACACCAGACAGCATAGCAGTGTTGCAAGACTAAAAAGTAAAGAGGTTATGTGAGACTGGCTCCATGTTTTTTGAGATTTTTTAATCCGTTTTTTCTGTCTCAGATTTGATTTCATATAATACAGTTCCTATTATTTGTCTTCTTCCCTGCATTTTGGTACCAGCATTATCTAAATGTACCCAAAAGAATCAATAGTTCTTTTTCCCTCCTTTTTTTTTTCTGAGAAATGCCCCGTTATATTTTGAGGATAAGCTATTCTCATGGCCATTAACAAAGTCAATGTAAAACTAGTAAAACTCTATCAACTGTCAGTACTCAATTAACAATGAAGTTTCAGCAAACTCTGTTTGCATCCACATTCTACTTTATATGCAGGCCTAAAATTATGATTCATTCCTTAACACCACATCTACAATTGAAAACCATTAAAAGGCAAGGATGGGAGGCAGAAATGATCAGTTTGAATGTAAAAATAAATGAATATTTTTACCTATAGGAAGCCATCCTGTTTCTTGCTTGAGGGAATTGAATACACTGTAACATAATGTAATCTTTAAAAGCATAACACACAGAGACAACTGTGAGTAGGTGCACAAATTCTGACATGGACAAATTGTCCAACAGCCTATGGACTATAACTGGGGCTGACAAACTTTCCAATTCTATTGACATTTAGGTACATTAAAAATCAAACTGCTCAAATAATAATGCTAGTGCTTGTGCAAGACTTCCAAAGCCTGGTTAAAAAAAAAAAGAAGTCTGAAAACACAATATTGCACTGTGTCATTATATATTTACCAAGATAGAGCTTAATATAAATTTAACCTTATAAATATCACTATTCTAAGAGAGAATATAAATGTTGATTTAGTAAGAAAAATAACAGCTATATTTCCTCTTACACTAAGAAAAAAAGGAGCAGTTAGTAAACTTCCTGAAATTTCTGTAATTACACCTGCAGATTTATTTGTAAACATCACTGTCTTTTTCAAAAATTAAAAAAATTGTAGGTATACTTGACATACAATAATATATTAATTTTAAGTTTATAACATAGTGAATCGACAATTATATAGATTACAAAATGCTTAACATGATAAGTGTTGTTACTGTCACCATACAAAGTTAATAAATATGGACTATATTTTCTATGCTGTACTTTATATCCTTATGACTTACTTATTTTATAACTTTTTTTCTTGATGAGTCTGGCTAAAGGTTTATCAATTTTGTTTATCTTTTCAAAGCACCAGCTCTTGTTTTAATTGATACCCCCTATTATTTTTTAGTCTCTGTCTCATTTATTTATGCTCTGATTTTTATTATTTCCTTCCTTCTAGTAACTTCAGGCTTTGTTTGTTCTTCTTTTTAGGTCTTTTAGGTATAAGGTTAGATTATTTGAGATTTGTCTTGTTTCGTGAGGTAGCCTGAACTGCAATAAATTTCCTTCTCAGAACTGTTCTTACTGCGTCCCAAAGATTTTGAACTGTTGTATTTTCATATTCATTTGTCTCAAGGTATTTTTTTATTTCATGTTTGATTTCTTTTTTGACTCATTGGTTGTATGTGTGGGGTTGTTAGGCTGATACAGATGTGTGTGTGTGTATATATATATATACACACACACATATATATATATTTCTACCTTATCAGCCTACATATGTATATGATATGTGTGTGTATATATATATGTATATATATATGTATATGTGTGTGTGTGTCAGCCTAACATACATTTATTCAACTTCCCAGCATAAGACACTTACTTTGAGAATAACTTTTCACTAGTTCAGGAACATCTGTACATCCTCAGAAAATTACTTGCTATTAATGACTACCTGCATTGCAGCAATAGGCCCAGCTCCTTCTGAGTGTCAAAGAGTTGAGAAATACTCATTAATAGAAAGCGGGGGTGGGGTGGGTGCGAAAGTGGGGAAAGGAGAACTCAGTTGACGGCAAGCTCTTGTTCCATAAAGACAGACTGCACTCAGCAGCTTTCTGTTTCTGTTGATCCTCAAACATTGACCATTTCAGCAATTCTCCATTTAAATGAAAAACATTCCTACTGCATTGACCCTAATACAGTCTAATCTCCTTACTTGTGGTAGTAATGTTCTATAAAGTTGCTACAAACACTGAATTAGTGAATATTGAACTATTGCTCCTATGGGAAATACGGGGTTAAGTTTCTGTGAGCCTTTGGTCACATCATTTTTGTCAGCTGAAACGCCATTTGCTTTATATGGGCTAATTTGCCAATATCCTTATAAAACAAGTCAGTCTCATAGGCATTGTCAGCCTGCTCTTCCACATAACTCTGTTTTTGTATAACACCTCGCAGGTATTTTAAAAATTCTTTTGCAGCTTTCTGATCTGCAGAACCTGCTTTCCTGGAAGTTTAAAAGTTTTCACTCTATTGCCTTTTGAAACATGCAAGCAGCCAGCAGTAGCTAAGAAGGGCTTAACATTTTCTTGACCCTAAGTAACATGACCATAAATTTCTTTGACTTTCAGTCTCGTAACAGTGCTATCCATTATGCTTTTTTAATTGGTTGTCATCTGATGAATCCACAAATTTATTTGCTCTACCATGTTTTCCATAGCTTCATCACACACTGTAGGTGTTACCTGAGCACTTCCAGAGTGGCCTCATGTACAAATCAGCAAATTTCCTATTTTTTTCCCTAGAAGTACTGTTTTGTTGATTAATTAATGTTGAACTCTTGGCCAACAGCAATATAACTCACTCCTGAAGGAAGCTTATCTAATACATGTAAGGCACATTATAGCCTTTTGCACTTAGGAACACTAGATTGCACTTCAGCACTATGTTTGGGGGCCATTTTAAACAGCAACATCACCAACAGAAAGCACAAAAATGTGAAATAGTTGACACTAAATAGACCACAAGAAGGAAAGTTGTTTACAGTAAGAAAGCTGAAATAAGAGGTAATTCGACCTCAGTTGGGAATGTGTTAGGAAGCTCAAGTTATTCTCCACCCTGTGCGTGTCCATGAATGACCATGAGAGAGTTGTGAGCATTGCTTTTCAGGTTACAAATAAATTTTAGTGAGTAGGTGATTTTACAAATATGGAATCTGTAAATAATGAGGATCAACTATAGTTGGGCAGATGATGGCAGGGAAATAATGTATATTCTTTCCATGCCAGTGTGGTTATTGAATAGACCTCTTCACCGCAGATTGCCATCATTCTTTGTATGCAAAGTGCCTTAGAAGATTGTTATACAAGGTAATTAAGGTCAAATTTTCAACATCACTTGGTATAAGTTAAGGAGAGGGCTTGATTAGGAAACTTAAGATCTGAGAGCCAGTATGAAGGGGCATACAGACCCACATCCAGGGAAGCAAGCTGGGTGGGGACAAAATGTAGGAGGGTTACATTCCGGGACAGGACCCTTCCTCCTTATAGGAAAGGCACGAGAGCAATCCTGTCAGTTGGGAATAGGACGGCAAGGGGAATAGACTATGTGGGTGGCAGACAGTCTTAATTTAGATGTCAGCTATTTTCAGGAGACTTCTGTGAAATCTAGCTGCTCAGCACCTGGAAAGCATAGAATCTATGGGAAATTTCAGACTTTTCTTCTTGGGAGAAGAGAATCACAAGTCCAGGGAGCTGAATTCAGGTGCAGTCCTTCCCACTGGGAGAAGGCAGGAATCCGAGATCCTCACTAAGGGGTCTGGACAATGCAGAGTGAGCTTCCACAACACTCTACATCAAATCTTCTCATAGCAACGTGGTAGTTGATTTATTATTTGTGTTAAACTGATTTCCAGATTGGAAAACATCCAATCATTATGCTTGAATGTAATTTTCTATTACATTGCCTTCCCCTCCCCCCCCCCCGAGACCAGGATTAATTGATCTCAAGCAACCTGACCAGAGAATGTCACTTTATATTGAGTACTAACTATTATAGAGTACAGTGAGGCAAATCTAGGCTATGCTATTTAAGGTAGCAATATAAGTTACTTAATTTATATACTTCCCTTAAAAATTAAAGCCCAGGGGCATCTGGGTGGCTCAGTGGTTAAGCGTCTGCCTTTGGCTCAGGTCATGATCCCAGGATGCTGGGATCGAGCCCTGCATTGGGCTCCCTGCTCAGCGGGAAGCCTGCTTCTCCCTCTCCCACTCCCTCTGCTTGTGTTCTGTCTCTCGCTGTGTCTCTCTCTGTCAAATAAATAAATAAAATCTTAAAAAAAAATTAAAACCCATACAAATTAATCTATTTCTATCTCCCTCTAAAAAAAAGCCACTTATCTATTCAGCTTGGAAAATCAGCTAAAGAAGTCCCCACCTAAAATAAAGTCTAACTTATTTAATTTTATTGTATCATACATTTCTACCACCTTTAGCTTTAAATTTAAAGGTTTTAAATTTTTAATATTTATATTTCCCATATTAAGGACCTTTCCAATTTGTAGTTATAAATCTCTTAAAACTCATATTTTACTAGAGATGGTGGGAGGGCTGGCCAGAACTCCTTCTCACATATTTGTTTTAAAGTTTTTATTTAAATTCCAGTTAGTTAACATACAGTGTAATATTAGTTTCAGGGGTACAATATAGTGATTCAGCACTTCCGTACAATACCCAGTGCTCATCACAGCAAGTGCACTCCTTAATCCCCATCATCTATTTCACCCATCCTTTCATGCACCTTCCCTCTGGTAACCACCAGTTTGTTCTCTATAGTTAACCTCTCTTTTTTTTGGTTGTTAGTTTACCTTTCTTTTTTTCCCTCCTTTGCTCATTTGTTTTGTTTCTTAAATTCCACATATGAGTGAAATAATATGGTATTTGTCTTTCTTTGACTTATTTCACTTAGCATTATGCTCTCTAGCTCCATCTATGTCATTACAAATTACAAGATTTCATTCTTTTTTATGGCTGAGTAATATTCCATTATAGATATTTTATATATATAAAAATAAATAAATATAAATATATACCACTTTTCCTTTATCCATTCATCAATAGATGGACACTTGGGCTGTTTTCATAATTTGGCTATTGTAGATAATGCTGCTATAAACATCAGGGTGCATGTATCACTTTGAATTAGTATGTTTGTATTATTTGGATAAATACCCCGTAGTGTGATTGCTGGATCATAGGGTGGTTCTATTTTTAGCTTTTTGAGGAACCTCCATATTGTTTTCAATAGTGGCTATGCCGGTTAGCATTTCCACCAATGGTGCAAGAGGGTTCCCTTTTCTCCACATCCTTGCCAGCACCTGTTGTTTCTTGTGTTGTTGATTTTAGCTATTCTGAGAGGTGTGAAGTGATATCTCATTGTAGTTTTAATTTGCGTTTCCCTGCTGATAAGTGATGTTGAGCATCTTGTCATGTGTCTGTTGGCCTTGTGTATGTCTTCTTTGGAAAAATGTATATTCATGTCTTCTGCCTATTTGTTTTTTGGATGTTGAGGGCATTTTTGTTTTGTTTTTGTTTAGTTTTAAGTAGGCTCCACACCCAGCATGGAGCCCAATGTGATCTCACGACCCTGAGATCAAGACCTGAGCTGATATCAAAAGTCAGATGCTTAACCTACTGAGACACTCAGGTGCCTCTTGGGTGTTGAGTTTTTAAGTTCCCTTGCCTCCAGAGATGTATCTAGTGAGAAGTTGCTATGGCCAAGGTCAAAGAAGTTCCTATCTGTGTTCTCCTCTAGGACTTTGATGGTTTCCTGCCTCACATTTAGGTCTTTCATCCATTTTGAATGTATTTTTGTGTACAGTATAAAAAAGTGGTCCAGTTTCTTTCTTTTGCATGTTGCTGTCCAGTTTTCCCAATACCATTTGTAGAAGAGATTATCTTTTTCCTGTCAGATATTCTTTCCAGCTTTTTTGGAGATTGACCATTTAATTGTGGGTTCATTTCTGGGTTTTCTATTCTGTTCTATTGATCTATGTGTCTATTTTTGTGCCAGTACCATAGTTTTGATTACTACAGCTTTGTAATATAACTTGAAGTCTGGAATTGTTATGCCTTCTGCTTTGCTTTTTCAAGTTTGCTTTGGCTATTCTGGGTCTTTCATGGTTCCATACAAATTTTGGGATTGTTTGTTCTACTTCTGAAAAATCCTGTTGGTATTTTTTTTTTTTTTTTAGTTTTTAAGTTTTATTTTATTTTATTATGTTATGTTAGCCACCATAAAGTACATCATTAGTTTTTGATGTAGTGTTCCATGATTCATTATTTTCACATAATACCCAGTGGAGATTGCATTGGTGTGTAGATTACTTTGGGTAATACAGACGTTTTAACAATATTTGTTTTTCCAGTCCATGAATGTGGAATGTCTTTTCTTTGTGTCCTCTTCAATTTCTTTCATCAGTGTTTTATAGTTTTCAGAGTACAGGTCTTCCATCTCTTTGGTTAGGTTTATTCTGAGGTATCTGATTATTTTTGGTGCAGTTGTAAATGGGATTGATTCTTTAATTTCTCTTTCTGCTGCTTTCTTACTGGTATATAGAAATGCAACAGATTTCTGTATGTTGATTTTGTATCCTGCCACTTTACTGAATCTGTTTATCAGTTCTAGCAGTTTTTAGGTGGAGTCTTTAGGGTTTTCTGTATACAGTATCATGTCTTCTGCAAACAATGAAAGTTTTATTTCTTCCTTACTAATTTGGATGCCTTTTATTTCTTTTTGTTGTCTGATTGCTGTGGCTAGGGCTGCTAGTACTTTGTTGAATAAACGTGGTGAGTGGACATCCCTGCCTTGTTCCTGACCATTGAAGAAAAGCTCGTTTTTCTTCATTTAAGATGATGTTAGCTATGGGTGTTTCACATATGGCCTTTATTATGCTGAGGTATTTTCTCTCTAAACCTATTTTGTTAAGGGTTTTCATCATGGATGGACATTGTACTTTGTCAAATGCTTTTTATGTATCTGTTGAAATGATCATATGGTTTTTATCCTTTCTCTTATTGATGTGATGTATCATATTAATTAATTTGCAAATATTGAACCACTCTTGCATCCTGGGAATAAATCCCACTTGATCATGGTGAATGATTTTTAAAATATATTGTTGGATTTGGTTTGCTAGTATTTTGTTGAGGATTTCTGTGTGTATGTTCATCAGAGATGTTGGTCTGTAGTTCTCTTTTTCTGTAGTGCTTTTATCAGGTTTTAGTATCAGGGTAAAGCTGGCCTCATAGAATGAATTTGGAAGTTTTCCTTCTTTTTCTATTTTTTGGAATAGTTTGAGAAGACTAGGTATTAATTCTTCTTTATGTTCGGTAGAGTTCACCTTTTAAGCCATCTGGTCCTGGAGTTTTATTTGTTGGGATTTTCTGATTCAATTTCTTGCTGATTATTGATGTGTTCAAATTTTTTATTTCTTCCTGTTTCAGTTTTGAGAATTTATGTTCCCAGAAATATATCCATTTCCTCTAGGTTGTCCAATTTGTTGGCATATTGTTTTTCATATATTCTCTTACAATTGTTTGTATTTCTGTGGTGTTGGTTGTAATTTCTCCTCTATCATTTGTGATTTTACTTATTTAGGTCCTTTCTCTTTTCTTTTTGATACTGACTAGAGGCTGTTCAATTTTATTAATTTTTTTTCAAAAAACCAACTTCTGTCTTCATTGATATGTTCTATTGTGTTTTTAGTTTCCATATCATTTATTTCTGCTCTAATCTTTATTATTTCCTTCCTTCTACTGGCTTTGGGCTTTGTTGTTCTTTTTTTGGCTCCTCTAGGTGTAAGGTTAAGTTGTTCATTTGAGATTTTTCTAGCTCCTTGAGGTAGGCATATATTGCTATATAATTCCCTCTTATAACTGCTTTTGCTGCATCCCAAAGGTTTTGGACTGTCCTGTTTTCATTTTCATTTGTTTATATGTATTTTTTTATTTCTTCTTTAATTTCCTGGTTGACCCATTCATTGCTTAATAGCATGTTATTTAACCTCTGTGTATTTGTGGTCTTTTCAGATTTTTTCTTGTGGTTGACTTCTAGTTTCATAGCGTTGTGGTCAGAAAAGATTATGATATGACTTCAGTCTTCTTTAATTTGTTGAGGCCTGTTTTGTGGCCTAATATGTGATCTATTCTGGAGAATATTCCATGTGCACCTGAAAAGAATGTGTAGTCTGCTGTTTTAGGATAGAATGTTTCTAATATATCTGTTAAGTCCATCTGGTTCAATGTGTCCTTCCAAGCCATTGTTTCCTTGTTGATTTTCTGTTTAGATGATCTGTCCATTATTGTAAGTGGGGTGTTAAAGTCCCCTACTATTATTGTGTAATTATCGATTAGTTCCTTTGTTTGTTATTATAATTGTTTTATGTATTTGGGAGCTCCCATGTTGGGTGTCTAAGTACTTATAATTGTTATGTCTTCTTGTTGGATTGTCCCCTTTAATATTATATAGTGTCCTTCTTTGTCTTGTTATAATCTTTGTTTTAAAGTCTAGTTTGTCTGACATAAGTATTGCTACTCTGGCTTTCTATTGACATCCATTTAAATGATAAATGTTTCTCTATCCTCTCACTTTCAGTCTGCGGGTGTTTTTATATCTGAAATGAGTCTCTTGTAGGCAACATATAGATGAGTCTTTTTTTTTTTTTAATCCATTCTGATACCCTATGTGTTTTGATTGGAGCATTTAGTCCATGTACATTCAAAGTAATTAGTGATAGATATGTATTTATTGCCATTTTATTACTTGTTTTGTGGTTGTTCCTGGAGATTTTCTCTGATCCTTTTTTGTCTTTCTCCCTTTCATATTTTGCTGATTTTCTTTAGTGATATGTCTGCATTTCTTTCTCCTTATTCTGTGCATGTTTATTAGTGGTTTTTGATAATGGTTACCATTAGGTTTGTATATAACCTCTTATGTACATAGCAGTCTATATTAAGTTGATGGTCATTTAAGTTTGAACCCATTCTTTTCTCCTGTCCTCCCCACATTTTAGGCATATGTTATTATATTTTACTTGTATTTTTTTGTGAGTTCCTTGAGTAATATTTTACAGAAATATTCATTTTTGCTACTTTTGTGTTTCCTACCTTTATACTCTCACTTTTGGTCTCTCCTTTGCACTTAAAGAGTCCCCTTTAATATTTCTTGCAGAGCTCCTTTTGTGGTCACAAACTCCTTTAGGTTTTATTTGTCTGGGAAATTCTACCTCTCCTTCTATTCTGAATGATGGCTTTGCTGAATAGAGTATTCTAGGCCGCAGATTTTTCCCATTCAGCACTTTGAGTATATCATGTCACTTCCTTCTGGCTTGCCAAATTTCTGTTGAAAAATCTCCCGTTAGTCTTTTTTTTTTTAATTAATTTATTTTTTTTGATGTAGTATTCCATGATTCATTGTTTGCATATAACACCCAGTGCTCCATTCAATATGTGCCCTCTTGAATACCCATCACCAGGCTAACCCATCCCCCCACCCCCCTCCCCTCTAGAACCCTCAGTTTGTTTCTTAGAGTCCACAGTCTCTCATGGTTTGTCTCCCCCTCTGACTTCCCCCCCTTCATTTTTCCCTTCCTACTATCTTCTTCTTCTTCTTTTTTTTTTTTTTTTTAAGCACATAATGTATTATTTGTTTCAGAGGTATAGGTCTGTGATTCATCAGTCTTACACAATTCACAGCGCTCACGATAGCACATACCCTCCCCAATGTCTATCACCCAGCAACCATCCCTCCCACCCCCCACCATTCCAGCAACCCCGTTTCCTGAGATTAAGAATTCCTCATATCAGTGAGATCATATGATACATGTCTTTCTCTGACTGACTTATTTCGCTTAGCATAATACCCTCTAGTTCCATCCACGTCATTGCAAATGGCAAGAATTCGTTTTTTTGATGGCTGCATAATATTCCAGTGTATATATATATACCACATCTTCTTTATCCATTCATCTGTTGATGGACATCTTGGCTCTTTCCATAGTTTGGCTATTGTGGACATTGCTGCTATAAACATTGGGGTGCACGTACCCCTTTGGATCACTACATTTGTATCTTTGGGGTAAATACCCAGTAGTGCAATTGCTGGGTCGTAGGGTAGCTCTATTTTCAACACTATTCTCCACATGTCCTACCTTCCAGAAAGTGGTCGCTTTTCTTTTCTTTTTTTTTTTTTTTTAAAGATTTTATTTATTTATTCATGAGAGAGAGAGAGAGGCAGAGGGAGAAGCAGGCTCCCAAGGAGCAGGGAGCCCGACGCGGGACTCGATCCCAGGACCCTGAGATCATGACCCGAGCCAAAGGCAGACGCTTAACCATCTGAGCCACCCAGGTGCCCAAGTGGTCGCTTTTCTTTTCAGAGAGTTGCTGCTATTCTTTTCTTTGATCTCTTGTTGAGTTTGTAGGTGTTCAGAATGGTTTGATACCTATCTAGCTGAATTCCTGGGACCAGATGAAATTTAGGTCTCCTACTCCTCTGCCATCTTGCTCCTCCTCCAATTTACTCCTCTTTTTATACATATGTTCACAGTGCACAACAGCCCTGAGAGGAGCTGGGATGCAGCAGTGACCGTGAGGGACCCAGTCCCCACCCTCCTCTCCTGTTACTCTTATGGGTTTTCCCTTGTAAGTTTATGACTTCTTTTGTCTTGCTACTTTTAAGAATTTTTCTTTATCACTATATCTTACAAATTTAATTATAATATGTCTTGGTGGGAGTTCTCTGTGCCACCTGGATCTGGATGTCTGGATCCTTCCCCAAATTAGGGAAGTTTTCAGCTATTATTTCTTTAAATAAAATTTCTATCCTTTTTTTCTCTTGTCTTCTTCTGGGACTCCTATAATTTGAATGTTATTACATTTGATGGAATCACTGAGTTCTCTAAGTCTATTCTCATTCTGCATATTTCTTCTTTCTCTTTTGTTCAGCTTTATTGCTTTCCATTACTTTGTCTTGTAGATCATTAATTTCTTCCTCTGCTTCTTCCAGCCTGCTGTTCATTACATCAAGCATATTTATAATCTTGTTTTTTGCACTCTTCATCTCTGATTGATTTTTAAAATTTTTAAAGATTTTATTTATTTATTTTAGAGAGAAACAGAAAGCATGTGAGTTGGGGGAGGAGCAAAAGGAGAGGGAGAGGATCTCAATCTGATTGATTCCTTTTTAACTCTTATCTCTGTGATTAGGGTTTCACTAATGTATTCCATTATTTCCTCGAGTCCAGTGAGTATCCTTATAATTGTTTCTTTAAATTTTTCATCAGGCATGTTACTTATATCTATTTCGCTTAGATCTCTGGCCATGGCCTTATCTTGTTCTTTCATTTGGGATAAATTCCTCTATCTTGGCATTTTGTCTAAGTCTCGGCCTGCTTCTCTGTGTTAGATAAACCAGTTTTGTCTCCTATTCCTTAAAGTAATGACCTTATAAAGAAGAGGTCATGTAGTATTCAGGGCCTGGTGCTTCAGAGACTGTCTTCAGTGTGTGCTGCATCACTCGGCTATTGTGTTCTGGGTGCTCTATCCCTCAGGTCAGTCATCTGCAGAGGTTTTCCTTGCCTGCTGTGAGCAGTGTTGGTCCCTGGCCTGAATGTGGTGAGTTTTAACTAGGTGTGCTCTGGTCTGCTTGTGAAATGAGACCTGTCACCACCTCCCCTGGAACTGAGGCCCTGAAAAACTCTCTGGTCAGGAGATGTGGTGTGGGCAGGGGTTTGTACTGGTCTTCCTGGGGGAGGCCTGCCATACTGGGACTGAGGTAAATGGGAGGGAAGTTCCACCAGAACACAGGGGGTGGGGCTTAATGTAAGCAAGTTAGGTAGCCAGTGTCCATGCTGTGCTGCTTCCCACAGGTGGTTCTGGTTTATGCTGAGGAATGGGGCAGGGAAATGGCACCAGCCAGCCCCTCTGTTCTCAGAGAGGTGTCTCCATGAACACTGCTTCTCAGGGACATGCTCTGAGAAGAGCAAATAACCTCTCCATTGTGTGTCCCAGGTGCTCTTTAGATTTCTGTTTCCATGCTATCTGCCATGGGTTGTTTGCCTGCCTTCTCTCCAAGAGCAGTGTAGTGCCCTCTGGGCTCTATTGTAGGCAAGCCTTCTGACCCTTAAAACTCTAGGCTTTAAGCCCAGCTGGCTGCAAGAACTCAGGAAATTCAGTCCCTCTCATTTTCTAAACCAATGGCTATGGGGAAACATTCTCCTTGTGTGTTCCCCTGTGTGCTCCTCTCTCTCTTGCCCTTCTCCATGACCATGGCTCCCTCCCTTACATAGTAGCCAGGATCCATTTCCCCCCTACACCACATCTCCATGCTTCCTACCTTCTTCTGTTCTTCCCTCCCTTTAGTTGTGAAGTTTGTTCTGCCGGTCTTCAGGTCAATTTCTGGGGTATTTAGGGTGATTTGATAGTTATCTAGTTGTATTCATGGGATGAGGTGAGCCTAGGCTTCTCCTACTCCACTGCCATCTTCCTGTCCCAATTCCTTCTCATTTAGAAGTTACAAATTCCATAGCCTCAAACCAAGATTGTAAAATAATCTTCATTTTCTCCCAAAACATCAGCCTTGAAGAATAATTCTTAGACAACCATTGTTAAATGTATAATGCCATGCATTTCTATGTTATAGAAAGATTTTCTACCTTTATCCATTTTTGTATTCCTATTTAACTAGGGTCACCTTTCCAAAAACAAACTTAAGCTAAACACACAAAAAATAGTGGTTTAGAACACAAGTCTATAAAGTGTTTTGAGCTTATTTTAATTCAATATACTTGGGAACCAAGATCTATCCTGAAAATGAAAAAATACCTAGTTTAAAATATTCTTATAGGCATAAACCAAATTCTTATATTTCTACCTGGTTTGTTTTACAATGAAGTTTCAGAAATACTTTGACTATTGTTTCACCAATGGAAATGTTATGTTTGCATTTCAAAGCAATGAAATTCTGAAGATTAATGTGAATCCAGTTGGCTGTCTTTTGTACATTCATAGAGTTTCAAAGGCTAGAATTTGTTATCTGCAAGCAGAGAGATTTAAGCCACACATTCAAAAAAAAAGTTACTTAAGAGTTCAAGGCCTTGTCTTGTAAGTAGCATTGCACTTAGAGTTTCATAACTTTTTAAATACTTTACTTGAAACCAACCTTTTTTTAGAGTGTTCCTTCTGAGAGGATCAGTAAAAGTGCAGCATTGTCCCACTCTCACCTCTTAAGACCTTTGCATTCATCCAGTTTTTCTTCTTTTTTACTCTTCTTTATTTCTGACAATTTTCAGAGATTTCTTCTATATTCCTGTGAATATAGGAATTGTGAAAGAGGTATGTCACCTTCTGAGGTGTATCATCCTCTTTAGCTACCCCCTCATCTTTGGTGTCCTTGATTAGGACAGTCCAGTAGTTCAGATACAAGGCCTAGATCAGCTGCTAGAGATTCTGATCATCATCTTTGATTTACCATCCCAGGATCATAATAGTACCAATGGAAACAATCTTGACATAGAGACAGGGATAGATGTTTTCCAGTTGTCATAGTTAGTATACTACTATTTACTATTTATAGCCACTCTCCTTCTTGGGGACTAGGAAGAGAGGGGGAAAGACCTTGCCTTGTTTTGTCCTTGAAAATCTCTTTGTGACATGGCATGACTGCCACTTTCCCTGGGTTAGTTGCTACTCTGTCACTCATAGTACCCAAATGGCCTAGGCAGAGTTTGCCATAATGACTTGGTGGAACTCTGCAAGCTTTCTTCTCTCCTTAATCCTTTTTGATTCACTCCTTAACCAAACCTTGCTTAATGACCTTCTGGTCCTAGCTGTTGGGTAACTTTACCCTTTCCCAACTCTACCTTTTCAGAGATGACTTAAAAATGAATGTGTATTTCTTAATCATATCAGTAGCATTTAAAATGACAATTTTTTTTTTTTAAGTTTTAAGCATCTGTTAGGTCCAGAGAGTACAAGGCCAGGTTACAACAGTGATATACATAGGAAGAACTTAGAGCAAGGAGTGTATTCCCTGCTTCCTTCCAGGTGTTATAAAACAGCTTTTGTTTTATAACAATGAGGGAAGGAGTTCTTCATTCTTGGTTCATGGTTCTCTTGTTCATGGTTCTTACTATGTACCTTGAGTAGGGTTCTGGCATAGAGTGGCTTCTATAGTGGGGACAACCCTATTTGGAGTGCTTTACCTTACATATCATAGGTACTGGAAATGTTGTTGAATGAATGAGTAAATGGAAAAAATCCCACCCTGGCATTATTGTACCCACAAAATCAGAAGTCCCTTTTTACATACTACTGTGGAAAAAAACAGATTCTCCTCAAATCTAGTTCTAGTATTTTTTCCCCTTCAGTTATATTTCCATGAAAATTGACTGCACCTTGCCATTGGAGGCTGCCTACGGGTTGGAAGGGGTGTGGGCTTCAGAGTCACGGAGATTCAGGTATAAATCCTCACTTAGTAATTGTGTGAACTTGAATGATTATGTAACTTTCTAAACCTTTGTTCATCATCTTTACCCTATCAATGAGGAAAGGTTACAGTGGGGAAGGAGAAAATATCTGTAAGATACTTAAGCCAAGGTTTGGCTGTAGCCCAGCTAGAGGCACACAAAAGTACATGTGTAGGAGGTCTGAGATGGAGTCAGAGGGAGAGCTGCAGAATTACATCAGGGTCATCATTGCTCCTCTCCACCACTCCTCTGCTTCAATCTTGGGCCACACTTGCTTAGGCTCTTGTCCAAGTTCGATGCATGAAATAAATTAGAATCAAACAGGATTCGTCCCATTTAGCAGGTACAAATCTCAGTCTAAAAGACAAAGTTGTACAAGAATATTAACTTTATTTTTTTATAAGAATTAAATGTTCTAATTTGAGACTCAATTTAATGGAAAGGTAGAACCATAATTTTCAGTCAGTGTGGTGTTCCTTCTCACTAACTTATGCCTTTTAGTATAAGTTCCAGGAGACTTTCATAGAGCCAAATCATTGGGAGACCACATCTAGGTCTTTTTTAGTGTCAGGTGCCCACATCAGCATTTGATGGAATGAACTTTGGCCTCGGTGGTAACTTCTGGGTCCTTCCTTATTCCTTTCCAAGCAGTTGGTTCTCTGGGCCATTTCTGTACTGCTCTTGGGAATATAGGAAACATTCTGTGCTCCTGAGCCCTGTGGTGTCATAGGGGTCTCTAGGACACCATCTGAAGACTGATGACCTACCTTATACAGGCTTTACCCAGGAATTGGGGCATGGACTCACCCAAATGCACTTGCACCTGGGTATTGAGGCAGGGTCTTCCTCCTCTGATTTCTCTAGTTCTAGGAAACTTTGTTATTCTCTAGTTAATTTTTTTTTTCTGTTAGACTTACTAGGATTTTTATGGATTGTTTTATCATAATTTTTCCATTTTGTCCTCTGATTCCAAGGTTTTGATGTTTGAAAGCCAGAAATAAGACCTCTTTTCTGCTTCTCAAGACTTTGCTCCTGAATTGGGGGTGGGGGTGAAGAGTCAAGGGATATGAATAGTGCAGGGAGGAATATTAGTTAATTTAAAGTCTTAGCCACCTCAGCTTTTACATTTTCTCTGGCTAAACCATCCCAGTTTATTTTTCCATATTTCATCTTCTTGTTTTGGCCCTTGATAGTATGTATTGTCTAAAGCAATTTTCTCTTCATTGCCAAGGGCATCTTCTGAAGTTGACCGTGTTAAAGTAAGAAGTTGGAATCTAATCTACTGGGTTATTCAGCATATTATGAAAGTAGTTTGGGATTAAATCAATCAGTCACTTAAAACTAATGTACATGTATATGCCTTTCTGGGCTGTGTTTTAAAAGACTGTAAAAGTGTATGATGAAACTCACTCTGTAATCATTAGATTTGGGGTGTTGTTAGAACAGAAACTTAGATGACTTCTTTTAGTCCAGTTGCTTAATTATAATATTGCATTTCTTTATCTGAAGTCTAAGCCAAATTGGGGAAAATCAGATAAATGCCAGTACTTTTTCTTCTTTTTTATGATTTTCACATTTTTTGTGTCTCATCATTAAACTTAGAATTTATTAACAACTTGTTTTTTCTGCTGCATTGATTTTGTTTATAAGTATTTCTATAAATTTATCTCACAGAAATATTTGACTAGTTTTTTGGGAAAATTTCAGTAGTAATATATTTTAAAATCTGGTTTCCTAAAGGAATGATTTAAGTAAAATGGGAACTAAGTAAGGTGTTAGTCTTTTTATTAGACCATCATGATCAGATGGTTCCTTTATCAGAGTAGAATGTCTATGTCTGAAATAAATCTGAGTCTCCATCAGAATATAAATGGAATATGTAATGACTTGGAATGTAAATCTTAAGCACTGATTTGTGGGGAGAGTCAGTCAAAAGTTATTTCGATTTGATATCCAGATTGATTCATAAAATTACTCATGTTTTGTGATTTAGTCATGCCATAAAGCAGTAATGTTGTTGAACTTGAATTTTGATTGTAGAATAAATGAAATTTTTTCTAATGCATAATTTATACTAATGACATTGCACACAGGGATTCGTACATTACCCAGCAGCTCTAATTCTTCATAAAGTGCCTAAGCAAAGCAGGTTAGAAGGCAAATTATAGTACTCTCATCAGATGAATAAGTTTATAAAATAGGCCATTTGTTCATAGAGTTGTACATAACTTCATCTTTTATGCACAACTTAGAAAACCATTATGTTGGTTTTTATAATAGGACACATAAGCCTTACTGTAGCTAACAGTACCCCCTTCTCAGCACTAAGACATCCTAGGATCTGAGAGTCAGAAAATATTGGAAATGGAAGCACCTTAGACATCACTTAGTCTAACTCCCTTGTATTACAAGCGTAGAAATTAAGGTTTTAAACAGCTCGCTAGAGGACACACAGTGATTAAACCTGGTTGAGCCAGGCTGAGGTTCTCTGGCTTTCTGACTCATTCTCTGATTATTGTGGAATTCTCATTTTCTTCTTCTTGAGGAATTGGGACAGATCTGTCTCAGCTTAACCATTTCAATCACAAAATGTACAGAATGAAGAGCTACAAAATTGTTTCACCTTTTAACTTTACTTAAAGTTTTCCTTAGGTTAGGATTTATTTTATATATATTTTTGAAAGCTATGTATATATTTATTATGTTCAGTTAGCCAGCATATAGTACATCATTATTTTTTGATGTAGTGTTCAACGATTCATTAGTTGCGTATAACACCCAGTGCTCATCACAACACATGCCCTCCTTAATAGTTTCTCTAATATTCCAGACACTTATATTTATAGAGCAGAAATCCAGCTCACTAACTCTCTTTCTCCCCACGTCATTTGTACGTTCATTTTGTGTAAATAAAATTACATTCTAACCATTCACTTAAATATTTTTCCCGTTATCAGTGAACTGTTTGAGATCAGCTATCATGTTTCATTCAGCTATTTTATTTCTAAATCTCTAGTACAATTCATGGCACAATACATTTCTGATAAATGAGTACTAGATTATCATTTTCTTGGAGGTAGTAGCTTTGTTTTGTATTTATATCCTTTCTATACCTTAGGCACTTAGTATAGGTTTTCATTGAATAATAGAATGAATGAATGAACAAATATTCATAGAGGGCCCTTTTGTAGATTTTCTTAACTAGAAACATCGGTGATTTTTTTAAAAGTAGTGAGCTGTGCAGTTCTTAGTCATTAATGCTCATGTTATGCCTTATAAATGTATAAGAAATTTGTAGCCCTGGAAATGATAACCAAGGTAAGATTGAAGTGTGATCTAGTGTTTGGAATCGGGTCTGAATATCTCAGAAAAATGTAACAAATTCACTTAACCACACAGGTCACTGGCCTTAGTTTCCCATTTCATTTGATCAATAGTATATAGTTGGTTAGAATGTCAGATTTTAGCAAGAAAACTTTTTTACTAGTGAATTAAAATCAACAACTAAGAGAGAAGACTAAATTGGGGTGCCACAATGAAATCGAGGGAGATGGGAAATGTAGTTTAAACATAAAGAGGAAAGCTTTTTCAAGACTTAGTAATCTGCCATTCCTCACCTACCCCCTTGTTCTCCTCCTCTCAAGTCTACATATATAGTAGAGAAAAGAAAAAAAAAAGTGAATGCTTCATCTTTTGGGGGAAAAAAGAAAGGATTTGATACTTAGAGAGCCTTCCTTTGAGAATTTATTATGAGAAAAAGGCCCAGAAGATTGTATGTATAACTTTTGTTAGTTAATAGGAAGCAATGTGTTTGAATGGATGAGGATTTACACTAAAAGCTTAAAATTTGAAGCCTAAAATTATATTAGAGAAACCAAAATGTATTATTGTCACTGTTCTATTAGAGAAAGTATGATTGCTAGATTGGTCCTCATTTTCTGTGGGTAAAGAAAGGAAGGGCACGGTGGAGGATGCCTGCGCCATTTCTATTCCTCTGTTTGCTTCACTATATTATATTATTTAATCTTCACACATTCATATCATGTTGTTATTTCACAGTTCAGAAGACAGGCTCAGTTAAGTGAAATATATTAAGTGAGATAATTTGTTGAAGGTCACCAGCTGCTTAGTTACTTCTCTAGCTTCACCCTCTACCATTCTCTCACTCACCTACTCCACTTAGTCACAGTGGCATCTTTGCTCTTCCTTGAACATTCCATGCTATTTCTAATGCCCAGGGCTCTTTGCCCATAGCTGTTAATATGGTTAGATCTCTCTTCATTCAGGTCTCTGATGACCTGTCATTGTAGAAAGACCTTCCCTGGTGACTCTATATTAAAAAAATCTTATTTCATATGTCATTTTTAGAAGGATGTACTGTTATTTTGGGTAACACTCAGAAGGAAAAGTGCCAATTAATCAATGATATGACAATTTTGTAATATGCATCCTGATTTCAGAGATGTTAAAATGTGAGGGGAAAAATGTTCTTAGAATCAGTGAAATGCAGTAGTATTTCCTTACTTTCTCTACTGTTCCCTTACCCCAGATTATTTCTCTTTGCAACTCTCTACCTGATATGATCTTGTACATTTTCTTTATTGTCTTACCTCTCCACACTAGAATTTAAGGTACATATAGGAGCTTTGTTTCGTTCAGTACTAGTTGCAAAGACTGGCTAGATGTGCATCATACCCATCTTCTCTTTTTGGGGGCCACTCAGGACTACATTTCCAGACCTCTCTGCCAGACAGGTGGAGCCATGTGACAGACTTCTGGACAACAGAATCTGGGTAGACGTGAGATATTCCTCCCCTAGGCCTCCCCTATAAAACCATTCTTGTAACTTTCCTAACAATTGGAGCTACTAGTGGTCACAGACTCTAGAGGAAGAAGCCCTGGTCTCTAAATGATGGTGTAGACTAAAGCCCACCTCCATCCCCTCACAGTGACCTACATTGGATTGTGATGTAAATGAGAAATAAATCTTCATCAATTAAAGCTACTGAAATTTGGGCTTTTCTGTTATAATAGCTTATCCTGACTATTGCTGTACCTGCAGTGCACAGACTATGCCTAGCACATAGCAAGCTTTGAATAATTTATGAGGATAGAGGAAATTAAAGGAAGAGCATGCTTGTGTTAAAAGATGATTAGTTTTGGTTTGTACATAAGGCATCTGCATGAGAGGGTGGGGGCTACATCTTCTACCTCCTCTTCATTTTAGGTGTCCTGGAAGAATTTGGAGGGACTGAGGATCAGAGGTTGCAGTGTTTAATTTCTAGAACAACTGGGTTCAGTAGAATGAGTCAATAGGACTTTGTGGAAAGAGAGAAATTTTGATGTAGAGATCATTAATTTTCAGAAACTCAGTGATAATAGGTTCAAAGTAGTAAGTAGGGAAGTTGAGAGGAAGTCGAAGGACCATTGATTTTTAAAGTCAGCCAAATGAATTTATTATGGGACAAGGAGTAAGATGAGAGCTATTTGTTGAAATAATGCAGGATGATCATAGATGATTACCTAGTCAACAGAATGATCCATTTCTCTAAACACTGTCTTCTTTAGGTATCACCTTTTATTTGTAGTTTTGCCCTGCCCTGTCAGTGATCTATCTGTAGAGGTTTCTTTAGGTAGGTTCAAAGAGGTCTTTCATGGGGGTGTTGTGGAGATGATGTTTGCAAAAATTACATCTGCATTTAAAAATCTGAACTTGGGGTGCCCGGGTGGCTTAGTCGTTAAGCGTCTGCCTTCGGCTCAGGTCATGATCCTAGGGGCCTGGGATTGAGCCCTGCATCGGGCTCCCTGCTCAGCAGAAAGCCTGCTTCTCCCTCTCTCACTCCCTTGCTTGTGTTCCTTCTCTCGCTGTGTCTCTTTTTGTCAAATAAATAAATAAAATTTATTAAAAAAAATAAAGATCTGAACTTACTCCTAAAAGACTTGTTATTACTAATAGCTCTATGGCTAGCTACATATTATCAGTTAGTATACATGGCTTTCCTTTTCCTGAATATAAGTTTAAGTAACTCAGGAAACCAGCAGAAGAAACACATCAAAATTCTGAATAATAAAACCTTCCTTTTTTATAAGGTCTATAGTTGTAAAAATCAACCATTCATTCATATATTTGTCTTTCAGAGCCCAGTATTCAATTTAAATTTTCAATTCCTTCTCCTTAGATTGGCTTTGGAAGTTTCTGAGTATTTGACTGTCAATTAGGTGTGTGTGTGTGTGTGTGTGTGTGTGTGTGTGTGTGTGTTTTAGGACAGAACTCCTTTATAGTTAGTTATAACCTTCCCTAGAAAGCTGTCCAAGAAACTTCTAACTTTCTCCCCTAATTTGTCTTTGTTTCTCTCTTGTTCCCACTTTAAGAAGTTGGAAAAGCAGCTGGTTAGTGCTGGTCAGGGGGATGATATTGGATAGAAAAGAACTATTTTATTTATCTCTCTCATCTCCATATTAAAATGTGTGGGAAATACTATCAAGATTGTGGAATCTCAAAACATCTAAGAATAGGATTAATTTATTTCCTTCTCATCCTTCAGTGTTTAGCTTAGAGGTTATCTCCTCTAGGAAACAGTAGGTAAATTCCCAAGACTGGGTACGCTTCCAGCATGAGCTCATCCCAGAGACATAGTCTGTATCTGCTTCATCACTGTATCTTTATGGTGCAACACAGGAATTGATAAAATATTCTATAAATGTCTTTTGAACAAAAGAGTAAATGAGGTTCTCTTTATGCACAACAGAATCATCACTGAAGGCAGTGATTATTTCATGTCTCAAAGGTTATTTTAAGGCCTGCTAATACAGGTTTAAACATGCTTTTAAAAAGGAGAAGGAAAAAAAAAGAGACTACTTTGGGTTGAACATTTATTTCAAGTCAGATGTTCCTTTTTTTTTTTATGATTTTGTTTATTTATTTGACAGAGACAGAGATAGCGAGAGCAGGAACACAAGCAGGGGGAGTGGGAGAGGGAGAAGCAGGCTTCCCGCTGAGCAGGAAGCCCGACGTGGGGCTCGATCCCAGGACGCTGGGATCATGACCTGAGCCAAAGGCAGACGCTTAATGACTGAGCCACCCAGGCGCCCCAGATGTTCCTTTTCTTATTTTTCTTAATTATTCTCAAACTACTTAGTGTGAGTTTGTTGGAATAGGCTCCCATCTAATTTGTAACACATATTGAATAGACATTTGGCATAACTCCATAGTAATCCATTTTATCTGCAAAATTTGCAGTTATTATCTTTGGCTCTTCTTAGTTTTCAATTTAGTACCATGGGATTTAGGCCATTATAAAAGTTTTGCTTTTAAAGTAAAAGTTTGAGTTGATTGCCATCCTAAGATAAAACTGAATTGATTTGGTATTTTAAAGCTGTTAAGTGTAACTCATACATAATAGTCATGAGAGAATAACATTCATCCTTGAATAAGACCTTATTGAAGTTGCAGCCCTAAAACTCTTTGATTTTCCCTGTTAGGATGTTGTGAGAGGCAGGGTGACAGGACCCATCTGGCAGAACTCTGTCAGTGGCAGTGGAGAGGTGGAATGAGAGGTGAAGGGGGAATGGGGAAAGAGGTAGGATTAAAATAAGGGGTACTAGGACCAGATGGAGTGAGGAAAGTGTCATATTAATAAAAGAAATGACAAAAAAAATCAACTGCTACTGTGCTCTTTACGGATAAGACAGACATACAAAGAAATGAACAACTCCACCCCGCAACACATTAATATCTATCACCTAAACCTAGAGTATTTGCAGAGAGGCAGAGAGTTGTATATAACTGTTATGTCAATAATGACACTGAATGAATTGATGAGTCTGGCATGAAACATATAGTATATCAAGAAACTCAGGAAATCACGATATACTGTGATTCTGTGGAGACAGTACAGTGCCTGGCACATATCAGCTATTCAGAAAGTATTGGTTGACTATCCTGAATTTTGAATAAGATGCACTTAAAGTTAAGCTTAAGAAGAGGAGAACTAGTTGCAGGATCAGGACCAGAACCTGAATAGAGAAATGACCGTAATTGCCTGTTAGTGGAGGCTTTTTATCAATACCCAGGCAATGAATGAAGGATAATTGAATTAAGAAAAGAAAAATTTGACAAGAACTTTTATTGTAAAATTCATATTTAAATAATTCAAAATTGATATTTTAAATTCAATTTATAATTATGTTTAGACGACCATAGTTTTTTCTCAATTAATTCCTTTTGCTAGTCTTAAAATGGTCTCTACTTAACTTCTTCAGGTATTGTTAAAAAATAGATAGATGATATTCACTGGGGTGAACAGACAGTGTTAATTTCTGGCTGCCTTACCAGTAATTGGCCCTGGCTGGTAACCAGATCTGAGTCTCCATTCTCTAAGAGGGCTTGTTACATTTTGAGCAGTCAGTTAATATTTAATGACTGAACTGTTCAGTAGCTGGGTAAGTGATCCCATGACATCACATATATACAGTGATCATGGAATTGTATGAATTTCCCCAATGGCTCTGTACTGAACTTTTCTGCTTTACAAGAAAAAATATGTTTTCTTGGGGCGCCTGGGTGGCTCAGTCGTTAAGCGTCTGCCTTCGGCTCAGGTCATGATTCCAGGTCCTGGGATCGAGCCCCGCATCGGGCTCCCTGCTCGGCAGGAAGCCTGCTTCTCCCTCTCCCACTCCCCCTGCTTGTATTCCCTCTCTCGCTGTGTCTCTCTCTGTCAAATAAACAAATAAAATCTTAAAAAAAAAAAAAAAAATATGTTTTCTTCAAAATGCAGTACATTTTGAGCTACATCTTAATTATTGGCTTTGTTTATATAGCTAAAATAATCACTTAGAGGCTTGGATAAGTCAATTATTTCCTCTGTCACAAGGATTTAATCTTTTTAAAAAATTTTATTTATTTATTTGACAGAGAGAGAGAGACAGCGAGAGAGGGAATACAAGGGGGGGGTGGGGAGAGGGAGAAACAGGCTCCCCATGGAGCAGGGAGCCTGATGGAGGGCTCAATCCCAGGACCCTGGGACCATGACCTGAGCCGAAGGCAGCCGCTTAATGACTGAGCCACTCAGGCGCCCCAGGATTTAATCTTTTTAACATCTGCCCAGCTTTCACACAATATTTTAAGCTAAAAGTATCAGATAAACACAACACTACCAATTCAGTAGAATTTCACCAAAAATTATTTCTCTCTGAAATCCCTGAAGCAGTTTTTTTCCTGGTATGTAACACCTCTTAGGATTTGTCTCTATATTGTTTAAACTTATATTACAAATAACATACAAAGTGTTATAAACCAAGGCAATTCATAGAACAAGTGAATGTATCCACAATTTTAGTAAACCATTCATAAATTAAATGACACTTGCTCTCTTCTGATGGTCCCATTTCTAGTTTTCTCTTAAACTGAATTCCACAAAGAATTCTAATTTAACTGAAATTCTTTGCACTCATTGTCCGTTTGTGGGCTATTCAGGAAATCTAATTAGTTTTAAATCAGTTTATCTGCAAATCACTTTTTCATTTCTGGTTCCTTCTAGAAATTAATAGATTACTACTTATTAATAGCTCTAGGCCATTTATGAAAAATTTGGCTTTTGTCTGGAAGCTTGAACTGATGAATCTGTAACATTGAACCTCTTTTGTCAGTGGAATTTTTTCCTAATGAACTGCAATTAAACTGGAAAAAGTAAATTGCAAAGAAAAATTTGACAAGAACTTTTATTGTAAAGCACAGAGACAACCGAATAAAAGTACCTAAAGTAAAGTAGAGAAGTGAATAAACGCAAATGGATTTAGTGAAAACAACATGTATTTTAAAAACCATTAATATATTCAGATGAAGAGTTTTTCTCTGTAAATTTCTCTCCCCTTTCTCCTTTCAGATTTATCATGTGCATCCACAAACTCTGGAACAATTAATTTTTGTGTCCTACTCTTGAGGCAGATAGCAAATATTACCATTCTACCATTAGCTGTACAATACTTGACATGTCCCATAGTTTTATAGTTGGAAAAGCTAATAATTAGGCTGTAAACTCCCAGGGGTGGAGAAATTAAGGAATTGGTCCAAAATCATAATGAATGTCAAAGTAATAGTTATCTTTGTATTCACAAGTTTTGGTTCCTATACACAAAGCTTATCTCTCCATTTTTTTCTGGGGTTTTGGATTCCCCTCCCACTAATCCTTTCCCTGCCATTCTCTATGTTTTCTAGTTTTACTCATTTTCCCATTCTAGTTTGCCGACACAAATACCTCTTATTTTAAAATTCAATATATATTCCCTTGAGAAAACATTCTGATTGAATAATATTAAAGAAATTTTAGGCATAGATTGCCTTTACTAATAGGAAGACAATCACTTAATTTCCTCCCCTTCACTGGAAAACCTATCCATCACTGCGTTCCCCTTTACCTTTTTCCCTCATGTCATCCAGGAAGAGATGTTCGCAAACAAGGACTTACTCCCTCCATCTCTGCTCCTACCTTATTCTAAAGCATCTTCTTCACTGATTTTCTCACTTTTGCTTACAATTATGCTCAAGTTTTTGCCATCCTAAAAATAGCAACAAAAAACTCCCTCAGTTATATTTTCCCATTAAACCACTTTCTGCCTTAGCAATCTTTCCTTCACTACCAGGAGTAGAAAAGGTAATTTAAACTTATTTTCTTTCATTCGCTACCTATTTGCTCTTCAACTCATTGAAATCTGGTCTATATTCCTGTTGCTTGACTGAAATTGCTCTCACAGAAATCATCAAAGTTGTAATAATTTAATCCAGTAGCCTCATTAAATTTCTCCTCTTTTATGAAACATACAGCATTGTCAACCCTATCCTCCTTTACTAACTCTTTCCTACTCTGGCCACAAAACAAGTCTCAACAAATTAAAAAAGATTGAAGTCATACCATGCATCTTTTTCTGAACACAATGCTATGAAACTAGAAATCAACCACAAGAAAAATTCTGGAAAGAGCACAAATGCATGGAGTTTAAATAACATGCTACTAAACAATGAATGGGTCAACCAGAAAATCAAAGAAGAAATCAGAAATTACATGGAGACAAGTGAAAATGAAAACACAATGGTCCAAAATCTTTGGGATGCAGCAAAAGGTCTTCTAAGAGGGAAGTTTATAGCAATACATGGTTACCTCAAGAATCAAGAAAATTCTCAAATAAAAACCTAACATTACACCTAAAGGAGCTAGAAAAAGAATAGACAAAATCCAAAACCAGGAGAAGGAAGGAAATAATAAAGATTGGAGCAGAAATAAATGATATAGAAACTTAAAAAAATAATACAACATATCAATGAAACCAGGAGTTAGTTCTCTGAAAAGATTGACAAAATTCATAAACCTCTAGCCAGACTCATCCAAAAAAAAAGAGGACTCAAATAAACAAAATCACGAATGAGAAAGGAGGAATAGTAACCAACACCACAGAAATACAAACAATTATAAGAGATTATGAAAAATTATATGGCAACAAATTGGACAACCTAGAAGAAATGGATAAATTTCTAGAAACAGATAACCTACCAAAACTGAAGCAGGAAGAAATAGAGAATTTGAACAGACCAATTACCAACAATGAAATTGAATCAGGAATCAAAACCTCCCAACTGGGTGGCTCAGTTGGTTAAGCGTCTGCCTTTGGCTCAGGTCATGTCTTGGGGTCCTGGGATTGAGCCCTGCATTGGGCTCTCTGCTCAGAAGAGAGTTTGCTTCTCCCTCTCCCTCTGTGCTCTCTCTCTCTCCAATAATAAATAAAATCTTGGGGCGCCTGGGTGGCTCAGTCGGTTAAGCATCTGCCTTCGGCTCAGGTCATGATCCCACGGTCCTGGGATGGAGCCCCGCATCGGGCTCCCTGCTCCGCGGGGAGCCTGCTTCTCCCTCTCCTCCCTGCTCATGCTCTCTCATGCTATCTCTGTTGCTATCTCTGTCTCTCTCAAATAAATAAATAAAAATAAAATCTAAATAAATAAAATCTTAAAAAAAAAAAAACCAACTCCCAACAAACAAACGTCCAGGACCAGATGGCTTCAAAGGTGAATTCTACCAAACATTTATTTTTTTAAAGATTCATTTATTTATTTGAGAGAGAGAGAGAGAGTGAGTGTGCGAGCAGGGGGAGGGGCAGAGGGAGAGAATCCTCAAGCAGTCTCCCTGCTGAGTGTGGAGCCCAATGTGGGGCTCAGTCCCAGGACCCCGAGATCATGACCTGAGCTGAAATCAAGAGTTGGACACTCAACTGACTGAGCCACCCATGCACCCCTCTACCAAACATTTAAAGAAGAGTTAATACTCTTCTCAAGCCATTCCAAAAAATAGAAAAGGAAGAAAAACTTCCAAATTAATTCTACGAGGCCAACACTACCCTGATACTAAAACCTGATAAAGACATCACAAAAACAGAGAACCACAAGTCACTATCTTTGATGAACGTAGATTCAAAAACCCTCAACAAAATACTAGCAAACTGAATCCCAACAATACATTAAAAAAAATCATTCACCACGATCAAGTGGGATTAATTCCTAGGTTGCAAGGGTGGTTTGATATTTGCAAGTCAATCAGTGTGATAAGTCACATCAATAAGAGAAAAGATAAAAACCATATAATCATTTCAATAAATGCAGAAAAAGCATTGACAAAGTACAACATTCATTCATGATAAAAGTACAACATTCATTCATGATAGAAACCTCAAAGTAGGTGTAGAGGGAGCCTACCTTTTGTATGAAAAATAAAGCCTTATACAAAAAACCCACAGCAAACATCATACTCAATGAGGAAAGAGCTTTTCCTCTAGTGTTAGGAAAAAGACAAGGATGTACACTTTCACCACTTTTATTCAACTTAGTACTAGAAGTCCTAGCCACAGCATTCAGACAACAAAAAGAAAGCAAACACATCCAAATTGGTAAGGACGAAGTAAAACTTGCCGTGTTTGCAGATGACATCATACTATATATAGAAAACCATAAAGACACCACCAAAAAACTACTAGAACTGATAAATGAATTGAGTAAAGTTGCAGGATACAAAATCAGTGTACAGAAATCTGTTACATTGCTATACATTAATAATGAAGCAGCAGAAAGAGAAATTAAGAAAAAATTAATTAAGAAATAAAGAAAATCCCATTTACAGTTGCCTAGGATACCTAGGAATAAACTTAACCAAGGAGTGGAAAAGCCTGTAGCATGAAAAGTATAAAACATTGATGAAAGTAATTGAAGAGGACCCAAACAAATGGGAAGACATTCCATGCTCATGGATTGGAAGAACAAATATTGTGAAAATTTCTACACTACCCAAAGCAATCTACAGGTTTAATGCAATCCCTATCAAAATACCACCAGCATTTTTCACAGAGCTAGAACAAATAATCCTAAATTTTGTATGGAACCACAGAAGACCTTGAATAGCCAAAGCTATCTTGAAAAAGAAAAACAACACTGGAGGTATCACAATTCCAGACTTCAAGTTATATTACAAAGCTGTAGTAATCAAAACAAAATGGTACTGGCACAAAAATAGACACATAGATCAGTGGAACAGAATAGAGAACCCAGAAATAAACCCATGATTTCAATTAATCTTTGACAAAGGAGCCAAGAATATGCAATGGGAAAAAGACAGTCTCTCTATATGCAAAAGACTGAAACTGGACCACTTACACTATATACAAAAATAAACTCAAAATGGATTAAGGGCCTAAAAGTGAGATGTATTGAGATCTTACAAATCCTAGAAGAGAGCACAGGTGGTAATTTGCCTGACATCGACCAAAGCAACATTTTTCAAGATATGTCTCCTGAGGCAAGGGAAACAAAGGCAAAAAAATAAACTATTTGGACTACATCAAAATAAAAACTTCTGCACCACAAAGGAAACAGTCAATAAAACTAAAAGACAATCTACTACATGGGAGAAGATGTTTGTAAATGACATATCCAATAAAGGGTTAGTATCCAAAATATATAAAGAACTGATACAACTCAACACCCAAAAAACAAATAATCCAATTAAGTTAATCCAGTTAAAAAAGGACAAAAGACAATAACAGACATTTCTCTGAAGAAGACATACAGATGGTCAACAGACACATGAAAAGATGCTCAATATCACTCATCATCAGGGAAACGCAAATCAAAACTACAATGAGGTATCAGCTCACACCTGTCAGAATGGCAAAAATAAAAAACACAAGAAGCAATAAGTGTTGGAGAGGATCTGAAAAAAAGGAACCCTTCTGCACTATTGGTAGGAATGCAAACTGACTGGCACAGCCACTTTGGAAAACAGTGTGGAGGTTCCTCAAAAAATTAAAAATAGAACTACCCTATGATCTAGTAATCGTACTACTGGGTATTTACCCAAAAAAATACAACAACACTAATTCAGAGGGATACATGCACCCATGTCTTTATTGCAGCATTATTAACAATAGCCACATTATGGAAGCAGCAGAAGTATCTAACAACAGATATATATATATTGAATATATTGAATATTATTCAGCCATGAAAAAGAATGAAATCTTGCCATTTCCCACAACATAGATGGATCTTGAGAGTATAAAGGTAAGTGAAATAAGTCAGTCAGAGGAAGACAAACACTATATAATTTCACTCATATGTGGAATTTAAGAAACATAACAAATGAACAAAGAAAAAAAAGAGAGAGAGGAACAGACTCTAACTATAGAGAACAAACTGATGGTTACCAGAGGGGAGGTGGGTGAGGGGATGGGTAAAGTAGATGATGAAGATTGAAAGAGTACACTTACCATGATGATTATTGAGTAAGGTATAGAATTGTTGAATCACTATATTGTACACCTGAAAGTAATATAACACTGTATCTTAACTATACTGGAATTAAAATAAAAAACTTAATAAAAATCTTTTCTATTCTGGCTTCATATGTGACTATATTTTCTTTGGTTCTTCCTTTTTTTTTTTTTTAAGTTTTATTTATTTATTTTTTTAGTAATCTCTACACCCACCATGGGGCTCGAACTCACAACCAAGAGTCGCATGCTTTTCCAGCTGAGCCAGCCAGGTGCCCCTGGTTCTTTCCTTAAAGAGTAATTTTCCCCTTTCTTTCTTTCATTGTTTATTTCTCTTCTATTAGCACTTTAAATGACTAGCATTTAACTTTTCATTAGCATAAGATAAAACTTCTCCTAAATATATCATTCCTGATCCAGTTTTTCTCCTGAGCTTCATCTATGTTTCCAACTGTAACATTACTCACTTCCTCTTCAGTATCTTTTAGCAATGTTCATCTTTATATTCCTAAAACAGCTTATTATCTATGTCCTGAAATCTGCTTTTCTTCCTAGATTTACTACCTCAGCTAATATTCAACAAACTCAAATCCAAGAGAATCACTAGACTTGGAGTTAGAAGTCCTGTGATCAAATCCTGGATCAGGATCAGATTCGTTTTATGATTTTGTAAGAGTTTCTTCACCTGAGCCTTCATTTTCTCACATGAAAATAGTAATGATAAAACTTCACAGAGCTTAAACTACAAATAAATGTAGATTAAAAGTGAAAGCATCTTGCAAAATATCTAACCTATAGCCATCACTCAATAAATATTAGTTTCCTTTCCTTTCTGCATTGCCTTTTTCCTGTTGAAGGAAGAGACTACCACAAAATAACTAAAACAAACAGATGAAATTATTCAATAGAGATTTATTAGAGATCTAATTTGTTCATTTTAAGAACTAGATAAAATATCATAGTATGGATGTACTACCATTTGTTCAACCATTCCTTTGTTGTTAGACAGTCATGTTGTGTCTGAGGCTAGATTCCAAGAATCTGAATTGTAATAAGCACCCCTAAGATATTATTATGTGTATTGAAGTTTGAGAACTACTTGTGTATGGGCTACAATTCATATTCTTTAGCATAAGAAAGTCTAATGAACTAGCTTGGCAGCTTCATATTTTGACACTCTCCATGACCTCTGTGTTGTACTCATACTTGGCTGCTCACCACTCCTCAAACATGTACAAAAAACTTTGTTGTCTCTAAACATTTTGGTCCTCTATCCTGAAATATTGGTTCACCTTGTAAACTCCTGTTAATCCTTGAAGGCCACCTTTTTAAAGATAATTAATTATAACCTCATAGATGTTCCTATGGCTTTTAATATACTTTGTAATTGCAATGGGTAGAATTAACTGCCTCCTTTTCTCTCTGGTGGACTTAGTTTCTGGAAGGTAAATATCAAGTCTTGTCCATATGTGTATGATCATTACCTTGCACATTGCCAATAATATAATGCATGTAGGCTGCATTTTGCTGGTGTGTGTGTGTGTGTGTGTGTGTGTAGATAGATAGATAGACAGATAGATAGATAGATAGATAACAGAATCCTAGAAGAATCATAGAACATCAGAGGAAGGAGATTTTACCTGACCCCACTTACTTGTAGATGAAACTAAAACCTACTGGTATTCATGATTAACTATACTATGGTCCTAGCTTTTCTTGGAAATAAAGATTAACTTAGACAATAAATTATAGAATTGTCATGTACATTAAATAAGATAGTATATAAAAATCACTTAGCATATAGTAGACAGGTGATATTGATAGCTCTTGGTGATATGAGGCAGTTTTTAGTATTATGCTTTGCATAGAACAACTCTTCTTTGTATTGTAAAGGCATAGTGCCATTTCCTTTGTCCTTATAAACATAGGACAGTTTCCACATAATGGTTTGCTAACTTTATATTGTCTAAATTAATCAATGAAGAAAGAAATAATATTTTTGATTGAGATTGCTTCTACCATTAGGCAAATCTGTATGTAAACCTGGAAAAATGTTAAACCAGAATAAATTTTTTTCCTGTTCTACTTTGTCTTTCTCTTGAATCTCAAACTGTTTCTATTTTAATCCCAGTTAATTCAACAACATGAATAATTAATTAGAAAAGTCTGAATTCTAGAAACATGGTATGGCCAACTAGATACAAGACAAAAAAATATGCCATAGATTATCCTAATAATCAGAAACTATGGCATTGAATGATGGTACCCTATCTTTTATTTCATGGTGTAGGAAGTCAGCCAAATATGTAAACATAGTTTACTGTTGTTGTCAAATATAAACATGCCTTAACTCCCAGATATTTGTTTCTTTAGGAAATATTATATGAAAAGGACTATTTTAAAATAACAAAATGTTTCATTCTTCCTACCTGTAAGCCTTTTCTCAGTGATAGGGCAACACAAATATTTCTGAATAATACAGAATCAGGCGGAAAATGGAAAGTTACCATTTCCGTCCTTTCCATGGAATAGGAGGCTGGAAACATGGGTTTTTTTTATTTTTGTGGGTGCCTGCCTTATTGATTGTGGATGGGTCAGAACATTTATCTACTGATTCAGTCATATATGTGATTAATAAAACAGAAATTTTTACATTTTCTATTTTAATGTCTTTTGAATCTGAGAATCCTCTGTTTTTGTGGCCTTTGTTTTATTTATTTATTTATTTATTTATTTATTTATTATTTTTAAAGATCTTATTTATTTATTTGTCAGAAAGAGAGAGAGCAGCAGGCAGAGGGAGAAGCAGGCTCCCGACTGAGCAAGGAGCCCGATGGGGAACTTGATCCCAGGACTTTGGGATCATGACCCAAGCCGAAGGCAGACACTTAACCAACTGAGCCACCCAGGCATCCCTTTTTGTAGCCTTTAAATGAAACCTGCAGGTGTGTCCTTTTGCCAGCAGTAGTATCTTAAGATATGGATTCTATATTATTTTATCTTTTTGGTGTGAGATGTTATTTGTATCTTTCTATAAACTGAAAGAATTTCTTATGCCAGTGATCTATGGGATCTGATCCACTTCCCTCAGAAAATTCATATTTTGGCTGAGGAGAGAGTCAAATAAATAATTAAGTAGGAATATATATATAATAAAAGAGGCATGGATAGTTTCCATGGTAGCAGAGTGGAAGGAATGATCAGTTTTGCCTTGAACAGTGAAGGAGGGATATCTGGGAGGTTTCATTGAGAAGATAATAGTTAAATTAAAGCTTGGAAGATAGATAAGCATTCTCCTGTGGACAAAAGATAGAAAGTCATTACAAATAGGAGGAAGAATATGTCCAAGGGCAAAAAGACATAAAAACACATGGTATGTTTTAGGAAATTTAAGGGTTTAGTGTTTTTTGAATATAATTCTGAGGTAGGGAGTTGCTGGAAGTAAGCCTGGACTGATATAATAAAGCAGATGGTGTGGATGATATGAGTTCTAAGGGATTTTCATTGTAAGATTTACCTTTCAGGTAATCTAGCTGTAATGTAGATACAGTCCAAATACTAAAACAGTCCACCTTGGTTCACCAAAATAGGAACTGTGTAAAAGCTAGATAAAAATGATGCGGATCCAATTGTTTGTTACTTATTTCCCATGAGTATCTGGGAAGTCACTAAGTATTCATGAATACATAAGGTCAAAATAACTCATATATAGACAATGAAATTACATTTAAGTTAATGTAAAACTAAAATTGTTAGGTATAAAAATGAATAATTACAGATACTAATAAAATGATGAGATTGAAATAAATTTTGATTTTAAAATTTTGATTTAATAGTTCCAGTACAAAAGTAAATGAAATAAGAAAAGAGTCTAATGTTTCATCTATTTATCATTAATGGAACAATTCAAGTGGATAATCAAAACTTGGCTGCATTATAGTAATTTGGTCCAAATAAGACAACTATATAAATACTTGGAGAATTGGAAGTATTTTTATCTTTTCCTAGAGGTAAGGTTCTTTAAGAGTTCAGGGAAATAAAGGATTATTTCTAGTTGGATAGGGTGGTATTTTAGAGTTGGGGTTATGAGTGGTGGACATGCATTAATGAGTTTGCAGACTTATGATAAATATATTCAGGAAAAATAGCATGAAATAATATTTACCAACAGACCAGAAATTTGGGCTGATGGGATTTAATGCTATTCAATTTATTTCATAAGTTCTGACAAAGCTATAATTTTGTTAGCCATCTCTTCAGGTTGCAGTTAATAGCAACTTCAGTAGCTTAAATGAAAAGAAGAAATTGTTGGCTTCCATAACTGAAGAGTCATGTATGGCCGTGTGGAAGCATTCAAACAATGTCACTACTACTCTCTGTCTTACTCACTGTTGGCTCCATTTTAAGGGAAATCCCTCCCTCCTTCAGTTTTGGCCAGCATATTAAGACATATATGCCATTCTCTTAGCAACCCCTGCATGAAGAAAGCTTCTCTTTTACAATTATCCCAACACACTTCCCGTAATGTGTTTGCTTTAACTGAGGTTCCATGCTTTCCCTTAACTTATCAGCATGGCTGGTGGTTAATTCCTGGGCTTGGGTCATACAGTTCCATGGAGTCCTTTAAAGTGCAGAAGTAGGGCTAACCTGAAAATTATATGATCTCAGAATTGGGAAGCTGTTCCTAAAATGAAAATCAAGTGGATCCTCGGCTGGTAAATATAATAGTTATCTATTGTCATTATTGTACATTTTACTATCTGAATTTTGAACTTGGTATACATGGAGCTACTGGGAATTTTTTATTTTATCAAAATTAACTAGAACAGAGAGCACTAAAGTATGCTCTCACTTGAGCAAACCTTACATACTAGGTGTTATAGTTTTCAAAGTAGACTTACCTGATTGCGACCTTCCTTTTCTGATACAAGTAATTGCCAACTCACTCTTAAACTTATGTTCCTCATGTGTTGATAGTCTATAATGTGCAAGGGGTACAGTACAAGAAGAAATTGGGGTCAGAAAGGAGAAGACATGGTATAAAGGAAAGGTAATTTTATCACAGAATTTAAAAAATTAAATATTTACATACAACCCACCTTGATTCAAACAAATATTTTATAGTGCCTATATTTCCCCACTCTCAAAGGGCTAAAAAATTAGTGGAAAAAAAATCAATAGATTAAAGGATGGTTACAATGTAGTAAATATATTATTAGAGGGTGCTATGGGAACCAGAAAAGGGACCTTTTTTTAGGATTTAAGATGGGATGCAAATGTTATGGGAAAATGTGTTTAGGAAGAAAGTATGGTCTCTAAGTATTAATGAAACATAATTTATGTGTTCTCCAATAATTTAAATATGAAATTTCTTAACTGTTAAAAAGCATAACAGCCAGAGAAAAAAGGTAACCTAGATTTCATTCCCTATAAATTGCTTTAGTGGAAAATATCCCACTGACCTCTCTCTCATAATTTTCAGCTTATTAATTTTACAACTCTTCTGTCCTCTACATTAACACTCAAAGATAGAATTTTAGAATGGAAGAATAACAACAAAACCAGAAAATAAGTTTTAAAAGGACATTGTGGATAAGGCATTTCTTTTGAAGTCTCTCTGAGTATTCAGCAAAGCTCTGGTTTTATTTAATGAATAATTAGAAAAAACTTCTCTACACAACCACCTTTATCAGAGGGCAGAGAATCTCAATGGAAAGGGGAAGAGAAGTATAACTTGTGGGTGCCTACTCCTTTCCAGATGCCAGATTATGTGCTCCCTAGACTCTCACATAGGATAATTTAGTTCTTGTTTCAGCTTTACCAGTTAATCAGTCCATGGGTAGTCTTGGGCACCTTTTTTTCCTTTGTTTCCTCGGCTCTAAAATGGGAATAACATTTTCATTTCTTACTTCAGCAAACAGGCATGACTGCTTTCTTTTTTTCTCTTCCCGTCTTCCCTTTCTCTACTCCTTTCTTCTATTCCCTCTTTTTTTTTCTTTCTGAAAACCTTTCATTAGAGCCCACTAAGTACTAGGCACTGTGATTAGTGTTGGGGTGCAAAAATGAAAATGGCATAGTTCTTTTCCTCAAGAGATCATGGGCAGTGCAGGAAATTGAATACTGAACAAGTAATGTATGATCTGTGTTCTGGGATAGGAGGGAGTTTTACCTCAGGATGCTAGTAGTCTCTTAGTAGTTGAGAAAAGAAAAAATATATCTGCATCACATATATAGACTTCCTTATAAAATCAAACCTGAAGTGGAATAAACATCAGTTACTTTAGCATATTAAATTACTCAATGAGTCATGAGTAATGAGCTCAATTATTCAATGAGCCATGATCATAGTACCCATTTACTGGGCCTTTAGACCTGGTGTAAGAGAGCTCTTTTCACATCGATGTGTTAGTAGTACCAATGCTCTCTTTAACTGTTCCATAATGGTGACCATGAGTTACTAACATTTCAGGACTCTGGTGAGGATTAAAATGTATATGAAAGTGCTATTTTTATGTTAGTAGCATTTTAAAAATTTCATTTACTCATATATTCAAAAAATACTTATTGTGGACATAATGTATGCAGTGTACTGGCTAAGCACTGAGAAACCAATGCAAATAACACACACACACACACACACACACACACACACACACACACACACAAGGGAATATTATTTGGCTTTGAAAAAGAAGGAAATCTTGTCATTTGCAATGATATGGGTGAACCTGGAGGAAATTATGCTAGTAAAATAAGCCAGACAGAAAGACAAATACTGCATGATCTCACTTATATGTGGACTCTAAAATAGTCAGACTCATAGAAGAGGCAGATAGAATGGTGGTTACCAAGGGCAGGGTAGAGGGAGAAATGGGAAGTTGTTAGTCAAAGGGTACAAAGTTTCAGTTATGCAGGAAGAATAAGTTCTGGAGATCTAATATATGGCAAAGTGACTATAGTTAACAATACTGTAATGTACACTTGAAATTTGCTAAGATGTTACAGCTTTTAAAGTGTTCTCACCAGAGAAAAAGGAGAGAGACAGAAGGAGAGAGAGAGAGAGGAAGGAAATGGTAACTATGAGGTGAATGGATATGTTAATTAGCTTGATCATAGGAATCATTTTACAATGTATACACATATCAAAATGTCAAGTTGTGCACTTTCAGTATATATAATTCCTATTTGTCAATTATATCTCAATAAAACTGAAAAAAGACAGGAATTCCATGAAGAGATTAATAAAACAATAATAGTGGGAATATTCCAAGATAGGAAATATAGAGAAGAGAGCAGGTTTGCACAGGAGGAAGAGATGATAAATTTAATGTTGTGTATGTTGAATTTGAAACAGCAGTAAAGGTCTGGCATTCACAAGTGCAATTTGGAGGGGCCTGGGTGGCTCAGTCAGTTAAGCATCCCACTCTTGATCTCAGCTCAGGTCTTGATCTCAGGGTTGTGAGTTCAAGCCTCATTTTGGCTCCATGCTGGGTGTGGAGCCTAATTTTAAAAAAAAAGTGCAGGGGGCCTGGGTGGCTCAGTTGGTTAAGCGACTGCCTTCGGCTCAGGTCATGATCCTTGAGTCCCTGGATCGAGTCCCACATCGAGTCCCGCATCAGGCTCCCTGCTCAGCTGGGAGTCTGCTTCTCCCTCTGACCGCCCCCCCCCATGCTCTCTCTCTCTCTCTCTCCCAAATAAATAAATAAAATCTTTAAAAAAAAAAGTAAAAAAAATTTTTAAAAAGTGCAATCTGGACTATCAGTTTTGGAGTCCATAACTCGTAGGTAGAAGCTCTCAACAAAATTTCTCATTCTTTCTTAAAAATGTCTTTGCTCTGAAATGATACGAATCATAAAGGACATCTCTAAAATCTAATAAATAAATTATGGCAGGTTATACTTAGAAAAAAGTTGGTTTATGTTTGTGTTGGCAAACACTTCACAATATAATACTTGTATCTAAAAATGTGCTAATCCATTTCTTCTCTTGTAATATCACACAGTGTTGTTCAATGGAGGTATAAGAGGTTATTGGAAAGGTAGAGGAAAGCATATGGATCAAGAAGCAATCCATTTGTATGTGGAAAGAGAACTAAAAGCTCTCAGCACAATGGGATCATTGTTATCAGCTTGGTTTCTTTTTATCATAACAGAGCTATTATTATTTACCAGTCTTTCTGGGCACCAGAAAATATACCTTTATTCTAGTAAAGGGTCAGATGTTGTGTTCATTGTATGTACTGTTCCTCATACCCACACTTTAAATAGGTAGTTGTTTCAAATTCATGTTATAAAAAAAATAGGTAAAAGATGTTCCATGATAGTCTTTTTTTCTCCCTTTAAAAACAAATCAGGTATTCAACTGTAGTTGAATTAAAAAAATAAAATAAAACCAAGTAATTAGTTTATATTTTGTGAAATAGAAACTCTTTCATTGTCTAGGGAGATCAATACCAGAATTTTGTTTGCTGATGAAAAGAAATGCTACAGAAAAAAATAACAAGAATCACAATTTCCCATTTCCATATATTTTTTCCTAAAATATTTCACAGTTTAATTATCCTAACAACTTATGAAGTAAGCAGGGAAGATACTATTATTCCTATTTTACAGATACTCAACTTCCTTCAGATTTAGCCATTATTCAAAATTGGTGAGTTGGAGACTGGGGTCTAGGGTCCACAAGAAGTACTGTGGAACTCTTGGAATTAACAAAAATTATGAAGTTTAAAGATCCAGTGCATTAAAAATATATAAAATTGGTTATTTCCCTAGCAGTAAAATGAAGGATTTAACCAGAGATGTCTAAGGTCCTGTTTACATTAACATTCTATCAATTATTCTATGAACAAATGCTGTATCCACTGTGTGCACTGTTCTTATTGCTCAGAAATTTAGTGGATCATTTCAGGCCATGATGTATGCTATTTCAGTATTTATTTTAGAAGCAAGGATTGATAATCTCTCAGTAATTTCATAATTCACCATATTACTATATCTTGAAAATAAATATTTGCTTTGTATTGGAATGAATATTATTGTTGTTAATTTATGCTTTATATGACAGCTACTCCAAAGCATTGTTTGAGATAACTAAATAGCTATAGACTGCATTAACTGAGATCTTACCCTGTACCAGGATGGATGGTCTCTATATGCATTCTGTAATTTAATCCTCCAACAATGCTGCAAGATAGGTGATAAGAGCATTCTTCTTATCCTTAGTTTACAGATTAGAAAATATAGGCACAAAGCGATTGAATCACACAGTGAAGGTGGCTAAGGCTTAAATTCTTATGTAGGTCTGGTTAGCTCCAAAGACGACCTGCTATGGAGTGTCTCTAAAATAAAACACATATAAAGTATGGAGGAAAAAAAAAAAAAAACAGAAGAAAAGCTTTTAGAAAGAGGATATGGATAACAATAGTTTAGTTGCTATAAGTATACACTATATCCAGCTCCAAATTTTCTCACAAAGCAAAAATATGAAAGTGTTTGGGTTGAGAATAATAAATCCGACAAATAGAAATATGCATTCATTTTTTTAAAAGATTTTATTTATTTATTTGACAGAGAGAGCGAGAGAGCACAAGCAGGGGGAGCAGGAGAAGGAGAGGGAGAAGCAGGTTCCTCACAGAGCAGAGAGCCCAATGCGGGGCTTGATCCTGGGACCCTGGGATCATGACCTGACCTGAAGGCAGGCACTTAACCATCTGAGCCACCCAGGCGCCCCCCATTCATTTTTTTTTTGACAGTAAATTTTTAGAACTATTTTTTGTACCTCTATATGATAGAGATATTGAATAAGACAATGGTCCACATCTTTCATAAAAGATTTTGCAAGGACATAAAACTCTTCTTTGAATGGATGAGTACTTGAGATTTGCTAAACTCTTGAGTTGGTGGTTTGCTGTTCTGATCAAATATTAGAATATTTTTAATCAGTATTTCTTCAAATGTTTTTCTGCCCTATTTTTTGTCTTCTTGCTTTATGGAACTCTGGTTTTATGTATTTTAGATAGCTTCATAATGCCCCACATGTCAATGAGGCTTTTTTTCTCCTCTTTGTGCTCTGTTTGGATATTTTCTATTGACTAATGTTCAAGTTCACTGATCGTCTGTTGTGTCCAGTCTGTCATTAATATTTTCAATACATTTTTTATTTTATATATTGTATTTTTCAGTTATAGAATTTTTATTTCATTCTTTTAAGCAGTTTCCCAATCTCCCCTGAAATTCCCCAGTTCTTCTCCCACTATAGTAATTTTTTCATTTATATGTGTTAACATACTCAACATAGTTGTTTTAAAGTCCTTCTCTGCTAATTACAACTTCTGAGTTTCCTGGGTTTCCTGTGGATATCTTCTTATTGACTGATTTTTCTTTGGTCTATGTGTCACTTTTTAAAAAATTTATTTGCATGTCTAGATTTTTTGGTTGTATACTTTACTGATAATATGTTATGAAGATGCTGAATTTTAATAGCTTCCTCTGCAGAGTGCTAGGGTTTATTCTAGCAACAGTTAACAGTTAACAGAAAGCTTTATGCTTTCTTCATGAGGGTCTCTTTAGGTTTTGCCCTTAGTTTTGGGAAAATATTTTAGTTCTAAAGGTTAATTTGTGTTTCTAAAGTGTGGCCATTCTGGGATATCATGGAAAACCCAAAGTTTTGGAACTCAGATTCTAAACTCTCTCCCTTGTGGTAGGCAGAAACTGAATTTTCTGTTCTGATACTACTATATCACCAAACCTACCACAGAATGTCCAAGTAAGTATTCTGTACTTGTCCCGACATTGTGTGCTGATGAAATTTCTACTTTCTTTTCCGAACTGTTACCTGAGACAGGTGTGATCACCTGAGTTGCTCCACAGAAGTGTTTTTCTTAGATATGCTTCTGAAAGCTGGAGAGAAAATACAGAGCTAACTTTTTACATTCTCCTGTCTCTGGATATACGTTAAGTTTGCCTGATGTCCAACTGTGATGAACTCTGTATTTTCCACACTTATCTGTCACCTTGTCTACTCATTTCTCCAGGGGTCCTTGTAAACTTTTGGTGAAGCTAAAGTCAGGTTATGCCCCAGAAACTGTTTAGTTTATTTTCTCCTGGGAACCTTGCTCTAATTGGGGTAATATTGACTTTTTCTACAGTACCAGATTTATTCTCGCAATTAATTTGTTCAAAGTGGAATAAAATATGTTTAAGGATACATACATGGGTGCCAAAATGATAAAGAAACACAAAGGAATGATTAACATAGAAGACAGTGGTAATCTCTATAGGTAAAAGAGAAAATTATGATTAAGGGGGACTCACAGGATTCCTAAGGTACTGGTAAAAAAGTTTTTCTTAATCTGGATATATGCTTATTCACTATGTTATGATTCTTTATACTTATTTATTTTATACACACTTCTGTATACATTTCACATTTTTTAAAAGGGAAAACAACTTAGTACAACTGAAAAAAGGACAAAAGAAAGGAAGGGAAAGAATGGATATTAGAAAATGACTTCTAGTTGTATTTCTGTTGTACATAGGAAGACCAATGTGCTATTTTCAGGAAGTACCTTGGTCAACAAGTAGTTATTGACGATGAAATTCCAAGATGCAATTAATTAAAATAATGTCCTTCCCTATGAAAATAAAAACCAAACATTTGGAGCCTGAATCACCAGCATTAATATTTTACCTCTGACAGATTTTAGTAGTGTGATTTGGTGCAAATTATTTAATTTCTCCAAAATTCAGTTTTCTCAACTATAAAAGTAACTACTTCACAGAGCTGTTGTAAGGGGTAATGAGTTGCATATATAAAGTATTTCCTAGCATAGCATCTGGTACATAGTAGGTTCTCAATAAATATGTCCACCAACCCCCCACCCTCAAATTTATTTCCGTAGGTATTGAGCACTTAGAGACAAGAGTCAAATCCATAGCCAAAGTAAATTCTTTGTGTTAATTATGAGAGGCTTCTTCAATTTAGCTTTCTTGGAACTTTGTTTTTATTTTAGAGTCAGCAATTACTCATGATGTCCAATTGTTATTACATACCGAACTGCTTTATCCTTCAATATCCTTAAAATTTCGTGCCTCAGATACTTTCTCTGTTATTAAAGCACATGAAATAGAGGATAGAAAAATAAAACAAAGTAAAGGATAGGAGCCATGTGTAGGGAAGAAACAGATTGGATGCAAACAATTGAACCATGAAAAAGGAACCCACAGCAAGTTTACACAAAGTCCTCCCTGTTTTAATGATTCACATGGTAGAATTTCCTCATATTAATCAGCAGCTTCCAAAGAATATAACCCTATGAAGAAGCACATAGCCCCAAGACATATTGCTCTACCTAGAATGAATCTTTGATAAACACAGAAAATATTTTCTATAGGCTAGCAAAGGCCATTTAAAAATATATGGAAAAATCTCTCTGGCTTTTTATCTAAGGCTAAATTTATGCAAAAACACTAGAAACAACATAAGAAAGGAACAGTTTGTTAATGAAATTATCACTCATAATTAAACTGGACACTGGAGGCAACCTCTTCACTTCTCTAGATAGTCTATTTTTGGTTTTGTTTTCTAATCTTTCATTGCTGAGCAATAATTTTCCTTGGTGCAGAGGTTCATATCCATATATCTCACACAAACACAAAATAATAATTCAGAAATAGCACGTTACTATGCTGAAACAATTATTTTGCTGTTATCAGTGCAATAAAGGATCAAAATGTTAAGAGTGTAAGATTTGGAAGTTAGGCAGACTGAAGATATTGAGTCCTGGAGTAACAAAAGTGGACCCTGAAACTCAACAGATCCAAATTTGCATCCAGGCTCAATCATTTTCTAGCTCTACCACCGAAAGAAAGCTACTTAATCTCTCTCAACATCAGTGTTCTTTTAGTAAAGTGCCATCTCATTTATCCTGACCGAGTTACTGTGGCATTAAGTGAGAGGGCGTATGCAAAGGGCCTAACCAGTGTCTCTTTACTTCCCTCGAGAATCTAGATTAGGACTGGAAACAGATCTAAGGCCTCCTGAGTTGAACAGACACTGAAGTTAAACTGCTTCTCTACTCTCCTCTCCAGTTTTTTTCTGACCTGTACTAATTTTTTCAATAGAAGCCTAGCTGATATACAACTTAATATTGGTTTCAGGTATACAATGTAGTGATTTGATATTTATATGCATTATAAAATCCTCACCATGGTGAATGTAATTATTGTCACCATAAAAAGTTACTACAGATTATTGATTATATTCCTATGATGTACTTTTCATCCCTGTGACTTATTTATTTTATAACTGGAAGTTAGTACCTCTAAATCCCCTTCACCTATTTCCCCCATCTCCCCAACTTCATCCCCTCTGATAACCACCAGGTGGTTCTCTGTATTTATGGGTCTCTTTCTGTTTTTGTTGTTATTTGTTGTTTTTTTGTTATTGTTGTTGTTTTTAGATTCCACACACAAAATCATATGGTATTTGTCTTTCTCTGTGTGATTTATTGCACTTAGTTCATCCATGTTGTCCCAAATGGCAAGATTTCATCTTTTTTATGGCTGAGTAATATTCCATCACATATATATACCACATCTTCTTTGTCCATTCATTTATCAGTGCATAGTTAGGTTGCTCCCATATTTTGGCTATTGCAAATAAAGCAGCAATAAACGTAGGGATGCATTTTTTTTGAATTAGTGTTTCTGTGTTGTTTTAGTAAACTCCAGAAGTGGAATTGCTGAATCAGATGGTATTTCTATTTCTCATTTTTTGAGGAATCTCCATACTGTTCCCTTTCTCCACATCGTTGTCAATACTTGTTATTATTTCTTATATTTTTGATACTAGCCATTCTGACTGGTGTGAGGTGATATTTCATTATGGTTTTGATTTGCATTTCCCTAATGATTAGTGATGTGGAGCATCTTTTCATGTGTCTGTTGGCTATCTGATGTCTTCTTTGGAAAAATGTCTATTCTGTCTTCTACTGTGTGAAAGCTTTTTAGTTTTATGTAGTCCCAATAATTTATTTTTGCTTTTGTTTCCATTGCCTGAGGAGACAGATACAGAAAAATAATGCTAAGACTGATATCCAGGGGTTTACTGCCTATTTTTTCTTTTAGGAGTTTTGTGGGTTCAGGTCTTACATGTAGGTACATAGATATTTCCAACTGTTATATTCTCCTGTTGGATTGATCCCTTTTACCTATACAACTGATTACACTTATATAATGCAGCTCCAGGGGCTCATCCACTTGCTGTCCTCACCTTGCCTCCAAACACAAAGCTGCCTTAGCATATCAAAGCCAGATTTTTCTGGACTGGCAATGGAAGAGCATCCCCACAGAGGGGGAATAGCTGTATCTTATAGCCATAATTTCTTCTCCCTAGATTGAATTTTTTCTTGTAGATTTTTCACCAGTAGTGCAGCCCTCACCTCTGGTCACAGGAATGTTGTTTCCCTAAAATATGGATCAAAGTATGACTATAGAGACTTTCCCTAATCTTCCAGTAACGTGAATCCAGTCATTCTTAGCAAATATTTGTTAATTGTTGAGTGTGCCCCTGCCATTGTTCTGTGCCTAGGGGATTGCATCAGTCAATGAAGCTGACAAACATCCCTGCTCACACGAAGCTTGCATTCTTGTGTGGATCAGAAAGTAACATTTAAAAGTAGGTTTACCAAACACTTGGGAAAACACAAGGGAAAGAGATAGAGCTGGTAATGTGTAATTTGATAACGTTGCTCATAAATCTGTCCTCTTCTCTCTCTTCAGCGAATGACCTACTCTAGAGTGTTCCTAACTAGTCTTTGTCTCAAAGTGTCATCAGATGTTTCTTCTCTAACACGTAGGAGTGTCTTTAATCTTGACTGACTCTTGCAAGTTGGAATCAAAAGTGTGAGACCTAAAGATACGTCTTGCAAAACTCAGCTTCTTGTCTCAGAACTAGTCTCACTGCTTGTCAGAGGGTAAGAGAGTACCAACTGTTCATAGGGATTTATGTCATCTTTTCCCACATCTAAGAGCAACAGCATTAAGTAAGCAATGGTATTCAGTAAACCCAAAATGAATGCTAGGGCCATACGCATACTGCAGTAATGTGGTGATGGGAAGAATGGCACTATTTAATCACATACATGCATGTACGCATATACACATAAAGGCATGACATTTTAATTTAGTTCTGGCTTTATCCTTTGTTTTATTGGTAAGTACACAATTGTGTGGAAAGATTCTTCTTCCTCTCACAGAACATGACTCAAAAATTCATGTATTCTGGGATAGATTAGGATTTGTTATTTAAGATGATATGCATACTTACTACATACACACATAACTGGTAACAAGGAATTTGACTGGCTTAGCTGGATTCAGAACCTGCTGGTATCAATAACATCTTCCTTCCACTTTCTTTGGGTTAGCTATATTTTTTGGCCATAGGAAGAGTTTTACCATGAGTTTGTTTGCCTTGAGTGTACATGCTCTTTTGCCCTCAGGACCCACGAAGAATAAGATATTAGATATATATTATTTCTTACCCTGTCTTTAGCTAAAGCATAATTTAACAGATGCCTTATATATATATATTTTAGAGAATTATTTAAGAGGGATAGAAAATAACATTTTAAACTTTATTTATTTGTTTATTTTTAGTAATCTTTACGCCCATCTTGGGGCTCAAACTCACAACCCTGGAATCAAGAGCTGTATGCTACTATGACTTAGCCAGCCAGGTGCCCCAAGAACATATTAAAGGTTTATTTTCTAAAAACACTTCTCCAATTTTAAATGCTGTGGCAAATTGTTAGGTTCTGTTACATTCATTTTTCAATGGTATTAGGAAACTATCATGCTGTGCACTTTTCAGGGGTACATTGCATTTGGGGATGATTGAAAGCTCTAGGTATCAGTGATTCTATCAAATCTCGTTGCATTTCTGTCCCTCAAAACTCACTGGGAAGAGACTTTGATTCTGGAATAAAATTATGAAGGCTTTCACACTCTTAATTGGCTCTCTGTCTTATGGGCTTGTTTTCTTAATATAATTTATAATACTTTATGGGTAATTCTTTTTTCCATGCTTGCAAAAAAATTTTACTGAAGATTTTCAAATAAAGATGAAGCTCTTTAGCATGCAGGCTCTATATAATATCTTCTATCTATAATCAAGGGTCTCTTCTTTAGTCCTATCTTTTGTCTTTCTTTAAACTCCTCCCTAGTCTTCCTGATATGGAACTAGCTCCATCCCTGCTTCCTATAAACTGTAAGTGCTTGTGACTTTTCTCATTTATAATATCATTAATAAGGAGGAATTTTCATAGCAAAAACAAAAAACAAAAAACAAAAAAACCAGGAGTGGAACTTGCACATTTTGTTCTCAGTTATATGCTCTGTACATTTGAGTGAATTCCAACTGTGTTCTTGGCTCATCTAACTTCCGAGGTCCCAAGAATGAGGATATTCTCAATTTATCTTTTTTCTTTTTCCATAATATATTATGAACCTATGCATATTCCCTTGAATTTCCTGGCTTAACATATTCTCTTTCCACTAAACCTTATATAATTCCCTCTTCCAATATAATAGACTCTCTTCTAATCAATACTTCCTAACTCCAGTAAAGTAAATGATTCTTTAGGCATAGGTGAGAAAACTATTCTATAAATGAAACATATGTTCAATTTTTCCTCTGATGTCATCCTTTTTTACTTTGAAAAACTCTTTATTGTAGAAATGGCTCTAATTAAAGCCAGCCTTCCTTTGTACAAACAAGAAAAACAAGGTTAGTTAATATATTCCATGTTAAGAATAATGAATCAGTTAAAAGGAAAGTACATTTCTTTTATACCATTTTCAATAATTACTATGATTAGTATTTGAAATCCTTCATATCCTCTTTCATCTCAAAGAGAAAAAATTAAACACTATTCCTAAAAAGGCAAAGTTACATTATCAAGAAAGTGAAAAGACAGAATACAGAATGGAGAAAATATTTACAAATCTCCAAATATATAATGAACTCCCAAAATTTAGCACAAAAAGACAAATAACTCAATTAAAAAATGGACAAAAGATTTGAATAGACATTTCTCCAAAGAAGACATATAAATGCCCAGTAAATATAGGAAAAGATGCTCAAGTTCATGAGTCATTAGAGAAATGCAAATCAAAACCACTATGAGGTACTACTTCACACCCTCTAGAATGGCTATAATAATGTGGAGAAACGGAACCCTCATACAATGCTGATGGAAATGTAAAATGTTACAGCCACTGTGGAAAATAGGTTGGTGTTGTTTTTCAAAAAGTTAACAGAATTACCATATGACTCAGCAATTCCACTTCAAAGACTTGAAATTAAGGGACTCAAATAGATACGTGTATGCTAGTGTTTATCGCAGCCTGTTCACAATAGCCAAATGTCCAAATGTTCACACACCTCAAATGTCCACCAACAGATGAATGGATAAAAAATGTGGTAATGAATAGAACAGAATATTACTCATCCATTAAAAGGAATGAAGTTCTTACGCTCTGACGTAGATGAGCCTTGAAAACATACACTTTGTGAAATAGGCTAAAGAAAAGGACAAATATTGTATGATTGCACTTACATTAAATTTCTAGAATAGGCAAATTCCTAGAGACAGAAAGTAGGTTGGAGGTTATCAGGGGATTGGGGAGGAGAAGAGGAATAAGGAGTTATTACTTAATGGTTACAAAGTTTCTGTTTTCGGAGATGAAAAAGTTTTGGAAATATTGGTGACAGTTGCCCAATATTGTGAATATATTTAATGCCACTGAATTGTACACATAAAAATGGCTAAAATGACTAATTTTTGTTATATATATTTTACTGCAATTTAAAATTTTTTTTTTAATTTCAAAAAAAGTCAGTTATATTAAGGATGTGCTTCATTTATGGTGTTATGGTAAAAACTAGTATTTCTGGTTATTAACTCCAAAGAAACAACCTAAAACTTTTGTTCCTGTATTCAGCTTTTCCTTAGTGTTGGTATATGAAAACTACCTCTGAGAATTTTTTTAATATTTTTTTCTTAGTACATCCATGAATACAACTAAAAAATCCAGAATTGGTGCACTGATTTTCATTATAGGCATATGAGACCAATAACTAATTCAAAACCATACATGGTGAAATTATTTTAATTGATCAATTCCTATAGAATGGCTCATATTCTTTGTGCAGCTACATAGTACTTAGCAAATCTGTATGGCTCCAAAGAGTCCCATAATTTACGTTAACAGGCTTAACTGAAGTAGTAATTCAAGTGGAAGTTTGAATATAAGCTTTATAAATAAGCTCTAATAGAAAACATCAAGTCTGAAGTGGCACTTGGGGATTTTTATCTTAGAGAAGACACTAACATTTAGAGGCTTGCTTTTAAGAAAATTTACAACTGCAACAATAATAAAAAGATAATCGAGGATTTGCCTCAATTTCTTTTTCAGACCAGAGAATTATTTTGGGAGCAAATAATGTTATAGTTTTTCAAGATTCTTTGGGTTAGCACAATGAAAATCCACAGGGCTTCATAAAATTTAAAACTCTATCCTTTGTAGTCTATCACAAATAATATCTTTAAAGGTTTCTCATCTTTATTTTGCAAAGGAAAATGTTGAGAGATGTGGGTTTGGATGCCCATTTTTCTGCATTTCTTCTGGTCCTGTGACTTCCTATTCATCTGGTCCTACAGATAATGAAAAGGAATGTATCAAATGGACACATTGGGAAAATATTTTAATATTTTAATTTGATATGAGTACTGAAACTGATGAAGATAACAATTCTAGGACAAACAGCGTAATGGGTATCACTAAGTCAATGAATATGTTAGGTTAGTCCCTAGATAGGAAAACATGAAATGCTCTGAAATCATAGAACATACACAGGAAAGACATTTGATAGAGGTTTTTCTAAATATGACAATAACTCAAAAAATATACATGACGTGGCCAAAAACAAATTATAAAGCTAAAAGAAACCATTCTCAGTTACTTTAATAAAATTCCAATCAATCATGTTAGAGGAAGGTCTGAATTGTTTTTCTTAGTCACTACAGAATAATTTAATTATAAAACCATTATCATATTCAAGAGGTCTTTAAAGAGTGTACAACCAAAACTGTAGGAAAAGCCTATTCTAACTGCATGTCAGGCAGTTAGTTAATAAAAATATTATGCTATATTGCTGGATTTCATCATGCTTGTATTTGTCAGTGTCTTAACATTTATAATTTGTTGTGACTTATTTTCTCATTCTAAATTAACATTTACTTCTGTATCTAATTTTGTATTTATAATACTGTATTTTTGCTTGAGACGGCCCCCAATATGTATAAGCCTCACAAAACTTAAATGTGTCCCTGAATCTCTGCATAGTATTATCAGTTTAAAAAGTATCTTCCCATTTGTTTTTCAAAATTATTATCCCTGTTTTTCTTGATATGGAAAGGGAAACTTTAAAGGCTTCAGTGCTCATTTCCACTGAGGTCTAAAGTTCAACACCCAGAATTCAGGCATAGATTGCTTGATTCTACTGTTCTCTCCCCTACACCTTCACTGCATTTCACATCTGAGATTTATTAACTAAAGCAAAACCTCCCAGATATGTATGACTAAATGAAAGCAAGGCCAGATTTTAATGGATTGGCATGACCTTGTTTGAATTCCCATAAAGCAGTAAAGATCTAAATGAGTACTTAATAAAACAGTCTAAACTTTGACTTAACAAGTTTGGAGTTTATAAACATTTCAGGACATGACAAAGCGGCTTGCTTGTTAAGCAAATGCAAAGGGTCCATGAGGGTAAAATGGAAGGAAGGGGCAAAGAACAGAACAAGCTATTTTCAAGCACTTTGTTCTATTTTTATATGACAAAGTTTTCTTGACCCTTTTATTTTCTTTAGGCTTAACTGATCGCATTAGGTTTTAGAAAGATGTTGATCTACGAGACTAAATGATTGTATAGTTTTCAAGCTATAATAGGTTTTTGTATACACATGTGCTTCTCATTCACTATTATGTCTCCAAATCCATCAAGTCATCACAACAACCTGGGAAATCTTATTACTTGTATAGCCTTTATTGCAAAACCTGGCACTAAGGTACTTTACTGTATACCAGGCACTAAGTTTTTTATGTATATTAACCCATGGTGATAGTCATATTAACTCTTAAAAAATTGGCGTTATTATGATCTTCTCCAGATGGAAATTGAGGCATGGAAAGGTTAAGTAACTTGTTCAAGGCCATGCAGCTACTTAAATGGGACTCAATCTTAGACTTTGGTGTGTGAGCCCTTAACCAGGCATTATCCTGCTCCCTTTATCATATCTGTGAGATGGATGATGCTGTTTGTAACATTTTACTTGGATGTATTTATTCAGTACGAAGGCTGTAGCTATATGTCATGTTCTATATGCAGTTGCTTCCTTTATTTTATCTTTATTTCTACTAAATTAGAAATTCTTTTGTCATAATTATAGGCTCTTGGAAATGGCAGCAAGTGTTTGTTGGCACTGTCATATAGTTTCAGATTTTCAGACTGCATATGGATCCAAAAATATGAAGAAATTTTCCACTGAAGTCTACTTTGAGTATTCTGAAAGATGCTAAACAGGCAAGGTTAAAATACATTAATCTTAAAAGCTTCAACTTGGGAGAAATAGCCAATGGTTTTCCAATCCACTCTTAGGTAATGCATACCTTTGAAAGTATAACCCATATTCTGTTGCAGGATTTTGATTCAGATTCAAATAAGCCTAATTTCTTCCTCTGGCAAGCATTGAACTCTTGGCAGTCAAGTTTCTTGTCCCACCACTTGGTCTTAAGAAATCCTGATATCCTCTGGGGTGCCTGGGGAGCTCAGTTGGTTGAGCATCCAACTCTTGATTTTGGCTCAGGTCATGATCTCAGGGTTAAGGACGAGCCTGGCACTGGGCTCTGCCCTGGGCGTGGAGCCTGCTTAGGATTCTCTCTCTCCCTCTCCCCCTCTTCCCCTTCCCCTGCCTCTCTCTTTCTCTCTCTCTCACTCCCTCTCTCTCTCTAAAAAAAAAGAGAAAAAGGAAAAGAAAAAAAAAAGAAATCCTAATATCCTCAATCTCAATATCAAAATTCTGTGTTTTGTCCATAAAGTGATCATTTCAGGTTGTTTAAAATACAGGATTTATCTTTGAGGCACATAGCTTGAGCGTCACTTGAAATAAGTGAAACCATCTTTTCTGGTATTATCACTTCATGAAGAAATGCTTTTATCTTGCTTATCTTTTCAAAACTTCATGTGTCCTTTCAACAGCTAACATTATTTAGTGGGGAAAGTAGTCCTGTTCTGTCTGCCAGTTTCCCTGTACAGCTCACTGAGAAAGTCATACTAGTGAAGCCTTCCCTCACCTCCCAATGCACTTACCTTAACCCCTACCTTGTTACAAAACTCCCTCTCCCTCTGCCCTGCTTTATTTATATCTATGGTGTTTATCATTTTCTAAAATATTCAGTTGAACTATAGGAAATTGTCATTTCTGTAGGACAAAAACTATCAAATATCAACTATCAAATTCAGTTATTTATTTGGTTTATTGTCTGTCCTCCTCCCCACCAACACACACAGCAAAATGAGGCAGATTATTTTATCTGCTTCATCACTGATATATTCCCAACCCCACAAGTCAGTGCCTGTCAGGTACAATAAAAGTTTATTGAATCAATTAGAACATATTTGAAATTTGAGTCATTTCCTTCAATGCTGAGTCATTGAGGAGGTAGGTTGGTGACTGCCAGCAGTTCTCTATGAATGAGGTAGTATGTGGCCTGGCATTTGGGTGCAGTTACTTTGTCCAGCAGTACTCCTGTTTCTTGTACACATACACACACACACACACACACACACACACACACAGCTTGCACTACCAGTTCTGATCTAAGTGCACATTTTCTTACAATGAGCGTGTCACAGCACTTGCTTCTCCACATTGTGTGTAACTGATATTAAATGACATCTAATCTAATAGTGCCATTTGATAAAGGAATTTATCTTGAGCTCGTTCTGCTTTTCTTGTGAAAGTGATACTTATTAACTTTGTAGCTCATTTAGCAAGTGTCTCAGTAATAACAGAATGTCTACCCCTTTTTCTGTGAGCAGTAAAACTCTGAAGAATGCCTCTATGGTTTTGGTTACATCCTCCTAAATTGATTAACAAAGTTAACAAAAGTTGATAACAAAGTTAATCAGTTTCATGCTGGAGACATATATTATGCATTCATTCTGGTAATATGTAATTGGTTTACTAGAAAGGTCACTGTGCTGTGTTTGAAATTGGGAGAGCTTCTTTACCTCCTTATTATTTCACATGGTCTCATAGCAGACAATACACTGAGAGGTAGAAGTGACTAGTATCTCTTGGCCAACAAAGTCTACTTTTTAGATATTTCTAGCTGTGTTATTTGCAAATAATCATTATACTCGTAGAATCTTTGTCAGAACAAGAAACATTCAATTTCCACATTTGCACTGGGATACTATAATATATATATGATGTTATTCTGAACTGAAACCTTTACCTTTTCTGTCATTACTTTTACACTTTTCTGAATTATTGTGAGTCACTGATCTATTTTTGTAGATGCAACACACTATAACAATTTTAAATGCCTGCTTTATGGAAATGATGTGAGAATTCACTAGCTGACACTAATTCACCTTGTTAGCTTTGACTGTAGTGTGATCCTTGCTGCTCCTGAACATCATTTGAGGACATGAGGATTAAGAAGCAACAATATTTGGGGGATGATAATAATTAATCTTGGGGCACCTGGGTGGCTCAGTTGGTTAAGCTTCTGCCTTCGGCTTAGGTCATGATCCTGGGATCCTGGGATCGAGCCCTGCGTTGGGCTCCCTGCTCAGCCGAGTGTGCTTCTCCTGCTCCCTCTGCTCCCCCCCGCCCCCCGCTTGTGCTTTCTCTCTCTCTCAAATAAATAAATAAAACCTTAAAAAATTAATCTTGCATTTCACATAATCTTGCATTTATGAAACTGCCAAACCACCTTTGAACCACTTGATAATGTGCAGGCTGTGGTGTGCTGGTAACTGTTTTATAGCAGGCTCTCTGGGGAGGAAGGCCTTTGATTTGTAGCGTTTGCCAAATTTTGGGTGTAAATACTTCCACTATGGCCAATTTCAAGCTACTGCTAACTTTCAAAATTCCTGAATGCTTAACAGTTGGTTCTTACAAAATCAAAGTTGCATTAGCCTGTTCCAGCATCCATTTCAGGGGCCAGGCACCAATCTTGAAAATCCCTAGTCAAAGAGAGAAAAGTAGTTAACTACTCTGATTTTAAAACTGGCTTAAATTGTAAGACCTCCTTTACTTCCGTTTAGTCTTGTAGCTTAGAACTGGCTTATTAGATGCAACTAATTATAGTTCAGCAGCGATCCTAGTTTTTAAACCAAAGGAAAACTTTATTTTTATAGCCTGACTTTATTAAATATGTGAATTTAAATTGGAAAGTGACTAGAGCTTAAATACTTAAACCAAACTGGGCCACGGATTTATTTGAATCTGTGAAAAATTAGTATGTAGTGAGTTTAATTTTATCCCTCAAAAATAAGGAATGTCCAAATTCTAACCCCTTTTTCCCTCTCCCCATACCTGTAAATATGACCCTGTTTGGAAATAAGATCTTTGCAGTTGTAATCAAGTTAAGGATCTCAAGGTGACATGATATGGATTTAGAGTCAGTTTTAAATCCAATGACTGGTGTCCTTAAAGGAGAAAGGACACAGAAACACAGACACGGTTAAGGGGAGGGTATGTGAACATGAAGTCAGAGATTGGAATTCTGTTGCCACAAACCAAAGAACACCAGGATTTGGAAGCAGAAAGGAAGGATTCTCCTGTAGGGGCTTCCAGGGAGCATAGCCCTGCCAGCTTTTTGATTTCAGACTTCTAGTCTGCACAACTGTGAGAAAATAAATTTGTTATTTTAAGACACCAAGTTTATGATAATTTGTTATGCAGCTTGAGGAGATTAATACATAGTATATCAAATTAGTAGTAAAACAAGGAAAAATACTGTTTGGCTGGTTTCAATTTTCAACTGAGTTACACAAAAGCTCAATCTTTTTTTTAAAGATTTTATTTATTTATTTGACAGAGAGAGACACAGTGAGAGCAGGAACACAAGCAGGGGGAGTGGGAGAGGGAGAAGCAGTCTCCCCCCCGAGTAGGGAGCCTGACGCGGGGCTCGATCCCAGGACCCTGGGATCATGACCTGAGCTGAAGGCAGACTGAGCCACCCAGGTGCCCCAAAAGCTCAATTTTTTAAATGTATCTTTACTCCACATAAGAGCTCTATATCACTATTAATTTAAATATAAGATTATTTTTGATGAAAACTAGGCATTAAATAGGATTTCTTATAACTATTAAGACTTTCTGTAACTATTAAGATCATCATTTATGAACTAACTAATGAATACTGTAACTAGTTTAAGAAACTTAAATATTCACAAAATCAAATAAATGCCTATAGACATTAAGCAGGTAATTTAAATGAGTGGATTTGGCTGGATTTGGCATGCAATAGTGTATGAAGGGGCCTCTAGGACTTAGGGTAGTCATGCTGCACATAAAAGAGAACTTAGCTATTCAACTCTAGCTGCTTGTTGCCAGTAGAAATGTCAGTTGCCAGATCCTTGGATTTTTCTGAGGAGAATCAAGGTATCTATTTTTATGTGATAGTCCTGAAGTTTTATGTGTTGTCCCAAAAAGTAAAACAAAAACAAAAATTAAAAAAAAAAACAGAAAAAGGAGGAAAGAAGAGGGAAAATAGACTAGTTACCAGCTTTTGGACAAATCTGTGAACTTATGCTTTATACAATAACTCACATATCGAAAAATTTGTGTAAATTTAATTGTGGCATCATGTTTTTTAAAATGCCTTTAATTGGCAATGCTTCACAATAGAATAGGCTTAAAAGTCTCTGTCTTTTCCTCTTGGTCAAAGAAGTCAAATAGTCAATGATCTATGGAGAGAAAAATCTTAAATGTCTGGGAACTCATTTTCTAAAAAATTTTAAGGTAAAAATTTTCAGATAATGAATCTCTTTTGTACTGTAAAAAGTACCTAATTTATTTTGTAAATTTGGCTTTTCACATATTACATTTTGAGACCGGACTGTTTCTATAATAAAAATTGTTATTTTATAAAGGACTTTGAGCTCTCATCTCGTGTTTGAAACCTGTAACTTTCAGAACTAGTTATTACGTCTTAAAAATTTCAACCATCCCAGTTGAAAGAAAGTTTATTTTCTCACTTTTAAACCTACATTTGGGAGATGTGTTTTTAGCTGGGGGGATAAAGGTGAAGTGGTTTGCTCTGTTGGTGTCATGCTGTCCTTAAACTTTACGAAAAGAAGGAATTAGGAACAACTTCTGGACAATGTACTGCAGCACATAGCAGCTGAGGTTAATTTATTTTGATTCTTCTTTGCTACCTACTATGAGGTTACAATGGATGGGTGACAGTTTACATTATCCAGAGGCACAGCCCTCAGCAGAAGACTGAAGACATTGTCACAGGAGCTGTGGGTCAGTGATTTGGGTGCAGAGGCTTTGAAAGGGTGCATAGAAGTGCGCCAGAGTCAGACAAGACTTGGCTGTGAAGGGAGCAGACGGGTGAGGTAGGACATCAGAGAAGCAAATGAGAGAAACATTCTTACTGAACAAAAATGATGAAGGAAAGACAGCCGTGCGTCATGGAGCAAGATGGTAGGGTCTATAGTGAGGATTAGTTTAAAAGAATTTTAGTAAGTATGGCCAATTGGGAGGAATATTTTATATACAAATTTAAATAAATATAGCCGTAAGGAGAAATTAAGCCTTATTCTTTGGAGTTTTCTGAGGAAGCAAATGGATTTATGGAAAATGAGTTACCATAGGATTGCAAGGTGAATGACAAACGTTTGCTATAGATGGAGGTATGGCTTGGGACAAAATCCAGAGGAGGAGGAAGAGGTGAATATTTTTCTGCATAGAAAAAGATATAATAAGGTTTCTTCTTGAGAAAATTTGTCTAATTCAACATTTTCAAATTAAGAGATAAAAAGTAGCTGAAAGGAGGAGGACAATGTAAATACCCATTTTGCATTTGACCTTGTGTTATTTATGAATTAAATATCCTGGTCAATGGATATATATCCTAACATATCTGTTTGTGTGGGCAAAAAAGTAGCAGATGAGTTTCCTCCCCTACTTTTAATACTCCAATTTTTTTTTAATTATCAGCAAAACAATATGTTTACCTAGTCTAAAAAGTACAGTACTACTAAAAACTTATAATAATGGCTGCTCCTGACTCAACTCTTCTTTCTGATCCTGCTTAAAAGGTGCCATCTTCTGTGCATCTATCTGTGTCCTTCTGATGTACTTTAAAACATTTAAATAATGAAATTATTCTGCTATCCTTGATTGATCAGTTTTAGACATGTTCAGTGTTAGATGTAATAAGGTAGATGCAGGCTTCTGTGTCTCCTACCACACACTCTACTTTTCTTTTGTTTTCTTAACAGAAGCTGCCCTAATTCTAGGATAAAGCAATTGTCCATTTGCATCTGGGATATTATATACAAGTCTAGTAAATGGACCTCAAGAAAAAGACAACTAAAATGATCAGAAGGATAGAGGAATAATGCTTGTAGACTAACCAACAAGATCTCTTTAGGGAGAACAGACCAAGGCTGATACTGGACATGATTAATATTTAAAAATATATAAACACCATGCATAATGTAGACACAGAATTCTTCATTCACTTTTGAAATTCTAGGAAGTAAAATTTTGAATAAACAAACACTTTATTCTGAAAGTGCAATTTTTTAAAAAAAGAGAACGAGCTTACTTTACATAGGTGCTCCATTTATACCTTAGAAGAAGACCTTATTTTATAGTGGGGATAGACAGCTGTGTGTGGGCATGTGTGTATGTTTGTGCTTTGTTTTGTTTTTATTAAAGAGAGTTCACATTAAAGAGCCATTAAAACTTAATTGAATTGAAAATTTTATCAGCATTTGTTAAATTTGCCATGCCTTAAAATGTGTATTATCTGGGACTTTGCATGAAAATATAAAATAGCTTCATAAGTATAACAAAATAAATAATACATCCCCTGAACTGAAGAATAAGGCATAATTTTCTTCTCACATGCACACCTGCAAACCCTAAATAGTGTTGGTTCTATGATTTGGTTGTCTTGGGAGACAAATAATGAAATCACATTTTAGCCTGAGTTCAGACATCCATAAAGAATTTTTGTTTTGCGTAGATAAAAAGCACTTGTTATCATTTTACTTAAAAATAAAATATTTTTTTCTGGCACACTCCACCTCAAAAGGTGTTTCCATAGAAACCTGAGAAGAAAAATGGGAACATCACTTTAGCTCTGCTCAGAATGATCTACAGTACCCAAGATTTACTTTATTTATTAAAAGTATTTTTTATTGAAGTATTGTTCACACATAATATTACATCAGTTTCAGATGTACAACATTGTGATTTGACATTTCTATCCATTATGCTGTGCTCACAAGTGTAGCTACCATGTCACCATACAATGCTATTATAATACCATTGGTTATTCCCTATGATGTACCTTTTATCCCCATGACTTATTCATAAGTCATAACTGGAAGCCTGTATCTCCCATTCTCCTTTACCCATTTTTCCCATCCTGCCACTCTGCTCCCCTCTGGCAATCAGCAGTTTGTTCTCTGTATTTATGGGTCTATTGCTCCTTTTTGTTTGTTTGTTTTATTTTTTAGATTCCACATATAGGTGAAATCGTACAGTGTTTGTCTTATTCTGTCAGACTTATTTCACTTAATATAATACTCTCTAGGTTTATCCTGTTGTCACAAATGGCAAGATCTCATTCTTTTTTATGGCTGAGTAGTATTCCATTGTTTCTATGTACCATATTTTCTTTAACCATTCATCTATGGATGGACACTTAGGTTGTTTTCATATCTTGACTATTCTAATAAAACTGCAATAAAAATAGGGGTGTGTATGTCTTCTGGAGTTAGTGTTTTAATTTTCTTTGGGTAAATACCCACTAATGGAATTACTAGATCATATGGTATTTCTGGTTTTAATTTTTTGAAGAACTCCATACTGTTTTCCACAATGGCTGCACCAACTTACATTCCCACCAACAGTGCAGGAGGGTTTCTTTTTCTCCACATCCTCACCAACACTTGTTATTTCTTGTCTTTTTGATTCTAGCCATTCTGACAGATGTGTCACAGATGTATCATCTCACAATGAGGTGATATTTCATTGTAGTTTTCATCTGCATTTCCCTAATGATTAATGATGTTGAGCATCTTGCAGTGCCCAAAGATTTAAACTTGGCTTGAAACAACATTACTTATGGTCATTACCTTAGATATATATGGTCATTACCATTGGTTGTTAGTCAAAGCAATTTATCTGTTTTTATATATATATATATACACTTATTTATATATATACACTTATATATATATATACACTTCCTAAATTGTTGATTTATTGCTCTTACCATTTTGGGATTGGGGTTATTTTCAGTTATTTTCACCATTACAATGGAAGAAACTCTGATTTATGCAACAGCTGCAGCTATCTCCACAGTTTTAGAAGCTAGGAGGAGAAGATGCACTACTTTTATAACTCTTTCACCTTTTATCTTATTCTGGTTGAGGTACATCCTGAGAATTAAGAAAAAGCAATTTATTTTACAAACTGTTTATATTTTACTTCAGGGATGGTAAATAATTTTATTCCATGAACCAACCTTGAGCTAGGGATGGTACTGCTAGGAACATTGTGCGAGAAGCCTTGCCTAACAGGTGAGAGTGATGAGTTTGATTGGCAATATCTGCCAGGAGTTCAGAATGGAGAAGTGACAGCCTGCAGACTATATATTTACTATCCCTGAAGTTCTAGATTCATGGATGTATTCAACAGACTTGTGTTCAGCATTCACCTATTTACTCTAATTTGTATTATAGCTCAGTCTCAGTTTAAGTTTCTGTTTAATATGATATTAGAAATATTTTTGGAGAATAAGAACTTCAAAAAACTTTTCAGATCTGAAATGAAATTTTAGATTTTTCTTCTCTTATATCAAAAGCCTAAATAATTCCAATTCTCTTCTCACCAAATTGATCTTTAGAATGGAGAAGGGATAGAAGAAGTAATGAGGAATTCCTAGCTAATGCAATAAGACAAGAAAAAGAAATAAAAGCCATATAGTTTGGGAAGGAAGAGTAAAACTGTCATTGTTCACAGGTGATATGATCATCTATGTAGAAAATCCAAAAGAATTGACCAAAAGAAAAAAAAAAACCCTCATGGAACTAATAAACAATTACAGCAATATTGTGGGATACAAGGTTAATATACAAAAGCCAATTGCTTTCCTATGTACCAGCAATGAACAAACTCTCCTATGTAGAATTTGAAATTAAGAACACAATACCATTTACATTAGCACCCTCAAAAATGAAATACTTAGAAATACATTTAACAAAATATGTATAAGATCTATATGAAAAAAACTACAAACTGATGATGAAATCAAAGGAGAATTGCATAAATGGAGAGATATTCCATGTTCCTGGACAGTGAGACTCAATATTGTCAAAATGTCAGTTTTTTCCAACTTGATCTATAGATTCAGCACAATCCCCGTCAAAATCTCAGCAAGTTATTTTCTGCATATCAGCAAACTGATTCTGAAGTTTATATGGAGATGCAAAAGACCCAGAATAGCCAATGCAATATTGAGAAGAACAAAGTTGAAAGACTGATACTACCTGACTTCCAACTCACTAGAAAGCTACAGTAATCAAGATAGTGTGATATTGGTGAAAGAATAGACAATTCATTAGAATAGACTAGAGAGCTTAGAAATAGGTCACACAGATATAGTCAACTGATCCTTGACAAGGAATAAAGGTAATAAAATGGAGCAGAAATGGTCTTTTCAACAAATGGTGCTGGAACGACTGGACATTCATATGCAAAAAATGAATTTGGACACTGACCTTACACTCTTCACAACAATTAGCTCAAAAATGGATCATGGACCTAAATGTAAAACACAAAACTATAAAATTCTTAGAAGAAAACATAGGAGAAAATCTAGATGATCCTGGGTTTGGTGGTGACTTTAGTCAAATGACAACACTAAGGGCATAATCCATGAAAGAAACAATTGCTAAGTTGGATATCATTAAAAATTTTCTGCTCTGCAAAAGACCCTATCAAGAGAATGAAAAGACAAGACACAAATGGGGAGGAAATATTTGCAAGACACATCTAATGAAGGACTATTATCTAAAATATACAAAGAACTCTTAATGCTCAATAATAAGAAAACAACCCGATTAAAAAATGGGCCAAAGTCTTTAGTAGACACCTCACCAAAGAAGATATACAGATGGCAAATAAGAATATGAAAAGATGCTCCACATTATATGTCATCTGGAAATACAAACTAAAACAAAATGAGATACCACTACACACCTATTAGAATATGGCCAAAATTCACAACACTGATGACACCAAATACTGACAGGGATGTGGAGTAACAGGGACTGTCATTCATTGCTGGTGGAAATGCAAAATGTTTCAGCCACTTTGGAAGAAGCTGGCAGTTTCTTACCGTATGATCTAGCAGTCATACTCCTTGGCATTTATCCAAAGGAGTTGAAAACATATTCACACAAAAACCTATGCTCAGATGTTTATAGCAGCTTTCTTCATAATTGCCAAAACTTGGAAGCAACCAACATGGCCTTCAGTAGGTACATTCCATCCAGACAGTGGAATAGTATTCAATGCTAAAAATAAATGAGCCATTAAGCCATAAAAAGACATGGAGGAAACTTAAATGCATATTACTACCTGAAAGAAGCCAGTCTGAAAAGGCTACATACTGAATGATTCCAACTATATGACATTCTGAAAAAGGCATTATAAATTTGTCCAAACCCATAGAATAGACAACACCAAGAATGAAACCTAATGTAAATTTTGGAGTCTGGGTGATGATAATGATGTGTCAATGTAGGTTTATGACTTGTAACAAGTGTACCACTCTGGTGAGGTTTGTTGATAATCAGGGAGGCTGTGTATGTGTGGAGGCAGGGAGTAAATAAGAAATGTCTATACCTTCCACCAGTTTTGATGTGAACATAAAACTGCTCTAAAAAATAACTTCTATTTAAGAAAAAATAAATAATGCAAGAGGAAAAAGAGTAAATATAAAAAAATGAGGCATGGGTACTCAAAATCCTGATAAATAGTAAAATGTCTCCTCTATGCCTCTCCTATTTTTACATTTCTGTATTGAATATATAATATTAAACTCATATGTATTTACCAGGATACTAGGTATAGGCCCATGAATGTCACTGTGAAAAATGAGAACAACAACAACAACAAAAAACAAGATCTTACCACTTTTTAATGCTGACTAGTGGCATGAAAACACAAGTATACATTATATTTTCTGGTGAAATCAGTCCATGTATTGGTACATGAATTTGTTGCTATTGCCAAATGCATCAGTCAAATGTTAATTTATTTAAACTGGCAGGTTTAAGCATCATCTTGGGGGAGGGGGATATGAGATAATTCTAAATTGTTACTAGCACATATTATTTCCCAACATACTGAAATGATAAGGGGAATAAAGTAAGAGGAGTATCTCTTGGGAATAGAAAATGGGCGGGAATGAAAGCATTTCAGCAGTAAGTGATGTTTCTCTGAAAAATAACCACCACAGAAGATTCCAATAATTAGAAGAATTCCTTGTAAATATGAAAAGAAGTTTAAGACCTAGGACAGGGAAACCAGGACCTTCTCCTATTCTGACATATCACTTTGAATATTTTTTTTAGTGAATTATGTATGGCTGACTGGAATAAGCTAAAAGAAATGTGTGCTTTTTTCCCTTCTAATTAAATAATAAGCACAAATATATATTTTTAAAATACCCCAGTGTTGAATTTATAGTTGCCGTGTATACCATGCAATTCAGTCTAGTCTAAATCTAAAACTTGCTTGTCAGTGGTCTTTAAAATACACAACCCTCAAGTAGAGGAGACAATTTTGACAGGATTTAAATTTTTGGAAATGCTAACAAGTCATATATTGCTGTTAATTATGAATTCAATTTAACATCTTGTGTAAAAAATATTTTTTCTAAGGTTAACGAGGATTTTAAAAAGATTTGAGGCAGGGCAAGAAAGTCCCTCACCACAAGTTATCCTTAAGTGTGGAAAAAATAATACCATGTCTTTGTCTCATATAGTCGTCCTATTTTTTTAATACAAAAGAATCATTTTTTGTGTGAAAATGTGACCTTTATAGGATTATAAATGTCAAAACATGGCCTTTTTAATTCTTCAACTTTCTGACAGGCAAATATTTAATTTACTTACTAATGTCAGCTTTTTACTTTTGTGTTCCTAGCTCTTAGCCCAGTGGTTGACACATAAATCCCTCATAAATGCTAGAAGAATTTAAATGAATTCTTTGAAAAAGTTCAATTCTTTAGAACATAGATCTTATCTCTATCACTCTTGTGCATTGCCATCATCAGACATTTATTAACAGCCCTTTGTTAAAGCAGAAGAAAGTTTTATCAGTCAGTGAAATCGTATCCTTTAAAAAAGGTAGAGCTTAGCAACATAATCGTTTCATCTGGAAAATAAAATCATGGTTAATCAGTGAAAAAGGACATGAAGTTTCCAGCTCTTGTCACTGCAGCTCCAGCGGCAGGACTTTTTTGCCTACCGTCAGCACTCCAGGATCAGGTTTTGATCCCTCATACATAATCTAGCTTGCTCCAGAAGCAGACATTGAGGCAAAAGATTCCAGTGCAAAGAGAGGAATCAAAAAATGAGATAGGGAAGGGAACGAAGCTAATAGAAGATATATACCTTGCATGTTATAATTGCTGGTAACTTGGAACTCTGAGAATTAATGTGAAACTCAGGCCTCAGAATTATCCCACCAGTGGATGAGGGAGTTGGGAGTATTTATATCCAACTTTCGTGAATCATTAGGTGAGTGCTGCTCCCATGTGGTGCCAATTCCCTGGCACTTCCAGCCTGCCAATCAGAAAGTAGAACCCAGCAGCCAGAAAAAGGCCTTAAGAACAGAGAAGCAGAATGCTAGCATTTCAGAAATGGTGCTAGCGGTAACTGGAATGGTAAAGCAAAGGGGAAAGGGTGGGGCAGAGGTTGTACAAGTATTACTCTCCTCTAAAAGGAACTAAGACTTCAGGATAGCTTATTCCAGGTCTTAGGCAAGAACAATTTAAATAGATAGGAAAAAAATTTGTTTTTGCTAGAAAACAAGTACATTTTAAAGGATATTGTGGCAATGCTAAAGGGATGAAGTTGTGATAATATAAGCATCAAAATAATAATGATGATAACTGTGATCAATTTGAATAAGTTGAATCTGTATCCCAGGCCAGGAGTTCACAATAATATAAAGTATACAAAACATAGTTGTAACAAAAAAAGAAGACTGAATGCATAAGGCATGTTTAACTTTTTATTATTTAAAGAAACAAGGGAATGCTAATATATTTGGGTGTTGTTACTTCTACTTAATGCACATATGCTAATGAAGCATAGATAGGGACTTGACTCCATATAAACACAGGGAACTATGAGTACGGTCCTGGTAAAAGTAGCAAGTACACCAAGGACTGATCACTACTGGTGGTCATACATAATAACCAGTCAGGAAGGGAATTGAGCTATGAATCAGCGTCAGTGATCACACACAATAACCAAGGAGGAACAGGGTTTAACTGTGTGTCCAAGATGATAAATTAGCCTCATGAACTAAAGGAGAGAACTAAGGACTGAGGCTCACACAATCCCAATCTCCTGGGAGATACAACCTCAGATGGCCCTACTAATAAAAATAATAATGCTAAATATATAAAACTTTAATAATGTTAACAACACAAATCAATATCCTAGGACAGGACAGTGGATTATAGTAAATCTTGCTAAGTGAGAATTTCAAAGTGTATCTTGTAACATAACCATCCAGAGAAAATAATTATTACACCAACCTTAAATGCAGCATTTTTTTTTTTTTTTTAGATTTTATTTATTTATTTGACAGAGAGAGACACAGCGAGAGAGAGAACACAAGCAGGGGGAGTAGGAGAGGGAGAAGCAGGCTTCCCGTGGAGCAGGGAGCCTGATGCGGGGCTCGATCCCAGAACCCTGGGATCATGACCTGAGCCAAAGGCAGACGCTTAACGACTGAGCCACCCAGGCGCCCCTTAAATGCAACATTTTGATCATAGACTGAAATACAAAGACAATCTACAATGAAGATTTTTATTGTTGGTGATAGTATCAATGATGCTATTTTAGATATAATCATATACTTAAAAGTGTATATTATAGGAAAAAACAAATAAATAATTATGTTAATGTTAGGAACCAAGATTTTCAGAGAGCAAGAGATTGAGAATCAATGATGTTAAGTAAAAATCTTATGACTTTAAATTTCAGTTGGAAATATTAGGCAGAATTTGTGACACTTTATCTCCTTTTATGAAAAATAAATATTTCCCAACTGTGTCCACTGAAAAGGCTTGGAAGTATGACAACCCAGGAGCAATGAACAGGCAGAATGCCTAAATTGTAATATTGAAATTTCTCTACTAAAAGGAATCAGAGCTCTTTGGGGAAGATGGCTGATTCCATATGTGGGGTTGGAAATGTTCAAGATGAGTCTATGATATATCATTGTGCCAGAAAGCAAAGGAGCTAACAAAGACTGACTAATAGGGTCATAAAGGAAATAGGAGACAACATAAGGAGACTCCTTTTAGCCAAAGACTGCACTTGGTAATATCATATTTAATGTAAAAAGGCTGTGTTTCTAATGGTATGAGAAGGAGGAGGAGGAGGAAAGAAGAGAAACATACCAAGCTCATGGAAACCATTGGATGTTGCCAGGACATCAACACAGTACTTTAAATATTGGCAATTATAAAGAAAGAATTAAGCATTTATCCTGACTTTCTTTATAAATTTTATTTCAGTTCAATGACATAGGTCTGTGAATAAAAGAATTTAGAATATTCTAGCTAATTAATACAGAAGGATAAAAGAATTATAGAATCACCAGTTTGCAAACACTAATGAAATATATTATTGAGGCAGTGTTCATTAATAAATGCTAGAACTATCAGGTGAAATGTTGATAGAGAACTTTACAATGAAGGAAATTAAGCTGGCCAATCCATTACACACACTGATTATCTTAGCACTATTAAAAGTTAAATAACCAATATGCCTTCAGATGTGGTGGGAGTTAAGGAGACAGCACCTTCTATGTAGTATTCTTAAGCCTCTTCCCCAAAAATTGAATGTGAATCAAATAAAGCCTTTAGTACCAATTTGTAATCAATAGGAAATACCAGAAGATAAGGAACCAACCAGTTCTTGAGCAAGAAAGCAATCAATCACATACATGTTGCATATTTTCTAGAGGACAACTCACTGGTTTCTCTAACAAATTAGAGTAATGAAAATTAAAAAGATACTACTCTACATTCAGAGAGACTTAAAAACAACTTAAAAGATCTAACAAATACAGTGAGTGGATTTGTTCAGGTACTTATTTGAAAAAACTTAATAAAACAAAATAATAGATAATTTGAATATAGGCTGGGAATTGATCATAGCAAAGAATTTTTATTTTGTCAGCTGTGAAGATAGCACTGAGGTGATATTACCCCAACCCCATTTTAGATACATATTGAAGTAGTTAAGGGGGAAATGACATGATGTCTTTAATTTGCTTTAAAATATTCAGGAAAAAGGGAGGAAGGGAACAGATGAAATAATTATGGCAAAATATTGATGGATGTTGACGGTAGGGAGTGGCTATATGATGGGTTGTTGTACTTCCTACATTTTTTGTGTGAAATTTTCACAATAAAATTTTTTTTAAAAACACCTTTTAGTAAAAGACACCAAGTTGCACAAAAGTAAAACCTATGTGAAAGATATGGATTTTAAAAGTTTAGAGTTGTGAAACACCTTGAAAGAAGAACTCAAGTCCCTTAACTTAAACAATAAATTATCCATCAAAAACCTGTACTCTATTCTGGGTACAACAATACCTTGCCAATTCCGGGGAAGCTGTAGCAAACCTGGGAAGATGTCAAAATAGGCCAACACTCTGGGAAGTTATTACAATAAATACAATAGGGAGCTCTAAGTACATAAGGTGAAGAAATAAATTAAACCCATGGTACTGATATTTTAGAATAAGTTTAATTGTATGCTTAGTAACAGATTTTGTAATTATTGCATCTGTGTGTGTTTTGATATACTCAGAACAATCAGTTATGGCAAATTGTAACTGCAATTTTGTACAAAAACAATCAACTTGTAATCAATGTTTAAATGCTCAACAAAAATTGGTTTCCAAAGTCACAGACATAGCCTTCTTTCATTTTTCCTTTGTAATGATTAACATGACCTTTATTGATTTCTGCTCATTGGCTTTCGCTAAAACTAAAAAACAGTACGCAAAGAGAAAGGCTCTAGACAGAGCGTGACCGTCTTGTTATTTTGTTCTATAGAAACTAATTCTTCGTGGAATTAGTTTCATTATGATTGCTTAGATAGGCGTAACTAAGATGAGTAGTCACTTTATCATGAAACCCCAGAAATAGTCCCACAATTATAAAGATTGCCATAAACAAAATGAAAGAGAATAGCAGGAGCCAGCTGTGGAGTCTCCTGTTTTCAGGATCGTCCCCCATACTTGGACCTTGTCAAACAGCATGAATAGCTTGGCTCGTGCCATCCAATGTTTATTTAGAATACATGAAATGTATGTGTCTATGTCTTGTTCCTGTAGACTGGCATCTTCCTTAGGGAACAATTGTATTTTCAGTATGTACCACTTGATAGATAATTATGATGACAATGATGAAGAAAGATGTCATTGAGTTATGTTGGCGGACAGTGTATCTCATGAGATAATATAAGCAATGTTTCTAAACTGCAGGATTTAATGGTCATATTTTTATTACATTAGGATGAAAAATACAGTTATTACTTGTCCAGTCACATGTCTTTTCTGAACGAGCTCTGTTACCTAATTAAGGGCCTTAAGGACCATCCGAGAGACTATATACTTCCTATAATTAATACACTTTATATTTCAGGGAATATGAAGGTTCCCCCTACCTTGCCCCAAAAGATACCAAACTAGAGCTGCCTGTTCAAAAAGAGACTGATGTGTTCTTAATTCTTCAAATATAGCATCTTTTTATTCCCCTGAAGCAACACCAGTCTCAGAAAAATATGTCACACCTCAGATTGCTGTGTGACAGGTTTCTCTCAGATGCAAACAGCTATCTATGTTTATAGCTTCAAAAGTAAGTTACCCTTTGAGCCTGGGGCATATTAGGATGCTTAAATCCAGAAAGGCCTTGTACAAAAATATGAAGTAGAAGAAGCTGATTCATGTCCTTTTTGCTCCTTTCGGCATCTCCTTTTACCCTTACATGGTGTCTGTGTTTATGTGGTTTCCCATCATCTCCCTCACAAAACCTGTTTTCTAAAATTACTGATTACTGACACATTTTCTACTGGAAACAGGGCTGTATTTCTTGCTAACTTTCACACACAGGATTCCAGTTCTTGAAGTTTCTGTTTGTCTTAGATGTCTAGCACAAGAATGACAAGTAGGTTTATTAAGCCCTATATAATAATATATTATTCTGTATAATAGCAAAAAACCAAGGGGCTGCATGTATTTAATGTATTTCTGGGTAAATTGCTTTATACTCTGTTGTTTCAAATAAAACTGGATTTGCCTTTTATTAGTTTATATAGCACTTATTAGTTTCTACCAAATTCTTCCTTGTTCCAGGATCAGTTTCCTTCCATGATTCCAGATTCTTTTCATGTTGTTGTCAGTGCACCTCAAACAATTTCTGATGCTAAAGATAAAGTTAATACATCCAATCGTAGACACTGGGAGAGTAAAAGTTCTAGAGCTTAAGATGTGTGGAAAGTATTTAAAGGACTGCGTTTTAAACAAGGGTCCTGGATTTTCTTTTTGTATTGGGCCCTGCAAATTACGTAGTCTGACTGACCAAGCGTAGCCATTTATACTGTACTCTAATAACAATGATTAATTTTGCCTGCTTTTACAATGTATATAAATTGAGATACACACACAGAACATACTCTCCTGGCTTCTTTCACTCAACAGTGTATTTGTAAATTCCTCCATATTATTGTGTATAGTTATAGAATTTTCACTTTCATTATTGTAGAGCCTTAATTTTCAAACTTTAGTGTGCATGAGAAGCACCTGGTGGGCTTGTGAAAACAGATTCCTGGGCTCCACCCCAAATTTCTGTTCCAGTAGGTCTGGGGTGTGGCCCAAGAATTTGCCTTTCTAACAAGTCTATGAGAGTGATGTTGATGCTGCTGGTCTGGGAATATGATTATGGCTCCTGGCCCAAAGAATAGGTAGCTAGTTAGGGAGAGAAAAGGAAACAGACAATTCCAGTGCAGTAATAAATGTTATAATAAGAGTATGCACATGGTGCTTTGGGGACACAGAGAAGAAATTAAAAAATAAGAATGATGGAGATGGTGAGAAAACTATTCTACCTGAAATAACAACTGGGCCGAATCTGGAGATGGAGTGTTAGCTATAGAGGGAAAGGTAATTCTAGGCAGAGGAAAAACCTTTGTGGAAGTTTGGGTGGGGGACTGGTAGATCACATCTAGGGAACTGCAGCCATTCCACTTGACAGGAACATTGACCAAGCTGCAGACACAACCAGAAGAAAAAAGAAAAGGAATATGTCTTAAAGTGACCAAATTAGTAGACTGGAAATCTAGCATCAGTTGAATGAATATATTTTATAATGTAAATTTACATCAGTGGGGATATATGCCTTCCTTTAAACCCATATAGAAAAATCAAATCCCTTACATTAGAAAAAATTATTAGAAAATTCCTAGGTTTTTCTCTGCTATATTTCAAATAGGAAACAAATTTACTCTTCCAAATGGGTTTATATGTCAATCTTTAAACAAGATATACACTTTCCTATTTTTCTAAAACAAATGCATAGCTACATAAAGGATAATAATAATATAATAGTCATATTTATTGAGTGCTAGGCATCGCCTCATTTCATTCTATCCAAAATCCCATGAAGCACGAATTATTAATATTATCTCGATTTTACAAATGAAAAAATGATGTAATCTTAAGTAACTTGGTGAAGGCCACTCAGTTAATAAATAGCAGATCTGGAACCCAGGTCTGATTCCAAGGCTTTGCCCTTAAGTACCAAGTCTCTTCCCTTTGCTGTTTCATATTGAGCATGATAAACTAGAGGTGCGGTTTAGAGCCATAAAATGATCATCTAGGCAGGATCTACTGGGGCTCATTCCTTGGAGAAATCCCCCCCAGCCTACCTTCATAGAGCCAACAGTCTAGTAGGCAAAACTGATAATAAACACAAGTGGATGTGATAAATTATTACAGGGAATAATTGGCCACAAATGATTCAGAGTGCAATTCTACTTGATGAAAGGAGTAGAACTATACAGAAAGAATTCAGAAAGAAGACAAGACTCAAGTTGAGTCCTACACTCCAGGCAGGTGTTTACAAACAAGGGGGAAACATTCTGAGCAAAAGCATTGTATATTCTAGGAACTGCAAATAGTTCCATCTGGTTGAGGCATGGGGTCAATATGGAGGAAAAGAAAACTAAAAAATTGAGTGAGATTACCTAACAGAAAGCCTTAGAAGCCACTGAAAGTCACAGGGACTTTATGACTGAGGAGGGAAAGATTGAACAGGAGAATGATGTGATCAGACTTGCCTGTTTAAAGATCAAGAAGGCAGGGTGAAGGATGGATTGAAAGAAGGCAGATAGACCATTTAAGATTTTTTCATCATAATTTAAAAACACTCTAATATTAATCTGTCTATGCCTACCATTTTTATAATCTATGAAAAAGCAAAACAATGATAAAAATGTCATCCACTGCAATTCATCACTTAAAATCACAATGTCGCCAGGAAGAAAAATAATACAATAGTCCAGTGCTACAAAAAATATTGCAAAATCACAGATTTAAAATAAATGGAATTGTTTATGAAAACAAATTATTTCAACTTTGTTGATTTGCTCTAAGATTACAATATTACAGAGAAATTATAAAAGTTCAGATATAATATTTAGTCAATAAATAGGAGTAATGAGGTTTTATTGATTATGACCAACTATAGGGCTATACTAGATGCTGGCCTCCTTGTGGGCAGCATTAAAAAATTCAGATGTATTTTATGTTATAACCATATATAACTAGTATTAGTATTCATATATATTATTTCATTGAAGACATATATCAATTCTGTGGAGCAGACAGGTATTATTATTGCCACCTTAAATAATTTATCCAAGATCACATAGTAAGTGGTAGAGCAGAGATTTAAATTCAGAATAAATGTGCCCTAGAAGCTTATGTCCTTAACCATTAAATTAATTCCAATAACATATCTCTCCCTTAGACTGGTGCATGGTAGAGAGTTAATGTTTAATAAATGTTTGTCTTTTAAATACATAAAATAACTCAAACAATACATGTGAACAAAATTTCATGGACCCTGGAGGACTTTCTTTAACAGTCGAGAATAAATGGAAATGGGAATGATATGTATTAACAGAATAATATTGTATGCATAAAAAAGAGGATTATAAATCTAAAGAGGTAGGTAAAATGTACAGTATAAAGGATGATTTATTACACTTGAAAAACTAAGGCTAAAAAGAAAGAAAAATGAAATGGGAATGTGCACATACAAGGAAAGTGTATGAGAACAGAAAAAGAAGAGGAAAATTTGTGTGTGTTGGGGATTGTGACAATCCATCAGCAATTGGCTCAGGTACTATTCACTGTTACAATGACCATCCCTCCTTTTACCCTTCCAAACTGAAATTCTTCCTAGCACTTTGAACTTCTGTATTGTTTAAGCAGCATTTTTTACAAAGTGGAGTTATGTGAGATTAAGTTTAATCTTATATATTATTCAAGATATGCTAAGTGCTATAACAAACTACCTCTGATTTTAGTGGTATAAAACACCAAAGTTTAATTCTTGCTCATTTTACAATCTATAGACATATGGGAGAGGGACTGTGCTCCATGCAGTCATTCAGAGACCCAGGCTGATTCCATTTAGTGTAACAACTACCCCCTAGGGCTTCAGAAGCCTTCACTAGATCCTCCACATGGAGTCAATAGTTTAAAGGAAAAAAAGAGAGAGTAAGGATATTTACATGAGGTCTTAGTGGCCAAGGATGGTGGCTGTATACATCACTTCTGCCCACATTCCACTAGATAGACAAACTCAGTCCCATGGTCTATCTAACTGTAGGGAAACTCTGATAGTAGCTTGGTGATATGCCAAAGAATGAGAACAAAGATCAGTGAACAGTTAGTCACTTCCATATTCCCCAGCTATATAGTTAGCTCCTAAGAGACATAAATAGTACTTTATAGTTATTTGTATGCCCCATAGCACCTTAACAGAATTTCTGGAATGTGATAGATTCTCAACTAATTGTTGAATAAATGTATGAACTCTCTAGCTCACTTCTTAGCTTCAGGGCCATTTAAAGATCTTCATAGGTCCTAGTCACTCTTATTTAGAAACCCAAACCTACATTATATCAAAATAACAGCATACACTCACATACCATATTAAATATAATTTTACCAGTAAGATTTGAGGGATGCCTGGGTGGCTCAGTTGGTTAAGCGGCTGCCTTCGCCTCAGGTCATTCGATTCCAGGTTCCTGGGATTGAGTCCCACATCGGGCTCCTTGCTCAGCGGGAAGCCTGCTTCTCCCTCTCCCACTCCCCCTGCTTGTGTTCCCTCTCTCTCTGTCAAATAAATAAATAAAAATCTTAAAAAAAAGTAAATATAATTTTACCAGTAAGATTTGAAAAACATTGCATATTCTGATTTTGAAATTATTTGATTACTATCAAATGGCAAAATTGATCAAAAAGAGTATTTATTACATTGGAGAAGAGAAGGGTATCAAGGCTTCATAGGTAAAATTAAATCCTTTGTTAGTAAATTCAAGAAAAAGTATATAGTTTAGAAATATCTGTTAATAGCAGATAAAATAAAAATCTGTTAATAACACACAAAATAAGAAGGAAACTGAAAACTGTAGTGTTTTTGCCATCACAGGAAGGGTGAACCAAGAACACAGTTGGATTTTGACCAAATAGAGGAAAAGGTTTAACTAAGAATAAGCTACACAATGACCCTTCTTGCTATGTTGGTAAGTAAACCCTGTATCATGATAATGTTACTATAACAAGAAATTCCCCCATGAAAATAACAAAATTAATAATTAGAGATAGAATCACAGGAACACCCCCCCCCCCCAATCTGGAGATCTTGGGCTTTTGGAGGGACTTTATGCAGCAAAGGATAAGGTAAGAATTTGGGAGAGTATATTAAAATTGGGGGTTAAATTAGGGCCTGCATGCTTGGAAAATTCTTGGCTACTAAAGACATTGTATTCTCTACTGACTTAGCTGTGCATGAATGAAATGTTCATTCATCCATGCTACCTCACCTGGCTTAATTGATACTATGTAAAGAAAGTCTCCAGAAAGTGGTAGAAGACAGTAAGAGTTTTAAATAATTTATTTAAATAAAATCAGTTTTGATTTCTTCACAATAATTATATATATTAGGAAATTATTAATAAAATAAAAAGTCTAACCTAAAAATGCTTTCTAATATAAAGACAATGTTTGCAAATTCTAAGAATGAAGTTGACATAATTTATTTAAATATTTAAATATTTATAGATTTAGATTTGCTCCTTTTCATATTTTGAAACTGATGCATATATATTTTTCATGTCTCCAGTGTTTGTGTAGCCCTTGAAAAGCTTAGAGGCCCTGGGCTCTGTGCCTATATTGTGTAACAGAACAAATGGTCATGCTTGGTACTTGGCAATTGGGATTGCGCTGAAGTGTGGCATGTGAAGAGAGGCACATTCCTTCTGTGTCAGTTCATGGATGGAAACCAAGTGGTTCTTTTGGAGGCTTTTCTTTTGACAGATATCTTTAAATTTTACAAATACATATTTTTATATTTACAAATACATATAAATTCTACCAGATGCAAGACCCTATGCTTGTTCTTGCTCTTTTCAGTTAGCTATACCTTCAAAATCTTCATATTTAGCAGTTTTTAATTTTGTCTGAATCAAATTTTTATATATATTATTAATGTAAAAATGATAATTTTCTAACTCCATTGTTCCTTATGTATTTATTAGCTGGTAGTCTGTCTAAGGAACAACTTTTCCTTCTCATTCATCTACCTCTATCTATCCTATCTATCATCTATCCATCCATCTATCATCTATCTATCTATCTATCTATCTATCTATCTATCTATCTATCTATCTATCTAATCTACCTATCTATCTATCTATCTATCAGCATTATGGAGTCATGGATTCTTATTTTATTCAATGAGTTATTGTCTTTAGTTTGATGCTTAAATTGCTGTAGGTGTGGCCAGTAGAGGCTTCTTTAAAGTGGTTCCTGGTTTATTATGCCCCCATTTTTTGGAACACTTCCTTATTTTCCAAGGAGCTCTGAATGCTTTTAGTGTGGAAAGGTATTTAGAAATAGAGACCTGTATACTAGTTGTGCTCCTTGCTAATAGATTCCATTCCTTCCTTTGTCAAAGAAAGATAGAAAACACATACTCACCCGCTATTAACACACACACACACACACACACACATACACACACACATTTATACTGAGATTTCCCATTTCAGTCCAAGTTCCATAGGGCTCTTTCTTTACTACCCTATTCCATTTGTATCTCCCTTTTGCAGTGAGATCCTGGGATCCTAACATCAATGTGCTTATTTAATTGTACTCTTCTACAATACACACAAAAAGTTTCAGAATTGCTGTACTTCTAAAAACAAATCTAAGAAAAATTTAATATTTGTTTCAATTTTTATTTTCTTTGGATTAAGGATATGTAGTTAAACTGTTTACAAAAGTTCAGAAGTTACTTAGTTTTTTTTAATCCTCTTTCAGGCTCCCTACCAAATTTTGAAGTCTAGCTAATTCCTACTCTTTTTTTAAACTTAAATATTACTTTCTAATAGATGCCTTTCCACACTTTCCATGTTAGGTTAGGTCTGTTTGTTAGATGATCTCATAGGATCCTCTTCTTTTCCTGTGTAGAACTTTTCTTCTTTAATATTTGTTGTTTGCTGTCTCTTCTAATACGCCCTTAAGTTTCAAAAGGACAGAAATAATGTCTCTCTTATAATCTTGTATTCCCCTCTGAACACATAGTAGGTATGAAATAAATGTTCGTTGGATAAAAGAATTCTAATAGTTGCTACAGGAATTTAGAAAAAAGAGAAAGTATAAAAGGTCATTTGTTTCCTTTCTTTTTCCTCTCACTATTCCACCCTTTTCCTTTCCTCTTCCAGAGGCAGAGATGTTTTCTTTTTAGTTGACAAACATTTGTTAAGGGACAGTTATTAAAACACCTAATGCATATTTCCTGGACATTAAAGACATATGTTATACAGGAGGTTAAGATCTAGTGCCCAAATGTATTGTATGGTGACTCGAGAAATCAACTGAGGTTGTTCAAAGACCCCAGAAGGATTGGGGCAGATTGGTTTCTACATTCATCTGCCTTAAAAGGTAGATATTCTTGTTTGATTAATGATCAGTGCATTTCCATGTTCATTTTTAAAGATGTTTCTGCTAAGTATGCTTTCTCTTCAGTGGTTAAATGTAAAAATAGGACTTCTCACTTGAGGAGCCTCTGAATTAGGTTCTGTGTGTTTGAGTGTGAAAAACCATTACTGACAGGATTGCAGTGTAAATAATTGTAAGTAATTTTTTAAGGGTAGATCTAGAGCTATGTGACTTCTTCTAATTTGGACCCTCCAAATGAAAACCATGTAACCCATGATTAAATTGAATTTTTTATTATGTGTTAGAAAACAATAAAGAGGAAACAAAGCAATATGAACAATGGTGAGAACCTCTCTGCAAGGAATTTAAATGAAGTAGGAAAGAAATTAATATGAAGTTATTTCTGTCACATGATTTTCCTTGTTCTGTTGCTGCTAAATACCTGGATCCCTGTGCCATTTTTCTTCATACCCTAAATCAGATTTTTGCTTGTTTCTGTTGAATTCTCAACACTCAGTTGATTAAGTTCCTTTACTTTACCTTAACTCCTGGAAAAAATTGGAGGATAATCAAATAAAGAATGCAAAAAGAGGCACTGTGGTATCATGGACTAGTATGGGCCTTGTACCAGGAAAGGCCTATCTCTATATCTCATCTCTACTAGCTAGAAAGCCTTGGACAAAGCTAATGGGTTTTTTTTAGGATATTTTTGGGGGAGTTGAAATTATATATAGTAACATTCCTCACACTGTGCCTGGTACATGGAGAATATAAATAATCTGTAGTCATTATGTGAGTTCTTTCTCTTCTCTGTATCTACAGGCAATTATTGAGTATCTATTATGTGTTCTGTGGATTAAGTGGGATATAAATGAATTATAAGTTACAGTAGCTGTCACATGTAAGGGCATGGCAGTCAGATTAAGGAGGGCCGAACTTAGAATTACTCTTACTATCCAGGTGGGAAGAAGGCCAGCCACAGTTGTTAAAAAGACAGCAGAACATAGAATCTACAGTTTTGCAGAGTCCTCTGGAGGATTCAGCATGCAAGGGATCCATTGTGGTTACAACATGTGGTACAAAGATGACAAGAGCCCAGGAGTGGGTGATATTCTTAAAGTCAAGCACATAAGTCAAATCAATCGCATCTTTCCACAGACACAAAATCCATAGTAATTGTGCTAAGTTGTGGAACAAAATTCAAATCTGTGGTAGAGATTGGCATTAAAAATGTAGGAACTTGAGAGACTATGGACTCTGAGAAACAAACTGAGGGTTCTAGAGGGGAGGGGGGAGGGGGATGGGTTAGCCTGGTGATGGGTATTAAAGAGGGTACGTACTGAATGGAGCACTGGGTGTTACACGCAAACAATGAATCATGGAACACTACATCAAAAACTAATGATGTAATGTATGGTGATTAACATAACATAATAAAAAAAAAAAGTAGGAACTTGGTCCTACAAATTCTGAGGTCCTTAACAAGTTTTTCAAAATAGGGTTTCAGGAGACAGAAGCCAGGGAAGAGCTGGTTAGCAGAGCTGGGATACAGAGCAGGGACTGAGTCCCAAGAACTAAGTAGAACACTTTTTTTAAGGCTGGGCTTCATGCTAGAGTCAGAGAAGTGGTAAGTATGATTGGATGGTGAGATAATACAAAGAATAAGATTATCAAAATCAGACACACAAATGAGAGATTTTGGCCAGGAACAAGTTTTAATAATGATTTCAGGGACACAATCAGGAGACACAGGTGAAGCAGGGAGAGATCTGAAATAGTGCACCTTACTGGGTCCTTTTTTTTCTTTTTTCTCTGCATCAGGGTGTTCCCTGGAACAAGATTAATATATGAAGTCTCTGACGAGATGTGCAGTTAATTATGGAGGAAGAGCTGTTCGGGTTGTAAAACATCTCCATTTTAAACTCAAATAGTTACATAGTTTATATGACATTTTTCCAGGAAGCTGTCTATAAATCCATAGATTCCGGGCATGTTTTATCATAAACAATTTTATAACAGGTATATCCTGCTATCCATGAGGACTGTATTGCTAGCAAATACCATTAGTTTGTTTTCTAGGAGTCATTAGCCTTAGCATGTTTATGAGGATATTTGACCAGGTCATCTTCTTTTTCCTTTCCTGGAGGTGTCCCCTGTTAATGGGGAGAGTGAATTGCAAAATCTATTTAGCTATTTTCTTTCCAGATGGTGAGACCCAGAAAATTGGAAGCAAGCCAAATTCCCTCCTTCCTGAAATCTGAAATTTTGGAGTTTGACTTAAGGATGGAACTAGTAGGTGGGAGGAATGCAGAACTGGAGAAAAACTCAAGGAACTTTTGTGCTTGTCCTTACACTCAGTGAATAAATAAACTCCATATCATTAAAGCTTAAAAAGGATAAATGGACATATAATAGATAAAAAGTGCCTTGAGTATATGAATAAAGGAAGATCAGGTGAGTAGGAGTAACCAGGGGCAGGCTTTGTGACCTTCTTTGTTTACCTTCTCTTTTAATTCAGTCCTTTCTCTCAGCCTGTAATGTACTGAGAATGATTTCTATAGTCTACCAATGAGTGAATTTCTGTGCATAAAGCCAAGGCTCACTCAATGCAAAGTCCCAAACAGAAGTGTTAAAGGTAAAAGAGGAACTAACTATGAAAGAGGATTTTAATAGGTAGGTGGTTTCTGTGTCTTAAACAGATTTGACTTAATTTATCATAGACGTATAGCCCATTGTCAAACCTGAAGACCTCTCCTGGTAATATCTCACACCTGTTGGAAATATTTCCATGGGCAATCATGTTTCCTCAATCTTGGTTTCTTATGCAATATTTAACACCCAAACTAAAGCAAACAGGTTAATCTCCTACTATGTTGGATAATTGAGATTTCTTGCCTATCCAGTCTTTGCCTATAATTAACAGCTGAAATAAGAACTGGAGATCCTGCAATATACCTTCATAACAAGGTACAGAAAGAGAGGTAAGTTAGGCAAGACAAAGTTCATCATATCATTAACTAATTCCTGCTATGAGCCTGGCTGGCTTTGCATCTTTTAGCATGATGGGTTCAGCTAGTACCCTGTACCAAGACATTGAGCAGAACTTTTAAAGACAGGACACAGGATATTTAGAGCTGACAGCAAGGCAGAGAAAGTGTGTATGGAAGGGCCCCACAGTTTCTCTGAGTCTTTTGGTAAATTATGTGAGTAGTGAATCCTCCATTACCTTGCAACATTTCATCTACTGTTGTCTTAAAGTATTATTTAAATATGTTTTATTGTTTTCTACATTTCAGTGCTTGCATTTTTCTTGCTGAATCTTGAGTTTCTAGATAGCACAAGTAGTATAGGTGTTTAGTACACGTTTCTTAGATCTTAATTTGTAGATCTAAGAGACCTTGGGAAAATATTTTAAAAAACGCCTCTTTGGTATTCTACCTCTGCTAAGGCACCTTTGAGAATCTGTAAAGATAGGTCAAATACAATTTATAACAGAAAATTTAAATTTTCTATTGGTGGGTACTCATTATTTCCAGCTTCATTTTAGAAGCCTGTACAGTAGTACCAAAATAACACTGGACCTAAAGAGAAAGAAAGATAAAGAACATTATGTGGCATTAAAAGGGAATTAAACTACAATCAAATAAAATTTCTTTCTTTTTTTTTTAGATTTTATTTATTTCTTTGACACAGAGAGAGAGAGAGAGAGAGCACAAGCAAGGGGAGTGGCAAGCAGAGGGATGTGGGACCGGACTTGGGACCCGATCCCAGGACCCTGCGATCATGACCTGAGCCGAAGGCAGACACTTAATGGACTGAGCCACCCAGGTGCCCCTCAAATAAAATTTCTTGAGTATAGTTTGAAATGAATTTTAAGAGAAAGGGTCAAAAATGTTCTAATCTTTTAATAGGTTTTTTTGTTCTCAATCCATTATTGTAAGCAGTTCCAAGAAAATCTTTACTAATACTACAAATACTATCTATATTGGTTCCAATCAGAAAAAGGGATGTTACTTTAAGCATTCCAGCGTGGGTCTCAAAGTGGATGATTCTCTGGAGTTTGTCCAGAGGCCTCTGCTAACCTCCTGCATCTGCTCACACTGCTAGCAGAGACTCTTGGCTTCTCTTCAACCTTCCAACTCTAGCCTAAATGCTCCTCATCATCAAAATCTGACTCAGATTGTTAGGTATTCTGGAAAACATAGTTTTGACATCTTATCTGTGATGCAGAGGAGATGTAGAAAGGGGTGGACAATGATGCCTAGTAGACCACAGATCACCTTGTATGCTATCTGTTCAGCATTAAAAAATTTTTTAAAGCAGTTATAAGATAGGATTGATACATTAATATTTGCATATTTGCTTCAAAGATACAGTGAACTTCTTCAGATAGAAACCAGGCATTTTTAGATATATTCAAGAAAATTCAAAATGACTCTAAGTCTCATAGTTGGGAATAGTGCTCTGGGGAACCATTTATATTTCTCTTTATCGTCAAAGTGGGTTCTGACACAGAACACCCTAGTAGAACATTTTTTCTTTTGTTTCATGATGTAAGAGTTCCATGAACTATAGTGAACTAAGTTTTCTTATTTTTTGGTATCACAAACATGACTATAGGACGATAATAGAAAGGCTGACTTTGTTATCTTTTTCTATTGTTAGGAAGAAGTTTAAGAATGATAGATATAGGGACGCCTGGGTGGCTCAGTTGGTTAAGCGGCTGCCTTCGGCCCGGGTCATGATCCCCATGTCCTGGGATCAAGTCCCACATCGGGCTCCTTGCTCAGCAGGGAGCCTGCTTCTCCCTTTCTCTCCTTCTGTTTGTTCTCTCTCTGTCAAATAAATAAAATCTTTAAAAAAACAAAAAGAATGATAGATATAAAAGTCACTTACTATGGTTAACAATGTCATTGTTGAGTCAAGGATGTTTAAAAAACAAAATTTATTGTTGATTTTTAGACTTTTTTCTAAACAATGTGCTTATTATTGTATGGATATGATTATTAATTGTTGACTTACAGAATTCTTTCTGTATGTTAGGCTAGTGCTTTCTGTCTGCAATTTAAAAATAATGATGTGTATTAAGCATTAATATCTTCATTTTATGAAAAAGGACAAATGAGATTAATATCACAAATAGTAAGTGACATAGCCAGTAATTGAATCTACAGGGCCCCCATTTTTAATCAATTACATGAGCATTTTTAATTAAGAGGAATTTTAGAGAGAGTTAGTTCAACTATGCATTTTATACTCCAGGAAACTAGAAGCTAAAGAGTTGAAGCATTTTGCCTTTGGTTATACAGTTGACCTTTGAACAACACAGGTTTGAAATACATGAATCCATTTATGGTGGATTTTTTTCAGATACAGTGTAGTATTGTAAATATATTTTCCTTATGCTTTTCTTAATAACATTTTGTTTTCTCTAGCTTACTTTATTGTAAGAATATAGTATATAATACATATACAAAATATTTAATCAGATATTTATGATATAAGCAAGGCTTCTGGTCACCAGTAGGCTATTAGTAGTTAAGTTTTTGGGGAGTCAAACTTATATGAGGATTTTCAGTTGTAGGGGCACCCCACCCCCCCTGTTGTTCAAGGGTCAACTGTGCTGCTAATTGCAGAGTTGTTACTAGGATGCAGGTATGGTAGCCAGGTCAGGCTAAGTTTGGCTGCCATAACAAATGGCCTGAAATCTCAATGGCTTCAACACAATAAACATTTGTTTCCTCTTTTATAAAGTCTAGGAGAGGTCAAGCAATCCCACCCTATGGAACATTTAGCCTCTACTCACTTTTAATTGCCTGGGACTGAAAATGACATTTTAGATTTCACTCAAGAGAATTAATCAAATAACCTCAACTTAACTGCCAGGATGTACCGATGTTGCAAACATACAACATTGTCCCTGTCATCAGGAGTCCTGATACTTAGTCACATACTCTTATTATGACATTATTTTGCCTCTCACCCCATACACTCTCCAGCTTTGAAGCTGGTTTGATATTCTTCAACAATAGTATTCTTAGCTAAATCATATTTGTTTCCATAAAAGCTAGTCATTCTGGTCATTTTTTTTCTTATTTTAAAAATATTAACCATGGCTGCTTATAATGAGTGCATTTTTTAACATAATTCCCATTTAACACAAATTTTACAACATATATGCAAGTGGGTGGGAGGTGGGCAAAATAGGTGAAGGGGTGTGGGTGATACAGGCTTCTAGCTATGGAATGAATATCTCATAGGAATAAAAGGCACAGCATAAGAAATGTAGTAAAATGAAAACAAAAGCAAAAAACATATGCAACATTCAACATAAGTCCCTTATTCTAAGTAGATGGGAGACTCATCAGGCCTCATAGAAACAACTCAGGTTTCACATTTATTTCTTCTAGTTTTATAATGCAAATGGACACTGTACACATTCCATATCCCCACTTCCTATTGAAAAATATCACTCTAGCTGCAGCTGTAGTTGCACAATCTTAGATGAACTATCTATCGAAATATGTCATTATGATAAAGAGGAGAATTTGGCCAAGATTTGACATTTTTTATGTTACTCTTCAGAGAAAAGCTATAACAAAAGTTGAACAATATATTTGGCATTTGAACTATAATGAATAGAAGATATATAATGATGCAAAAATTCAAGTACTTATTGAGTAATAACTAAATACAAAGGAGAAAATGTTGATTCTGCACCCAAGAATCATGAAGTATGGTTGGACAGCTGAATATTACCAAATGAAGGGTTAGTAGAGAGTTAACTTAGTGGGCTTGATGTGCTCAAATCCTGCATACCCCAGAAGGAAATGGCCCTTGACTAGTTCCTGGGAGACAATCTCTGAGCCCATGGAATATCATCCCTAAACAGAGTATCTTTGTATACCTGAGACCTCGGACCACAGGAGATGGTTTATGCTAGTAGTGAAATTTATGTTGAATGCCTGTTTTTATCTTTCCTCAGCCATGCTGTATTAGTTTGACTTCTGGTGACGGTAGGGAGGGTTGGAGACTGAATAGTTAGGTCAGTCACGTAAGCATGGAATAGCTACATGACTGACTCACAATAAAAACCTAGGACACCAAGGTTCTAGAGAGCATCTCTGGTTAATAATACATCGTAGATGTTGTCACACATTTTTCCTGGGAGAATTAAGTGTTGTCTGTGCAACTCTAATAGGAGAGGGTAATGGAAGCTTGTGCCTGGTTTCTCATGGACTTTGTCCTATGCATCTTTTGTTTTTGCTGATTTTAATCTATATCCTTTCACTGTAATAAATTACAACCATGAATGTAACAGCTTTTCTGAATTCTGTAAGCTCTTCTAGGAAATCATTGAATCTGAGGGTATCTTGGGGTCTCATGAAAGAAAAAATGAATAAAAGTTCATAAACAGAAAAAATTTTCCAGTAGAAATATGAAATACTAAGTGTCATAATAATATATCACATGTTTATTAAGTGTGTTACCATTTACAAAAATTTCCCATAATTTATTATAGGTATTCAGAGGAGTGAGAATCACTTCAAACTATAGAGGTTGAACAAGGTTTTATGGAAGAAGAGTCAGGATGTTAACCTGGATCTCAAAGGGCTCAGGAGAGGAGAGAAAACAGAACAAAAGAAGGAAAATGCAAGGGGTCAAAGAGCAGTAAGAGGGCAGTAAGCAGAATACCTTGGCTGAAGTGTGAATTTGAAGAAGGTAAGTAAAGAGTTAAGACTGGAAATGTAGACAGGGAACAAACTGTAGGGTTTTAATGCTGCTGTTGTTTACCATAAAACAAAAAAGCTAAACTTTCAATAAACTAAGCTAATCAAATATCAGAAAGTTTCTGTGTAGAGAGGGTTCCCTATAGGGGGTCTCCATATGCTGCTAAATTCTAATCATAAAGTGAGTCTTACTGCCAGAAAAAAGTCACTGTAATAATAACCTAGTAGGGTTCCACATGTATCCTATTACAGTGATGTCCACGTCAAATTTGCACAATTTATTACCACAAAATTAGGTTGTCTTCAGCCAGAAATTGTAAGATCCACCTGTCATCTGAGAATCCAGCTGTGTTCTTTTGGGATTGTTGTAACATCACAGTAATAAGCATTTTGTAATCAGAATTGAGCTCACAATTTTGATAATGATTCATGATACAAAACTGTCTCTAGCTCAGCTTCCCTGTGGTTTCACTGGCCCTAGAGTCCCCAAAACTGCTGTTGTCAGGAAGATACACTGGTATTACTTTTTGTTGTTATTCACTTAGTGCCCTAAATACATACCATTTTCTTTGGAAGTCAGTTGTAGGAGAATGGGTTTGGAGTGGGTGGGACTTATTAGGAGGAGATGTTAGGTTTATGGAAGGGTTTGAATTACAGAAAGGCATGAAATCTCATGTAAATGTTAAAAGGTTGTAACCTGGGCAGGCTGCCCACCCCCCCACATCTTCATTTCTATAACAAAGTATTATCCTGATTGGCCCCTCTCCTTTCCCCCCAGCTATATAAAGATAATATTGTAAGTGGGGTATCTGTTCTTATTTCAAGTCTGTTTCTTTCATCAGGAGTGAGAAACAGAGGCACACTATATTTGATAGTCCTGTTTGTTTCAATGCAAAATTCATATTATTATATTATTACTTCCAGCCATATTATTGTACAGACTAATTTTATCATAGCTACATACTCTTACATATCTTTCTTTTTTTTAATTTAAGTATAATTGACATACAGTGTTTTTAGTTTCAGGACTAAAATATAATGATTCAACAATTCTGTACATTACTCAGTGCTTATCAAGATAAGAGTACTCTTAACCCACTTTATCTATGTTGCCCCTCCTCCCGCCCACCTGCCCTCTGGCAACCACCAGTTTGTTTTCTGTATTTAAGAGTCTGCTTTTTTGTCTTTTTTCTTCTTTGTTCATTTGTTTCTTAAATTCCCTACATATGAGTGAAATCATATGGTATTTCTGTTTCTCTGACTGACTTATTTTATTTAGCATTATACCTTCTAGATCCATCCGTGTTGTCAAAAATAGCAAGATCTCATTCTTTTTTATGGCTGAGTAATATTCATATATATATTATTCATATATATTTTTTGTATACATATATATTTATATCATATCTTCTTTATCCATTCATTTCTATCGATGGACATTTGGGCAGCTTCCATAATTTGGCTATTGTAAATAATGCTGCAGTGAACATAGGGATGCATGTATCTTTTCAAATTAATATTTTCATTTTCTTTTTTTTAAGATTTTATTTATTTATTTGAGAGAGAATGAGATAGAGAGAGAGCATGAGAGGGGGGAGGGTCAGAGGGAGAAGCAGACTCCCCGCTGAGCAGGGAGCCCGATGTGGGACCCGATCCCGGGACTCCAGGATCATGACCTGAGCCAAAGGCAGTCGCTTAACCAACTGAGCCACCCAGGCGCCCTAATGTTTTCATTTTCTTTAGGTAAATACCTAATAATGGAATTACTAGATCATATGATAACTCTATTTTTAATTTCTTTAGAAACCTCCATACTGTTTTCCATACTAGCTGCACCAATTTACATTCCCACCAACAGTACACAAGGGTTTCCTTTTTCCCACATCCTCACCAACGCTCGTTATTTCTTCTCCTTTGATTCTAGCCAGTCTGACAGGTTTGAGGTCATATCTCCCTATGGTTTTGATTTGCATTTTGCTGATGTTTAGTGATGTCGAGTGTCTTTTCATATGTCTGTTGGCCATTGTATGTTTTTTTGGAAAAATATCTAGTCAGGTCCTTTGCCCATTTTTAAAAATTTTATTTTTTTTAACAATTCCTGTTAACATACAGTATTATATTAGTTTCAGGTGTACAATATATTGATTCAACAACTTGCATGTCACCTGGTGCTCATCACAGCAAGTGCACTCCTTAATCCCCATCACCTAGTTAACCCATCCCCCACCCAACTCCCTTCTGGTAACCGTCAGTTTGTTCTCCATAGTTAAGAGTCTGTTTCTTGGTTTGTCTCACTGTCTCTTTTTTACCTTTTGATCATTTGTTTTGTTTCTTAAATTCCACATATGATTGAAATCATATGGTATTTGTCTTTCTTGAATTTACTTCGCTTAGCATTATGTTCTCCAGCTTCATCCATATTGTTGCATATGGCAAAATTTCATTCTTTTTTTTCTTCCAAGTTTTTATTTAAATTCCAGTTAGTTAACATATAGTGTAATATTACTTTTAGGTGTAGAATTTAGTGATTCATCACTTACATACAACACCTGGTGCTCATCACAAGTGCACTCCTTAATACCCGTTACCCATATAAGCCATTCCCCCCCACCTCCCCTCCAGCAGTCCTCAGTTTATTCTCTATAGTTAAAAGTCCGTTTTATTAAATAATGCAATATATGTTAAGAAAAAAAAAAAAGAAGAAGATAGCAGGAGGAGAAGAATGAAGGGGGGGAATCGGAGGGGGAGACGAACCATGAGAGACGATGGACTCTGAAAAACAAACAGGGTTCTGGGGGGGGGTGGGAGGATGGGTTAGCCTGGTGACGGGTAATAAAGAGGGCACGTTCTGCATGGGGCACTGGGTGTTATGCACAAACAATGAATCATGGAACACTAAATCAAAAACTAATGATGTAATGTATGGTGATTAACATAACAATAAAAAAATTTTTTTAAAGTCTATTTTATTGTTTGTCTCTCTCTTTTTTTCCTCCTATGTTGATCTGTTTTGTTTCTTAAATTCCACATAATGAGTGAAATTATATGCTTTTGTCTTTCTCTCACTGACTTATTTTGCTTAGGATAATATTCTCTAGCTCCATCCACATCATTGCAAATGGCAAGATATATATACACCCCCACATCTTCTTTATCCATTCATCAGTCAATGGACTTTTGGGCTCTTTCCATAATTTGGCTGTTGTTGATAATGCTACTCAAGTATCAGGGTGCACGTATTCCTTTGAATCAGTATTTACCTTTGGGTAAATACTTAGTAGTGCAGTTGCTAGATCATAGGGTAGTTCCATTTTAACTTTCTGAGGAACCTCCATACCATTTTCAACTGTGGCTACACCAGTTTACATTCCCACCAACAGTGTAAGAGAGTGCCCCTTTCTCCACATCCTTGCCAACATCTGTTGTTTTCTGTGTTGTTAATTTTAGCCGTTCTGACAGGTGTGAGGTGCTATCTCCTTGTAATTTTTATTTGTTATTTCCCTGATGATGAGTGATGCTGAGCATCTTTTCATGGGTCTGTTAGCCATCTGGATGTCTTCTTTGGAAACCTGTGTATTCATGTCTTCTGCCCATTTTTTAAGTGCATTAATTTTTTTGGGGTGTTGAGTTTGGTAAGTTCTTTATAGATTTTGGATATTAACCCTTAATCACATATGTCATTTGCAAATACCTTCCCCTATTCTGAAAGATGCCTTAGTTTTCTTGATTATTTCCTTCACTGTGCAGAAGCTTTTTATCTTGATTAAGTCCCAGTAATTCATTTTTGCTTTTGTTTCCCTTGCTTCTGGAGATGTATCTAGTAAGAAGATACTGTGGCTGAGGTCAAAGAGGTTCCTGCCTGTCTTCTTGAGGATTTTGATGGTTTCCTATCTCACATATAGGTCTTTCATCCATTTAGAATTTTTTGTATATGGTGTAAGAAAGTAGTCCAGTTTCATTATTCTGCATGTTGCTATCCAGTTTTCCCAACACCATTTGTTGAAGAGACTGTCTTTTTTCCATTGGATATTCTTTCTTGCTTTGTTGAAAATTAGTTGACCATGTAGTTGTGGGTCCATTTCTGGGTGTTCTATTCTGTTCCATTGATCTATGTGTCTGTTTCTGTGCCAGCATCATACTGTCTTGATCACTACAGCTTTGTAATATAACTTGAAGTTATATTACACGGAATTGTGGTGCCTCCAGCTTTGCTTTTCTTTTTCAAGACTGCTTTGGCTATTTGGGGTCTTTTGTGTTTCATACAAATTTTAGGATTGTTTGTTCTAGCTCTGTGAAAAATGCTGGTGATATTTTGATAGGGATTGCATTGAATGTGTAGATTGCTTTGGGTAGTGTAGAAATTTTCACAATATTTGTTCTTCCAATCCATGTGCCTGTTTTTGTGCCACTACCATCCTATCTTGATTATAGCTTTGTAATACAGTTTGAAGTCTGGAATTGTGATGCCTCCAGCTTTGGTTTTCTTTTTTAAGACTCCTTTGGCTATTTGGGGTATTTTGTGGTTCCATATAAATTTTAGGATTGTTTGTTCTAGTTCTATGAAAAATGCTGATGGTATTTTGATAGCGATTACATTGAATGTGTAGATTGCTTTGGGTAGCATAGACATTTTAACAATATTTTTTTCTTCCAATCCATGAGCATGGAATGTTTTTTCATTTCTTTGTGCCATCTTCAGTTTCTTTCATAAGTGTTTAATAGTTTTCAGAGTACAGATCTTTTAGCCCTTTGGTTAGGTTTATTCCTAGGTTTATTCCTTATGGTTTTTGATGCAGTTGTAAATGGGATCAATTCCTTGATTTCTCTTTCTGATGCTTCATTATTATATAGAAATGCAACAGATTTCTCTACATTGATTTTGTATCTTGCGACTTTACTGAATTAGTGTATCAGTTCTATCAATTTTTTGGTGGAGTCTCTTGTGTTTTCTACATAGAGTATCATGTCATCTGCAAAGAGTGAAAGTTTGATTTCTTCCTTGCCAATTTGGATGCCTTTTATTTCTTTTCATTGTCTGATTGCTGAGGCTAGGACTTTTGGTACTATGTTAAATAACAGTGGTGAGTGTATATCCCTGTCTTTTTCCCGACCTTAGAGGAAAAGCTCTCAGTATTTCCCCATTGAGGATAAAATAGCTGTGGGTTTTTTGTGTATGGCCTTTATGATGTTGAGGTATGTTTCCTCTATCCCTACTTTATAGGGTTTTTTATCAAGAATGGATGTTGTACTTCGTCAAATGTTTTTTCTGCATCTATTGAGAGGATCATATGGTCCTTATCCTTTTTTTTTTATTAATGTGGTATATCTCATTGATTGATTTTGAACCACACTTGCAACCCAGGAATAAATCCCACTTGATCAAGGTGAATGATTCTTTTAATATCCTGTTGGATTCAATTTGTTAGTATTTTGTTGAGAATTTTTGTGTCCATGTTCATGAGGGATATTGGCCTGTAGTTCTCTTTTTTTCGTGGAGTCTTTGTCTGGTTTTGGAATTAGGGTAATGTTGGCCTCAGAGAATGAGTTTGGAAGTTTTCCTTCCATTTCTATTTTTTGGAATAGTTTGAGAAGAATAGTATTAACTCTTCTTTAAATGTTTGGAAGAATTCCCCTGTGAAGCCATCTGGCTCTGGACTTCTGTTTTTTGGGAAATTTTTGATTACTGATTCAATTTCTTTGCTGGTTATCAGTCTGTTCAAATTTTCTATTTCTTCCTGTTTCAATTTTGGTAGTTTATCTGTTTCTAGGAATTTATCCATTTTTTTCCACATTGCCCGATTTGTTGGCATATAACTTTTCATAATATTCTCATAATTGTTTATATTTCTGTGGTGTTGGTTGTGATTTCTCCTCTCTCATTTGTGATTTTATTTATTTGGGTCATTTCTCTTTTCTTTTTGATAAGTCTGGCTAGGGGTTTATCAATTTTATTAATTCTCTCAAAGAACCAGCTCCTGGTTTCATTGATCTGTTCTACTGGGGTTTTTTGTTTGTTTGTTTTCCTATCATTTATTTCTGCTCTAATCTTTATTATTTCCCTTCTTCTGCTGGTTTTAGGCTTTCTTTGTTGTTCTTTTTCTACCTCTTTTAGGTGTAAAGTTAGGCTGCATATTGGAGATTTTTCTTGCTTCTTGAGGTAGGCCTGTATTGCTGTATACTTCCCTTTTATGATGGCTTTTGCTGCATCCCAAAGGTTTTGGGCTTTCCTGTTTTCGTTTTCTTCTCTTTCCTTGTATTTTTTTATTTCTTTTTTATTTTCCTGGTTGAGCCATTCGTTTTTTAGTACGATGTTGCAAAAACTCATGAAAATCAGCCCCTCTCATTTTCCCTGTCAATGGCTTTGGGAAGTATTTTCCTTGTGTGATCCCTAGTGTGTTCCTCTCTCTCTCTCTCTCCCCACTCTCTCTGTGACCAGAGTTCCCTCCCCTCTGCAGCACCCATGATGTGTTTTTCCCCCAAACCATGTCTTGGCACTACCTATTTTCCATGATACAGCCTCTTCTCTCCCTCTAGTTGTGCAGTTTGTTCTGTCAGTCCTCAGATTGATTTCTTGGGTATTCATAATGATTTAATATTTATCTAGCTGTGTAAAAGGGATGAGCCAAGCCTAGGGTCCCCCTACTACTATGCCATTTTAGCTCCTCCTCTCTTTTCATTCTTTTTTATGACTGAATAATGTTCCATTGTATATATGTACCACTTCTTTATCCATTCATCAATTGATGGATACTTGGGCTGCTTCCATATCTTGGCTATTGTAGATAATGCTGCCATAAACATAGGGGTGCACATATCGCTTTGAATTAGTGTTTTGTATTCTTTAGGTAAATACCTAGTAGTGCAATTTCTGGATTATAGGGTAGTTCTCTTATTAACATTTTGAGGAACCTCCATACTGTTTTCCACTGTGGCTCTACCAGTTTGCATTCCCACCAACAATGCATGAGGATTCCTTTTTCTTCACATCCTCTCCAATACCTGTTATTTCTTATGTTGTTGATTTTAGCCATTCTGACAGATGTAAGGTGATATCTCATTGTAGTTTTGATTTGCATTTCCCTGATGGTAAGTGATGATAAACATCTTTTCATGTATCTGTTGGATATCTGGATGTCTTTGAAGAACTCTCTATTCATGTCTTCTGTTCATTTTTTAACTGGATTGGTTTTTTTTGTTTTTATTTTTTTGTTTTGTTTTGGTGTTGAGTTGCATAAGTTCTTTATGTATTTTGGGTATTAACCCCTTATGAGATACTCATTTGCAAATATCTTCTTCCATTCACTAGGTTGCCTTCCTGTTTTGTTGATGGTTTTCTTCACTGTGCAAAAGCTTTTTATTTTGGTGTGGTCCCAATAGTTTAATTTTGCTTTGTCTCCCTTGCTTGAGGAGGCATATAGAAAAATGTTTCTGTGGCTGATGTCAAAGAAATTATTTCTTATGTTTTCTTCTAGGACTTTTGTGGTTTCGGGTCTTACATTTAGGTCTTTAATCCATTTTGAATTTATTTTTGTGTATAATGGAAGCTATTAGTCCAGTTTCATTCTTTTGCATGAAGCTGTTCAGTTTTCTCAGTACCATTTGTTGAAGAAACTGTCTTTTCCCCCACTGTTTAGTCTTGCCTCCTTTGTTGTAAATTAATTGACTATATAAGTGTGGGTTTACTTCTGGGCTGTCTATTCTGATTTATGTGTCTGTTTTTGTGCCAATACCATATCGTTTTGATTACTGCAGCTTTGTAGTATATCTTAAAATCAGGGAATGTGATACCTCCAGCTTTTTTCTTCTTTGCAATACTGTTTTCACTATTTGGGATCTTTCGTCTTTCCAAAAAAATTTTAGGATTATCTGTTCTGTTCTGTGAAAAATGTTGTTGGTGTTTTGATAGGGATTGCATTGAACCTATGGATTGCTTTGGGTAGTATGGACATTATAACAATATTGGTTCTTCCAATCCATGAGCATGGTTTTGATTTGTTTGTGTCATCTTCACTTTCTTTCATCAGTGTTTTATGGTTGTTGGTGTATTGCTCTTTCACCTGTTGGTTAAGTTTATTCATAGGTATTTTATTACTTTTGGTGCAATTGTAAATTGAATTGTTTTCTTAATTTCTATTTCTGCTGGTTCATTCCTAGTATATAGAAATGCACCAGATTTCTGTATATTAATTTTGTATCCTGCAACTTTAGTGAATTCATTTATCAGTTGGTGGAATCTTCAGAGTTTTCTATATATAGTATCATGTCATCTGCAAATAGTGGGTTTTACTTCTTCTTTATCAATTTGGATAGTTTTTATTTCTTTTTCTTGTCTAATTGCTGTGGCTGTGATTTCTAGTACTATGTTGAATAAAAGTGGTGAGAGTGGACATCCTTGTTTTGTTCCTTATCTTAGAGTAAAAGGTCTCAGTTTTCCCCATTGAATGTGATGTTTGCTGTGGATTTTTCATATATGACCTTTATTAATTGAGTCCTCTCTCTTTTTTTCTTGATGATTTTGGCTAAAGATTTATTAATTTTGTTTATCTTTTCAAAGATCCAGCTGTTGGTTTCATTGGTCTGTTCTATTGTACTTTTTAGTCTCAATTTCATTTATATTTTCTCTAATCTTTTATTTCCTTTATTCTACTGGCTTTGGGCTTTGTTTTTTCTGCTCTTTTTAGCTCCTTTAAGTGTAAGGTTAGGTTGTTTATTTGAGATTTTTTCTTGTTTCTTGATGTATGCTTGTATTGCTATAATCTTCCCTCTTAGAACTGCTTTTGCTGCATCCCCACTTTTGGACCATTGTGTTTTCATTTCATTTCAAATACATCTCCTTGTATTTTTTGATTTCCTCTTTAATTTCTTGGTTGACCCCATTCATTTTTTAGTAGCATGTCGTTAGTGTCCATGTATCAGTGTCCTTTCCAGATTTGTTCTTGTGATTGATTTCTAGTTTCATAGCATTGTGGTCAAAAAAGATACACGATATGATTTCAATTTTTCTTCATTCACTGAGACTTGTTGTATGGCCTAATATGTGATCTATTGTGGAGGATGTTCTATATGCACTTGAAAAATAATGTGTATCCTGCTGTTTGGGGATGGAATGTTCTGAGTATATCTGTTAGGTCCATCTGGTCTAGTGTGTCATTCAAAGGCACTGTTTCCTTATTGATCTTTTGTTTGGATGATCTATCCATTGATGTAAGTGGGGTTTTAAAATCCCATGCTATTGCATTATCAACATTAGCCAAACTATGGAAAAAGTCCAAATGTCCATCAACTGATGAAAGGATAAAGAAGATGTGGTGTGTGTGTATATGTGTGTGTAATGGAAAATTACTCAGCCATCAAAAAGAATGAAATCTTGCCATTTGCAACAACATGCATGGAGCTAGAGGGTATTAAACTAAGTGAAATAAATCAGTCAGAGAAAGATAAATACCATATGATTTCACTCATGTGGAATTTAAGAAACAAAACAGATGAACATAGGGGAAGGAGAAGAAAAGAGAGAGAAAAGAAAAAAAAAACATAAGAGACTCTTAATGATAGAGACTGAGGGTTGATGAAGGAAAGTGGATGGGAGATGGGCTAAATGGGTGATGGGTATTAAGGAGGGCACTTGTTATGATGAGCACTGGGTGTTATATGTAAGTGATGAATCACTAAATTCTACTCCTGAAACCAAAATTATACTCTATGTTAACTAACTAGAATTTAAATAAAAATTTGAAAGAAAAAGTACCGTGCTATTATTGTTTTACTTTCAAATTCTTCCTTTATGTCTGTTAGTAGTTGCTTATGTATTATGTGCTCCTGTGTTGAGTGCATAAATATTTACAATTGTTGGATTGTTCCCTTTATGATTATGTAATGTCCTTCTTTGTCTTTTTTTTAGTCTTTGTTTTAAAGTCTGTTTTGTCCTGTATAAGTATTGTCATTCTAGCTTTTTAAAAAAATTTCATTTGCATGATAAATATTTTTCTATTCCCTCACTTTCAATCTGCATATGTCTTTTGGTCTGAAGGTAGTCTCTTGTAGGCAGCATATAGATGAGTCTTGCTTTTTTATCCATTCAGTCCCCTGATGTCTTTTGATTGGAGCATTTAGTCCATTTACATTTAACATAATTATTGAATAGATATGTACTTATTGACATTTCATTATTTGTCTTATGGTTGTTTTTATAGTTCTTCTCTTTTTCTTCTTTTCTTGCTCTCTTCTCTTGTGGTTTGATGGCTTTCTTTAGGGTTAGGCTTGGATTTTTTTTCCTCTTCATTTTTTGTTATTTATTATAGGTTTTTGATTTGTAGTTAACATTAGGTTCATATGTAACATCTTATGCCTATAGCAGTCCATATTAAGTTGATGGTCACTTAAGGTTGAACCTTTTCTAGAAACAGTAAATTTTTACTCTCCCTCCATCTTTATGTATATGATATTATACTTTACTTCTTTTTATTTTGTGACACTGATTTCTATAGATATAGTTGATTTTACTGCTTTTGTGCTCTAACTTCCATACTGGTTTTATGTGTGATTGATCTACTACTTTTATTATATGCTTACATTTACCTGTGAATTTTTTTTCCTTTCATAATTTTTTTTACTCCTGAATATGACCTTTTCTTTTCACTCAAAGATTTCCCTTTAACGTTTCTGATAAGCCTGGTTTAGTGGTGATGAGTTCTTTAACTTTTGTTTGAGAAACCCTGTCTCTTCTTCCATTGTGAATGATAATCTGTGGGTAGAGTATTCTTGATTGCAGGTTTTTTTTCTTTTAGCACTTTGAATATATCATGCCACTCACTTCTGGCCTGTAAAGTTTCTGATGAAAAATCAGCTTACAGCCTTGAGGGGCTTCCCTCATGTGTAACTATTTTCTTTTGTTGCTTTAAAAATCTCTCTTTATCACCACTTTTTGCCATTTTAATTACGATGTGTCTTGGTGTGGACCTCTTTGGGTTAATTTTATTGAGGGCTCTCTGTGCCTCCTGGATCTGGATGTCTGTTTCTTTACCCAAATTAGGGAAATTTTCAGTTACTGTTTCTTCAAATAATTTTTCTGCCCCCTTCTCTCTTTTTTCCTTCTGGGATCTCTATAATATGAATGTTATTGTGTTTGGTAATGTTGCTGAGTTCCCTTAACCTATTCTCATTTTTTATTATTCTTCTTTCCTTTTGCTGTTCACCTTTGTTGCTTTCCATTGCTATGTCTTCCAGGTTGCTGATCCATTCTTCTGCCTCCCCTAACCAGCTATTGAGTCCCTCTACTGTATTTTTTATTTCAATTGAGTTCTTCATCTCTGATTGGTTCTTGTTAAAATTTTCTTTCTATCTGTTGAAGGTTTCACTGAGAACTTCTACTCTTTTCTCAAGACTAGTGAGTATCTTTATGACCATTACTTTAAATTCTTTATCAGGCATATTGCTTATCTCTCTTTCTTTTAGCTCTTTTGCTATGGTTTTGTCCTGTTCTTTCATTTGGGACATATTTCTCTGTCTCCTCATTCTCATTTTGTCTAACTCTGTATTTGTTTCTCTCTATTAGGAAAGTCATATAGAGCTCCTGCTTTTGAAAGTAGCAGCCTTATGAAGAAGAGGTCCTGTGGTGCCCTGTAGCACAATGCCCCGTATTTACCAGAACCAGGCACTTTAGAGGTGTCTGTTATGTGAGCGAGCCACATTTACCTTCAAGTCCAGTTGGCTGCAATGGCCCACTTTGCCTGTTGCGGGTGCATCAGGCAGGGTTTTGTCACTGTGCCAGTCTGAGACTGCTGTGGGCTTGTGGTTGGGTGATGTTAACAGTCAGACCAGATGCCTGCCTTCAGCCTGTTCACTGGGGCTATAGTTGCACTGACCTACAGGGTGCTCTCCCTGCCTTGTCCCCTGAGAGGTTTTTGTTGGTAGGCAGGGCTAGTAGACCAGATGCCTGCCACCAGTCTGTCTTCCAGAGCTGCAGTTGCACTGATTAGCAGGGCACTCCATGCTACTAGCTATAAGTTTTGGTTGGGACTGGAGATGCACTGGTGTGTGCCATTATCTTCCCCTCTCCCCAGGGCAGGAGTCACTTTGGAGTGGTGCCAGTCCCTGCTGGGGCTGCTTACATGGTGTGTGGGGGCAGAAGCTACTTTGGAAGGTCACCTGCTGAGTGGGGCAGATTGGATGCAGTGGATCTACAGGGGAATGTTGGGGTGGGGCACACATTGCTAGCAAGCTAGGTGGAGAGTGTTAGTGCTGGTTCCCACAAGTGTCCTGCTATCTAGGTGGGGGAAACAGTGGAGGAAAATGATGCTTGCCAGCTCTTTTGTTCTTAAAGAAGTCTCCTAAAAATCCCTGCCTCTCCAGTGCATGTTCTGAGATTAATAAATAAATCTTCTTCTTGTATACCCCAGACACTTTTTCAAGCTGCTGCTTCTATGCTGTATGTCGGTGAGGTTATTCGTTAAGCTGGCTCTTTAAGGGCAGGGACTCAGTTTCCTATTGCCCTCCAGCTTTCCTGAAGCTAATCCTGCTGAATTTAGCTCCACTGATTGTGAAAACTCTTGAAGTTAAATCCCACTGGTTTTCAAAGCTAAATGTTATGGGGGTTCATCTTTCCAGTACAGGTCCCCTTTGCCTGGGGTGCCTGATGTGGGGTTTGATCTTATTTCTTCTCCATACTTGTGGTGTCCCTCTTGTTTGTGGTTAAGTCTCACTGGGAATTTGGTTCCCAATGCATCACTGCCCCTTCTACCCTTTTCAGTGTGGACTCCTCTCTGATTAATTGTGGAAAGTCTATTCTGCCAGTCTTTCAGTTGTTTTCAGTGTTAGTTGCACTGATATAGCTGTTATCTTGGTGTGTCTTTGGGACATGGTGAGGTCAGGATTCTCCTATTGTGCCATCTCCCAGAAACCTCTCATGTCCTTAAAAATTATCATCTGTATTTAAATTACATGAGCAGTTTCTCCAGTTTCTCCTTATAATCAATTAGATATCAGCCTGTAGTATGACTGAAATTGAGCTATTGAACTTTCTCCAAAATTGTATACTTTCCATGTATTCTCTATCTCAATGCCACCAGTATCAACCCAGACCCCAAAGTCAGAATCTTAAATCATTCTGACTTTTCCCACTTCTTCACTCTTTATTACAATCAACCATTAACTCCTGGCTAACTTACTTCCTGAAAACTTTACCATCCTGTCCACTTTTTTCTCTTCCTATTACTATTCCTAAGTTTAGGCCACCATTATTTCTTACATGAACTGTAGAAATAACTTCTTGGCTTGTCCCTCTGTTTTTCATCTTCTATCCCCTAATTCATTTTTTAAAAAATTTATCATGAAATATTGCACTAAATTTTCAGAATACAGAGCAAGAGACACATGATGGTCAGTGAAGATCTTTCCTCTGCCACTTTCCGTCTCCTTCCTATCCTATTTAATCCTGGAGAGGAACTAGGGAGAGGGGAAAAGGTATAATGAGGAAAGAAAAGAAGCCAGTTATACCCTCTCCTCCCCTCAACCAGGCCTGCAGTAGGGTGAGAGGCAAAGTTTAATTGGAACATTTTGGGATGGAGAAGAAAAGTCTGATACAGATATGTTAATTTTAAGATACCGGGCATTTGGGTAGAGATGTTGAATAGGCAGTTGGATTTAGGAATCCAAAATTTAAGGCTGAAGGATGTCCACTCACCACTTCTATTCAATAAACTACTGGAAGTTCTAGCCAAAGCATTCAGGCAATAAAAAGGAATAAAAGGAATCCAAATCAGAAACAAAGAAGTCAAATTATCTCTGTTTGTGGAGACCATGATCTTACATATGGAAAACCCTAAAGACTTCACAAAAAACTGTTAGAACTAATAAACAAATTTGGTAAAGCTATAGGATACAAAATCAACAAACATAAGTCAGCTGTGTTTTTATATACTAGCAGTATACTCTCTGAAAAAGAAATAAATAAAACAATCCCAATTATGATAGTATCAAAAACAATAAAATATATAGGAATAAATTTAACCAAGGAGGTGAAAGATCACTACACTGAAAACTATAAGATATTGATGAATGAAATAGAAGAAGGCACAAGTAAATGGAAAAATATCCCATGTTCACAGATCAGAATTAATATTATTAAAATGTCCATATTACACAAAGCCATCTACAGATTCAGTGTAATGCCTATCAAAATTCCAATTGCATTTCTTAGAAATATAGAAAAAGCAATCCTAAATTTATATGGAACCACAAAAGATCCTGAATAGCCAAAGCAATCTTGAGAAAAAAGAACAAAATTTGGAGGTATCACACTTCCTGATTTCAAACTATATTATAAAGTATGGTAATCAAAACAATATGCTATTGGTATAAAAACAAATAGACCAATGGAGCAGAATAGAGAGCCCAGAAGTAAACCCCTGCATATATGACAAGGGTGACAAGAACATACAATGGGGAAAGGAGAATCTCTTTAATAAGTGGTGTTGGGAAAACTGGATATCTACACGGAAAAGAATGAAATTAGACTGTTATCTTACACCATAAACAAAAATTAACTCAAAATGCATAAAAGAGTTGAATGTGGGGCACCTGGGTGGTTCAGTTCAGTGTCCGACTCTTGATTTTGGCTCAGGTCATGATGTCAGGGTCATGAGATTGAGCCCCACATCGATTCTCTCTCTCCCACTCACTCTGCCCCACCCCGTCTTTTGCTCTCTATCTCTAAAAATAAATAAATCTTTAGAAAAAAAAAAAAAGACTTGAATGTAAGACCTGCCTGAAACCATAAAACTAGAAGAAAACATGGAAAAATATCCTTGACACTAGTCTTGATTTTTTTGGATGTGACTCCAAAGGCAAAGACAAGAAAAGCAAAAAATAAGTGGGACTGTATTAAATTAAAAAGCTTCTACATTGCAAAGGAAATAATAACAAAATGAAATGGCAACCTACTGAATAGGAGAAAATATTTGCAAAACATTTATCTGAAAGGAGCTAATATCCAAAATATATAAAGAACTCGTATAAGTCAATAGCAAAAAACAAATAATCCAATTTAAAAATGGACAAAAGACTTAGACATTTTTTAAAATTTTATTTTATTCTGTTATGTTAATCACCTACATGACATCATTAGTTTTTGATGTAGTGTTCCATGATTCATTGTTTGCGTATAACACCCAGTGCTCCATTTAATACGTGCCCCCCCTTAAAACCCATCACCAGGCCAACCTATCCCCTCCACCCCTACCCTCTAGAACCCTCAGTTTGTTTCTCAGGATCCATAGTCTCTCATGGTTTGTCTCCCCCTCTGATTTCCCCCCTTCATTTTTCCCTTCCTACTATCTTCTCTCTCTCTCTCTCTCTTTTTTTTTTTTTTACCATATAATATATTATTTGTTTCAGAGGAACAGGTCTGTGATTCATCAGTCTTACACAATTCACAGCACTCACCATAGCACATACCCTCCCCAATGTCTATCACCCAGCCACCACATCCCTCCCACCCCCCACCACTGCGGCAACACTCAGTTGAGATTAAGAATTAAGATTAAAAATTAATCTTAAGATTAAGATTAAGAATTAAGATTAAGAGATTAAGAATTCCTCATATCAGTGAGATTAAGAATTCCTCATATCAGTGAGACCATATGATACATGTCTTTCTCTGATTGACATATTTCACTTAGCATAATACACTCTAGTTCCATCCACGTCGTTGCAAATGGCAAGATTTCGGGGTTGTTTTTTTTTTTCTTTTTTTGTTTTGATGGCTGCATAATATTCCATGGTATATATATACACCACATCTTCTTTATCCATTCATCTGTAAATGGACATCTGGGCTCTTTCCATAGTTTGGCTACTGTGGACATTGCTGCTATAAACATTGGGGTGCACATACCCCTTCAGATCACTACATTTGTATCTTTGGGGTAAATACCCAGTAGTGCAATTGCTGGCTCATACAGTAGCTCTATTTTCAACTTTTTGAGGAACCTCCATACTGTTTTCCACAGTGGCTGCCCCAGCTTGCATTCCCACCAACAGTGTAGCAGGGTTCCCCTTTCTCCTCATCCTTGCCAACATCTGTCATTTCCTGACTTGTTAATTTTAGCCATTCTGACTGGTGTGAGGTGGTATCTCATTGAGGTTTTGATTTGGATTTCCCTGATGCCGAGGGTTCTTGAGCACTTTTTCATGTGTCTGTTGGCCATTTGGACGTCTTCTTTGGAAAAATGTCTGTTCATGTCTTCTGCCCATTTCTTGATTGGATTATTTGTTCTTTGGGTGTTGAGTTTGATAAGTTCTTTATAGATTTTGGATACTAGCTCTTTATCTGATACGTCATTTGCAAATATCTTCTCCCATTCTGTCGGTTGTCTTTTGGTTTTGTCAACTGTTTCCTTTGCTGTGCAAAGGCTTTTTATCTTGATGAAGTCCCAATAGTTCATTTTTGCCCTTGCTTCCCTTGCCTCTGGCGATGTTTCTAGGAAGAAATTGCTGCAGCTGAGGTCGAAGAGGTTGCTGCCTGTGTTCTCCTCTAGGATTTTGATGGACTCCTGTCTCATATTTACGTCTTTCATCCATTTTGAGTCTATTTTTGTGTGTGGTGTAAGGAAATGGTCCAGTTTCACTCTTCTGCATGTGGCTGTCCAATTTTCCCAACACCATTTGTTGAAGAGACTGTCTTTTTTCCATTGGACATTCTTTCCTGCTTTGTCGAAGATTAGTTGACCATAGAGTTGAGGGTCCATTTCTGGGCTCACTAGTCTGTTCCATTGATCTACGTGTCTGTTTTTATACCAGTACCATACTGTCTTGATGATGACAGCTTTGTAATAGAGCTTGAAGTCCGGGATTGTGATGCCACCAGCTTTGCTTTTCTTTGCTTTTTCAACATTCCTCTGGCTATTTGGAGTCTTTTCTGGTTCCACACAAATTTTAGGATTATTTGTTCCATTTCTTTGAAAAAAGTGGATGGTGTTTTGATAGGATTGCATTTAATGTGTAGATTGCTCTAGGTAGCATTGACATCTTCACAATATTTGTTCTTCCAATCCATGAGCATGGAACGTTTTTCCATTTCTTTGTGTCTTCCTCAATTTCTTTCATGAGTATTTTATAGTTTTCTGAGTACAGATTCTTTGCCTCTTTGGTTAGATTTATTCCTAGGTATCTTATGGTTTTGGGTGCAATTGTAAATGGGATCCACTCCTTAATTTCTCTTTCTTCTGTCTTGTTGTTGGTGTATAGGAATGCCACTGACTTCTGTGCCTTGATTTTATATCCTGCCACTTTACTGAATTCTGTATGAGTTCTAGCAGTTGTGGGGTGGAGTCTTTTGGGGTTTTCCACATAAAGTATCATATCATCTGCAAAGAGTGAGATTTTGACTTCTTCTTTGCCAATACGGTGCCTTTTATTTCTTTTTGTTGTCTGATTGCTGAGGCTAGGACTTCTAGTACTATGTTGAATAGCAGTGGTGATAGTGGACATCCCTGCCATGTTCCTGACCTTAGGGGGAAAGCTCTCAGTTTTTCCCCATTGAGAATGATATTCGCTGTGGGTTTTTCATAGATGGCTTTTGTGTTATTGAGGTATGTACCCTCTATCCCTACACTGTGAAGAGTTTTAATCAAGAAAGGATGCTGTACTTTGTCAAATGCTTTTTCTGCATCTATTGAGAGGATCATATGGTTCTTGTTCCTTTTATTAATGTATTACATCACATTGATTGATGTGCAGATGTTGAACTAACGTTGCAGCCCAGGAGTAAATCCCACTTGATCATGGTGAATAATCCTTTTAATGTACTGTTGGATCCTATTGGTTAGTATTTTGGTGAGAATTTTTGCATCCATGTTCATCAGGGATATTGGTCTGTAATTCTCCTTTTTGATGGGGTCTTTGTCTGATTTGGGGATCAAGGTGATGCTGGCCTCATAAAATGAGTTTGGAAGTTTTCCTTCCATTTCTATTTTTTGGAACAGTTTCAGAACAATAGGTATTAATTCTTCTTTAAATGTTTGGTAGAATTCCCCTGGGAAGCCATCTGGCCCTGGGCTTTTGTTTGTTGGGAGATTTTTGATTACTACTTCATTTTCCTTAGTGGTTATAGGTCTGTTCAGGTTTTCTGTTTCTTCCTGGTTCAGTTTTGGTAGTTTATATGTCTCTAAGAATGCATCCATTTCTTCCAGATTATCTAATTTGCTGGCATAGAGTTGCTCATAATATGTTCTTATAATTTTTGTATTTCTTTGGTGTTGGTTGTGATCTCTCCTCTTTTTCATGATTTTATTTATTTGGGTCATTTTTCTTTTTGATAGGTCTGGCCAAGGGTTTATCAATCTTGTTAATTCTTTCAAAGAACCAGTTCCTAGTTTCGTTGATCTGTTCTACTGTTCTTTTGGTTTCTATTTCATTGATATCTGCTCTGATCTTTATTATTTCTCTTCTCCTGCTGGGTTTAGGCTTTATTTGCTGTTCTTTCTCCAGCTCCTTTAGATGTAGGGTTAGGTTGTGTATTTGAGACCTTTCTTGTGTCTTGAGAAAGGCTTGTATTGCTATATACTTTCCTCTTAGGACCGCCTTTGCTGCATCCCAAAGATTTTGAACAGTTGTGTTTTCATTTTCATTTGTTTCCATGAATTTTTTTAATTCTTCTTCAATTTCCTGGTTGACCCATTCATTCTTTAGTAGGATGCTCTTTAACCTCCATGTATTTGAGTTCTTTCTGACTTTTCTCTTGTGATTGAATTCTAGTTTCAAAACACTGTGGTCTGAAAACATGCAGGGAATGATCCCAATCTTTTGGTACTGGTTGAGACCTGATTTGTGACCCAGGATGTGCTCTATTCTGGAGAATGTTCCATGGGCACTAGAGACGAATGTGTATTCTGTTGCTTTGGGATGGAATGTTCTGAATATATCTATGAAGTCCATTTGGTCCAGTGTGTCATTTAAAGTATTTCCTTGTTGATTTTTGCTTAGATGATCTGTCCATTTCAGTGAGGGGGGTGTTAAAGTCCCCTACTATTATTGTATTGTTGTTGATGTGTTTCTTTGCTTTTGTTATTAATTGCCTTATGTAATTGGCTGCTCCCATGTTAGGGGCATAGATATTTACAATTGTTAGATCTTCTTGTTGGATAGACCCTTTAAGTATGATATAGTATCCTTCCTTATCTCTCATTATGGTCTTTGGTTTAAAATCTAATTTGTCTGATATAAGGATTGCCACCCCAGCTTTCTTTTGGTGTCCATTAGCATGGTAAATGGTTTTCCACCCCCTCACTTTCAATCTGGAGGTGTCTTTGGGTCTAAATGAGTCTCTTGCAGACAGCATATTGATGGGTCTTGTTTTTTTATCCAATCTGATAGCCTGTGTCTTTTGATTGGGGCATTTAGTCCATTTACATTCAGGGGGTAACTTTTGAAAAGATATGAATTTAGTGCCATTGTATTGCCTGTAAGGTGACTGTTACTGTATATTGTCTCTGTTCCTTTCTGGTCTATGTTACTTTTAGGCTCTCTCTTTGCTTAGAGTACCCCTTTCAATATTTCTTGTAGGGCTGGTTTTGTGTTTGCAAATTCCTTTAGTTTTTGTTTGTCCTGGAAGCTTTTTATCTCTCTATCTATTTTCATTGACAGCCTAGCTGGATATAGTATTCTGGGGTGCATATTTTTCTCATTTACCAGTCCTTTCTGGCCTGCCCGGTCTCTATGGATAGGTCTGTTGCCAATCTAATGTTTCTACCATTGTAGGTTACAGACCTCTTGTCCCAAGCTGCTTTCAGGATTTTCTCTTTGTCTCTGAGACTTGTAAGTTTTACTATTAGATGTCAGGGTGTTGACCTAGTTTTATTTACTTTGAGGAGGGTTCTCTGTGCCTCCTGGATTTTGATGCCTGTTTCCTTCCCCAAATTAGGGAAGTTCTCTGCTATAATTTACTCCAGTATACCTTCTGCCCCTCTCTCTCTTTCATCTTCTTCTGGGTTCCCAATTATTCTAATAGTGTTTCGTCTTATGGTATCACTTATCTCTCAAATTCTGCCCTCGTGATCCAGTAGTTGTTTATCTCTCTTTTTCTCAGCTTCTTTATTCTCCATCATTTGGTCTTCTATATCACTGATTCTCTCTTCTGCCTCATTTATCCTAGCAGTTAGAGCCTCCGTTTTTGATTGCACCTCATTAATAGCCTTTTTTATTTTGACTTGGTTAGATTTTAGTTCTTTTATTTCTCCAGAAAGTGTTTCTCTAGTATCTTCCATGCTTTTTTCAAGCCCAGCTAGTATCTTTATAATCGTCATTCTGAACTCTAGTTCCAACATCGTACTAATGTCTGTATTGATTAGGTCCCTGGCAGTCGGTACTGCCTCTTGTTCTTTTTTGTTGAGGTGAATTTTTCTGTCTTGTCATTTTGTCCAGAGGAGAATAGATGAATGAGAGAACAAAATGCTAACAGGGTAACAACAACCCCAGAAAAATATACACTAAACAAATCAGAAGAGACCTGGAACTGGGGGAAAAGAAAGGGAAAGAAAGAAAAAAGAAAAAAAAAAAGGAGAGAAAAAAAAAGAATATGATCAAATATGATCAGGCTGGTGAATAGATCAGTGCCACACACTAGATTTTGTATGTATTTTGGTCTGTTAGAAGACACTGCCTCCCAAAATTTTAAAGAAAGAAAAGCTTATATATGTACAAAAATAAGGGTAAATAGGATGAAGGGATAGAATATGACTTTAAAGATGAAAAGTATAAAAGATTTTATAAAAGGAATTGATAAGATAAGAAGTTGGTTGAAGGGTGCCTGGGTGGCTCAGTTGTTTAAGCGAATGCCTTTGGCTCAGGTCATGATCCTGGAGTCCCAGGATTGAGTCCCACATCAGGCTCCCTGCTCAGCAGGGAGTCTGCTTCTCCCTCTGACTCTCCCCCTCTCATGCTCTCTCTCTATCATTCTCTCTCTCAATAAATAAATAAAAATCTTTAAAAATTAAAAAAAAAGAAGGTTGAAAAAAGAAAGAAGAGAAATTTAAAAAAAAAAGGGAGAGAATGTGTTCAGGCATAAGACTAGAACAAAGCCATACACTAGAGATTTAGGGTATATTTTGGTCTGTTAGAAGAATCTGTATACCAGAATTTTAAATGAGAACAACTTATATATATACCAAAAATAAGGTTAACTACAATGAAGGGATAGAATATGACTCTAAAAATGAAAAATAAAAAAGATTTTTAATAAAGGGATTGATAAGATGTTGGTTGAAATAGGAAAAAAGAAAAATTAAAAAAAATAGAAAAAGAAAAAAAGGAAAATTAAAAAAATTAACTTTGAAAGACTAAAGAATCATGGTAAAAAAGCCATGGATTCTACGTGCTGTATTCCCCTAGCGCTGGAGTTCTGCCGTTCTCATTGATCGGTAAACTTGGTCTTGGCTGGCTGTTCTCGCTGATCTTCTGGGGGAGGGGCCTGTTGCCGTGGTTCCCAAATGTCTTTGCCAGAGGCGGAATTGCCCTGCCCTTGCCCGGTCTGGGCTAAGTAATCTGCTTGGGTTTGCTCTCGGGAGCTTTTGTTCCCTGCAAGCTTTCCCTATAGCTTCAGAGGATGAGAGTGAAAATGGCAGCCTCCCAATCTCTGCCCCCGAGGAGCCGAGAACTCAGGGCCCTCTCCTCAGTGTGCCCCCAGAGAAAAGGAGTCAATCACTCCCAGCTCCCTGGTCTCTGGCCGCACTCCGTGCTCACCCGGCCTGTGACCAAGCGTTTCTGTGTCTGGCACCCGACCCCGCGTGGAGTCTACAAACCCAGCAGATCCCTGCGGTGCACTCCCGCTGCTCCTCCTGGGGGAGGAAGGTGAGTCTCCACACATCTGCCGCTTGTTGGGTCCCTGCTGGAGGGGCAGTGGCCCCACTGTGCCACGGATCATGGTTTATAGCAACCCTGAGCTGAGAGCCCACTCCTCAGCTCTGTCTAGGCAGCTGGCTTCCCCGCTCAGATACCTGGGAGCTCTGCCGGACTCAGGCATCTCCGGTTTTTCTGTGACCCTGAGGGTCCTGAGACCACACTGTCCCAGCGATGGTTCCACCTCCCACTTAGCCACTGGAGCGACGTCCCTCAGTGGAGCAGACTTCTAAAAGTTCCAATTTTCTGCTCCGCTGATCTATCACTTGCCGTAGCGGCTGACGGAGGCCCCCTCCCCTGCCATCTATCTTCCCGAATATCACCTCGGATTCACTTCTCTGCACATCCTACCTTCCAGAAAGTGGTCGCTTTTCTGTTCAGAGAGTTGCTGCTCTTCTTTTCTTCAATCTCCTGTTGAGTTCAGAATGGTTTGATCCCTATCCAGCTGAATTCCTGGGACCAGACGAAATTTAGGTCTCCTACTCCTCTGCCATCTTGCTCCTCCTCCTTAAATAGACATTTTTCCAAAAAGGACATATGGATGGTGAACAGATACATGAAGAAGTGGTTAACATCACTAGTCATCATCACTAATCAAAACCCCATTGAGATACCATTTCACACCTGTTAGAATGGTTTTTACAAAACAAAAGAAAAAAACAAGAGGTAACAATGTTGGCAAGGATTTGGAGAAAAGGGACCCCTTGTGTACTATTGGGAATGTAAATTGGTCTAGCAACTACAGAGAACAATATGGAGTTTCCTAAAAAAAAAAAAAAATTAAAAATAGAACTACCATATGACCTAGCAATGCCACTTCTGGATGTATAGCCAAAGGAAACAATATCATTATGTTGAGGAGATATTGGCACCCCATGTTTATTGCAGCATTATTCACAATAACCAAGATAATGGAAACAACCTAAGTGCTGTCAACAGATGAATGGATGGAGAAAATGTGAAATTGAGTACTATTCAACCACAAAAAGGAGGAAATCTTGCTATATGAGACAACATAGATGAATGAAACGCATTATGGTAAGTGAAAGAAACCAGACACAGAACAACAAATACTGTATGATCTCACTTATATATGGGATCTGAAAAAGTCAGTCTCATAGAAACAGAATAAAGTGGTGGTTACTAGGGGCTGGGGGTTGGGGGAAAGGGAGGGATGTTAGTCAAAAGGTACAAACTTAGTTATAAGATGAATAAGTTCTAGAGGTCTAATGTACAGTATAATGACTATAGTTAATAATATTATACTGTATATTTGAAATTTACTAAGAGCAAATCTTAAATGTTCTCATCAACACATAAAGGTAACTATGAGAGATGATGAATGTGTTAACTAACTTAATTGTGGTAATTATTTCACAATATATACATAGAACAGATCATCATGTGTACACCTTAAATTTATACAAACTTTTTTGTCAGTTGTGTTTCGGTAAATCTGGAGAAAATGTAAGTGAAATTGAAAAAAGTTTTTACTCCCCAAAAATAAATAAAATAAGTTTAATTCTGGTGATGTGTAGATTTGGGAGTCTTCAAGACACTAGTGATATTAAAAGCCATGAGGCTAGATGAGATCACAAGGGGATAAGTATAAATAGAAGAAATGAGAGAGTCAAAGACTGAGACCTGGGGCCTTCCAATGTTTAGATGATGGGTTGATAAGAAGGAAATAACAGAGACTGAGCAGATGCTTCCAGAGATGTGGAAGGAAAACCAGGCTAGTGTGGTGTCTTAGAAGCCAGGTGAGGAATGTGTTTCAAGGAGTTGGACTGTTGGCCTTTGTAAAATGGTGGTGAAGAGGATGCAAAATGACTTTTGAGAACTAACCATTGTATTTAGCAACATGAAGGTTGTCAGTGAGCTTTCAATTTCAGTGAAGTGGTAGAGGTAAAAGCCCAATTTGAACAAACTCTAGAGAGAACAAGAGAATTATAGAGGGTAGAGAATATGGACAAGGGGGGGAGTTTGGATCTACATGAAAATGGGGTGGTTGCTAGAGGCAGAAGTGGACTATAAGAGGATTTTTAAGATGAGAGATGTTTACATGCCACTGAGCAAGAGAAAATTGGTGACACAGGAAAAAGAGAGGAGAGTGACTGAAGCAATGTTCTTGTGTAAGCAAGAGCGGATTGGATCTGGTGCACAAGTGGAGGTGTTGGATTTATTTAAGATCCTAGGTGGTTCTTCCAAATTAACAGGACAAAAGGCAGAGTATATGGGCATAGATGTTGATAGAGGGGTAGATGTAGTGCTGGCAGTGTGTGAAGTTCTCTTCTGATTGCTTCAGTTTTCTCAGGCAAATAGAATGCAACGTTATCAGCTGTGTATGAGGTAGTAAAAACTGAAAAGTCCCCTTCCCATCAATCTATCTATAATTTAGCCCCCTTCGTACTTATCACTAGCATACTCTGTATTTTGCTTACTTATTATATGCATTGTCTATTTACCCACCAGAATGTAAACCCCATGAGAGTAAGGTTTTATGTTTGATGTGTTTACTGCTGTAACTGCAGAATCTAGAATACTACTAGGTAAATAGGTGTTCATTAGATATTTGTTAAATTAATTAATAGAAGGTTTTATGATTATTAAAGGTGGAGTAGATTGGGCTTTTTAATATAAAAACAAAGGAAGTATCTGTGTATGATATAGGAGTGACTGAAAAAGCTATGGGACTTGAGTACATATCATCTGAACAGTGGGGGAAAAACCAGGTTGAGTGGTTAGAAGAAGACTAAGGTTGGTTTTTACGGGCACCTTCCTGAGTCCTGCTCATTCAACAAATTGGTTATAATATTTCATAAGTTTTAGGAAAAGGAATATCTTCACTTGCCTGAAAGCATTCTAAAGCTTGGAAAAAATAGTTTTAGACTGCTTATGGGTTAGATAGTTATGAATGTTGAGTCTTGTTTACAACATGTAGCAAAAGCTTCAGGTTCAGCAATCTGACAATATGACAGATTATAGGACTGGTGGCCAAAGGGAAATGAGTCTTAATAAAACATTAAAATTTATGGCTATGTGGCATACTTTTAGAGCTTCATATGCTTCTCTGCCAGAATCCAGCCCATGCTGCAGTAACTAACTTATACACAAACGTTTTTTCAACATAGCTGTGTCAGTAATAGTTTTCAGGTACATAAAACTATTAAAAATGCATAAAGTGACATCGGGGACATATAAAATAGAGTCAGAGACAGAAATTATTGTCATATGTTAATGTGTGACCACACATTCATCCTTAAAAAAAAAAAAACTATCACCTTTTTGTTGGCAGTATGCTGTTGTGAATCTCTAGAAAGAGCTAGGCAAAGGAATCAAATAGACTCAAATTTGAGTATCAGTCAGATGAGTCAGGAACAGAGAAACCAATCCAGGTCTCCCCTTTCCTTTCCCATCCTCCCTTCCCCTTTCCCTCCCTCTTCCCTTCCCTTCTAGAGAATTTTAATGCAAAAAATGTTTATTCAGTTGAGGAAAGGGCTGAGAAGCTCTTGGGAAGGGGTCCGGTTGGGCAATTCAGAGATGAGCAAGAACAGGAAGCAGCAACCCCTAAGGCTAAAGCCGCTGGGAGAAAGTGGACTACCCAGTCTTCTTTTCTGTGGCCTCCCAGTCTCCACCAGCTCCCAACTTTCCCACCCCTTGGCCAAATATCTCCAGAAGCCACAACAAAGGGGTCTGGGAAATGTAGTTCCTTCCAATAGAGAGCAGGCACAGAGAGAGGGCAGAGAATATCTGAGAGCAAAGAAACAGCTCAAAAATCCTGTTCAACCTTTTATTAGCTGTGAGACCTTGCTTTAACATTTAGAGTCTCAGTTTCTTCATCAACAGTATGAGAAGAAGGATACCTACATCATAGGAGTTTTGTGATTCCAAATACATTAATGTATATAGAGTGCTTAGTTCATAGTGGGAGCTTTAGGACATGTTTCTCCCCTTTCCCATTTAGAAATAGTCCTCAAAGAATTGTTTTCCTAGAAAGATGAAGAAAGGAATGATTCTGAAGAGAATTTGGCCACCGAATCTTACCTTTGGCTCTGCTTTAATTTCAATAATCTTCATCTAAAGCAGCACAAAATCCAAAACTGATTCAAAGGGGCAGTTCTCAAAGCTCACATTTATTTGGAATTGTTTCTTTGAATTCTTGGTCATTCCCTCATGCCCCTGACAAGATAATGCTTGTAGTAATGGCCACAAAAATCAATGAACAAGTGTTCCTAGAAGAGACTAAAGTCAATAGCCCTTAATCGTTCCTGCTAAAATAAAATGTTGAAATTTTTCATAGATCCTGAAAGAGAGGATTTTTTAATGACTGCACTAAAATCTTAAGGGAGATTTATCTGTTGACAGTAAAACCCACTGCCAAAGTTAAAAAACATGCTCAAGAAAGTGTGCATGAGGAAACACAGTAAAATCTCATTTATTTAGTTTGTCCTGATTTGAAATTCGGGGTAACTTGGTCTTGAAAAGATTTAAGTTCCTACTTAATGATCTAATTAATGTAATTCATCAAGCTCTTACTGAGTTGCTTTTGCCCCAGGGCTGGGCTCAGGACAACAAACTCAACAACATTTATAACCTGTCCCTGCTTTCAAGGCGTTCCTTGTCTGGTAGGGTTTCCCTTGGTGGAAAGTTCGAGTAAATTATGGTTCAGGAAGCAAATTTAAATCTATTTAATAAAAAGTTTTTAGTAAATTCTATGACTCACTACAAATAATTTGTATCTTTTCATTAAGGCAGGCTGTGAACTCTTATTTTGCTTAGAGTGTTACTTAATTGCAATAGAATGAACAAGACTTTTTTTTTTTTAGCAGATAGTCCTGGGATCAAAATCTGACTTTGTAATACACTAGATTGATTTTGGACAAACCATCAACTTGTGGATAATACTATCTGCTCTGTAGTATCTCCATGGCAGTTAACTAAGGAAATGTATAAGAGAATTTGGCCCATCACCTGGTTCCACATTCTTAAGTAATATTTGATGATTCATGCTCTTCTCTTCTCTGGGAAACACTCTACCTTTTAGTGACCAATTCTAGTTATCCAGTCACTGTAGAGTAATAAAAAATGATTTAAAAATGTTTTCTGTGTTTTAGAATTTTATGAATGATCAGGCATGCCCTATCCAGAGTTTACTTGCATTTAAAAGGGTTTTGTTTTGTGTTTTTAATTTATATATAAGAAAGCATTATGGAGGGATCAGTTTTTCTCCTGATAACCAGATTATAACAGGAATTTAGGCGCTTGAGGAAAGTATGTAGAAGCAGAAAAAATTTTTCTTATCTTCCTTACTTAGAGGCACCACGGCTATCTTTTCAGTGTATTTTCCCTTTAATCTTTGATCAACATTTTTATGTCATTAAAATGATATTATATCGGGACACTTGGGTAGCTCAGTTAGTTAAGGGTCTGCCTTCAGCTCAGGTCATGATCCCAGGGTCCTTCGATCGAGTCCCTCATGGGGCTCCCTGCTCATCGGAGAACCTGCTTCTCCCTTTCCCTCTGCTCCTCCCCTGCTCGTTCTCTCTTTCTCTCTCTCAAATAAATAAATAAAATATTTTAAAAAGTGATATTATATATGCATATGCATTGTGGTATCTCACTTTTTTGGATAACATTATGTTATAAGCATTTTTCCATGTCATTAAACATACTGTAAAGCACAATGTTTCATTATAGATATGTATCACAGTTATTTAGGGGGATTAAATTATTCCCTTAATATCAGGCCCTTTGCTTAAATTCCATTTTTTAAATTATAAATAACACTGTAAATATGTTAGCACTTCAGTATATACCCACATTGTTGAATTATTTCATCAGAATAGACGGCTAGTCATATATTTACAGGTCAAGTTTATAATTTTTTTTAAAGCACTTATTAAAAATTACCTAACTTAGTGTATCAGCAGCAGCACAGATATTATAATTTTTTTAAGTATTTAACTTTATGGAAGAAAATAATGTACATTATTTCCATTCAATAAATATTTCTTTAGCATTTTCTGTGCTCTAGATGTTGGAACAACGGGAGTCAGTGGATAGAGATGCATAAAATGTAATCCCTAGCTTCTAGAAATTCTAAGTATCAAAGGAGAGAAAGATAAAAATAAGATCAACAATGGAAACAGAAACAGTTTGCAGTTAGAATAAAGAGTGATTAATCTTTGAGGAAGTTTTTGAAGGATGAATAGAAATTCTTTAGGCAGATAATTAAGGAAAGGGCTCTTTAGTGCACAGAGTTGCACAAACTCTGGAAGTTTGGAGGAGCAAATATTCAGGAACTAAAAGTAGTTAGCAGCAACTACAGTTTAAAATGGGTCAAGAGAGGATGGAATGGGAAGAAGTGAAGATGGGAAGGTGGAGAAATTTGCAAGAAGCAGATCATGAGAACCTCACATTCCATGCTAAGCAGAATGACTTGACCCAGAAGGTGATATGTAGCTTCTGAATTCAGTCTTTTTATCTAATAATTTACAATTTCATAACTAAATAAATAGAAAGCAATTTAAGTTTTAAAATGTCTCATCTGTAAGCTAGAACAATCTGTTTATATTTTTGCTATGCTGAACATGCTGTGGAAAAACCAACACTGAATTATGTGATGTTACCTTGGAGACATGAGAATTATTTTAGGAAGCAGACTGATTGCCTTGTCCATAGTGCATTCCCACCAGGGCCCAATTATAACCCAGATATCAGACACACCCTTTATCTACTTAGTTCTGAGAAACCGTGACACTTTTCATGCCACAACAAAATAATATGTATTTTAACATTGTCAAGCAATTTTCATTTTATGAAGATTCAACATCCATATCTTTACTAAGGCTTTGTGTGACTTTTCATTTAGGGATATAATTAAGCCATACTTCCCTTTATATATGTTAAGGTTTACAAATATAGATGTTAATTAGACATCTAACCATCACCTTCCCCCTGAAGGTCAAGGAGTCCCAACTAGCCTCAGGCCAAACTATGTAGGGATCCTCTCTCCTGCTCTAGTTCTGTCAGCGCTGCAAACACAACCATATTTGGCAAGTGAACATTGGATGGCAGAGGTGCGGGGGATTACTTAAATAACAACTGAGGGTCAGGGGACTTCCAGGCACTTCTTAAAAATAAACTTTTACTAAAGTGCAATATACATACAGAAAAAAATACAAATAAGTATATAGCTAGCTGAGTTATCACAAAACAAGCACCCCATTTAAGTACCACCAGGTCACAAAATATTACCAGCAGCCCAGAAGCCTCTCTCCTATCCACTCATACTGTAGCAATCATTATCCGAATTTCTCATGCCATAGATAACTTTTTCCCATTGGGTTGTTTTAAAAAAAATTATTGGTCTGTGTTGGGCTTTCTTTTTCTCAGCATATTAGTCCATTTTAACCATATTGTTATAAACATACTGCAATTTCTAAACTCACTTTATTTTTTATAAGCTTTGGGGATGTTTTGAGTTTAGGGTTATTACTAATAATGGTGCTATAGACATACTTATACATGGTTTTTGGTATGCATATGTGTGTATATATGTTGGATATATATCTAGGAGTAGACTTGTTAGGTTATATAGTATTCTTATATTGATAATATACTAATCGATACTACCGAATAGCATTCCAAAGTGGTTATACAATTTTTGTTCTTAGTAGAAGTGTATGTATCTGCACTTCATCCTTACCAACACATGTTATTACCAGTTCTTTTAATTTTAGCCCTCCAAAAGGTGTGTGATGGTATCTCATTTGGTTTTAGTTTACATTTTTATGATGCCTAATTAAGTTGAACATCTTTTCATATGTTTATTAGTTCTTTGTGTATCGTTTTTAAAAAAGTGAAATGTCCATTCAAGTGTCTTGCCCATTTTTTATTTCATCATTTATCCTTTTACTTACTGAGTTGTGAGGGTATTTTATAAATTCTGGATACTAGCCTTTTGCTGATTACATGTTTTGCAAATATATTCTCCCAGAATTTGATTTGTCCTTTTTTTTTTTTTTAGATTTTATTTATTTATTTGTCAGAGAGAAAGCGCAAGCAGGGGGAGTAGCAGGCAGAGGGAGACGCAGGCTCCCGATGCAGGACTCAATCCCAGGACCCTGGGATCATGACCTGAGCTGAAGGCAGACGCTTAACTGACTGAGCCACCCAGCCATCCCCTGATTTGCCTTTTTGTCTTTTTCTCTCTATTTGTGGTGTCATTTGATGAACAGAATTTTTTTTTTAATTTCAGAGTTTTAGATGAATAGAAATTCTTAATTTTAATGTAGCCCAGTTCATCAGTCTTTTATGATTAATATTTTTTATATTCTGCAAGAACTCTTTTCACACCCTATCTGTGTACCTTGAAAGGGAGCAATGAAAGTTTTGTTTTCCCCTCAGAAAGTTTACGTACTTTCTTTGTTATTTATTACTAATGGGAGATTAATATGGACAAGGCATTTTTAAGGGTATGGGAGCACTTGAGTCTGAACAAACTCAGAGTGATTTGTTTCTTTAAAGAATGTTTTGGGTCTGAACTCAATCTTTTTGAGAACCAGGGACTCTCTGTAGCCATTTGGTCTATTAATGCTACCTTCTCAACCTGCCCAATGGTGGAATCTTTAGTTCTATCTAATTGTCTAATCTTCCTCTTGAGGAAGAAGGGGAAGAAGAAAGGGTTTTGCTTATCCAGAATAAATCCCTTGACAAGGTCGTTTTTCACCCTCTCACCAGCAATGGGGTATGCAAGACAGGTACCAAGTATCAAAATGACATCCGAGAAGGTGTCAAGGATGTTAACCAAGGGGGAGGGGCGGTGCATATCCATTCACGTTTTCAGAGAAAGGTGGGCCTGGGTTGAGTATCAGGAACTTTGTTGAAGAACTAAAATGTGGTTTGGGCCAACCCAAGAGGGAGTGGCTATAATTTCTTATGACTGGCTTAAATACATTTCTGGAATAAGTCACATGAGTGGAACAATGACACGGAACTGGAAGTACTCATTGTCAGATACTTTGTCCCACATATTTTCTTTCTTTACATTTTAGACATTCCTGTGTTAATAAAATCCTCTTAAAATTTAATCTACTAATTGTAGAGATAACCCTAATCTTAAAGATGTATGATTCTCTTCAACAATCTCCCATAAATAAGAAAGTACTTTTTATTTCTGAGAGTTCTGTTTATGTCAAGAAGGCATCAGCATGGTGTTCCCTAAGTACAGTGGGGAAATGTGTGATTCTCTTTTTAAAGAAACTTCTTCATTAGAAGTTGCTATTAATAGCCTTCCAGTGATACTAACAAAATTTCTTGCCAGAGAGGAGAAGGCCAAGGAGTCTAAATAGCTCTACCTTTCCCTGCTCTTGGCCTTATCCAGAACATTGTCCCTCTGTAAGGAAGTGTGGTCCTGTAGTCCTGCTTGGTGCAGTTTCCAGTCATTCTACACATTGGAAGCCAAGAATGTTTATCTTATGTACATTTCATCAGGTGAAAGACAGAGACTTTATGAGTATGTACGCCTCCAAAGTAAAAATAGGTCAAAGAACTATCTGGTACTGTTGGTCAGAATGCTCTGCCAACTTCTCCTTGTACTTCTCATTCTCATTCACATAATTTTTTTGCCCAGTTTTCATTTATTTCTTGTCCTCAGTTACAGCTTGGGGCACCTCCTGATATCAGTTAGTGTCCTCTTATTATGGACTTTGGCTGCTCTTGGAATCTCACCTTGTGGATTGCATGTTGTGCTGTCTACTTTTTCTTTGTAGTGGAATCTACTTACATGTAAGTGGAATCTACTTATAGAAAAGCGAGGTTCAAAAATGTTATCTGTGTTGGTGAGATAGAATTCAAATGCTTCTTTCCCATCAATTCCCATTTGTCTCCCTCCACATTCCATCCTAAATTATAGTGAACTATTTTCAGGCTTCCAGATACCTCCCCCCGCACCCCTTCTTCCATCTGTCTCTCCTGTAGGCAGTGGATCCCTAGTGCATGCTGCCTCTTCTGCTTTGAACCTTTTCTGTCTCTATCCCCTCTTATTGTGTGCAGTTTACATTTATTCTTCACAACTCACTTGAGGCCTCAGCCTCCCAGGGAGCCTTCCTAATTACTTTTCCAGCCCAATCCTGATCACCTATGTTTTCTTGGGAGCCTTTTCTATGGGTCTTCATAGCTCATTGTGTGCACCCCAGTTATGTGACTATTCATCTGTCTCCCAGACTAGATTCTAAGTTATTTGGGTCAGGAATCCCGTATTTTTATTTGTTAGTTTCCCAACTCCTGTGGCAATGCCTGATGCACCACTAGCAAAATAGATGTGTTGTTGAATGGTGACTCAAGAGAAGAAGCCCTGAAAAAACAACAGAATGTCTTACAGATTAATACTGAACTCTTCCTAACTAATTTGTAATTTCATTTTGGATCTCTTCAGATATCTCCCCTCAAGACTCTGCTAACGTGCTTCACATCCTAATAGAGGAAGAAATTGCTTATTTTTTTAATAGAGAAAAGCATATTAATTTGCTTTCCACTAACTTCAAATTTGTAAAAATGTAGACAAGGACTGAACTTCATGTTTAACAAATATGTTTTCAAAGATGATACAGTTTCCCTTGTATTGTAAGCAAGAATGTTTACATCATTCAAGGAAACAAATGCTTTAAGTACTAATTTAGGAAAGGAAATTCATGTGGTGGTTACCAGGCATTCACATATATTTATTAAATTTATAATTTAGGAAAGGAAATTCATGTGGTGGTTACCAGTCATTCACATATATTTATTAAATTTATAAATTATAAATGTGAGATAAAATTTATAGACTAAGGAGGGAGACCGAAGACTTCTGCTAAGTAGACATTTTCCTAGGTGTTAGCTTATATGCTTGAAAGCAACGGGACTATTTCAGAATGTTTCAGAACATCTCAGACAACATGAACAGATTTCAACCAGTTCATGATAATGAATCTTATTATAAAGAGTAGGCCTTTAAAGCCAGATCTTGGCTATTAGCTAACTGCATAAATTTAAGCAATTTACTCAACCTCTGTAAGCCTCAATTTCCTCATTTAAAAAATGTAATTGTCCTAAGGATTACGTGGGGAAAAAAATGTGCTTAATATAACACTTGGCCCAGCATGCCATTCAGTGCTAGTAGACATTATTATTATTATTATTACCTGATCTAAATTAGTGAGAGTCTTTTATATCTTCAAGGTTTTTCTAGTACTTCCTGATAAAGACCGCAATTCTCTTCAAGGTAGGCAAAAGATAAACAATACCTTTATATTTTTAAGTATTAGATTCCATGAAATACTAAATTGTCCCATTAACAGTCATCTGTTTGTTGCTGTTATTGTTTTGCTTTGTTTTTAATCTAACATGAATTCTTTCCTTTGAGAAACTCTCCTTTTCATATGTTTAGGTGGGCTGAACTCTGCCCCTTCCCTTTACCCACAGGTCTGAACTCAATATCCAGATTCACTCAACGAGACTAGTATGTCTCTCTCCTTCAGTGATGGATTCATAATCCAAACAGGGCCAATCAGAGCCTTCCCTATTCTGAGATATGGGGACATTAGGAGAAAGTAGAACTTTCCTCCTTTCAGGTCAAGAGCTATGATGATACCATAAACTAGAGCTGCTTTCACACATCTCCTTTGGTTACATGGAAGGGGCCATCTGAAGGAGGAGAAAATGAAGTCAAAACATAATGTAAAACAGAGATGAGACCTGGATGAGTAGACCCTGGACCAAGCCATGGAATTTCCATTTGTGTAAGGCGATCTATTCTTTTTCTCTTGCACTTAAGCTATAAATAGTGCTTATATAATTTGCAATAGAAGGGGTCCCTACTTACATACCTCAACAGCAGCAGGTAACTGATGCAGTAGGAGATAAAAGTAAAACTAAAACCTTGCTGGTCACTACAACTATTCATGATCAAAGAGTTCATATTTCATAACACTTTCAATTTTACTAATATGCATCCTCAAATAGCTATGAAAGAGTGCACCTACCCTAGGAAATTAAAAATTCACAAATATCAATTCTTTTTGTTTCAAGTTATGAAAAATATATTTATAGAGACTGACTCTGCTATTAGGAGAAAAAAAAAAACTTGGCTATGTTGTTTATTCTCTAAATTTGGTATTTTCTATCCCAGATTTACAAGTGGAATAAGTAGATCTTTCCTCTTTCTTTCTGTTGATCTCCAAAATAGCCCAAACTCTCAAAACGAGTACTCTAAATATCCTAAAATTATCAGCAGTCTTTGGGTCCAAAATTCAAACCAAAGTGAAACTGAAAATTCTCCGGGCGGGGGGGGGGGGGGTGGACAGTGGTGTGGTGTGAAGGAGGAAATGTGACTATCATCCCTGCCATAGATAAAATTAGAGCCTCTTCTCTTACATCTGTGTAAAATGGTTTTTTTTTGTTTGTATTGTCTCTGTTACAGCCTGAGTTTAATATATGGCCCAGTAATGGTAAGAACTATTATATTCAGGAATCTTGCCCAACCCGTATTATAGGATCACTCACTGTCTAAAAGTCTTTCCTCTTGCCCACATTTTTCCCTATGATACTTCCAGTTGGTATCTTCTGGGTGTGCTCAGAGATAGGTCTTATCTATGAGATGATGGCCACTCTTTATTTCCCCTCTTGCTTCCCACTTTACCTCTCATCCCATAGCACCTGACAGTGGAAGACCCTTTTAATTACTTACTGGCTCCAATTTTCCCTTTCTCCCTTGCTAACAGAATCCTTTGTTCAGGATGGCAATGTACTCAGTCTCAGGGATAGGTAGTTGGTTAGTCTAAACCATTATGGCTGACCTATTCCTTATTCCCTATCTCAGTTTTCCAGTAGTCAGAGATGGTCACATGACACCATTATGGCCAGTGAGACCCAAGAATAATTTCACTCTTGGGTGGTTCTAGGAAAGCTCTTGTTTTCCTTGTGAAAAGAGACACTACGTCATGGTCTCTTTTACTTCCTTCTTCCTGGCTCGGACATGAAGTTGAGGTCTAAACAGCAGCAGCCATATTACAATCATGAGCTATGGACATAAAGATGAAAGCTGAATTGCTAGGAATAGCAGAATATAAAGCTAGAAAAGCCTATGTCCTTGATGTCATTGTGGAGTGGCTGAACCAATGCAGCAGCTAGATTTCATGTTATATTTCTTGGCATGTCAGAAAAACATTTGTTTAAACTACTGTTAATCAAGTTTTCTCTAATTTGCGACCAAACCCACTAATAATCATAACATATGTCATTTTGATCTCCTCTGCCTGAAAAACTGTGCAAAATGCCTCACCACCTCTTGTTGGACATCAGAATCTCTGCAGGTTGCTGATACTGAGTGGGCATGGCCTCTGTCTCACTCGGCGCTGTTGCCTCCCTTGAGCCTACCTATTACCTTCACTGGGCATCATTTTTTGGTGTAATAGTCTTGGTGATATCTCTGTTGCTCCTGTGGTTCAAAAAGAGAGCTTACAATAATAAGGAGCAAGCACTAAAGTGCATATTCTGAAGGTACAGGGTGAATATGGACTGGAATCAGAGAACAAAAACAAGTCAGGTCTACACAGCAGCAACTCCCATAAAACTGGAGATCCAGTTAGTTGCCAGAAGTGTTTTAGGACTGGACTGAGATACCTAATATATTGTTTCTCTCAAACCAACAAGATTCAACTACCCATTCAACATTTATTTACTAGAGATGAGGAGAAACTGATTTTCTATTAATAAAGATTACACACCAAAAGAGGTAACATGCTAATAAATTCACTTCTACTGACTGAAGCAGATTCTATCTTCTAATGGTGAAAAACAAGAAAACCATTTCTTCTTTTTCTGTCGTCCAGGTTCTCTCTTCAGTTTTCTTTGTCCATTTTCTGAAACAGAATGTTTTATGTGAACTATAGTAAAGGATTTAATATTTGGATGATAAACTCTATCATGTGTTCACTCTAAATAACCTTGTGCCATTCCTTTATTTCAGAACTTTCAGCTATGATTGCTGATTTCATGTTGCTCAGAATATTCAATAAAATAGATAGGCATGATGAAACAGGATTGTTTATATTTCCTTTTGGCAGAAGCAATACCAGTTTGCATTTTGCTAGTTAACTGCAACTGCAGGTGGGAACCTGAGTTAACTGGTACCTGTTTCTCATTTATCCTCTTGGTTTCTTAGCACTTTTTAAAGACTGACATCCTGGGCAATTGTCTGGGTTGGCATGCCCCATAATCTAGTTTTAAATGAGTTGAAGTTATAGGAGAAATGCTGAGAGGGGAGAAAGAAGGGCATCTAAACACCCAGAGGGAAATACTCTGGACTGCTGGGTGTTAGCTCTCTTGGTGTGGGTGTTTCTGCCTGCAGCCCTGAAAGGAATGAGCACGGCCCTCAACAGAATATATCAAATCACCATGAGCTAAGTCCTAATTTGAGCTTGTTATAAAAATTCAGAATCTTCAACTAAATTAACAAAAACCAAATAGTATATCTGCTTCACTTAAAAAATGCAGGAAGCTAAACATATTTATTGGGAATCTGTATTTATGGGGAATCTGTTGTATGTTAAGCACGGTTCTAAAAGCATAGGTAATATAACAGAAGAGTTACTAAACAAATCACCATGGGATTGAAATTAAAAGTGAATGTGGCAATAATTGGATGATGGACAAAATAAAAATGAAAATCATCATAACCAGGTTAATATGTGTATTATTCATTGTCTTCAGCAACATTGATTCCATTCTGTGTGCTGGCTATGTTATCTTAAACTTTGTAATATAACCTTGGATCAGCCTCTAGCTAATAGCAAGATGAATACAAAGGTTTTAGGCCCACTCAGTATTCCAGAAGAAGTGAAAAATAATATATAGTATTTTAAGAAGTGAATTAGCAGCAACTTTCTATGACTCAGCTGACATTCAGCACCCAACTCCACATTTATTTGGCCTCAGGAAATTGTTGTAACTGGAGGGAAAGCAAAATCAAAGATACACATTTTTAAAGTTGAGCAAAAATCTGAGAAGTGTCAGTTTATTACTAAAATTGGGGCCATAATTTTAAAACTATATTTTTGCCAAACGGGTTCTGACAGTATTGGGTCATTCTGAGAGAAATGATGGTTATATCATAAGTTGTGAGGAAGAAGAATTTCTTCAGGATCATAAACAAGAATTGCTATCCCATGGAAATGATTAGGTCTTTGAAGTGGCATCATAGAAGATTTTTGTAATATAGCTTCACAAGAAAGGCCTTAAGCTTTTCTAGCAAGAAAAAATTAATAGCAATAATATCTTTGAAAGGAATCTATTAAATGAATTTCTTCTACTGGATACCAAAATAACTAATACAGCTATTTAAACACCTTAAGTCATATATGCAGATTATCAATTAACATGTAGCCCAGTAACAGATAATCTTTACTTTCAAGGATAGCTGAGTTTAAATAAGATCAGATTTAAAAATTTTATACAGAGGGGTGCCTAGGTAGTTCAGTCGGTTAAGCGTCTGCCTTCGGCTCGGGTCATGATCCCAGGGTCCTGGGATCGAGCCCCACATCGGGCTCCCTGCTCGGCGGGGAGCCTGCTTCTCCCTCTCCTCCCAGCTCATTTCTCTCTCTAGCTATCTCTGTCTCTCTCTCTCTCTCAAGTAAATAAATAAAAAAAACATTTTAAAAAAATTTTATACAGAGATCTTATTTTTGCCATCTCTCTAAAATTAAAGTATATTTCCTTTTGGAGTTAAAAATAGTAATTCTGAAGACTTGAGTTAAACACCTTTGATGAAAAAACAAAACCTAGTGGCCAAGTCCATGCTCTGCTCACCATCATGTTTTACAATAGTAAATATGTGTGGAAAGACAAAGTTCTTACTTAGCAACTCATAGGTGTTTTTAAACCAAGTTATCTTTCTTCTTTCTTTCACAAGTTTAAGAGATTCCTTTGCCATTCTCTCCCCGCTTGTGTATATATTCTCCCTGCTTCTAGCTTGTCTATATATTCTCCTGCTGCATCTGGGATTTCCTTAGCATTGCATTCAAGAGTCTTTGAAATTGTTGCATAGCTACTTTTTCCAATTTTTGCTTACATTGCTTCCAATGTATACTTGGTTAAGTAACTCTAGCCATTTAACAAACAAATCCCAAAATTTCGGTAGCTTAACATAATATTTGGTTATTCTATGGTCATCTAATAGTCTAATGTGTATGTTCCTTGGTTGGAGGGTAGCCTTCTACAAGGAGGTTCAAAGACTTGGACCATTCCATTATGAAGGTCTGCCATCCCCTCACATGGAGAAAGTACATTTTCTTCTTAGCAGCCTTAATTGGAAATGATTCATAACACTTCTCCTTTGCATTGACAAAAACTTTCCTATAGCCCAACCCAAATGAAAGGGTTGAGTAGGTTAATTGCCAGTGGGTTAGCCGCTTCCCAGCCACAACTTTCCACTAAGAAAGAGGGAACACTGAGTTTGGTTAAACAGGCAGATGTTTCTCCCCACAATTTGCAGTAGAACTAAGCTGCAAACATGCACTTTGTCAGGAGGTAGCTCTATTGTCAATTATGGACTCCAGACTCAAAAGTCCTTTATATCTGAGAGTCTAGGCTATGCAAAATTGAAATGAGGGAGTACATTGAAATTTCTTTATAGTACTTCAGCTTTTCTTACTTCAGTAAATCAATAACTTTTAGAAACTGAAGATGACTATAGTAAGAAAAAGTTAATTCATTTTTTTAAGAATGAGAGAAACCATGTATACATGTGAGCTGGAGGAGCAGGAAGGGAGAGGAAGGGGCAGAAGGAGGAGGAGAGAGAGAATCCCAAGCAAGCTCCATGTCCATCATGGAGCCCAAAGCGGGTCTTGATTGCTCAACCCCAAGATCATGACCTGAGCCGAAATCAAGAGTTGGAGGCTTAACTGCCTGAGGCACCCAGGCACCACAAGTTAATTCATTTTTATAAGAAATACGTACTGAGCACATATTGTGTGTTGAGAATTAGGTGACCTAGGGCTGGAAGTAAAAAGAGGTATAAAACCCCATCCATGCTCTTGCATTACTTTTAGAAAAGTGGGCAGAGTTCTTTTGGAAGGGGAGTATTTCTTTGCCACATTTACCCCTATGAACTTCTGAAAGGCAAAGATTTGACTCTCACTGGCTTCAAGCTCCTGCCTGCTCTACATAAACCTCATTCCTTAAATCTGGGCACAAGTTCCAAAGAAAATTTATAAATCTTGTACAGATTTGAAAATGGCATATACATTGTTCTCTGTGTCAGATTCTTAATTTAGTATTTTTGGTATTGTGGCTTCTAAATATCAAGGATGTCCTCCTGATTGAGGCAGAGCTAAAAATTAGCTATGGCTGGTGGGTTGGGCGGGCTGAACTACACTCCTCTTATCTCTATATTTCAGTCAGCTGATGACTGACATAGGAAAAGGAAGCATTTATATAGTGTTTCCCAGAAGAGATGACCTGATAGAATCCAAATTGTCAGGAACGGTGGACCCCCCCTCAAAAGGAAAGAGGATTTGTGTATGTTTGTTCAACTGAAGAATGGGACCTGAAAGCTAAAGAGTAGTGGTTCTGAGCTAGGCATGATGGTTAGTACTTGACTATGACATTACTCAAATTCCTGGACAGCATGTCCAGGGGTGAAGCTCTGCATGTACCATCTCACTAAATACTGCAACATACACCCCAGCTGTAGGACCCTTATAAATAAGCCTCCCTTACCTGGCCCCAAGTTCTGCCACCTTGCTCCCACTGTTCTCTGCAGATAGGTAAAAGCTTTGCCCTGCCAACGTGCAGATCTAACCATCTGTACTAAGTACCAGGGTTGCCTATACAAAGCTGCAGTATACAATCAGCAGTCACTAGCAATGTAAGATTCTTCCTCTTTTTGTATCATTTTCAGTTGGCAGAGAAGTTCTGTAGCCTATTTACCAGTCTCCTGTTATTCCTTGGTATTCGTACAAATATTGTCCTTCAGATACAGTGTAGGATGCATTAGATATAAAGTCAGACTAAGGTGCAAATCTTCACTCCACCACCTGCTCCTTAAGTGGGCTTCAGTATCCTCACATTTAAATATGCAAAACAGTAACACCTATCCTTCTTCCATTAGAGTTTTCTTTTAAGGATCAAGTGAGATAATGTTTGTGGAAGTGTATTATAAGGCATAAAGTACTATAAAATTTGAATAAATTCTTTATGTACTGTTGTTGTTAATTGTATGGGAAAATCTATTTGTGAGAAAAAAAAAGCTCCTCTGAAATTCTCATTCCTCAAGAGATAATAGTCAAAAGTATTACAGATGGCAGAGTCATTTTCTTTTCACTAAAAGGTTAGTATTTTGTGACGTGTAGTGAGGAACAGAGAAGACAGGATTAAGAGAGAAGCATTGAGAAGAAAAAGCATTGAGAAGTTCTTTGTATGGGCATTTCTAGGTGAATGATATTACAGAGATGGTCCAACTAATGTGAAATTTGTAGAAAATGTTAAGTGATCCTTGAAGTGACAAATAATACATCTTGATACAGTGTGGTTGGAGATACCTACTTTTTAAATGAAATGATTTAGGAAACTATTTCCAATTTGAGATGAACCCATAATTCAGAGGGGTTCATCATAAATTATTAGTACTTAGAATCTTGTTTGCAGCTAATAAAGGAAATTGGAGACATTCTTCACAAACACTTCATATTAAGTTGTAACTTCTTTTCTGGATGCAAAGAATATGAGTGGCTGCATTACTGGCGTGAACTTGGATGTCACCTTCAAATATATACCTGAAATTTTAAGACAAAATACACATTTTTAAAAATCCTACATTTAACTTAAGCTAAAGACAAACTCCTGGAATATTTTTTTTTTCTATTTCATTTCTACTTCTATTTCACTATTGTTAATAGAGTAAATGATATCCTAATGACTTAGGTCATTAATATAGCTCGCATTTTGTCATTTTTGAGTCTGTACTTATTTCAGCTGAGCCCATAGTTCTTGTTGATGTGAAAATATTCCCAATGAGATTGAAGTGAAGGGTCTGACCTCTGGATTTGATCACAGTTACTTCTTAATCAAGGAAGCAGTTGAAAGAATATGAATGGGTGAGCACTAGCCAACACCATAGATAGAAAAACAATTCAAAATGAATTCCCTACAGCTTGTGATTATTAAAGTCACCTTGCTATGCACAGATTCACTCTGTTTTCTTTTTAATTTATTTATTATTTATTAGAAAGAGAGAGCCCAAGTGGGGGTTGGGGCTGAGAGAGAGGGAGAGAGAACCTCAACCAGACTCTGTGCTGAGCCCTCAGCGTGGAGTCTGACACAGGGCTCAATCCTACAACTCTAAGATCATGACCAAGCAAAACCAAGAGTTGGACACTTAATGGACTAAGCCATTCAGGTGCCCCACAAATTCACTCTTAAGCCAGATAATATTTTCTTTGCACTTATTTTATTTCCTAAATTTCCTGGGGAATGGATTTCCCAAATCAATTTTTGACATGTCACTCCAACTTCATTTACATGATACTGCACAGGGTTTAAAAGTTACTAAAAAAAAAAAACCAAACAGGAGATAAGTAATTTACAGAGTGTTCTTTTTCTGCAAGTTATTGAAATTGTTCAATGAGTTAAAGATAACTTAAAATATAATGGGCTAAGCAGGAATGAAGGGGGAAAGGGATAAAAATACAGAGTAATTTCAAATACAACAATCCATTCATCCACACATACCAGCAGTTTATCCTAAGAATTAGAAATTCAGTAGAGTTTATTAAGACAAACAAGAAAATCTCATAACTTACTAAATTGTAAAAAACCATATTAGCATCATTTCTGTAGTTGGTCTCAAATTTTCCATTGTCCCTCACCTACTTCAATCCCTCATTACATCTGCAATATTTCTATAGCCTCCTAACGAGTTCCCTATGTCCTTCCCTTCTGACCTTCCTTCCACCACTACCATCTGATCTTATTCTCACTTACAGTCAAAACGTGAGATGACTTCTGCTGCCTGTAGGTTGGTTTTCAAGGTCTTCCATAGCAAGACATCTCCCAACCTTCCTTGCCATATGCTCTGCTTAGATTCTAACATCAATAATGCAGATGAGACTTAATAGAAATTATGATTCAATTAGATTTGATTAAACTGTGATTAGAAATATCTCTAAAGCATCTTACATCATTTCTGGAAAATAGCAGGCATTAATAAATTATATCTGCTACTGCTGTTTTTGCTGTTAGTGTTATTGGCTGCTTACTATCTCTTACTATCTCTGCCTGGAATGCCTGCTCAGGTCTTATTCTTCTTTAAAATTCCTCAATTCTAAGAATCCTCTCTTCAGCACAATATTGAAATCCTGTTTATAACTCATATCATTCTACTTTATAAGTGGTGTTGATTTTTTTCTGTTGTTGTCTATCTTTTCATCATGATAGTGAACTCTTAGGCAATAGAAACCATATTTCTACCTTAGCATTAGAACTATTAAAATAATATTTTGTATGTAACAAACACTCAGTAAATATTTGTTGGATTGAAGGTATGGCATAAGAAAACCAATATATGTGGGTTGCAATAAATTGCAAATTTATTTTTTTAAATATGGCTATGGTAACCAAATAACATATTGTTCCAAACAGGGATACTTTGAGAGTAAAAGAGGATATTATTGATAATTATATGGGGATAACAGGCACACACTGGAATGTATGGTTATCATGAGCAAACAAAAATTCCATGAAAACACAGCTAAATATTGCAAAGATAATCCGATTTATATTGCTCTTTCCCTTTTGCCATCATGAAACCAACCCAGTTATGGAGAGAAGATTGGGTATGATCAAATTTTTTAAATATGGAGGAGAACTAATAGAAGCAACTAGAATATGTGTCAGAGTTTGAAGGTCCTTGATATTAGTCTGAGTTGAGCAGACTACAGATTTGAAATGAGTACGAGCAGAATGTTTTAAATTTGCCTGCCATGTTGAACAGGAGTGTAATGGGGGAAGTGTCCCTGGGAAGAGAAATGTGCTGCCTCTGAAGTATAAAACCCTTGCCTTAACTCTCTCCTCTCATTCCAGAACTTCTCAGGCTTTAGCCACTTAAGCTGTAGCCTTCACATCTATGTGCATCTTTCTGTTTCCACCCTCCTCTCTCCTTATCTGTTAATGTTGGGTGACTGTTTTAAAAAGGCTTTATTCCACCCTCTGCAAATCCTAAGTGAGCATGTTTTGGGGCCATCAATGGTGTTGCCCATGGAGTATGAAGGAAGGCATTTTCCAAAGAGGGCTGTGGTATTCTCTGGTGGAGGCAGCCCTGCTGTGGGTAGGCCAGGAAGTTAGATGAGTCAGAGAAATCACAGGGTCCACACTGGAGTCAAGAGGACTCTGATGAAGTAAGGAGGAATGCTTTCTGTCTCGGTTCTCCTAGAGGTAGGACTTCAAATGAGGAGTTTAGAAGTGGCCTTTACACTCACAGCTGGTCAGTCAGCATCGAACCAGTGACCATTATATCACATATGACTTAATGAAGGGCTATTAGTATTTTGTCGAGGAAACTCTGAACTGAGAGCTAGAAGACCTAGAGCCCAGGACCTAATTTAGGTAGAGTCACCAACCAGCTGTGTGACTTTGAACAAGTCACATAACAACCCTGTGTCTTGAGTTATAAAACACAATAACAATCATTGAGTACATTATTTATTTTTTTTTTTAAAGATTTTTTTTTTATTTATTTATTTGAGACAGAGAGAATGAGAGAGAGAGAGAGCACATGAGAGGGGGGAGGGTCAGAGGGAGAAGCAGGCTCCTTGCTGAGCAGGGAGCCCGATGCGGGACTCGATCCAGGGACTCCAGGATCATGACCTGAGCCGAAGGCAGTCGCTTAACCAACTGAGCCACCCAGGCGCCCTTTTTTTTTTTTTTTAACAATCATTGAGTACATTATAATAATGAGAGTAGATGCAGAAAGACTTGTTAAACTATAAATCACCTCAAACATCCTGTCCTCTATTATTAAAGTAGGACACTTTATTCCCTATATGTTACACTCTGAAGTCTTCGAGATATAATTGTTTCTTTTAAGTACTGTTCTGAGTGCAGTTAAGCTGTTTCTTTTCATGATTGCAATTTTTGGGCCACATTACCTCAAGACAAGTATTATTACTTAATGAAAAACAAGTAAATGGATTTTGCTTTTCAAATTAAGAAAATTAGCTTGAGATGATATGGCTTTTGACAGCAATAATGCTTGTGAGCCAAGCTGTCTAATTTGGAATGCAGATACACTCAACTGTGTAGGATTTAATTGATTCTGAAAAAAAGAGTACATTGTTTGAAGCATTGTGGTATCTTAATGTGTCTAATTTCATTAATAGTTTGAGGGGAAAATAATAGATTTTTGATCCAGTTCAGCTCTGCCATTCAGTTCTCTGTGACCTCTGGCGAGTCACTTAACATGTCTAGATCATTTTATTTGCAAATCACTTGGAGTAGATACTATCTAAATTCCCTTCTAATTCTGAAACCCAGATTATTTCACAACCATTACAATTTTAAAAGCAATTTTAAGCTGAAATGTTTTTCCCCTTTTATTAAAACTAATAAATGCATGGTTGGGATTAATTTACCCAGCACCAAACAGACGACAGCTCAATGACAGTATTTACAAAATGAAGTTGTCAAAATTAAAGAGTGACTTTTTGGAAAAGAGTATTAAAGTGCAGTTGACTTTGAAATAACCTGCCTAGGCATGGCTCACAAATTCTATCCAAAGCAACATTTTGAGATTGTTTGCTTAGTATGCAAATTAAAATCATCATTAAAAGATCAGTGGCCAGGTGGTGGCTCTATGATTAATGATTTCCACGGCCAAAGGGAGAGATCTGAGTTAATTAGCTTGCCTGATCTCTTGCCCCCTTTGCGTCCTGGGACAGAGCTGGGTGCAGAGGTGTTTCCTTGCGGGAGAGGGAGGGATCCTCAGTCATGGATGCCAGCTCTTCAGCTGACCTCGGCGATCTTATCCACTTCATTACCCATCCTTTTTAGCTGAAGGAAGGTCATTCCTTGAAAGACAAAGTGATGATGATCCTGGTGAGAGAACCAGGGTTATTAGGTCACTGTATCTTATCCCTGATAGAAATCAAAGTAATAAATTGTGGAAATAAAAATAGCAGGAATTAAGAAAAAAATAATGCAAATTCCAATTTTTTAAAAAGGACAAAGTCCATATACTTTCCTTTTTGCATATTCCCCTCTGCTTTTGCCTCTTTGTTCCTACCTTTACCATAGACATCTCAGTGTAGTAGACAAAGCAGTCTCTTGGCTTTCCCATACTTGTTTTATAACCTTGGCAAGTGAGAAGCTCTCTGGGACTGTTTCTTTGTATGCAAAAATGTTTCTAGCTTTAGCAACTCTTCAACTCAGTGACTCCTGAGTTGAAAAAAAAAAAAAAAAGAAAGACTATTCATGAAGTCTGAAGTCAGGAAAGTCATAGGTCAGAAATTGGTCAGGCCAAGAGGATTTAAGAAGACAAAGAAAGGAAGGATGGTTGGGGGTTTGAGGTCTCAGTCAAGTGGTCCGTGACCAACCAGGTCAGCAAGAACTAGAGTTGCTGGAAATGCCTGGGCTCTTTTCACTTTAACCTGGCCACTGTTGTTTCTAGACACTTGAGTTACTCAAACAAGTCAGTTCTGGAAGTTTTAACCCAGTCTCATATTACTCCAATCATCTTCACTTCTACTCTGTGATTGCCAAGTTCTGATGGTAAAAGTCATGCAAACACTCAAACTGATATCACCAAAGTCCTGTGCTCTCCAGCCCTTCATCAGTCACCCAAAACCCCACTCCACCTTCTCTCTCTCACCCCTTCTTCTGAACAGAAAATGTTTTCAATCTCACAGAAAATAATAGGTTTTTTTTACCAGGACCTCTTCAGTGATTCCCTTTCGACTAACTTTCCTTCCAACATGTTTTTGGTTGTTTTCCCTTCTTAAAAAGTAGTTGTATGTTCTCTTGTGGTTACTTACCTATTAATTTCCCTCCTTTCATGGTCAAGTTCCTAAGAAAGGGTTTGTTGTTCTTTCTTCCTCACCTTCTATATATTTTTCTATCTGTTCTGTCTGGATTTAAGTTCCCTCAAAAGCAGACTCTGGGACAAGGATTCAAGTGCAAATAGATTCTTTGGAAGTTGATCGCAGGCAACACATTAGGGGTAGAAGAAAGCAAGACATGGAAGAGAAGAATGCCAATACACGGTGTGTAATCAATCACTTTTAGGCTGACTATCCTCAAATCTGTATCTCCAGGTTGTGTCCCAAATTCTAGGTCTTTATTCATAAATCTACTAAATGCCCCTGACCAAATATCTATGGCATCTCAAACCCAACATCTACAAATATTGGTGTCATGGATTCAAAGGCCTGGTTCTCCTACTTACTACATCTGTAGCACTGAGCAAGTTATTTAACCTCCAGAGGTAATTCCCAGATTACCTCTCTATAAAAATAGGGCCAATAATAGCATATCAATATTGATACAATAGTGTAACAGAAGTGTTTTGAGAATTAAATGAGGTTGTTTGTGGTAAGCTGTAAGCATAGTACCTGGTATGTAAAAGGTGATCAGTAATCATTAGCTTCCATTTTTTAATGTAATAAGAACTTTCTCCACAAACTAATTTCTTATTATAAATTCCCCATCTTTGTTAATGGCATTGTCATATACCTAATTAAATCAGAAATTTCCAGTCATCCCAGAACTTTTACCACTCTGAACATCAGGCACCGTAGTCTGCCAATTCCACCTCCCACGTACTTCTTAAATTTGTCATTTCCTCTTCATCCTTCTCCCTCTGCCTTAATGCCACCCCTTGTCACTTCTTACTTAGATTAAGATTCCTTAGGGGATTCTTTCTGCCCACAGAGCCTAACATACTATCTGACACAAAATAATCATTTAATAAATGTTTGAATGAATGAATATCATCAAATCATCTCTATTATAATAAATGGTACCACACTCCTGTATGCCTAGGAATCTTCCTTGATTCCACTTTATTCCTCACAGCACACATTTAATTCATGGTAACTCTGTTGCCTCTACTTTCTTAAAGATTTTTTTTTATTTATTTGACAGAGAGATACAGTGAGAGAGGGAACACAAGCAGAGGAAGTGGGAGAGGGAGAAGCAGGCTTCCTGCCGAGCAGGGAGCCCAATACGGGGCTTGATCCCAGGACCCTGGGATCATGACCTGAGCCGAAGGCAGACGCTTAACGACTGAGCCACCCAGGCGCCTTCTACTTTCAAAATATACCCAGAGTCCAAGCATTTCTCAGTATCTCCCCTAATACATTCCTGGCTCAAGACCAGACTTAGCTGTCTGGTCAGGCTTTCCTCTTCTTGCCTTTCTCTATGTCTGCCACATGGAAACTGGAGTGATCAAAGCATAAATTGGATCTTACCATGCCTCTGCTTAATAACTTCCTGTGGCTTCTTAATAAATTCTTCAGTATCATCTACAAAGATTCCAAAGTCCCCCCATTGACTTCTTCCACTTTATCTCTTCTTGTCTCTTCATTTATGTTATTTTTTGTTCTTGGTTCTGCACCTGGAGCATACCAAACCTGCACCTTTTTCAGTGCTATTTTCTGCGTGGACCAACACTCTTCCTTGGTCTTCACATAGCTGCATCTTTTTCCTCATTCAAGTCTCAATTCTCCACACTTATCACTGTCTGATTTACATCTTTATATCTTATTGTCTATCTCTGCATCCCCACTCCTAAGCTACATGAGGCAGGATTTATGTCTGTTATTGCTGTCTCCCAGGACTTGGAATAATGCTTAGTACATAGTAGGAGCTCAATAAATAGTTGTCAAAAAAATACTTACTCTGTTCAAAACTAGGCTTTTGTAGGACACTAAACGGTAAAAAAACAAAACAAAAAAGCGAGGTTAGGAGATACCAACAAGAACACTAACAAGACCTTAAATACATATAAATAAGGATGAGAAATAAATTAGAAAAATTGGAAATAGCTAATATGTTAGGATGATAAGATTGTGTATTTCCTTTTGAAAAATTCTTTAATTATCATTAGTGTAGGGCAGTAAATGAAAATTATGAGTTGAATGCTATGACAAAATGTCCTGTGGCACTTCTCAGAAGGATGTATTTTATGGCCAATGTAGTCTGAGAAGACTAACTTCTGTTACTCAAGTTGTTCAGTAGACAAAGAACTATTTGACATAGTATATAATGAGCATTTTTCTTCTTTAGTTTATTTTCCAATAACAGTTTTGAAATTTTTTAATGACAATAATGTTAGCATCTTAATGAAACAGAACATTTAAAGTTCTGACTCACTGATGGGCCGAGTTGAAATAAGATTTATGTGTGTGCATGGAGGAGCAATTAGCAGATATACAGGGAAATGCTTCTGGTTTGAGGCCTGTGGCTGCTCATCAAATTGCAGGTGGCACAGCCACTTGTCACAGCCTCCCCATTCCACTTAACCTGGAAATTCTGAACAAATTTCTGAGGTTCTCTTGATTTCCCTTGAGAGTCCCTGAACCAAAAACAGCTCTTACGGTAAACTTCAGCTGAGAAATAAATTGGTCTGAGAACACTCCCATGATTCCCATTACCAAAGAATGCTGCTGCTTTTAATTATAGCATCGCACAGATTTTCAGAGTGTAATTTAGAGACAGAAAAAGAAAGAAAACTGTTAGAGTATTTTTTTAAAAAGAAAGGGTCAGGAGAATGAGTTTTCTTGTTTTGGTGCTATTATGATTGAAGAGTTTCAGCAGTTAACATAAATGAGATAATTTGGTATCATAAACTACAGTTTAGTTTCTACTTAGGTCAATAATGGTAGTAGGATACATGAAAATCACTTTACAAATGAAGAGCTCATGATCATATGGTTTAGCCAAACAAAAATAAGTAAATCTAGGTAATTCTATCAATAGTAATACAGAATCTGAGAAGTGGTCTCATTCTCACTCCCCAGACCAGACAATGACAAATCAGAGCACTTAGAAAAATTAGCTGGTGGTTTTATATTTCTTCACCCAAAATATTGGTAAATATAAATTTTCTATTCATTTAGACTCCAGCATTGACTTTAAAAAGTATAAAGCAGTTGGCTGTTGTGGCAGAAATTGCTAGCTGATACCACCAAATCTTTCATTTTCTTGCTGGGTATTCAGGTAGACTGTATTTCCCAGCCTCCTTTGCAGTTGGATGTGGCTGTGTGAGTAAACTTTGGCCAATAGAATGAGATTAAAGGTGACGTATATCCTTTTAGAACTGGTCCATAAAGCCTCTTGTACATAATTTTCATTACCCTTTTCCCTCCTGGCCTGATACAAATGAACACAGTGACCTTGGAAGCAACATGTTGAAGTTACAGGGTCACAAGATAGAAGAATCTGAGTCCTTGAACTATTTGGTAGAAATCCACTTGTCAATCAGGATTTTACCTAAGTGAGAAATAAGTTTCTCTCATGTTAAGTCTCTGAGATATGGGATTTATCTCTTACATTAGCTAGCTTTACAAATACATCTGGTTAGAGCTGTTGCTTATTAATTAAAGGTCCTATTGGTTCTGTCACAAGCTTTTCATAAAAAGTGCTGAGAATTTTAAACAGTATCTTCAATCTTATAATCTGATTTTTTTTCACTGTATATGTAATTTAATAATTCCCAATTGGGGAAATTCTGTCCACTAGTATTATATATTACATAATTGCACAGAAAGCTAAGAGCTTCCCGACTGAACTTTTTCTAAATCATATAAATTTATGCACTGATGACTTTTTAGGCCACTTTATTAACAATTAAAGTCAAATAGTTACATAGTTCAGAACTGTGGGCATATATTGTAAAGGAATAAAGAGAGGTAAAATCATTATGTTAAGTAATTCTAAGGTTTCCAATCATTATCCCCAAATGATGTACTGAAATAAATACTTCTCAAAGAAATGCTTCTAAGATCAAGTCATGGATCATCATTTTCAAGCAGTCGGTAAAAAGATATCTTTAAAAGAAGGACAAATGATCAAAAAATGAATGAATAAAGAAGATGTGGTGTACACACACACACACACAGAGACACACAGGAATGTTATGGAGCCATAAAAAAGAAGATATCTTGCCATTTGCGACAACATGGATGGACCTGGAGGGTATTCTACTAAGTGAAATAAGTCAGGCTGAGAAAGAAAAACACCATATGACTTCACTCATATGTGGAATCTAAAAAACAAAACAAATGAATAAACAAACAAAAAAGCAGAATCAGACCTGTAAATACAGAGAACAGACTGACAGTTGCCTGAGGGAAGGGGATGGAGGGATGGGCAAAATGGGCAAAGGAAATTGGGAGATACAGGCTTCCAGTTGTGGAATGAATAAGTCATAGGAATAAAAGGCACAGCATAAGGAATATAGTCAATGATATCATAATTGCATTGTATGGTGACAGAAGGTAGCTACACTTCTGGTGAGCATAGCATAGAGAGGTATGCTATGTATAGAGATGTTGAATCACTATGTTGTACATTTGAGACTAATGTAATATCGTGTGTCAACTATACTTAAATAATTTTTTTTTAAAGACACATGGCCAGTTGTCCAAGTGATGAAAATATATATTGGTATGACCACATGGATTGATGTCTTTAGATACTTACTAACTAAAGGAAGATAATGTATCAAAAAGAAGTTTTATCCAGAAATATGATTATAGATTATGGTACAGTTGTCAATAAAAGAAGCTTTTTTTTTTTTCAACCTTATGCTTTTCTTTTTTAAACTAGAAACATGTTTGCTACTGGTTCCAAACCTAGATTCTCTTCTTAAGGAGTTAATCAGTCATGCTTCTAAAGCTTCATAAGGTGCAGATGAGAAATCAAACTGTTTTCTGGTTTACAAATTGTAGAATATGGAAATAAATTCCAAGGTGTTGACTCATGCATGCAGTTGTATCACTCTATCAGTATTCAATTTGTGTATGTGAATATTTATGAACCCTTGGAGGTTTACTAGTAACATGAATGAGAATTCTTGGTAAGGAAATGCAGAAGTCTTATTAGTGAAAGTTTGAAGAAGGAGCAAACTCTTAAATTTAATAAACAACTTTTTTAGGAACAGAGATTATCAATCCAAAATATTTTTATAACTGCCATCAGATTCCAGACATCAACTGATTCATCATTACCTATGCTTTCTCTCCAGTTACACATGTGCCAACAGAGCATTCATTGCTTTTTGAGTGTTCATAACCTTCACAAAATGGAGCTGGACATTTAAGAGCCCTCAGTAATAAATTACTATTTGGCACTAGCTTCCAGTTGCCTCTCATGGCAATTCCATTTTTGTTTCAAAGCTCTTCACCAGTTCTCATCCAAATAGTGTTTTTTTTCTTTATCCTACTTTCTTCCTTCTCTCAGTCCTACCTCCTTTTGCCCCCCTTCCAAAAAAGATAATATTTGTGAAGTCTTTGCCATTTTGTCCTAGCCAGTTCTGCCCTCCTAGCCTCTCCTCATTCTGTTTCCTCAGTCAAAACTTACTTGGTGGAAGGAACACTGGACTAGAGTCAGGTGACCTCTAAACTTTATTGCTGGCTACCACAGTTAGATACTGACTTCCTCAGAGAAAATGCTGACCACCTACACTTCAGTCAAACTAACTGGACTGCTTTCCACTTTCACGTTAAAGTATTCCTTTTCGGGCTACCCAAAGAGAGGCAGCCCAACCTGCCTCTCTTTACCTTCTTTGTTCTCTCTCTCTCACACACATACACACACACACACACACAGGTGCGTGTGCACACACACAGCTAGCATCCATATTTAAATTTTGCACACACTATTTTTCAAATTGGAATCATCACTTTTTTTTTAAAGATTTTGTTTATTTTTTTTGATAGAGCACAAGCAGGGGGAACAGCAGGCAGGCGGAGGGGGAAGCCAGGCTCCCCACAGAACAGGGAGCCTGAGCGGGGCTCATGCGGGGCTCAATCCCAGGACCCTGGGATCACGACCTGAGCCAAAGGTAGACAGTTAACCTATTAAGCCACCCAGGTGCCTGGAATCCTCACTTTTTAAAAAATAAATTTTAAAAATTTTAGAGTAGTTTTAGATTTATAGAAAAGTTGTGAAGATAGTACAGAAAGTTCCCATATTTCCATCACCCAGTCTCCCCTATTATTTTAGGCAGTGCTGTGAAAGAAAGAAAGGGTTTTGATAGGTCAAGATGGAACAAAAGCTCTAAGGCCAGGAACTCATCTCCTTCAGAATCCAGTATTTGAAAGAGATGCAAAATGATATAAACTGGAGGAGAACTAAATGAATCAGATGAAGTTGCTATTCTACTTATTGTGGCTATGAAAAGGAACAATTATTATTGAAAAAATCATTGTAAGAAAGTAAAGTAATAAAACTAGATATGGACAGGTAACCAGTTTGGAATATTCCTGGTCCAAAAGAACCAAGATTGAATGACTTGTTTTCTAAAACCCATGTTAAAAAATCCTAAATTAAGGTAGAGTTGAACTCTTATGATTTTTATGATCCTTTTTAGGTTTCTGCCACAAGATTAAATAGGAAAATACTGATTGCAACCTTTAAGTAAAAAAATGATTTGACTGAGTAGTGATTTAGCTTTTGTGAACAAATACCTCATCCCACAGAAGTAATTGTTAAATGGAAAGAGACTTTCTGGATTGAGGTGGAAAAGCAGTTTTGTCTCACTAAGCAAGATGTTTGTATAGTGATCTGTAATATATATAGCTAGGTTGCACTGGATCCTTTGGGGAGAGCAGGAAGGTTATTATTGACCATTTATAGTTGAGCAAACTGAGGCTCAAGGGAACACTCTTCAGACCAAACCAAGACCACAGACTTGAGTAGATGTTAGAAATCAAGTGGGTTAGACCTAAGATGCATAGTCCATATAAAGATTCAAGGACAGAGGTCTGAGAGTAAAATGAGGGGTATTATCTTTTCTCTGTTGTGGAACACAAGTGTGTAGATCTTCAGGGTCCACAGCAAGTCTGAGGGCATTAAACTTGAAAGGCACAGACTGAGTAAGGGAGGCTGTTGTTTCAGGCTACCTTCTCTGTCTCTGTCTCTCTCACACACACACAGTATCTTTTAATTCACTCACACGTGATAATTTTGTTGTGTTTTGAAAATGCTGAAGAGCAATGAGAAGGAGAAAAATCCTGTAGCAGAGTCCAAAAGCTTCCTGCAAAGTCTTCCTGCCCCCAGACCCACAGTTCTCCAATCTAATATGCATAGTGACTTCAGGTTATCCACTCCCCCATCAAAAAAACCCCCCACACATCTGAACATGACAACTCCATCCCAACTTAATCACAAAATGCAGGCCTAAACATGTCATCTTCATCCCTGCGTAAAAATCTTTGATCCCTGTAGGATAAGTCAGACTCTTCAGCATGACATATGTATCTTTTAAATATCAGGTCCTATGGGCACCTGGGTGGCTCAGTCGGTTAAGCATCCAACTCTTGACTTCTGCTCAGGTCATGATCTCAGTGTCATCAGGTGGAGCCCCACATCAGGATTCTCCCTCTCCCTCTCGTGCTGCCCCTCCTCCTCCCACCCCCCTCTCAAAAAAAAAAAAAAAAAGTAAAATAAAATAAAAATCAAGTTCTAAAGTTCCATTGTAACCTCATTTCTCACCACTTTCCACCATGAATATTACATTCTAGGCACATAAAACTACCATATTGTGGGGTAAGAGGGGCTGATGTTCAGACACATACACAAAATTTTTACATGAGCAGTTTTATCTGCTCAGAATAGTCATATAGTCATGATAACAACTACTGCTATATTTACTGAGTACCTACTTATGACAAGCATTGTAGTAGGTACTTTACATGTTACATTTCCATTAAACTTTATGAAAACATTCTTCAGAGTAATTCAGAGTAATCTCAAATTTAAGTGAAGAAAACAGATTTAGAGGTTAATTTTCACTCAAGGAAGCACAGCTAATTCAAAGGAGGATTGAAGCTCAGATGTGTCTGCCTTGAAAGCCTGTTTTCTTTCTCCTATGTAGTATATTGTCACAAAGAGCTATGACTTTGAAGCCATATGGTACTGTGTTTAAATCTTAGCCCTGCCATTTACAGGCAGAATAACCTTATGTAACTTGATTAATCTCTCCAAATCCCAGTTTCCTCATTTGTAAAAATGGAGAATTTGTACAAAAAAACTTCCTGAGAATCAAAGGGGAAAACAGATGTAAAGTGTTTTAGCTGCTAGTATTATTGTATCTCATCACCTCTACTTGGCAAACTCCACTTATTTTTTAAAACCTAGTTCAAATGTCACCTCCTAAATTGACACCTTCTCCAACTCTGCCAGGCAGAATTGTTTTCTCCTAAGTTCCCATATAACTTTTGTTGGGTTCTCCCCCAAAGCTACCTGGGACAAGGATTTGAGTCAAGCAGTCTTTCGAGAGGTGCAAGGAGCATGTATAGATAAGGAAGGAATCAATCAGGGAAGGGAAGCAGCCTTTAAGAGATGTTATTAATTCAACTATTGTGGGTAACTGATGGTTACTATCCCATTGGGATACTCTGGAAAACTGTGCAAAATTTAGCCAGGAAGGTGGGATCTGGGTATTTTTACTCCTGCACTGATGAGTCATTGGTTATAAGCTACCCCTGTACCAGCACAGGCATTTTTGGCTTCTGGTATATATAAGGCGTAATGGGTTCTGGAAGCCTGAGGGCAGCCCACCAACAAAGATACCAGTGCTGCCTTTGAAAGTCAAGCTAATGCATGGTAAGAGGATCTGAGAGAACAGGAGTGGAACACTGAGAGTGTCTGCTACCTATGTCTTACATTATTTTTACATTAATTAAATTTATTACATTATTTGTGTATTCATTCATCTGACCTGGATCTTTATCAATCTCCTTTCACCTTAGATTTTCTTGCACAATGACTAGCATGCAGTGAGCAACCAATAAATGATTGAAGAAGGAAGGGGAGGGAAGAGAATTTAAAAAGAAAGAAAGAAAGAAAGAAAGAAAGAAAGAAAGAAAGAAAGAAAGAAAGAAAGGGAAAGAAAGAAAGAAAGAAAAAGAAAGAAAGAAAGAAAGAAAGAAAGAAAGAAAGAAAAAGAAGGAAAGGGAGAGAAAGGAGAGGAAGAGAAATGCATGGAAGGGAGTGGAAAGAAGGGAGGGGAGGGAAGGGAAAGATAAGGATGAATCCTGTATCATGACTTGGAATGGAGAAGTCTCCCTTCTTTTTACTTCTCTTGGCAGCAACAAATAAAATGTATAAAGCTGCTAAAGAAATAAAGAATTCCCAGGATGGCATACGTAAAGCTGTCTAAATGTGAATTTAAGTATTCAATATGAGAATAAATTGTTGAATCAGAGTTATGGTCTTTTACTTTTTCTTTGCCTTATGAAAAGCCAAAAAGTTGTTATAAAGCTGGTAAGGAACCCTGACCTTTAGCATATGTAGCTTGAGAAAAGATTCTAAAAAAGATAAGTGAGGATTTTTTTTTTCTTTCTGTACTAGGTAATGAGTTTTATAATGGAAACACAATTGCAAGTTACATAATCAAGTAGGTCAGAGCTATTGATCTGCCCAGTGACAAGACTTCCTGAGTGAATTGCATGATTCCAAAAGGATGGCTTGAAAGCTAATAATGGCAAAAAGTATTATCTGAATTCTGTATCTCCAACAGGATTAGGTTCATTGCTCTGTATATCAAAACTGCTAGGCTAAGGAAGCTTGTGAAGCAATGTAGAACGTGAACACAGCACTAGGAAGCTGGCGTGACACTACCTCTGAGTACTTATGTGACTTTGGAGTTACCACAAAAATTCCTTGGGTTCCAATTTCATCATTTGTAATATTAGGACGTTGGACTTAGTCAGAAGTTGGAAATTCAGATGTTGATACATCCTGAATGAATGATAGGGATGAAGGTGAACAGAAGAGCACATACCCCATCTAATGAGGCAGTCATTACTCAGATCCAACCAATGGTTGCAATGCTGAAATTTCACTCTTGGCCTGTCAAATCTCCCAGTATTTCCTAAGAACCAAAACATGGCATTTATGTGAATTCTTCAGATCTTAATGTGTTGGTACAATTATTATGAGAAACACAGTGCAGGCCAAAGAAGGCTTATCAGCCATGGGCAGAATATAGCTCACCAGTTATTACTCACTTCTGGACCAGATGAATCTCAAATGTTCTTTCAGTTATTCACCTTTTGAAATGATATATGGAGGCATAATTGTTCTTCTAAGACCGAGACACCTGTGCATAGTGCTGTTCCTGTTCCTACACCTGCTTTCTTCCCTAAAGGGATTTATGTACCTTGGCTGAGGGCCAGGGCAGTCACCAGTAATCTTCCCCAGCTTGGAAATTCTGCAGCAGCTTTAGCACTCTTTCCTGATTACCCAGCTATATGTCTTAAAATCTAAAAATTGGTGGAGATAATCATCCCAACTTTGGGTAAACTTCTATTACTTATCATAATGTAGGTTACCTTAAAGATTGCATAGGTCCCTGTATTCTTGTGCACTCTGGAACCTTGTTGAAGTCCCTCCTAACACCTTTGTACCCTCCTAGATCTTTCATTAGGACTGGAGAGATTGACATCTTTGAAGTCCAGGTTACACCTTCAATCCTAGAGGATGCCACTAAAAATTATTTCAAGTGAATGATAGAAAGCACAATCTAGACATAGGAGAATGATTCAGGGAGGAGAGCAATAGAAAATACAAAAATAATAGATGGAACAAGGTGTCAGAATGGGATGACATAGGAAGGGATGGGGGCCACACTTGAAGGGATTCCTTGAAACAGAATCTCTTCCTCTGAGCTGGATGAGAAAATAAGAGCTTGTGAAGCCAAACTGTTGAGAAGGAGAGAGAAGATTGTACAGCCAGTTGCTTCCAATCTTTCCTGTAAAGTAGGAGCTGAGGTTTTATTTAGAAAGTTAATACCAGTTGACTAATCTTTGAGGCGGGAGGAAAAAAAAATCGAGAAAAAGTTTTTTTTTTAAAATGTCATAGGTAGACAAATGTAGATGATTTTTAAAAATACCAAGTAGAGTTAAGATTTAATAGATTTGAGGCAGCAAGAACCCACTGTGGAAAAAAATGAACCAGCTTATTGCTTTTCTATAGGAAGGTAATTAGTAGCTTTAGGATAATTGAAGAATGATAAAGAGCCTACGGTGGGAGGAGGGAAATTTTTGTTTTGCAGAGCTGGGGTATAGAGTTATTCTGAGGCATGGCAAGTTTCAGGATGTGGTCATGCCTGTGGGTGGCTCAAATGGAGGAGAGACGCAGACCATATGTACTGAGAAGGTCGTGGAACTCTGACGCCAGTAAGGGAAGAGGTTAAAATTACTAAGGAGTGTAGCTGTAGAGGTCACTGGAGACAAGTGCTATTTGAAGAAGGTAGGGGGTTATTCCGGAGGTTAGCTGTGTCTGTGGATGGTAGTAGGGAGCACGGAGCTTACTATTCATATTCCGAGAACTTTGACAAATGGTATAAGGGGTTGTTCCAGAGGAGAGAATTGTCAGAGAAAAGGAATTGTTAGCAAAAAATCACCATCTCATTTTTGGTGAGAAGATAAAAAGAGTGACTCCATAATGTTTTCTGACAATGGGGGAAGGGTTTCAAGGGAAAGAGAGCAGAGGCTCATGGAAGAGATGATAGGGGAGGAACAGAACTAAGCTATAAACAAAGGGGAAGAAAAAAAACTAACAACCGAGTAGCTTTGAAATCACAGATCTGGGTTTGAATCTTAGCTTTGCCACTTACTGGCTGTAGGAGTTGATCCAATTTTAGATGCTCACTTTAAGAAAAATAATATGGGGAGTGACACTGGAAAGATGGCAGACTAAGAGGTCCTAGCTCTCGTGCCCCTCTCCCCCACACACACATATCCCCACAATTTTACAACTACTCACTGATGAAAATAGCTCTGGAGAGCTCTGGAGTACAATTACAAAGCTGTGGCAACCCAGTGGAGCACCAAAAAAAACTGAAGATGATTGCAGAGAAAAGTGGGAAGCATTTTACCTGCATCACCCCATCCCACAGGCTGGCACGGCTTGGGGCCAGAAGGATCCCCTTACCGCAAACACCTCCCGTGCATGGGGGAAAAGGAGACCAGAAGAACTTCAACAGCCTTCACCACTGAGGGTCCCAGAAGCTCTGGCCACCACCATGGGCACCTGCAGCTTTTACCACCAAGGACTCCAGCTGACAGAGCTGCCCACAGTCCATGCCACTGTGTGCTCCCTAAGCAGGAGCTGTTCCTTCATCCCCCAGGGCCAGATGTGCCGTATCCTTCCGTTTCTCACCCTCCTTCCCCCAAGTCCTGGTGCCACAGCGTGGGTGCCCATGCCCCCAGACACTGGTACTGCTGCTGCCATGCACGCACCTGTGCTCCTGGCCTAGACACCAAGAGGGGTCCCCTCAGGCATGACTGGTTCACGGGGAGGGGTGGGGAAGGGGAAGAGACCAGGAAGATCCCAGCAGCCACCACTGAACATCTGTAGTACAACTGAAGTTAAGTTGGTATCAACTTAAAGTAGAAAGTTATAACTAGCATAAAATAATTTATGCAAGCCGGGAACGAACCATAAAGAAAAACCTATAATAGATACACAAAAAGTAAAGACAAAAGAACCAAAGCAAATCACTACAAAAAATCTTCAAATAATAAAGGAAGACAGGATGAGAGGAACAAAACAGCAAGAGAGGATGAGAAGAACAAAATGCAGCCTAAGCGGTATTAGCTTTACAGAAAATGGACTGCGGACTGGTTGTGTGACCTCATGCTAGATACGTCACTTCTCTAGCACCCATTTCACCAGTGCACGGCGTTATACGGCAAATGGAAGAATGGAAATAAAGTGTCAGGGCCTAGCATACAGTGAATGATCAATAAATGGCAAATAAAAAATAATTATTAGACTGCAAACCAGTGACATTTTATGTATTTGATTATAATAGGTGCCATCCAAACTCTTAGAAGCTATGAAGGTTTTTTGTTTTTGTGGTTTTCCTTTTAAGACAGTTAGGGTGGGGCGTCTGGGTGGCTCAGTCGGTTAAGCGTCTGCCTTTGGCTCAGGTCCTGATCCCAGCGTCCTGGGATTGAGTCCCGCATCGGGCTCCCAGCTCTGTGGGGAGCCTGCTTCTCCCTCTCCTCCCCACTTGTGCTCTCTCTCTCACTATCTCTGTCTCTCTCTCTCTCTCAAATAAATAAAATCTAAAAAAAAAAAAAAAAGACAGTTAGGGTGGGCCACTTGAATACTTTTTACCATCCCCTTAGAGCTGAGAACCCCCTGGAATTATTATAATGGAGAGCTTGGAATCAGGAGGGATGTGGATTGGGTGGGGCAGTTTTAAAGCAAAGCAGTGAAGGCACAATAGCTTAAGTCCATAAGGAAATCTTTATTTTTTTCACTTAACTTTTTTTTAATTTTTTTTTAATTTTATTATGTTATGTTAATCACCATACATTACATCATTAGTTTTTGACGTAGTGTTCCATGATTCATTGTTTGCGTATAACACACAGTGCTCCATGCAGTACGTGCCCTCTTTAATACCCATCGCCAGGCTAACCCATCCTCCCCCCCCTCCCCTCTAGAACCCTCAGTTTGTTTCTCAGAGTGCATAGTCTCTCATGGTTCGTCTCCCCCTCCGAATTCCCCCCCCCTTCATTTTTCCCTTCTTGCTATCTTCTTAAGGGTGAGTTTCCTTTCCTTTTACCTTGCTAGCTGTACCTGGTACATGGGCTCAGATAGGAGCATGCATCATATCTTTATACATTCCTGATAGAAGGCCAGGAATAAATGAACACACACACACTTTTTGAGCAGCTTTGGTGTGCCAGGCATTGTGCGGGACCTGCCGTCTCAGTTAAGTTCCCATGAAGGTCCGCAGTATACAGCTGAAGAAACAAAAATGGAGAGAAGATCAGCCTATCAACCCTCACTTGGACTGTTTTGTGGAAAAGTGGAAAAGCCCAGAATGGGGAGAAGCTGTGCTCCCTCTGTGTGGTTCTCAGCTACGGAAGTGCCTGAACCAACTGGCCTGGCTCCCTTCCTTCTTGTGCTGGTGTTGGGTCAAAGCCGGCACTGTCAGCCTTTCTCCAGAATTCTGTGTGTCAGGCCAAGGGGGCAGTGTTAAGTTCCATGAAAAAGTAAGCACCGGGAACAGGTGTGGGAGCAGGAGCTGGTTAAGAGGTTGGAGAAGAGGAAGGAATGTTATCTTCAATGTGAAGACATTAAGTGGAAGTTCAAATATTTTCAAAAATACACTTTTGGCTAACAGTAAAAGTAGTTTTCTTAGCACCCCCTCCCCAAACCTTGAGATAGCATTAATTATAATGGTTGCTTTATTTTAGTTTTTTAAAAAGATATGATTTATATAATTCTGACATGAAATTTTAGATTTGTAAAACAGATAGATTAAAAGGCCATCATCTTTTTTTTTACTAAAAGAGTCACTGCAAAATTTTTTTAACCAACCAGTACTCTCAGAACATTTGAAGATGGATCAGTTTTGTAAAGATTTGTCTATTACCCTAAGCAGCAAGGTATACTATACATCAGACCATCAAAGTCTCCCATGCCATTAACGATGGTATCTGTATCTGGTGACTGAGATAAAAAATAAAAAAATGATTTTATTCCTGCCCTTTGCCTTTTCCCGCTCTGCCAGACTCTGACCATCAGATCTCTGTGCTGTTGGCTACCTTGAACATTCCTTGTCCCTCTAGCGTAAGAGGTGAGGATGCAAAGTAAGAGACACTGTTACATGTGAGTGACACAGCCATAGGTTGTGTCCCCTGAAAGCAGGTCCTGAGATGGAGTTAGACAAGCAAAATGTCTTCAAGAGTGAAGTGGGGGTGGGGGGAGCAGGAAGCAAGACTGGGCAGGGGGAAGGGGGTTTCAGATTATGATGCAGGTCTGGCAGGGCCTCTGCACGCCTAATGGGAGCTCCAGAGCAAATATTGACCATCAGAGGAATTTGCAATGGGCTGAAATGGACAGGGCCCTGTACCTTCATATTGCTCAGTCACTGGATGCCAACCACTCAAAAAATGAGGCCCTGGCTCCCTGCAGTTGAGGCAAACTCTGAAGAAGCCAATGAATAGGGGTTGTCTGCTATCTTCAGCTTCCTTGCAGCCGCCGGGCAGAAATGTATTCCTTGAGGAAGGATAGGCAGCACATTTCTGTGTCTACCACAGTCCATTTGTATACTCCCTCCATCTCCTTCTCCACTTGTTTTGGCAGTATATCCTCTGGTATTCTGGTGGCTCTCTTTTCCTAAAAGAAACTTAGAAAAGAGAGGTTAGTGGGATAGGCTGTAGCTGCCACAGGTAGCGTTGTTGAACTGGTACTTCTTGTCTCACTCCTCCACTCAACTTTCCAGAGTCCCCTCGTCCTCAGCTACCACATCTGCTCTTCTCCACAGCTGCTGGTAGCACAACCTAGACCCAATGGATGGAGACTTTCAGCTGACCACATTCCCTGCATTTACAGCAAGTCCTTCTTTGAAGGCAGAGCTGAGCAGTGCATTTCCATGTCTGCCATTGAAGGTGGTATTTTAAGCACCTTCCACAAAAGGATAAGAAAAATATAATTTATGTTGGAATAGTAATTTGTCTATTATCTGGTGTTCGTATATTTATATTTGTTTTTTTTTAAGTAAAGCAAATACTAATGTTTTTTGTTTAAAATTTTAGTTTTCTCTTTAAAACCAGACATCTCTGGATTACTAGATAGAAAAGAGCAGGAGGAAATGACTATCTGGCTCTTAAATAAGTATGAGTTTTTTATTTAGCAGGTGGTTTTACATAAAGAAAGGTGTCTTTCTTCATTCTTTAAAAAAAGAGGCATAAATCCCATAACCAAATAGTCTTGTCTGGATGTTTAGGAGTCAGTTATTTTTCTGATACTAAAAACTTCAAAGTGAAACAAAGTCCTGGTAAAATTGAGTGAATGCTAGGGATATGTGGTAAATCAGAATAATGAGAAGACAACTTGCCAGAGAGGACTGTTAAAAAAGCTCCAAGTCGTAGGGGCCATCCCCAAGATGAGGAAGGAATGAGAAATGAATTCATTCTTCAGTATACGGGCATCAGTTCAGAAATGAATAGACTCTTAAGAGAGGCTAATGCACAACTTAAGTCCCTGGGAGGGGGCTCTGTTCTATATGAGCCACCCAATAGGTTCAACTCAATGAGGACACAGAGGCTTCTTGCAGCTTCTTGCACAAGTAATAGTATTCTTTTGTGCATGCCCAAGTATGGAATCCAATGGGGCTAGAGTCCTATGTATCAGTCTGTAGGACTGAGCTATAAATACTATGGAAAAATATGGGCTGTATCCATGTGTATATATACTTTGTGTATACGCACATACACACACACACACACAAATTTTGCAGATAAAATTCCAGTATGATTCATGAGATGACACAGATGCAAACACGTATACATATAAATCTGCATGTTGGCAAATGAACAAATTTATTAGTTGACCAAATGAGTCTTACCTAAGTCCTGAAAACAATTAACTTTTAAAAAGTATAGTGTTAAACCCTTTGGTAGAGGATTATTATATTAAGCTCTTTAAGGTCAGGGACCTTGTTGAAAGTCCTAGAGTGGTACTTGGCCAATAGAAGTTACTCAAAAATGTTTGTTGAATGAAGGATAGGTGGATGATGAATGAATATTTGATTAACTACAAGCAGAATAAGGGAAAGAGTTAATCCTTAGGAGCCGTGTTACAGTTGTGATTTACTTCACCTACCTCAAATCAATGCCAATGGTTATAATTACAGGGATTGTTAGAATTGCGATGGACTTTAGGAATCATGTAATTAAATCCTCTTATTTTACCCATGAGAGGAGTTAAGTTTAGAGGAGTAAAATGACTCACATAAGATCTCTCAACTAATTTGCAATCTGACCTGTTTTAGACCCCAGGAATTCTGGCTTTGAATTCACAGTACTGCCAAATGGTTAACAAGAGATCTTAAGTTGGTTCATCTGTATCACGCCATGAGCGAGAGAGAGAGAGAGAGAGTGCGCGCACGTGTGTGCAATATTTCTGATTCCATTTTCAGATTTCTTCTTATTTTCTCCTCACAACACCATTTGCCTAGGGATAGTCAACTCAATATGCATATGCATGTGAACCACCTCCCCCTTATCTTCCTTCCTTTACCAGTTCCATTTCTCTTTGAATAGTTTCTTTTCGTGGATATTTTGAATTTAACCTCATTTTAGATTCCAGTAAACCTGATCTTTGAAAACAGTTGGGGCCCTATCTTATGTGCCTGTTCTGCTTACAATCTGTCTACTCAATGAACATTTCAGTCTTCCGCTGTGCAGTTACTAGATTAAAGCCGTATCATGTCACGCACTTTGCTGTTCACTTTCCATCTCTGCAGCTAACCTTTCAACAGAGTGCGTGCCATCATCATTAAAGGATCCTCAGAGCTCTGTTACAGAGTAATAACCTTGGCAGTCTGTGCCTGGTGTCAAACCCCTTTCCACAGCCGGTTATAGAATTTGGTCCTCTTTGGAACTCAGTCACTCATAACACAGAAATTGGCCTTCAGTGACCTTTCTATTTTTAATTGCAGTCTTATTTTCCTTCTTCCATTATTTCTCTTCTCCTTAGCTTCTATAATGCCTTGTTTCAGGTCAGGCTCAGCTCAGCTTCCACTTTCTTCATTTAACCTCTCAATTCTCCTGACAGCTCATTCTTTTCCTTTGTCAAAGCTGCACTTTGCAGAATGTTCCCAGTCTATAATTGGAGTTTTGGTTCATGCTTAGCAAAAGTATGCCTTTTATTTCTAATTAGAAAGTACTACTCTATAACTTGAAAGAAAATATTTGTTGAGCAGGAACTGCTGTAAGCATTAGGGACGGAGCACTGAACAATGTTGTCCCTGTCCTCAGTGGTGTTAATATCCTAGAGGGGACAGCAGATTATAAATTAATGTACATTGAATAGAAGTGAGGTAGTGATAGTGCAATGAAGAAAAACAAAGCAAGGCGAGGAAACAGACAAGAACAGAAAGGTGAAGGAGCAATATTTTGGGTAGAGTCAGGAGAACCTCTCTAAATTGAGCAGAGGTAGGAATGAATTGAGGAAGTGGACTCTGCAAAGACCTGGGGAGGAAGTATGTGCCAGGAAGAGGGGCTGAGAAAGGATAGGTGGTTGAACAGGAAGGCCACTGTGACTGAGGAATGGTAGAAAGGTGGGGATGCGGGCCAGAGCCAGATGTCATACAGCCCTGGGGGAAAATTTAAGGAAGCCACTGGAGAAGAACAGAATGATACGGTCTGACTTACATATTAATAGGACTACTCCAGTTGCTGCATGGAGAATTGACTGGGGATTGGGAGGAAACAGGAATAGGCAAGAATGGAAACAGAGAAGCCAAGTAGGTGGCTAGTGAAGTAAGATTTAGGTAAAATTTGAAGGATAGCAGTAAAGGCTATAAGAAGTGGGCAAATTCAGGATGTGTTTTCTCTAATATGTGCTCCTCAAAAGAGAGGAGTCAAGAATGAGATTAGGTTTTCAGCCTGAGCAAAAGGAGAATGGAGAGGCCATTAATAATTTGTAGAAGCCTGGGAGGCTGCACATACCTGGTTTGTGTGGTGGGCAGGGAAGAAATTCAAGAGTTCTGATTACATGTAAATTTGAGATGCTAGGCTTGGAAAATTCAAAAGAATGAAAAGGCATTTAAAGAATCTCAAAACAAAAACAAACTAAATAAACAAATAAAAAAAAGAATCTCAAATACCTATTAGCATTATAGTTTTTTTCTTTCTGAATATATGCACTTCATATGTTTGATTTAGCTTTAAATCTACCTTATTTCAGAAGCACTGTGTTCTTTGAACTCATGTACGACACTATAATGTATTAGATGATGTTTTGATGTGGAGAGGGAATTTTCTGAAAAGTTTCACCGTATGCAAACTGAAAATACCTGTGCAAGTTTTAAATACACAAGGCTGGGAAGACTCCAAGGAAGTCCAGGCCTTAATTTTAAAAAGTGGCTAGCCTTCTCCCAATGTAAATGCAATGTGGGAACACTGGTAGTCATGGGTGTATAGGTAAACCTCTCTCCATTTCCTTAGTTATTCATGTTTAGTATTAACAAGAGAAAGAACAGGATGAGGTCATAAGAAGCTCTGTGTCATTCTGAGGAGAGAGTGGTATTGATTTTTAGAAGCTTAGAAGTTATAGTGGTTTGCAGTGGAAACATCCTGGACCAAGAGTGAAGAGACCTGCCTTCCAATCCTGGCACTGTCACTTTACCACTGTGTGGCCATCAGTCACATGATCTCTCTGGCATTCAGTGTCCACACTTTTGAAGTTGGGTCTACACTATTTTGCTTCTATAGCTTGTAGGACTATTTTGAGGATTCAATAATAATACGTATTATGTATATGTGTGAATAATATTCATAATGTATATGTTGAAAATACTTTTAGGCTAATGAAACAATATAGAATATATATTATATATATCTATATATAATATAGATATATAGCCTTTGGGATATATAGGAGTCACATTTTTTACTATGTTGTACCATACAAATATGCTAATGGTGGAATTACATATATAAAACAATCAGTTTTCTTCACACTAAGAGCTATAAAATTACATTAGCTGGAATTAAAGCTATAATTTTCTCATATCTTAATATCACAATACAGATAATTATAATTAGAATAAAATGACATGTAACATACCTTATCTAGTATGATTTGCTGATGTAAGTAAACATGGCAACTATTAATGACTCTCTATTAGGAGAACATGTGGGTAAAAAAAAGGCTCAGTGGGTGATTTAATCTGAGCTACCAACCAAAAGATTTTCTGGGTACCTCTGTTAATTTTTCTGTGAGATACCTGCGTAAATATAAATTATTTAATTACTGTTTGAGATAAATTGAAATCATCTTTGAGGGTATGTGTGTATATCTGATAAGCCTCTTTTTTATTTATATAACTTCATATATATTCTATCTTGAATTATAAGTATCTATCAAAAACTACAGAAAGAGATATGCCTTATGGATAAAATTAAACTGAATGGAGATTCGAGGGCAATACTGATTCATACAGCTGAAGAACTTTAAGTCTTAAAATTATTCATTTTATTTCATAACCTCACAGTAGGTGATATAGAGCCTTTCTACAGTGAACACTGAGTAAGGCGTGAAAATCCCCTTGTTACTTAATAAAGTGTAATAGGTTTTTTTAGAAATTGTATATACCTACACTGACAAAAGTACTTGCAATTTTTTAATGAAACATTGTCAGTAAAAATGATATGGTCAAGGAAAAAGGGAAATGAAGGTAGGAAAGAATATGAAGCTGGGAGACCACGTTGCTAAAAAGAAAAATACTGATGCCAAAAATACCTCACTAGGGATTTGATTAGTTCTGGGCTTCCTGGAAGGCCCAGCACAAAAGGAAACATGAGTTATGAGTCACAGTGTCAATTTTATGAAAGCAAAGCAATTTGCTTTATTTTTTAAAAAATTTTTTTAAAGATTTATTTATGAGAGAGAGAGAGAGGGAGTGTGTATGTGTGTGTGTGTGTGTGTGTGTGTGCACGTGAGTGGGAGGGGGGAGGCAGAGGGAGAGAATCTCTAAGCAGACTTCCCGCTGAGCACAGAGCCCCATGTGGGGCTCAATCCCACGACCCCATGAGATCATGAAATCATGACCGGAGCAAAAACCAAGAGTCAGTCACTCAACCAACTGAGCCACCCAGGGGCCCCAAAGCAATTTGCTTTAATGTGGGGATTTTTGTTGTTATTGTGTTTTGTTTCCCCAAAAGAAACACATTTGGGTAAGTAGATACAACTTGAATGGTATAGGCTGACATTTCCTTTTCTCATAAAATGCTGTGGTTACCCACTTGGTAATGAGTCTTGAAATTGAGAATCAACCTGTACAATCCACTGGTGCTACAGAAATCACCTATGGCTTAATAGACATTTCAAAAAGCAATCTAATTTGGCAAAGTAGGTAATGACCTGGAAATTTATGATGAACAAAACACAGGGAAGTAGGAGAGGCTTACAACGGAAAGGGTATCAAGCTAAAAATCTGAAACAAGGGTTTTATATTTGATACCAATGCTTATTATTAGTTTTATTACCAAGAAAAGGAGGAAAAATTCTTAGTCTGCACTTTTTCATCAGAAAATTTCTGATTTTCAAATAGATGACATTTAATCTACCTTTCTGAGAATCTGAGTTTGCAATTATACTCTGGAATTGGATAAACAAGATAGGTTGTCTTAAAAAAGGAAAATAATATTCAAGATGATAGTGAGTGCCAGAATAACAGAAAAAAGATAATAGTGATTCATTATATGTATTAACGTATTAATTCTGTCATATTTTAAAATATATAATTTTGGTATAAAGATTTTAGACATAGTTCTTCCTATGTTGCAATTTTATTTTTGAATATTTGCTCAAAGCTTTATTAACTGGGAAACTCTGATACATAGAACTGAAAAATCAAACTTTTTAAATCCTCCTATCCATCACAAGGCTCACATACTCTCAAGTTCCCTCACCGTACCATAAAAATTTCAAAAACTGGGAAAAAAATAAGGAATGAGTTATTTTAGAAAGTGTTTTCAAGCTCTCAAGTAAATGTTCTGGTAGTTGGAAGATAAAATTAAAGACAACTGCTATACTTTTATATATCCATTTCTCTTTTTATATCAGTAGGTTTATAAAATTATTTTTCTGATTATGTAAGAAATACATGTTCATTGTAAAACAATTGGAAAGAAGTATAAATAAGAAAATAAAAATAATCCATATATACACTTACTGGAAAAAAATCACAAATACTATCTTGGTGAATTTCCCTCTAGCATTTTTTCTGTGTATTTAAATAACATAAAACATTTATCAAATTTATAATGTGTCACAAATTATGCTAAATACTTTTTATGCATTTTCTCATTTAACTCTTTCAACAACCTCATGAGTGTGTATATATTTTTAGTATTTAGTATTTAGCATATATATGTACATATATATACACACACATATACATACTAACGTGTAACGTCCCATATATACCATTTTAAATTATTCTCTTTTTTCTTAAGATTATATTATGAGCAGCATTAGAGGTACTCTTTTGGTGTTCTGGGATCCAAATTTCTAATGTTTGGGGAAGGTAGTCTCCTACACCTTCGACAGGCAATGCTCAAATACCAGTAGGATGTCCAAGAATTTAACTCAATTCGACTCAATTCTGACACTATCTACCCAGAGATAGCATCAGATTCCACAGGGTAAGTATTCCATCCTACAAAACTGCCCTCCCCATTTCAGGAAGCCAGTCACAAGCCTAGATTGTTACTGTACTTTTAACTGACTGGCTATAAATCAGAGGATCCCATGACCCCCTCCTCAGGTTTGATTAATTTGCTAGAGCAGCTCACAAAACTCAGAGACTAACATTTTACTTACTAGATCACAAGTGTATTATAAAAGTATATAACTCAGGAACAGCCAGATGCAAGAGATGCATAGGGCAAGGTACGGTACATGGGAAGAGCATGGAGCTTCGATGCCCTCTCCAGATGCACCATTCTCCCCAAATCGCCACATGTTCACCAACCCAGAAGCTTTCTGAGTTTTCATGGAGGCTTCATTACACAGCGATGATTGATAAACATCAGTGGCCATAGACAATTCTATTCAATCTCCAGCCTGTCACTCCTCCAAGGAGGTCTGGGGGTGGGGACTAGAAGTTCCAGTCTCTAATCACTTGGTTAGTTTCACTGGCAGCAACCCCCCATCATTAGGCGGTTTCCCAAAATCACCTTATAAACATAACAAAAGACACCTTTATCACACTCAACACTTAGAAAATACCCAGAGTTTTGGGAGCCATAAGTCAGGAACCATGGAGAAAGACCAAATATATGAGAAATATATTTTGGTCATCTGAATGACCGAATATATATTTTTCTTATAAATTATAATATCTCAGGTACCCATTACTCCATGGCACCCTCATCCCATAGCCTGCAGGGGTAGCACTACGACCTCATAGTCCCAACTTCTGGCTAACTGAACAAGAATGAACTCTTTGCCAAGTAGGACCAATCCACCAATGCTGCCTGAGAAAATGGAATTGAGGAACAGAAAGAGTGAGGCAGATCAGGGTCTATGCTGGAGCTTGAGGCTATTTTCAGCTGTAAGCACCTTAAGCAAGCAGAGAAAGTTTGTCTGGAGGGAGAAACAAGAGAATAGAGGAGATACCCAGAGATGAGAAGAAGCTAGAAAAATTGGACATTCTGGTGTCCAGGGAGAGGGGGGGATAGGAAGAAGAGCAGCTAGAGGCATCTCCAGTTGCAGGAAGATCCTGCTGTCTTCCTTCCAAATGGATCCCCAAACTCTTCTCTGTATCTTTACTCTAAATATATTTTTAATTCAAATAAGTTTCAATTTCTAAATTAATTTGAATGTCTATCCTTAGGATACCATGTCAGTGCACATTAATAACGGCCAGCTTGCCACTTGAAAGGCGTTAGTCCAAGTGTTTTATGTTCATTTCTCTCATTTAATGTCTTTTAATTTTCTTATCAACCCTAAGAGGTATCATTGTCTTCATTTTCGTATGAGGAAACTGAAGCTTAAAGCACTTAAGCAGAAAGTACTATTTAGGAATGGCAGGTTTACTGTCCTCCCCCCTAACATACACACACACACACACACACACTTTTTGCCTTTGTCACCTCTTCAAACCCAGCTAAAATGACAAAAGGGGAGTTTTTTTTGTTTTTTTAAGATTTTATTTATTCACTTGACAGAGAGAGAGACAGTGAGAGAGGGAACACAAGCAGGGGGAGTGGGAGAGGGAGAAGCAGGCTTCCCACTGGGCAGGGAGCCTGACGCGGGACTCAATCCTGGGACTCCAGGATCATGACCTGAGCCAAAGGCAGACGCTTAATGACTGAGCCATCCACGCGGCCCTAAAAGGGGAGTTTTTGAAAATGCTTATATATACCATGACTAAGAGTACTAGAGCAGTAAAAGGCAGATGAACAAGTGTAATTGATTGCATAAATTCAGAAAGCTGAATGCCAACCTAGTAGTGAGAAAATTTGAAAAGCAGTTTATTTTGCCTTTTGTAACTAACCTCAAAACTCAGGAGAGACAACAAGAAGAAGGGAAGATGCAGCAAAATACTGGAGAAATGGGTGATAGTGTTGAAGAAGCATTTCAAGCCCCAGATCTGGAATCCTGGTCCATACATGGAGATACCTGCTTCTCCCTCTCCTCCCCCTAACCCTTCCCCAGAAATATACTGAATGTTAAGCCCAGGGAAAGGGTAAAACGGATGGGCCCTCAAATGGGAGCTACCACTACATTTAAGGTAAGGGGCTGTGTTATAAGCAGGAAAGGTGGATACCTTGTGTATGCCGAGGCTCTCTTTACCTACTTGCCTTCCAAAATGCTAGTAACCAGACTCTGAACTACATGGGCAGGTGACTAGAATACTTATCACTTAGGAATCAGCCTAGCCCAAGAGAAAAACTGAGAGATACAGACATCAAAAATTCTCTAATGAAACAGCCCAGCCATTTCACTACACAGATGTCCTGCCAACAAATTTCACCCACCTGCACAAAGCTTCTGGTCACATTTCTGTTACAAATAGTCTATGGCCACCAGGTACTACACAGATAAAACACAAGTGGAAATAAGAACAGCAACTTGGATGAAACTCCTTTAAAAACTCAAAATATTCTGATTGATGTGAATATGAATAATATGAGATATATCCATGAAATAATAAACCTATGAGGGAAAATAAATTCGAATGCTATAAAGAGGTACATTCAGGGGCACCTGGGTGGCTCAGTCATTAAGCGTCTGCCTTCGGCTCAGATCATGATCCCAGGGTCCTGGGATCGAGCCCCACATCGGGCTCCCTGCTCTGCGGGAAGTCTGCTTCTCCCTCTCCCACTCCCCCTGCTTGTGTTCCCTCTCTCACTGTGTCTCTCTCTGTCAAATACATAAAATCTTAAAAAAAAAAAAAAATAAAGAGGCACATTCAGAGAACACAAAGAAGAGTTCTGGGATATTAATATATAATAGGAGAAATTAAGAAATTCATTAGAAATTTTGAAATATAAAGCCAGAGAAATCTCATACAGAGTAGAGCAAAAAAGTAAAGCTATAGAAAATAGAACAGAGTACAGGAAAATTAGGGGGACCAGCCCTAATCTAGAAACAGAGAATAGAGAAAGTGAAAGGGAGGAACCTAATATAGAAATAACTCAAGAACATTCTCCAGCATCAAAGCACAGCATTTCCAGATTGAAATGGCTCACTGTGTGCTTGCGATAATGAATGAGAAAAGACCTACCACAAGACACAGCATTGTGAAATTTCAGGATACTGAATGCAAAATAATAAAAATAATAACACAAATATTCAAATTTAAAAGTTTATGTTTCATTGAAAAGGTCACCAATCAATTTGTCAGTAAAGCATGGTTAAGAGCATTAACTTTCCACCTGGTTCACCTGGATTCTAATCCCAGATTTAGTAGCCCTAAAACTCTGGGAAAGTTACTCCAAACCTGTGTCTCAGTTTCCATTATCTGTAAAATGGAAATTAAACATAGCACCTACCTTGCACATTTGCAGTGAGGATCACATGAGATCATGACCATTAATCCGTACAGAAGTGTGACTGACACATAGTGCTGATAAAACTATAGCCTTTGTTATTCTCTTATTTGCAACTCTAGAGGCTAGAAGGCAATGTATCAAAGCCTTCATAATTCTGACAGTATGTGATTTCTTGTCTAGTATTCTATTCCCAACCAACTATTAAATATTAAATATGTTAAATATGAGTGAAGTTTTTTAAATTTCAGACCTGTGCAGTGTTAAAAAGTTTATCTTCTATGATTATCTTCTCAGGGATCTGTGCTCTGACAAAACAAAAAAGAAAACTAAGAGAGAGGAAGACATAGAATCCAGGAGAAAAGGAAATGTCATGCAAAAGATGGAAAGAGAATTCCCAGGCTTATAGTGAAGGGAGGTCCCAGAAAAACAGCTGAGATTTAGCTGGTCCAGATGTGGGAAGTCAGGAGGTGCGTGGGAGACTTTCTCTAGGAGGATGAAATTGATGCTTAATGTGTATGTGTGTATTGAACAGAGACTTGCATAACTGGGGAAATGTTTGTGAATAAAAATTACAAAACATAGGAAGCTAAGAATAAACAACACACCCCAAAAAGAAAAAAAAAAAAGGCAATTAGGAAAACCAAAACTTGTTTAGAAAAGCGAAAGTAATAATAATGATGTAGGAAAGATGTTATTAGTGTTCGAAGCCAATGGCCAAGAAAGAATTCTTGAGACGTCTTTGGTGCAAAAAGGTGATTTTATTAAAGCACAGGGAAAGGACCTGTGGGCAGAAAGAGCTGCAATGGGGTCATGAGGAGTGGCCCATTATATACTTTCAAGTTGGGAAGGGGTTAGAGATAGCCTAAGTCTCTAAGGAATTTTGGAAGCAAGGTTTCCAGGACCTTGAAGGGGCTAGCTATTGTTGGGAAAGGTCATTTATTACCATCTAATAAAACCTTAGTCATGAGACCCTTCAGATGTATATCGGTGGGCCATATGCTTGGGGGATGATTACCAACATGTATCTTAGGGAGGTTTAGAGATAAAGGAAGTTTCCAAAGGAATTTTTATACATTAATGTAGACTTAAGTTAAAGTAGACTTACAGGATCCTTGGGTGGGGGGGGGGGGGCGGAGGGCAGTCAGGCTAGGATTGCCTTTTGCCCTTAGCAAAATATTAACATTGAGGCAGTTGAGTCCCTAGAGGAATGTCACTCTGTTTCAAGGACTTGTCAGTGGGCTGTAGGTGGTAAGGAAATTTAATAATTTTTCTTCTGCCTTTGTTTCCCACATCAATAATACCCAATATGACTCATTAAGGCTCATGTTTATGTGGTCATAATGCTATATACACTATAGTGATGTAATCAAAATTATGATAAAACTCTGTTGGGAAGAAAGGGTAGAGAGTAAGGGTGTGTGTGTATCCTGGGAATAGAGGCGGTGAAGGAGAGCTAAATTATGTTTCCATAGTAGGAAGTCAATAGATAATGCCTTAAACTAAAAAATCAAGCTTGTTTCTTTCCTTGCTTTTAGAGTGGTGGAAGTATGGAGGCAAATACCCAAAGAATCAGTTAAAAGAGCTGAAAGTGGTGCCTCTAAGGAACAAAAATTGGAAAAAGTCAGAGTTCTGTTTTTCTGTAATAAGCCCGTACAACAATTTGGTTCTTAAAATTATGATCATGTGTAACTTTGATTAGAGCACAATCAAGTTAAATTAAATAAGACACTTGTTCAAGGTCACAGAACTTGAAAGTGGAAAAACAAAGATTCAACACCCCTCCTCTGCATATATAGATACTTCACTTTAAGGGGTGGATAATAAGCTATAGAATGAATATTTCCTAATTTATTTAGGCAATCCCGTATTATTAACCATTTATGTTTTATTCAAAATTTTCAGTACTTTTATGTAACAAATATCCTTATATCTTCAAATGTTAATCTCTGACATAATCTCTGATGATTTATTTTAGATAAATATCTAGAAGTTATCACTATTTAGTAAAAACTCAGTCTTGAGACCCTTCAGATGTGTATCAGTGGGCCATATGAGGATGCTTACTAACATATATCTTGGGGGGGAGAGATAAAGGAAGATTCCAAAAGAATTTCTATATGTTTGAAGTAGACTCACAGGATCCTGGTGGGGGAGGGGGGTTGGGCTAAGATTGCCTTTTTCCCTTAGCAAAGTGTCAATATCAAGGCAGCTGAGCTCACAGAGGAAGGCCTGTTTCAAAGACTTGTCTGTGGGTTATAAGCAATAAGGAAATTTAATTTTTTCTTTTGCCTTTGTTTCCCACATCAGTATTCACCTTTGGGATTCTTGCCTTTGGTCAGGGTATTCGGAAGAAAACATGCTATCACACAAGTTCTGCGATACAGACTCTTATACTTGGTCTTGTAGGGGAGGAAGGCCCTCCTCTGCCCTATGGTCCTTCTTACTAGACTTAGAATTAACTTGACATGAGACAGATTGACAGGAGAACATCCAATTTAATCGCATATGTACGGGGACTCCACACAGACAAGAGATTCCAAAGACAATGAGGCCACAGGAAGTTTACTGGAGCTACGGAGAGGTGGAGGGTCTGAGGACACAAAAGGGAGAAAGCTTATTAGCAAGAAAGTGGAAAGAGATGTTTAGAAAAACAAGGTTGCCCAGTTATGCAGATAAGTTCCTTAAGTAGAGAGTCTCCGTTAATAGCTCTCTTCCTGTTGCATGCTCTGCTTTCTAACTTAAATTTAGGCAGTTATGGGGGAGGCACACAGCTTTTCCTGCATCTGCTGAGTATTTATTAGTTTTAACTCAAAATAATCGTTATGCCAAGTGGCACGTTTTAGGGTGTCTCACCCTGCACCACTTCAGTCTCATAAAAATAAACTTTATTCTGATCTGAGGGAAATTAATGATCTTAGCCTTTAGACACAGCCTTTCATTTTAGATGTAGTTATGTATTTTAAGACTATCTTAAATTTACACAGTGCTTTTCTCTTGAAAATATTTATTCAATACTCATTTAACAAACATTTAAGTGTATAGTGTTCTAGAATGTACCAAGTGCTAGGACATAATGAGAAACAAAACAGTCGCTGCCCTAAAAGCTCAGTCCTTGTAAAGGATTTATGTAACAACCTCAGAAAGTCCAGATAATCTTGGCAATTGAAGAAGAAAATTGTTTCTGAAAGTATAAATGTCTCTAGTATAAGAAATAGGGGTAAATAACTTGACTTCCTTATTGTCAGCCAAGATCACAGCCTACTTAGAAATTACTGCACATTAGAATATTTAAACTAATCATGTACAAAAGTATCATACTGATGAAGGATAGTTGGAAGGCAGGGACAAACCCCCCCCGCCAAGAGAAAACCACCCTGAAAAGGATTTTACACCACCCTGGAAGGAGCCTTCCACCCTTTCCCGTGTAACAAAAGCCTGATTGGATGACAGGTGCAGGGAGAGTTAATCAGATGAAAACAGTCCCCGAACAAGCCTATAAAAACTCCTAGATTTAGAAACTCCATTGACAGCCCTCTTGGGTCCCCTCCCTCCTCAGGAGCTTTGTACTATCAGTTTGTTATCGCTCAATAAACCTTGCTTTGCTCCCCACCACTCTGTCTGGTCTACCTCTTCATTTTTCGAAGCGACATGACCAAGAACCATGGGCACTGATGGAGAAAAAATCCTGCAACAATATTACAATTAAATATATGATATACACATATGACTCAGACACCACATACTCTCTATTCTGTTTATGAAAATTGATAGAGAAAAGATTTTTCATCATATGAAATATATAGAATATCCCCAAACTCTGTTTTATCTTTATACATTCTCTGTAACTTAGTTTTTTGTCAGAAGAGGGATTTTATCCTAGTTCAGAAAACACAATTCAATACTGTTACATGGTTGTTTTGGTCTTTGAACTGCATTGTCAATGACACTTTACAAGAAACTGGATATGGAACCTGACACATACATTAAAATGTCAATATTAAATTATACCTCCACAGTAAAAAGGAAAAACCTCACAGAATTTTCACCCACCCCCGATATCCTATTGGTCTGCTTCTCAGCCTCAGGGACAGTGTCTCGTTTGTCTAAAAACTATTTCTGTGACAGAAACATGCCTTCTGTTTATTAGACAGATCTAGAGTTATAACTCTCTTTAAAAAAAACTATTTAGAAGCTATCCCCTGGCCCTACGAAGTGGAGATAAAATCACTTTTATCTTCTGCTCCCTCTCACAATGCTCCAAGGACTTGGTTTCCCTTTTGAAAAGTGGCTTAGTGACTAGAGTGGAGTCAGAGTATATTTGTAGAAAGACAGACCAGTAGGCCATGTCAGCACAATAATGGGAGAGTGTTATAAACATCAAGGAACATAACTCTCCAGTCCCAGTGCTAGTGAGTAGCAAGTTAAGGAATCGTTACCTGAATGTCTCTATTATCAAGGGCCCATGCCTTTCAACATGCTTCACTGAAACAACTCATAGATGTATCCTTCTGTTTTTCTAACCATTTCTCTATTCTTATGCTTCTTTTTGCATAGTACTGAAAAAAGAATAGTTTTATAAGTCAGATAGATGTGGGTCTCAATATAGATGCCACTTAACTATGTCAGCTTGTTCTTAAACTCTTTAAACCTCAGATTCCTCCACCTGTGAAGAAGAGGAAATGTCCCCAAGGAGTTGGAACATAACTCCACAATCCTTAAGTGTGGGCTGTGCGTAGTGGTGGTTTCCCTTGTGGTGGTTTCTTTTTCCATCCAAAGAGTACAGTGTAGAAAAGAGGAAAAACCAAGGACTTTACAGTGGAAAAATCTTACAAGCCCTCCCCTAAGATTAACATCAATGATGAGTCATGTTGATAACATATAGCCTTGATGTCATGTGATAAGAATGACACTTTTCCTCTGTGAACTTCCTCCCCAAAAAACCCATAACCCCAGTCTAATTATGAGAAAATCAGCAGAAAAACCTAAACTGCAGGACATTGTACAAAATGCCCCAGCCAATACTACCCAAGAAGGGCAAAGTGGCATTTATCTTATTATGAAGATCAAAACATTTTTAGCTATTACGTAGTGTTAGATAATTATATATTGTTCAAAATATACATTCCTACCTTACTGACATTAGGTTTGGCCATGTGATTTGCTTTGACAATTGAAATGTGAGCAGAGGTGAAGTATGTCTTTCCGTGCTTCTGTCCTGTGATTTTATCATGCTGTTTCCTCTCTCAAACCTCCATGAAGGCCTCTTTGTCAGTCAGCCCGAATCCTAGGTGAAGACAACGAATTACCCATTGGCAGTTAACCTGTGATAGACATGTAGCATAAGAGAAAGAAATGTTATTGTACACTACTGAGATATTGGGGTCATTTTATGACAGCAAAACTGAGCTTAGGACCTAACTCTAATCAAGTAATTAAATTCCTAACTTTTCCCCTTATTTCTCTTCCCTTCTCCTCTCTCCATGATTCCCTCCCCTCTCTTCCCCCTCCTCTTCTACCAACTTCTCCTTCTCACATTACATTTACTGATTTCGAAGTTTCTCCTTCCTCTAATAACTGTCTTTAGATTTGAGCATTCCAACATCTCTTCTTAAATTTGCTCTTAGCTATTTCTGTCACTTTCATTTTTCTGGTATTTTCAGCCAGAGACACCAGTGAGTGATTGAGGTTCAGATAAAACCCCACTGCTACTCATCTGTTTTGCCCTTTATTCCCCCCACATTTGTGTCCTGATGAAATCAGATTAAAATTAACATCCAGAAACCCTCTGCATGGAAAAAGAAACCACCACAAGGGATGAAGGTTGTCTTTAAAAAGGTTAGATGCTGATTATAAGCATGTAAGTCTCCTACTTTATTTTTTTTTCTTTTAGCAGCAGCTATCTCCTGAATCCCTGCCCAGTTTCCAGCTGCAAGTCCTCGCTCCAAAGTAAGTCCAGCCAATTCTGAAATTCTAGTTGATTCATCCAACCTTCCTATTCTCTCAGGACTTACTTAAATATCCTAAATGACATAAAATGTAGATTCCCTCATCCTGAGATATCAGCGCCTGGTATATGATGCAAAGAGCAAATGGGCAGAAAGCGCTCCTCTTAATCATGTCCAATTTCAGTTTCACATGCATACAACTTTTATGAGAACATAATATGATTAGATTTGTCCAACCTTCACAAAATAAAGCCATGTATTCAACCATTTTTACAGGAAGTAAACGTCCACAGCACAAAGCCAGAAGAATCTCTGAAGGGTGATTATAGCAGACAACAGCAGAAGGAGCTGGTGTTCTGAAGTCAGGCACGGTTCCCACCAGCTTTGAGATTAATTTCATTGGCACAGAGAGAGCATGACTGACTGCCATCAGGTCAGCATACACACAATTGTTTTTTTTAGTCCTGTAAAAAGATGGAGGGGTTTGATCCTCTTCCTCAGTTTCAATCTTAAAATTCATATTGCCCTCTAAAGAGTTCATTTATCTCTCTCATCTGAGGATATAGGATATGTCTGCTCAGGTGGGTGCTTTGGGCATCTGGGAGCAAAACTGGAGGAGAAAGTCAGTCTGCAGTAGAGTTGGTTGTTCAAGAGTAGCCCACGTACTTCCTCCATGGAAAGTCCTATTGGCACAGCTGTGCTGGGGGATTAAAGGAGAGTCACATAGCAGTGGGATGTTGTAGGGGGAGGGGGAAGAACATCACTGGGTTTCATAAAATGCAAAAGGTTCTAGAAAAGAACCTGGTATAGTGTACATTTTTGTGGTACAAAAACTTAGATGTATAGTTGAGAAGGATAGAAAATTGTCCAGTTTTGCCATAATTGGTAACTAGATAAAATTTGTATAAATCTGCTTCCAAAACCTATTGAGATCTGATGGTAATTGGGATTCTACAGCTTCTAAAAAGCTGATTGGGCAATTTTCGCAATGTGTAAGAATTTCTGCAGAATTTCCACTACAGTTCCTTTCCTGGCTAAGAAAAAGGGGGGAAAGAAGAAAGTGATGGATGGGACAATCTAAGTGGAAAACATAATTGCCTTATAAATTTTGTTTAATCCAGCAAATTGGTCGCTAATTTTCTGAGCTCACTATGGAAACTTTTGCTGGTCATCAAATTTTTATCTTTCCCTGTTGCTTGCTGAGTTGATTTTGTTTGTGTGTGTGTTTTTTAGATTACTATCTACTTGAAATCTTATTCTTAAGATTTCTTATGGGAGCAAGAGTAAATTTACAAAAACTTTATACCTTTTTCATGTACAAAGTTCATTATACTGTCTTGGTAATAGTTTTTTAAAATACATTTTTGAACACGACTTACACCATCTCCTCGAAGGCAAAGCAGGAAAGTCATTTATTAAATATTCTGATCACCACAAACAGTTGCTAGGAAAAATAAATCAATAGAAACAATTGAAAGTGTATCAAATATAATAAAAAGAACAATTACCAATCAAACAGATAGTTATCATCTTGACAGTTTGAGATAGAGGTTAAGCCCAGAAAGTACAGCGTTTGAATTCATGAGAGAAAGGAATGCACTCTTAAAATATCAAAAGGTAGAATCCAATACTTTTCAGAATATATTGTTTTGTGTCTTGTTAGGACTTGATGTAAAGCACTCATGAGTCTAAATGAAATATAACTAATTGCTAATACTGTGTATACTTGTGGCTACATCATTTGTAGAAAGCTATTGTTTCAAAACGTCAACATTCAAACATTAGCATATTACTTAAACATAAGGGGGATGAATAGAGCACTAAGGTGAGTTGCTAAGAATAAAATTCCCTGGACTGCTTCTAGCTCCAAAGTGTGGCTAAACAAGGTCTTTCAATTGAAGGAAAAGGGAAAGGGAGCCTGAAATTTTAGGGGTATAGTGAATGCATTCTTTGTAGGAATGGGCACGTGCTACTTGAGGATATTATTTATTTCCTTGTGTACTAAGTCTAGATGATACAGGTATCTGGAGTTACTTGATAAGTAGCATAGTATGCATATAATAAATAATAAATACTAATATAAATACGTAGAGAAAAATGTGTTCTGGATGTTTTATTAGACATGGTATTAGTCATACCACAGGACTGCCCTATAAATTTGTATAGATTTCTTTGTACATATCTTTGTTAGTTACTTGCCTCAATGTTGAATCCTTTTCCACAAACCTAACACCCTCAAAAAAAAAGAGAAAATTCATTTTTTATCCACTTTATAAGGATTCCTAAGAAGTACTTATTTTAATTTAAATGAATTTTTCAATACTTTGGAGTATTGGAGTAGTGACCCCTTGGCTTTTCATTATAGGAGCTATACTCTACCCATTCATGGTGATCTTGTGTCCTGCTGATGGAATAAAAATTGGCACATTTGTGCCTTTCGTAGTGTGCTCCCTCCTCCTGGAATGCCCATGGCTCTAAACATAGTAAATGTTATTCATGCTTTAAAGCCCAGGTCAATGATATCTTCTTCTTGAAGATTTTGCTGTACAGAGTAGGCAGTCAATAATTAATGTTTATTTATGTTTATTAAAATGTGTGGTCAAATATGTAAATCAACCAGATTTTTTTTTTTTTTTTTTTTTACAAAATTTACATCATATAGTTGCTGATTTCTAGCTGGTGGTGTAGGATTTAAAACTAGCAGTGGGGGCGCCTGGCTGGCTCAGTCTGTTAAGTGTCTGCCTTCAGCTCAGGTCATGATCCTGGGGTTCTGGGATGGAGTCCCGCATCAGGCTCTTTGCTCAGTGGGGATTCTGCTTCTCCCTCTCCCTCTCCCTCTGTCTGCCACTCCCCCTGCTTGTGCTTTCTCTCTCTGTCAAATAAATAAAATCTTAAAAAATAAAAATAAAACCAGCAGTGAATTTCAAAGATTTGAATTAAAAACTTCATACTGTCTCTACTAGTTACTAGTTAAAAAAAGAATTCTAGGTTCTTATATTCCAATGATGGTTGCTTTTTGTTTTTTCTTTTTTTCTATAGTAATGTCTTAGTTTCCTTTTTTTCTTTCCTATTACTTTGTGCAGCAGGCTTGTCTTATCTTTGTGTGCATCTTATTTTATCATGATTGCTATTTTCTAATATTCATCATATGATAAGTTAATCCATTGATGTATTATCATATTTGAGAATATGTCATATCCAGGACCTTTTCTTACAGTTCTTTGTTACAGCTCAGTTTTTTTCATTACTGCTACTTCTCCTACAACTTTATTTTTATGAAGAAATTGCCTGAGATGGTAACTTTGGCTTCCCAGGGGCCATTTATGCTTACTTTCTGGTTTGTGTTAAGGTTGCCAAACAAGTAACTTCAAAATTAGCAAGGTATCAGTACATTAAATATGAAGATTTTTAAAAAGTGTATATTAGTGGATGCCATCTGAATTCCTCTTAGGGAAATAGATGTTTTTGAATAGGAGACTGTCTGTGGTGTGGAAGATGAGGACCAAGGCTTATACACTGAAAGGAAATATATGGAAGTATTAGCTAACTGTTTAGCTTGGAAAGTTATCACAAATTTAGGAGTTTCAATGAGGATGAGAAAAGTAAGAGAGGGATTAGTCACACAAGGGAAGTGCTCAAATTATGTGGCAGAAGACTGGAGCCTCATGAGAGCTAGTTGATGAATAATTTATTCTAGCAGGGCTATTGAAGGAGTTTTAAGGAAGGGATTATCTAATATTCAGTTTTAAAATGTTTTCTATGCAACTTTGTGCTGTAACTGCCCTCTTCCATTGCCTTAAAACTTCAGAGAAGTCATCTACACAAATAATTGACATGATTTTGAAGAAATCAAGGAAGAGTCTTTGCCCCTTTCTGTTTTATGTAAGACAGAACAAAAAGAATCATTGCTGGGGATGGGATAACAGTAAGACTCAGAGTTCAGCAAGAATAGAAAATGAGAACTGCTGACCTACATGAAAGCACCAGTTAATAAACATCTCTCTGAAGGTGGGGTGTTGGGGAGAGGGCATGGATTTCCCACTTCCTGAAGGGATAGAAGTGTTGAGTCAATTTTATGTTGATCTTAAAAAACAATATTAATTTGGTTGACATTTGGGATGCACCTATAAATGATGAGACCTATAAAAGTTATTTTTGAAACTTTCATAGAAGGTGGCGCTATCAATGCAGATGTTTTCTTTGTCATCTGATTATGTCATATTTTTTATGTCCTCCGTGGGTGTGTGTGCTGGCACTGGGATGTGGAATGGAACAGAATCCAAAAGCCATGGCTAGGTTCAGATCATGATCTGTAAATACTGTAGTGAGACTAGTTCATGCCTGGTGTTTCACTAGCTATGTGATGCTGGGCATGTATCTCAGCAGTGTCATGCTTCAGGTTTTGTTTTGTTGTTGTTTTTTGTTTGTAAGAAAGTAAATAATAATCTTGAATAGTTTTGAGGATTAAATAACATAACATGCAAAACATAAAGCACAGTGCCTGGAACTAAGTAAGCATTCAGTGAATGCTAGCATTATTTATTTGTTTGGCTTTAAAATTATTATTTGGAGAATAAATTAATATTAGTAAAATTATTCACATTCCTTTCAATTCTTATCATTCCAGAGAGCATTGTCTGTAAACATTTGAGAAAGATTTTTGGAACAGAATTTTAAAGCATTTAGGTTTTCCAGCCCACATCAATGTCAATCTCATGAATACTATAAATGTATACTAATGTATGAAGCCTAAAGGGAAATCTCAAGCGACCCAAGGGCCTCAGATTCCCTCAAATCATCCTGCCAATTGATTTGTCATCCTGGGACTGAGTTGGCCTACGTTGGGACATAATCTTTGACAGATGCCTCACAAACTGAGAAATCACTAGAAGAATCCATAGCAGCTGATGGTACAAGAGACTAAATCATAGTCTGCACGTCGAATATGTAATGCTGCCACTCTAACCTTATCCCAGAAAATTTTCTTTTATCATCCAGATTTAAGTATCAGAGTTTAGGACTTACTCCATCTTCTTGAGTGTGGCTTATATACCATAGAGATGATGAAAAAGATTTTTTGTCATGGTAGAAGGCAACTCTTTCTTAAAATTGAGAAAACTGAATCCCAGTGATGTTAGTAACTTGCTCAAGTTCCATAGCAAGTCATGGGCTTCTTTCTAATGAAATAAAAGTAGAAGATGAATATGGTCACCAAGAATGATGGGTAATTAATTTTTGTTACAACTTTATTGAGGACTAATTGACATACAATCAACTGCATATATTTAAAGATTATCTTTTGATTAGTTTTTATATATGTATAGACTAATAAAGCCATCACCACAATCAAAACAATGAACATATCCATCATCCCTCAAAAATTCTTCATGTCTTTTTGTAATCCTTTCCTGTTCTTCTTTGCTCCCTGCCACCCCTTCCCCTTTTGTCCCAAGGCAACCACTGATCTATTATTATAGTTTAATTTGCATTTTCTAGAATTCTTATGAATAATTACATAGTATGTATATTTTGTTTGGCTTCTTTCACCTCAAAAAATTATTTTGAGATATATCTCTGGTTTTGCATATATCATTATTATACCCTTTTATTGCTGAAAAGCATTTCATTCTGTGAATGTACCACAATGTGTTATTCATTTACCTAGTACACAGGTGGTGATGGTAGACATTTGGGTTGTTTCCAGTTTGGGGCTATTAAAAATAAAGTAGCCATGAGCATAGTATACAAGTCTTTGAGTCAACCTTGCTTTTGTTTTTCTTGGGTAAATACCTAGGACTGGGTGAAATATTTGAGTCAGATGATAGGTATGTGTTTAACTTTTTAAGAAACTGCCAAACTGTCTCCCAGTGTTGTTATACCATTCCCAACAACAGCATATGAGAGTTCCAGTTGTTCCATGTCTTCACCACATTTTGTATAGCCAATCTTTTTAATTTTAGCCATCCTAGTGGATGTGTAGGGGTATGTCATTGCAGTTTTTATTTGCATTTCTCAATGATATTGAGCATATTTTCTTGTGCTTATTTGCCATCTATATATCTTCTTTAATAAACTGTTATGATCTTTTGCCCAGTGTTTAATTGGGTTATCTTCTTATTACTGAGTTGTAAGAATTCATTATATATTCTGGATAAAAGTCCTTTGTCAGAAACTTTATTTTGCTTTATCACACTGGCAAAAACCTCCAATACACTGTTGAATGCAAGTGGTGAGATCAGACATCCTTACCTTCTTCTTGACGTTAGGGATAAGCCTTTCACACAAAGGTGATGCCCTTTATCAGGTCAAGGAAGTTCCCTTACATTTATTTAACACAACCTTTTTTTTTTTTTGTACTAGGACAGAATTCCCTTGGTGCCATAGGAGTGGTCTTATCTGTGATGTTAGCATTCCCCACAGGCATAGAACCCTATATGCAAAAGTAAAAGTTGGAGGCATGTATGGGAATCAAGATGTATTGGCCACTCTGGAACCAAATTTTTGCTTCTGAGAGGAATGGAAAAAATTAGTATATGTGCCTGTGTTCTTCTTTCTATGCTTATGGTAGAAATTAATAGTCGATCAAGCATTCTTTCCCAGGGAACCCAAATGCAGGAGCAGACATCAGATCATCACAAAACCCGTGCAGCCACTAGAGTTGGCATCTGTGATGAATATTTGCCATCCCTGACCTATAATATTTCTACATAAAACATAAAGATCAAAATATTCAGTGATGTGGCAGAATATAGATGTAGGTATAATATCACTTGGCTTCTGGATATGGTCAGTAAACAATGTTAGAAAAATCATCTCATAGCTTTGGGAGCCTTTTCATAAATATTCCTTCAAACAACATTGTGGAGAGGGCAGGGATTTAGAGAGGGTGGATCATTTAGAACACTGTAGAACCATAGGATGTTCCAGAAGGGAGGTTTTCTTGAGAGTACCTAACTCAGAAATTTTCAGACTTTATTGCCTTCCAAATTAGGAAACTGAGACTCAAAGAGAAGGAACTTTCCCAAGATCACAGAGCTAATATGTTGTTATATTGGGGCTCAAGTATAGCTTTACCCATACTTAGGCTAATAAACCATGCACTCTCTGTACCCACAGAAATTCAGAACTCATAGACTTCTGCAAAGCTCCAGACATATATCCAACCACGCATGGCACCTCTCCATCTCCACCTTTAATGCCCCATAGGTATCCCCAGTTTGCCACATCCAAGGTTGAACTAACATCTCTGCTCCCCCCTCAAACACATGTAGGTGGGGGTGGACATCTGTATTTTTAGAATCCCTAGACAGTACTAATGTGTAGCTAGGATGATGAACCACTGGACTAGAGAATAGAACCCCAGCTCCTTAACACAGCACACAGAATCTGTGTGATAATTCCAGGCCCACATCTCCAATCTGATCCTCTGCTACTCTGTGCCTGACACTTTATACTCTAAGATCGTAATATCTGCAGTTTATTGAACTTGATACGTTCTTTCACCCTTTTGCACACTGTGTTCCTTCCCTCTTCCCAGATACCTAGCAAACCCATTTATCCTTCAAAACTCTGCTCAAGCAGTGTCGCTTGTGTGAGGATTTAACTGACCTCTTAAAGCTGAGTTCAAGGCTATTCTGGTTCCATTTTACTATGTATATTATTCTGTTATTACATTTATAATAATAACTCACTTAAATGATTGGCTTCTTATTGGACTATTGGTAGAGCCTTACCTCATTCATATTTTTTTGTGTCTGTAATGGAAATTAAGTTTTTCCTGTCTACCACCATATCTCATTTCCCCCATTTGGACTCAGTACAAATTTTCCTGATTTTGTAAGACCATGCTTTCTCCTGTACATGAAGGAACCATGAACTTAGCTCAAGGGCATCTCCTGCATGTTATCTGTAGGATTGGCAGCAAAAGTAAATATAGTCAGCAATCTAGAGATTGATGAGCACAGCCTGAAGTACTATTAATTGATCAATTAAACAACACATATTTATTATGTATGTGTTCTATGTTTGGCACTGTAAGGGACATTCCAGCATTACAACAACATGTAATCTTTGCCTGAGATTGCTAACTCTTAGTTTGCCACCTTGACCCATACGGAGGACTCAAGATGTATCAAGCATATTTGCAACTTAACTAATGAATAAATAGAAAGCAGCTAACCTTAAAATAAGAATAAGCAATACATTATATGATTTGTTTATAAGGGTGTTTCCCAGCCTTCTAGCAGATGCCTACAATTCCTCCAGTAGAGTCTCATCTTATTAAATAAGGGTCTGATCCCTGTTAAAATGCAAATAACCTCAGGAAGGAAAACATTAAGCTATTATTAATTAACTATGCCTTCCTATTAATGAAATACGTAGGAGTAGATTTTTTAGGAAGATAGAGGATGAGAGCAAGAGGGAGTGTAGAAAAGAGGCATTGGCAAGTGGGCAAAAGTTGAGTTGAATGCTGAGCAGACAGGTGATTCCACAAGGGCCTACTCAAATGAGTTATGGATTATTGTTTAGAATGAGCAAAATTAAGGTGGACTGTTATGTAAGAATCAAAGAATACTAAAATTTGGCTATTTCTAATAATTTTCAAAAATTTCTGTACTAATATAGAAAGTAAATGTGTACTAGAGTAAGCAAATCAAAAGGTTATTGGTGATAAAGCCACTATGTTAGAGACAACCAAATTATCCAATGATGGGAATAGTTCAATTAAATTATGATATGTGCAAACATTGGACTTCTTTGCAACTCTTACAAATGATATTCTAGGACAGTATATAATTTCTTAAGTTAGTATGGATAGGAAATACATTCAGAATAAATAGTGAAATAAAATTCATATTATAAAGTAACATATTGGGACACCTGGGTGGCTCAATCTAAGTGTCCAACTCTTGGTTTCAGCTCAGGTCATGATCTCAGGGTCATGAGATTGAGCCCCACATCAGGCTCTAGTCTCAGCAGGGAGTCTGCTGGAGATTCTTTCCCCCTTCTTCTCCCTCTGCCCCCCCTGCTCACTTTCTCTTTTTCTAAAATAAATAAATAAATCTTTAAAAATAAAATAAAGTAAAATAAAATAACATATAGTATGTGATCCTAGATTTGTGAAAAAATATGGATATATATATGTGTATGTATACATATATATAAGTATATATGGAATTCTACCAATATATGTATACAAATATGTATATATTTGTATGTAATATATGTTTAAACAAATATAAATATAAATTTCTACAAATATTTGTATATATACAAATATATATTTGTAGAATATATATTTATAGACTATATATTATACAATATATTTTATACATATATATACAAATATATATTTATAGAATATCTATATATATATATTTTTTAAAGATTTTATTTATTTATTTGAGAGAGAGAGTGAGAGAGAAAGAGCACAAGAGAGGGGAGCGGGAGAGGGAGAAGCAGACTCCCTGCTGAGCAGGTAGCCCGATGCGGGACTTGATCCCGGGACTCCAGGATCATGACCTGAGCCGAAGGCAGTTGCTTAACCAACTGAGCCACCCAGGCACCCGAATATCTATATTTTTTTAGAAAAAAGATCTAACCCTGATGTTGATAGTGCCTACCTTTGCAGGAGTTGGGGGAAGAGACTATCAACATTCATTTTAAAAAGATAAAATTTTTTGTTTATCTGTGTTCTTTGATTTTGTTTTGAATTACAATTTTTAAACTTTTATAAGCTTTTTAAAAGAAGTCCAGTTAGAAGTTATAAAATCGTAAGGCATTCGGTAAGATTACATTGAATTACTAATTTTAAGGGAATATGAGGGTGAATGTGCCAATGAGTACATGACTAAGAGCCCCAGTGAGGATTCTGCAAAGAACAGAAGTGTCAAAGTTGGTCAAAGGATTACTATGCAAGATCCTTTATATGACAAAAACAAAGAAACTCATCCACATAATCTTAAAATACTTTTTTAACTTTATTTTTATTAATTTAAAAATTTTAATTCCAATATAGTTAATATAGAGTGTTGTAAGTTTCAAGTGTATAATATAGTGATTCAACAATTCTATACATTACTCAGTGCTCATTATGATAAGTGTACTCTTAATCCCCTTCACCTATTTCACCTATTACACCCACCTCTCCTCTGGTAACCATCAGTTTGTTCTCTGTAGTTAAGAGTCTGTTTTTTGGTTTGTCTCAGTTTTCTTTGTTCATTTGTTTTGTTTCTTAAATTCCACATATGAGTGAAATCATATGGTATTTGTCTTTCTCTGACTGACTTATTTCACTTAGCTTTATACCCTCTAGATCTATCCATGTTGTTGCAAAGGGCAAGATTTCATTCCTTTTTTATGGCTGAGTGTTATTCCATTATATGTATATACCACATCTTTACCCATTCATCTATCAATGGACAGTGGGACTGCTTTTATAATTTGGCTATTGTAAATAATGCTGCAATAAACATAGAGGTGCATTCATCTTTTTAAATTAGTGTTTTATATTCTTTGGGTAAACACCCTGTCATGGAATTACTGGATCATATGGTAAACCCAAAACCAATAAAAGTAAGGAAATAATAAAGATTAGAGAAGAAATAAATGAAATAGAAACTAAAAAGTACAATAGATCATATCAGTGAAACCAGGAATTAGTTCTTTGAAAAGATCAACAAAATTGATAAACCTTTAGCCAGATTCATCAAAAAAGAGAGAGAGAGAGGACTCAAGTAAACAAAATCAGAAATGAAAGAGGAGAAATAGCAACTGACACCACAGAAATAAAAAGGATTATAAGAGAATATTATGAAAAATTATATGCCAACAAATTAGACAACCTAGAAGAAATGGATAAATTTCTAGAAACATATAACCTCCCAAAACCAAATAAAGAAGAAATAGAAAATTTGAACACACCGATTACCAGCAATGAAATTAAATCATAATAAAAAATATCCCAACAAATGAAAGTCCAGGACTAGGTGGCTTTACAGGTGAATTCTACCAAACATTTAAAAGAAGAGTTAATACCTATTCTTCTCAAACTATTCCACAAAATAGAAGAGGAAGAAAAGCTTCCAAATTCATTCTGTGAGCCAGCATTGCCCTGATTATAAAATGAGATAAAGACACTACAACAAAAAGAACTCTAGGCCAATATCTCTCTCTGATGAACATAGATGCAAAAATCCTCAACAAAATATTAGCAAACTGAATCCAAAAATACATTAAAAAATCATTCACACAATCAAGTGGAATTTATTCCTGGGATGCAAATCAATCAACATGATATATCACATAAACAAGAGAAAGGATAAAAACCATATGATCATTTCAATAGATGCAGAAAAAGTGTTTGACAAAGTATAACATCCATTCGTGATAAAACCCCTTAGTAAAGCAGGTTTCGTGGGAACATACCTCAACATAATAAAGACCATATAGGGAAATACCCACAGTTACCATCATACTCAGTGGTCAAACACTGAGAGGTTTTCCCTTAAGATCGGGAAAAACACAAGGCTGTCCACTCTCATAACTTTTAGTCGACATAGTACTGGAAGTCCTAGCCACAGCAGTCAGACAAGAAAAAGGAGTAATAGGCATCCAAATTGATAAGGAAGAAGTAAAATGTTCACTATTTGCAGATGACATGATACTATATATAGAAAATCCTAAACACTCCACCAAAAAATGACTAGAACTGATAAATGAATTCAGTAAGGTTGCAGGATACAAAATCAGTATACAGAAATCTGTTACATTTCTGTAACTAAAAATGAAGTAGCAGAAGGGAAATTAAGAAAACAATCCCATTTATAATTGCACCAAAAATAATAAAATACCTAAGAATACATTTAACCAAGGAGGTGAAAGACCTGTACTCTGAAAACTAAAATACTGATGAAAGAAATTGAAGATGACACAAGTATAAATGGAAAGATATTCCATGCTCATGAACTGGAAGAACAAATATTGTTAAAATGCTCCTAGTGCCCAAAGCAATCTACAGATTTAATGCAATCCCTATCAAAATACCAACAGCATTTTTCATAGACTGGAAAAATTATCTTAAAATATGTATGGAACCTCAAAAGACCCCAAATAGCCAAAACAATCTTGAAAAAGATGGAAAAAGCTGGAGGTATCACAATCCCAGATATCAAGATGTACTGCAAAGCTGTAGTCATCAGAGCAGTATGGTATTGGCACAAAAATAGACACATAGATCAACAGAACAGAATAGAGAGCCCAGAAATAAACCCACACTTATATGGTCATTTAATCCTCGACAAAGGAACCAAGAATATGCAATGTGAAAAAGAGTCTCTTCAACAAGTGGTGTTGAGTAAACTGGACAGCTACATGCAAAAGAAAGAAACTGGTTGACTTTTTCATACCATACACAATAATAAACTCAAAATGGATTAAGGTCTTAAATGTGAAACCTGAAACCATAAAAATCCTAGAAGAGAACACAGACAATAATTTCTCTGACATCGACCCTAGTAACATTTTGCTGGATATGTCTCCTGAGGCAAGGGAAACAAATGCAAAAATAAACTATCAGAACTACATCAAAATAAAGACCTTCTGTGCAGCAAAGGAAACAACAAACAAGACTAAAGGACAACATATGGAATGGGAGAAGGTATTTGCAAATGACATATCCGATAAAGGGTTAGTATCCAAGTTGTATAAAAAACTTATACAACTCAAGACCAAAAAACAAATAACCCAGTTAAAAAATGGGCAGAAGACATGAACAGACATTTCGTCAAAGAAGACATCCAGATGGCCAACAGACACATGATAAGATGCTCAGCATCATTCATCATCAGGAAAATGCAAATCAAAACCACAATGAGATACCACCTCAGACCTCTTAGAATGACTATTACCAAAAAGACAAGAAATAACAAGTGTTGGCAAGGATGTGGAGAAAAGGGAACCCTCCTGCACTGTGGGTGGGAATACAGTGGTGCAGCCACAGTGGAAAACAGTATGGAGGTTCCTCAAAAAATAAGAAATAGAATTAAAAATATTTAAAGTCAGATAAGATTTGCAAGATGAACAACTCCGTTCATGGAAATAAATACCTGACCACTGAGGATACTAGTAAGAAATGATGCCAAGTGCCAAAATAGATGATATACAAATATAAGGAAGATTCCACATGTAAGTGAAACTTCATGTACCCCACATGCTTCCACTTCTAAGTCTGGGGAAATTAGCCATCTTAGTGACATCATTCATAAAAACTATAAAAACTAAATGTGAAATTCCAAGAGAGATTGCATGGAAAGATGTATTTATTATGATATTTAATCAACTTGTATTGCAGTTCACTATGTCTGCCTGTACTTGTCTTATTTCTTGCCCTCCCTTGAACTCTGAGGATCAGATTTTGGGAGCCCTTTCTACTTCTCCAGTAATTAATTCAAGGAAACAGTAAATCAGAGATTAAAATCTCCTCACGTAAGTCTTGAATTCTCATTTCTTTATTAAGCTTACTGAGTGTCAATGGCATTATAAAACAAAAAGTCTAACTTTTCTACTAACTCCTAACATGCCTGCTGCAAGCAGAATCAAAATTAACAAAAGAAACAACTCAGAAATAATACAAAGATCTCTGTGGTGCATTAACACTAGGAGGAATTTAAATGCTATATGCAAATATCAAATGACATTTACAAAGCACATACCCTATCTAATTCTTCTGTGAGCTAATACGGTAATTACAGATGTTATACCTTCCAACAAAATCACCATTGAGAATATAGCAGCCAGGAAAATTTCAATCATAGGGGAAAAGCCACAAAGAATTACTGAAACTATCTCCTATTCAGACATAAAATTCAGACAGTTGATTCTGCTAATATTGACTGACTGATCCTTTTCCTCCTTAGAATGAATGTGAGGAGTTGGGTACCTATGTAGAATAAATATCTTCTCTATATCTGTGTATGTATCCTACATATATTTGTATATCTGCATGTAATTATAATTTGGGCTGCAGTCTGACATATTGAATAATCTGTTCCTATGGAAAATTAAGACTACCATTTCTGAAGAGTATCCAGTTTATAACCAACGACTATACCTTATCAAGAAAAGCCATACTCTAAAACAGTTCTGCTTAATAGAACATTCTGCAGATTATTCTGTCTGCACTGTCCAACACACTAGCTACTAGCCCCATGTAGCTATTGAGCATTTGAAATATGTTGGAAATGCAAAAACAAAACAATAAAAAAAGAAATGCAGTTAGTGTGACTGAAGAACTTGTTTAATATATTTTCTTTAATTTTAGTTAATTAAAATAGCCAGGTTTATCTGTTCACCACCATATTGGGCAGTACAGCTTTAAAGTAAGGAAGCTCAAGAGATGATAATGATGAAATGCAATACAAGTAAGAAAGACTCCACTTGCTTATCAACTGCTTGCCTATGAACAAGCTGAGCTTCTCTTCCCTTCTACGGAAGTAAGCCATCCACATGGATTGGTGACAGGGAAGATAATGAGTGGAAGACACACAAGCTATTTGAGATGTTTAGGATTGTTTCTTGAATGTGAGTATTGTATATTATTCATCTCATATAAGCAATAAATAGTGCAGTTCCTAGAATAGAATAGATGGTCAATGTTTACTTTTAATATTTTGAATAAGGTATGTCTGTTTATCAAAATTAGGGACAAATCCAAGCATCTGAATTCTACAAATATTAAACAAACAAAAAACAGTTGACTATGTTCTCTTGTCCATGATTTGCACTAGACTAAACTTTGGCTACTTATACATACCTGATAAATATTACCATGTTGGAAATCAGACATTTAAAACTTTATTACTATTGAAATACATAGAATGTCTTCATAAATAGATCTTCAGAGATTTGATTTAATTTTTTCCTTGTTTTTTTCTCACACCTGTATAAGCAATGGCTATATGAAAAAAAATTCTCCATATTGTGTAAAACTCTGAATACGCTATTATGTTGTTTCATTTATGTTCTAGGTAAGATTCCAAGTGCCTATTTTACCTTATAACTTAGGGATAGAATAAAAGCTGGCCTTAGTTAAACTGCCATGCTCCATTTTTAAGGAGAGCTGTGTATTTATTTGCAGGAATATGAACCTCTTGGCCTTGGTAGCCAGGAAGCTCTGACAAACAAAATAAAAGGTAAGGCCCATGGATTTCTCATGTTTCTGCATGTCTTTCAAGTGAGGCACTAACTACTCTTTGTCCTGGGTTATTTTTTTTTTAAGGATGTTTTTATACCAAACACCCTTGAAAGATAGAGATTACACTTCCCTCCGGAGCAAAGTATAGTCAGACTATACTATTGCCCATTATAAAAGATTTATGTTCTCTGAGCCCAGAGTTCTTTCCTGCCATGCAACCCATTGTCTATCCAGATATCACCTTTCTTTGTACCACCTTGTGGCAGCTGAAGCTCAAGGAAGAGTGCAGGAAAATGTAGATACTCTGGCTACTGCTAATGCTGTGAGTAAGAGTCCTTTTTCTCTGACCGAGGAGCCTCATGAATTCTTCCAGCATACATGAAACTATGGCAGGCTGATTGTTAGCCTGCAAGTAGGTTAAAACCTCAGCCTCTTGACAGTATGTTGCAAAAATCCTAACCTAGGTTTCTGATGTGATTCTCTCCTTCCCTAGATTACATGGCTCTTGAATGTCATTTTATTTGCTTAATTTTATGTGTCTTTTAAAAGTTGAAAAGTCAAATATTTCCATCATCTCAGAATGAACAGAATGATGATAAATTTTATAGCTGCAACTTTCTACAGATTTTTTAAAAATTATAATATGCTTCTTTTATATAATAGGGGTGTACATAAGACATCTTTTCACCTGTATGTTTTTATGATGGTAAAATACACATAATATACAATTTACCAGTAGTAACATATTTTTAATCTTTAAAATTATTTGCAATAACTAAAAGCATGGAGAATTTAAGAACAAAACAAGCTCTTAAGTAAGTTTCAAGGTCTTCATTAAAGGAGGGGGGGACCCAAGACTGAAATCAGATGGGGAAGCTGGAGCATTACTATAGAAGCCTGAGCTCATTGTTTAAAAAACTGAAGTGAGGATCAGTAGAAAGCAAAAAAGAGCCATCTCAATGTGAGGTCAGTCATGGTAGCAAAACAATAGGCAGGATGCATCAAAAGACACAGTCAACAGAGCAAAAAGACAGCCCACAGAATGGGAGAAAATATTTGCAAACCATAATATCCTGAATATATGAAGGACTCACACTCAACAGAAAAAAACAACCTGATTAAGAAATAGTCAAAGGATTAAAGAAAAAGAAAAGAAAAGGAGTATTTGCAAGGATGTAGAGAAATTGGAGCCCTGTATCCTGTTGGTGGGAATGTAAAATGGTGTAGTCACTATGGAAAACAGTATGGAGGTTCCTAAAAAAATTAAAAGCAGAATTACCATATGATCCACCGATTCCACTTCTGGGCATATACCCCAAAGAGCTGAAAGCAGGATCTCAAAGAGATATTTGCACACCCATGTTTATAACAGCATTATTCACAAGAGCTAAAAGGTAGAAGCAACCTAATTGTCCACTGATAGATAAATGGATAAACAAAATGTGGTATATACATACAATGGAATATTAGCCTTAAAAAAGGAAAGGAATTCTGACACATGCTACAACATGAATGAACCTTGAGGACAATATGCATATACTAAGTGCAATAAGCCAGTCACAAAAAGAAACACTGTGTGATTCTACTTATATGAGGTACCTAGAGTAGTCAAAATCATCGAGACAGAAAGTAGAATGGTAACTTCCAGGTGCTGGGGGAAGGGAGCAATGAGGAGTTGTTGTTTAATGGGTATAGAGTTTCAGTTTTGCAAGATGAAAAGAGTTCTAAAAATCGGGGCTGTACAACAATGTGAATACACTTAATACTATGGAACAGTATATTTTAAAAATGATTAAGATGGTAACTTTTATGTGTGTTTGACTACAGTTTGAAAAAAACACACAAGATAGGGAAGAATAGAATGTGGCCAACTTGTCAAAGTGGGGTGCAACTCAGGAGTTTATAACCTTGTGCCCCAAAGCTAATCTCCATTTAAGTCTCCAAGGCTTCTCACTCCACCTAATCACAGTGGACTCAAGAAGAATACTTGATTTTCCCCTTGTGCAAAACTTAGTCTTGAAGTCAATTAGACACATTTTGAAGGGGTCATAAACATTTTCAGATTAGTAGTATCTCAAAATAAGGGAATTACCCCCTCTTTTTTTAACTGTAAAATGATTTTTAGTTACACAAGTAATGGATAAATTATCCCCTTGTAAAACATTAAAACATTACAGATTAGGTCAAAGACCTTTGATGACTGAGGCAATAAACCTCAGGTGCCTAACCCAACATTTATCCTCCCTTTTTGATTTCAGTAATGAAACCCATCATTTGACCTGGAGACATGGCCAGGTAAAATATCAGCGTTGTCCAGCCTCTCTTGTAACTAGAATCCACCACCTGACAAAATTCAGGCTGATAAAAATGTGGGTGAAATGTTATATGACAGCATCTGTGAAATTGCCTTAAAGGATAGCTGCTACATGTCTTGTATTCCTTTTTTTTTTTCTTTGTGCCTCCATCATACCCCCTGGAATTTAGAAGTGATGGCTGGCACTTGAGCAGTCATTTTGGGCATGAGAATGAGGTCACACCCTAAGGATGACAGAGAAGAACCCTGAAAGTAGCCACGCTCCTTAACTTCGTGGAATCTTCATACTTGTACTGTCCATCTCTGGACTTCCCTTATATGAGAGAATAAGTCACTATTAAGTAGATTTTTTGGTCACATAATGCTAAAACTAACCCTAAAAGACTATCATCACAATTTGGATCCCCTCTTTGAGCCATCCCATTCCCATCTCAAGGTAACACTGTCATCAGTTTGGCATGGAATCCTCATACTTATACTATAGATTTATGTGCACCCACAGAAAATATATAGTATTAGTTTTTGAGATTTTATGTTTTCTTGTCAAAATGTCATCACAGATTATATACTGTATTTAGTGTTCTGCTACTCACAATTTACTTAATCTTAGGTTTAGTATATTCTGAAGCAGATGCTTTCAAATGTGAAAACATGATACGCAGCCTGACTTCAGCTCAGAATGTTCCTTCAATGGACAGCTGCCTTCATACACTGCACAAGATATATGACTGCTAAAATAATAATAATAATAGTAATAACAACAACTATATAGACAAATGTCTGGAGAACACGAAATGGCTTCTACTGGTAAAGTGACTTTAGAAAAGTGGTCCTGTTACTTCTCTATCCCAGGTTTGCTAAAAGTAACTTAAGATGCTAACTTAAGGAGGAGAGTCTGATTTGTCCTATATAAATGGAAATCAGATTGGGAATGTAGAAAGTCTCCCATTGATCTTCTATTCTAGAAGTTTAAGTCAGAGGACTTCTCCGCTTCAAAGCAGCTATTTAAACACCAGAATTGTATGTCAGCGTGGTTCTTCATAGGCGACTACTGCTGGGACATATTCACACACTTCCTGTGAGCACTAGGAGGTGTGTCCTCCCAGCGTTTTGCAGTAGAGGCATCTCACCCAACATATTAATGTATTGCATTTGATTGGTAATTTTCAGACCATGACTTGGAAATGGCCAATAAAGCCTGTTTTGTGACAGATTAAAACTCTTTTATATTTTGTTTCCCACAATGCTTCTCATTGGAATTTCTGCAGAATTCAAAAATAATAGAAACTGAGCACTAGGCTACCATAGGGCCTGGCACATGTAAGGTACTTAGTAAATGTTCTTTGAATGAATGAAAGAATGAATGAGTGATTCACAAATAAAGCAAACTAGTCTCTTATAAAAGTAATTTTTCATTTCTGTAAATAAAGTTGTGTTTTCATCGTTCCCCTTGTTTTGGAAATAGAATGATCATGCCTTCCTCACTAGGCGTAGATCACATTTGCTTTCCCCATTTAGAGACTTTCTGTCATATTCTAGGAACATCAACAATTCCAATTCTGAGAATTGTTCAACCCAGTCATTAATTCAAAAAGATTCTCTTTGTGCTTATAGAACCTCATTGGCAATTTGTCTTTTGTGTTGTAAGGAAACATAGAACTTCTTTACTTAATGAATGAAACTTTTCAACAATTTGCATGACACCCTGAAGCTCATGCACAGGTAGATTACATAAAGTTGGCTGTGACAAGCCCAAACCCACTTCTTCAAGGTCTAGATCAGCTTTCATGTTTTCACTGGCTGCCTCCCCCATACTGACCTCTCCTCAGCTCTCAGGGTCGGGGGACAAATGCAGAATGCAACATGTGATCTTAGCAAGAATTCTTCGCATGAGCTTAGCACTTTATTGTTTACAAAGTACTTTCCCTGCCCCATCTTCCTCACAAATACCAAAGAGGAAATTGAGGCTTTCATTACGGTAGCTTTAATTCTGCAGTTGTAAGGCACTAAGTGCTTTTAGCCATCATCTCATTTATATGGCTTTACTGTCTGAGAGAGAATCTTAACTTCATCACTTTGTAGATGTAACCTTGAATAATTTCTAAACTTCTCTTAGCTTCGATTTCCCAATCTGTAAAATGGGAGAGTTATTATAGTACAGAACTCAGACTTGCCAGAAGAATAAAGGGAGATAATCCACATAAAGCAAAAAATACTGTATCTGGCACATAGGAAGCTATCCATAAAGATTAACTATTATTATAATGATCTCCACTGTACAGAATAAAAACTGAGGCTCAGACAGGTTAATTTGACAAGATCACACAGTTAGTAAGTGGTGGGCCCACAAGTCAAAGGAGTATCTGATTGAGACCAGAATCTAGTGAAATCCACCAATGTTGTATTGCTTCTCTGAGAATTAAAGTGGCACACCCTCGTTGTCAGCCCCTGCCCATGTGAATGCAATGAGTACCCAGTAGATGAAAGGATGCTCAACCCTCAGTCAGAACTAATGAAAAACCACCGAGCAGGAGGACATTCACTTTTGCTTTGTTAACTGAGGGAATTTGGAAATGGTCTTTTGATACTCTGCTTCTAGGGGATTAAAGAACATGGGGAGCTGCTTGATGGCTTGAACATTTTAATGACCTTATAGACTTGCAATTTCTCAAATCTAAGCCCAACCTTACATCTCCTTCCTCCCACCAAACCTTTCCCTCTGGCCTCCTCCTGTCCTAGCATCTTAACAACCTGGAACTGCTCTGTTCTCTCAGGAATGTGGTACCAGAAGGAACTAACTCTCTGGTCAGCTACAGCTGGGACCTGCCAGATTCATTTATGACTCTGAGAAAAGTGCACCCCATCCTTGGGTGCTGTGTGTTAAGCATTTTCAAGCACTCAAGCCCACATATGTCTGTCTCCAAATGGGCACTCTTATCTACTCCACTCTACAGTTTCTAAGAGGATGTAGGGACAGGAGAACAAAGTAGATTCTTAATCATGAAGTGGCCACATAACAGTTGGATTCATGATCACCAGGTGTAAGCAGGGGGCACCAAGACCATGAGAATGGGTTTCCAGCACCTTGCAAGTCAGAGGTCTCAATCCTGACAGAAAGGGACTGCCTTTACATTCTGCTTTTTTGGGAAATGACCCTGTGCATGAGTTAAAAAAAAATAGCACCCTGTTTATTTAGTTGTATATTTATATACATATTCAATATATAATAATTATAGTTTATATATACATATGTAATATGTATATATTAAGAAAGTTATTGTAAGGAATTGCCTTGTGTAATTATGACAGCTGACAAGTTCCATGATCTGGAGCTGGAAAGCCAGGAGAGCTGATAGTGTAGTTCTGTCTCTAAGGCCAGCTGGCTTGGGACCCAGGAAGAATGGATGTTTTTCAGTTTGAGTCCAAAGTCAGAAAAAAGTGAATATCACAGTTCAAAGTCAATTAGGCAGGAAGAATTACTTCTTATTAATGGGAGAGTCGGCCTTTTTATTCTATTCAGGCCTTCAACTGATTGGATAGGGCCACCCGCACTGGGTAGTGCAATCTGCTTAACTCGATCTATCTAGTTAAATGTTATGCTCATCCAAAAACAACCTCACAGAAATACCCAGAATAATATTTGACCAAATATCTGGGCACCTGTGGCCCAGTCAAGTTGACATATAAAATTAACCATCATATTTGGGATGATTTGGGAAAAAAATAAGTTGTTCTCATTTAGAATTTTTTACCTTTTCTGTCTATTTCCTCATGAATGACCTCAAGCCAAGGTGGGTTTCCTTGGAGTGACTTGAGGTTATTGAAACTTCTCCACAGTCCAAGGTAGCCTCTTACTAGACTTGACAATAAATGGAGACTCAGAGTTTAAGTAATGTGCCAAGATTATAAAGGGTAGAGCCAGCATTTAAATTCAGTTCTACCAGTCTCCAAACTTCCACTTTTCATTCTTCCCAGGAGGCACCTGCTTCCACTTCTCACTAGTTTTCTATTTCCTGTTTAGTCTCCCAGTCAATACCTGCCTTTCAGCACCACCCACTACTACTCACAACTTCTGAAGATGTGGACTGCCTTTAGATTGTAAACCTACTTATAACTGAACTGGGGCTGCCTTTCTCTTGTTGGGACTTGATTTATGATTATTAGCCTCTTCCTGAGCATGACTCCTCTTCTAGCTAGCTCCCTTTCTCTCTTACCTCTTCCCTCGATAACCCAGAATGCTGTGCAACTGGAGTTGTGCTGTGGATTATCCCAAGTCTTCATGGGAACTAAAGCTAAGAAGTGATAAATCCAGGAGTCAAACCCAAGTTTTCATATCTTAAGCCCAGTACACTGGCCTCATGGCCAGGGATCTGCAAATGGGTGTGTGTTCAAGATGATCCATTGAGGCAATGACAAGAAATTACTAGAATGCCTATTTTTAACTTAGTATTTTAATTTTTATTTTTACGCATTCTTTATAAAATATGTAATGTGCTTTTTTAACTTAGCATTTTAATTTTAATTTTTATGCATTCTTTATAAAATATGTTATGTGCATTCTTATAATAGTACATATGTCATTTATAAATACATACACATGTATTGGAGAGTATTACTTTTTAAAAATGGATAGGGATACAAGCTTAAAAAAAAACTTAGAGACTGCTGTTCTACACTGGTGCTTTATGAACATTCATGTGCATATAAATCACCTTGGAATTAATGTGCATATAAATCACCTTGGAATTTTGGTAAATACAAGTTCAGATTCTGCATTTTTAACAAACTCTCTGCTGATGTCCGTATTTTGGTTTGGAGCCACACTTTGAATAGCAAGGGTCTCTACACCACACTGCTCTTCTTGACTTAGTGCTATGGGGCTGCCATAAGTGTTCAATACATGGATATGGGATGAATGAAAACAAACAAATCAGAATATATGTACTCAGAGATTATTTTCAATTTTTTGAAATGCTTCTTATTTAAGAAAACCAGTACCTGTATTTTTAAAATAACTATTAAGATTAATGTGAAATCATGTTAGTTATTATATTATTTCAAATCAATCCCTATGACAAGTTGTGTTTGGTTTTAATCTTCATTTGGGATGCTATTCTAGACTAAAGAAAGTAACAGCAGAGTGACCAAGTAATGAGTTTAATTTTGAGTTCTGAAACAAACATTTCAAAGACCACTTTCTTCTCCCCAAGAGCTCCCCAGCAGCTCTTGGGGAGTCTAGGAAGAGTACTTCTTTCTCATAGAATTGCCCAAAGTCCACCCTAACATTTTTAAATTCAGCCTTTCTCTTTCTGGAGGTAATGAATCTACTCATTGACTGGTAGCAGCTTTCTTCTGGCTGGTTCTAGGGAGTGAGTGGGGCTGGGGGCATTGAACTTAATGGTAGGCTGTGGTTGGAAGATTTAGAAAGCAGCCACAAGGCATGTCAGTTACCTTCCAGCTGTTGAAGTGCCAAGTGGAGGAAAGGCTGGATGGAGACAGGCACCCTGCATTATTTGTGCCTCAGCTCTGGGGGTCCCAGTGTTATTGCAGCACGTAGAAGAGGAGGGTCAAGTGTCCTGCTGGAGCAGCAAGTAGCCTTTTGCAAGAGACTTTCTTACTGTCTTTTATTTTATTTTTTAATCTTCTTGGTACTTTATTTTGTAAGGAAAAATGGGTTGTTTTAAATGACTGTTTCATTCTTGGACAAGAAAGGAATTCGTTTCAGTGAACCAAAATGACATACTTGTGAAGGTTCTGTTTAGTAGCTAGAGGTATTTTAAGAATCCGGAAATGGGTGGTTTAGAGAACAATGACAATTTTCAAGGATGTTGTTGTTCTGAAGGCCCAGTTTACATGTATTTTCTACTGATTACATGGGAATATTAAAAACCAAAAATCTCTTTGGGAGTGATAAATTCATGGCAGACAGATGGGAGTAAATATTTTTACCAAATTTTAGGTTCTCCTTCCCCACCCTTTATTTAAAATTTTTGTGTTGTCTTTATATTCACAAACTATATAAGAATTGAACTAGTAAACATTTTCAACAATTTTGAAAGCATTTTTAGATCTTTCTTCCTTGCCAGTTCTTGGTTCATATCCTTTATGTTCTTAACTTGTACTTATATTAATATTTGGTCTAAAACATAATACATTTATAAGATGGATTTATGTGTCATTTTGTATTTGACTTATGTTATTATAAGCACATATTATTCCAACTAACTAGTTTCTTATAAGTTATATTATTACAGAGTTTTGACAAGTCATTTTGGATACCTGTACCTACTATTTATTAAGCAGTGTTCAAAAAACTATCTCCTGTGTTCTGAGAATACAGAGGTAAATGGACTGTCCCTACCCTCAAGAACCCATGATTTGAGGGCCAAGTTTTGAAATATTTTTATACAAGAATTTCTTTCTCTAGTCATGACTTCTCTTGTTAATATGCTTTGTTTTATCTATTTTAGCAATTATTTCATTCTGTTAATCTGTTAATTGATGGAAACTTTGATATGAATAGGCACAGACTCTTCTTTATAATATATTTCTTAGAATTGGCTCATTAGCTCCATATCATAGAAAGCAGCTATGGCCCTGAATCCATATATTGGACCTTTCCTCTGAGCTGATGACTTCATTTTAGGTCAAGAACATAGAATGTACCTCTGATGAAGTCAAGGTTCTGAGTCCAGTTCCCTTGTGAGCTAACTATCTTCACATGAGTTGTGAAGACATTACATCCTGATCTTTTGTGAATGATATTTGTAAATGTCCCACTGGTTACATGAGAAGCAAGTGAAAGAGTTGAGAGTATTGCCCAAATCTACCTTCACTGGTATAAAAACAGCAAAGCTCAGGTCCTATAGTTAGAGGAATCATTTTTATATAACCATGAGGCACTCTGCACAGTTTTAATAACACATGGTCAGTGTTTTCTGGATGAATAAATGAATTTGGCCTACAGCCTGTGCTATGTTAGTGTCTAAAGGACATGGGAAGCCTGTTGGCATTAGAGGGAAAGGGACTACCATGGGTAGAAATTACACAAGTGGTTCCTTCCAGTGTAGGGGTTAGGAAGCAAAGTGGGTTGCTAACATGAGAGAATATAAGCGCATCTCACTGATTCCAGCCCTGAAACACAGCACAGGAAAGTTATAACAACCCTGCAAGACCTTTTCATTGTCAGCCTTTGGGAGCTGTGATCATGTTCTCCTGCATTCAAAGCTTTAGACATAGAACTGTCTCTGGGATTGCAAAACTGGAATACTGGAGGGGCAGTCTATAGAGAAAAGCTGCCTCATCTCTGCTCTCTGCTTTTCTCTTTCTTAATGTATCTCACACTGTATTGTTATAACTGGTTTGTCTATTTTCCCTTCTAAATTCTAGGCTCCTTGAGGGCGACAGCCCAGTGATTCCAGTGTCTGACCTGGTAGGTATCTGACTTAGTAGGCTCTCAGTCATGTGTGTGGACTATATAGATACTGAACAGGGACTCTGAGAAGTAAGATGTCAGCTGGCTAGAGGAAGACAAAACTGGAATGTCTCCATAGAGTTGGTGATGACAGCTGGAAGGAGCTTCAAGAAAGACCTGAGGAAAAATGACATCTGTAGTGAGGTGTGCATTGGGGGCTGGAAGGGATCCAGTGGCAAGAGCAGTGCTGAGGAGAGCTCTGACCAGAGTGCAGGGAAGTACAAACCTCATGTAGTAGCCTCTGGGGTTGAAGTCAGCACTGAGTGGACTGAAGACCTCAGGAAGCCAGAGTGGTGAGAGCCTAGGAACCAGCAGCCAGAGCAGCAATGCAGGCTGGAGGAAGCCAGGACCCACTAGAATTATCCCTCCAGGAATGGATGGAACTCATATTGCCCAAATACTGAGAGGATCAGTGTGCTGGGGACTTTCACAAACAGAATCTCAATCACCCCTTCAAACAACCCGATGTATCAGTATTATTACACTCATTATACCGATGAAATTGAAGCTCATAAACTTGCCTGAATGCACAACTAGGGAGCGGAAGGACTGGGCTTTAAACCCAAATTGTATGACTCCATGTTCAATGCTGCTTTCATTGCAACACACATGCTTAGGCCAACCTACCTAAGTATTACTTGGACAAAAGGTCGATATCTCTGTCTCTGGGAATGGGGCTTTGCATCTCAGCTTTGAAGAACCTGAGGTAGTATCTTCCGGGAGACAGAGGCCACATACTCTCAGTGACAAGTGAGTAGTGGTTTCAGGGTTCCACATGGGGACTCATGTATCAAAGAACATAGTCTCTGTCACCCACTGGCCAGCAAGGTTTAAGAAAAGAGTTACATTCAGGGGCCCAGCAAAAGGCAGAAGCAAGGTGAGACACCTCCCCTCCCCTTCCCCAGGAAGAACAACTTTCAGGGAGCAAAATAGCACCACATAGTGGAATCTGGAGCCTCTTACACTGAGCCTGGCCCCCTGGAGAGGGCAGCGCATTTCCACAAGAGCAAGGGCACCTGAGAATCAGTGCAACAGACCCCTCCGCAGAGGACCAGCAGGAATAACTGGTTAGCACCAAGTTTACTGATCATAGAGAACTGCAAAACTTCAGCTCTTGGGGAAAACAGTTTATAGTATTCGTAGTTTATTTTTATTACTCTTTGGTCTTTCAGGGTTTTTTTTCAGCTATGTTCTTATTTTTTCATTCTTTTTTAAATTTTTATTTATATATATATGTTATATACATATTATTCTTGGTTTCCTTCATTGGATTGTATTGTAGTTTGGTATATATATAAGTTTTTCTTTCTTTCCTATGTTGGAATCTAGGTTCTTTTAACAAACAGACCAAATACACCCAGGATCTAGTTTATTGTTTTGTTTCTTGTTTGATTTTTTCTTATATTGTTTTATTTTTTCTTCTGGTTTGTTTTGTTTGTTTTTTTATGTTCTTGTTGTTGTTGTTGTCTTTTCTCTCTATTTCTTCTATTCTTTTCTGGACATAATGATGAGACAGAGAGATACACCCCAAAAGAAAGAACAGGAGGTAGTACTTACTGGCAGGGATTTAATCAATACAGATATAACTAGAATTTAAAACAACAATTATAAAGATACTAGCTGGTCTTGAAAAAAGCATAGACAACACTAGAGAATTCCTTACTATAGAAATAAAATAACTAAAATCTAATCGGGCTGAAATTAAAAATGCTATTACTGAGATGCTGTCACAAAGGAGGCAGAAGAGTCAGTGATATAGAAGACAAAATGATGGAAAATAAGGAAGCTGAGAAGAAGAGAGAAAGACAACTACTGGATCATGAAGTGAGACTTGAAGAACTCAGTGATTCCATAAAGAAAAATAATATCTGGATAATAGGGGTCCCAGAAGATGGAGAGAGAGAGAGAGAGAAAGTTTATTTATAAAATTATAGCTGAGACTTCCCTAATCTGGGGAAGGAAACAGGCACTCAAGGCACAGAGAACCCCCCTCAAAATCAATAAAAATAGGTCAACACCTCAAAATATAATAGTGAAGCTTGCAAATTTCATAGATAAAGAGAAAATCCTGAAAGCAGCTCAGGACAAGGGGTCCTTAACCTACAAGGGTAGAAACATAAGACTGGCAGCAGACCTGTCCACAGAGACCTGACAGGCCAGAAAGGACTGGCATGATATATTCAATGTGCTAAATGGGAAAAATATGCAGCCAAGAATACTTTATCCAGCAAGGCTGTCATTCAGAATAGAAGGAGAGATAGAGTTTCCAAGACAAACAAAAATTAAAGGAATTCATGAACACTAAACCAGCCCTGCAAGAAATATTAAAGGGGATCCTTTGAGTGAAGAGAGAGCCCAAAAGGAACATAGACCAGAAAGGAACAGAGACAATATACAGTAATAGTCACTTTACAGGTAATACAGTGGCACAAAATTCGTATCTTTCAGTAATTACCCTGAATGTAAACGGGCTAAATGCCCCAATCCAAAGTCACAGAGTATCAGATTGGATAAAAAAGCAAGACCCATCGATATGCTGTCTGCAAGAGACTCATTTTAGACCCAAAGACACCCCCAGATTGAAAGTGAGCAGGTGGAAAACCATTTACCATGCTAATGGACACCAAAAGAAAGCTGGGGTGGCAATCCTTATATCAGACAAATTAGATTTTAAACCAAAGACTATATTGAGAGATGAGGAAGGACGCTATATCATACTTAAAGGGTCTATCCAACAAGATCTAACAGTGGTAAATATCTATGCCCCTGACATGGGAGCAGCCAATTATATAAGCCAATTAATAACAAAATTGAAGAAACACATTGATAATAATGCAATAATAGTAAAGGACTTTAAACCCCCCTCACTGCAATGGACCAATCATCTAAGCAGAAAATCAACAAGGAAATAAGGGCTTTGAATGACACATTGGACCAGATGGATTTCACAGATATATTCAGAACATTCCATCCCAAAGCAACAGAATACACATTCTTCTCAGGTGTACATGGAACATTCTCCAGAATAGATCACATACTGGGTCACAAATCAGGTCTCAACCAGTACCATAAGATTGGAATCATTTCCTTCATATTTTCAGACCACAATGCTTTGAAATTGGAATTCAATCACAAGAGGAAAGTTGGAAAGAACCCAAATACATGGAGGCTAAAAAGCATCCTACTAAAGAATGAATGGATCAACCAGGAAAATAAAGAAGAATTAAAAAAAATTCATGGAAACAAATGAAAATGAAAACACAACTGTTCAAAATCTTTGGGATGCAGCAAAGGTGGTCCTAAGAGGGAAGTATATAGCAATACAAGCCATTCTCAAGAAATAACAAAAGTCTCAAATACATAACCTCACCCTACACCTAAAGGAGCTGGAGAAAAAAGAGCAAAAAAGCATAAACCCAGCAGGAGAAGAGAAATAATAAAGATCAGAGCAGAAATCAATGAAGTAGAAACCAAAACTAGGAGCTGGTTCTTTGAAAGAATTAGTAAAATTGATAAACCCCTGGCCAGACTTATCAAAAAGAAAAGAGAAAGGACCCAAATAAATAAAATCATGAATGAAAGAGGAGAGATCACAACCAACACCGAAGAAATACAAATAATTATAAGAACATATTATGAGCAACTATATGCCAACAAATTAGGCAATCTGGAAGAAATGGATGCATTCCTAGAGACATATAACTACCAAAACTGAGCCAGGAAGAAATAGAAAACCTGAGCAGACCCATAACCAGCAAGACATTGAAGCAGTAATCAAAAATCTCCCAACGAACAAGGGCCAGGTCTGGATGGCTTCCCAGGGGAATTCTACCAAACATTTAAAGAAGAATTAATACCTATTCTTCTGAAACTGTTTCAAAAAATAGAAATGGAATGAAAACTTCCAAACTCATTCTATGAAGCTAGCATTAACTTGATCCCAAAACCAGACAAAGACCCCACCAAAAAGGAGAATTATAGACCAATATCCCTGATGAACATGGATGCAAAAATTCTCACCAAGATACTAGCTAATAGGATCCAACAGTACATTAAAAGGATTATTCACCATGACCAAGTAGGGTTTATTCCTGGGCTGCAAGGGTGGTTCAACATCTGCAAATCAATCAGTGTGATACACCACATTAATAAAAGAAAGAACAAGAATCATATGATCCTCTCAATAGATGCAGAAAAACATTTGACAAAAATACAGCATCCTTTCTTGATAAAAACTCTCCGCAGTGTAGGGATAGAAGGAAAATACCTCAATATCATAAACGTCATATATGAAAAACCCACAGTGAATATCATCCTCAATGGGGAAAAACTTAGAGCTTTTCCCCTAAGGTCAGGAACAAGACAGAGATGTCCACTCTCACCACTGTTGTTTAACGTTGTACTGGAATTCCTAGCCTCAGCAATCAGACAAAAAAAGAAATAAAAGTCATCAGGGAGCCTGGGTGGCTCAGTTGGTTAGGCGTCTACCTTCGGCTCAGGTCATGATCCTAGGGTCCTGGGATCGAGCCCCTCATTGAGCCTGCTTCTCCCTCTCCCTCTGCCTGCCGCTCCCCCTGCTTGTGCGCTCGCTTTCTCTCTGTCAAAATAAATAAATAAAATCTTAAAAAAAAAAGAAACAAAAGGCATCTAAATCAGCAAAGAAGTCAAACTTTCACTCTTTGCATGTGACATGATGCTCTATGTAGAAAACCCAAAAGATTCCACCCAAAAATTGCTAGAACCCGATACAGGAATTCAGCAAAGTGGCAGGATATAAAATCAATGCACAAGTCAGTTGCATTTCTATACGCTAACAGTGAGGCAGAAGAAAGAGAAATCAAGGAGTTGATCCCATTTACAATTGCACCAAAAATCTTAAGATACCTAAGAATAAACCTATTTGGACCTGTACCTGGAAACTATAGAACACTTATGAAAGATATTAAGGAAGACACAAAGAAATGGAAAAACATTCCATGCTCATGGATTGGAAGAACAAATATTGTTAAAAATGTCTATGCTACCCAAAGCAATCTACACATTCAATGCAATCCCTATCAAAATACCATCAGCGTTTTTCATAGAACTAGAATAAATGATCCTAAAATTTGTATGGAACCACAAAAGATCCCAAATAGCCAAAGGAATGTTGAAAAAGAAAACCAAAGCTGGAGGCATCACAATTCCAAACTTCAAACTGTATTACAAAGCTATAATCATCGAGATAGGATGGTACTGTCACAAAAACAGACACATAGATCAGTGGAACAGAATGGAGAATGCATGGGCACCTGGTGGCTCAGTCGGCTAAGCAGCTGCCTTCAGCTCAGGTCATGATCCCAAGGTCCTGGGATCAAGCCCCACGTTGGGCTCTCTGCAGAGCGGGGAGCCTGCTTCTCCCTCTCCCTCTGCCTGTCACTCCCCCTGCTTGTGCTCTCTCTCTCTCTCTGTCAAATAAATAAATAAAATCTTAAAAAAAAAAAAAAATAGAGAACCCAGAAATGGACCCTCTACTCTATGGTCACTAATTTTCAACAAAGCAGGAAAGAATATCCAATGGAAAAAAGACAGTTCTCTTCAACAAATGGTCTTGGAAAAATTTGACCCCCATATGCAGAAGAATGAAACTGGACCACTTTCTTGCACCATACACAAAAATAAATTCAAAATGGATGAAGGACCTAAATGTGAGGCAGGAATCCATCAAAATCCTAGAGAACTCAGGCAGCAAGGTCTTTGACCTTGGCCATAGCAACTTCTTTGCTAGACACATCTCCAAAAACAAGAGAAACAAAAGCAAAAATGAACTATTGGGACTTCATTAAGATAAAAAGGTTTTGCACAATCAAAGAAACAGTTAACAAAACTGAAAGGCAACTGAAAGAATGGGAGAAGATATTTGCAAATGTCTTATCAGATAAAGGGCTAGTATCCAAAATCTATAAAGAACTTATCAAACTCAACACCCAAAAAACAAAAACAATCCAAGAAATGGGCAGAAGACATGAAGAGACACTTCTCCAAAGAAGACATCCAAATGGCCAACAGACACATGGAAAAGTGTTCAACATCGCTCGGCATCAGGGAAATCCAAATCAAAACCTCCATGAGATACCACCTCACACCAGTCAGAATGGCTAAAATTAACAACTCAGGAAACAATGGATGTTGGTGAGGATGCAGAGAAAGGGCAACCCTCTTACACTGTTTGTAGGAATACAAACTGGTACAGCCACTGTGGAAAACAGTATGGAGGTTCCTCAAAAAGTTAAAAATAGAGCTACCCTACAACCTAGCAATTGCCTACTAGGTGTTTATCCAAAGGATACAAACATAGTGATTCAAAGGGGCATGAGCACCCCAATGTTTATAGCAGCAGTGTCCACAATAGCCAAAATACAGAAGGAGCCCAGATGTCCATCCACAGATAAATGAATAAAGAATATGTGGTATACACACACACACACACACACACACACACACACACACACACACACACTGGAATATTATGCAGCCATCAAAAAGAATGAAATCTAGCCATTTGCAATGATGTGGATGGAACTAGAGAGTATTATGCTAAGTGAAATAAGTCAGTCAGAGAAGGACAAATACCATATGATTTCACTCATATGTGGAACTTAAGAAACAAAACAGATGAACATAGGGGAAATAGGGGAAGGGATGGAAAAATAAAATAAGATGGAAATTGAGAGGGAGGCAAACCATAAGAGACGCTGAACTCTAGGAAACAAACTGAAGGTTGCTGGAGGGGAGATGGGTGGGGAGAAGGGATAATTGGGTGATAGGCATTAAGGAGGGCACTTGATATAATGAGCACTGGGTGTTATGTGCAACTGATGAGTCACTAAATTCTACCTCTGAAACTAATTTGAAAAAAGACTTAAACTAGTCAATCTTCCATGCTAATAACAGCAGTTACAGACCTTTTCATTCAAGGTATATTTGCCCTTTTAGCAGAAAACAAAAAAGAAAATATTGTTGATTAAAAAAGTGAAATAGCCCCCTTGTTCATTTCAGAATTTCCTGAGCACCCACTAGTATACAACAATTAGTTGCTTAGAGATAATACTTTAGTCTATGACTTCAAAGGGCTTACATGTTTACATGTATAGCTAAATCAGAATTAAATGCTTGCTACCTAGAACTACAAATAATATAGCAATGGCCTCTCAGGGAAACAGTTTATCCTAACAGGCCTTAAGAGTCAGGGTGTAATAATGACTCTCATTTTAGTGGAAACTTGAACCATAGAGGATGAGAAAGATTTCAAGTTTGAGAGACCTGAGAAAAAATGGTTCCACCATTGCCTTGCTAAAAGGTCTTTTGGCATTTTTTAGGATGTATAGCTCAGTGTTAAAGAGTCAGCCTTGAACCAAATTACCTGCATAGCTGGCTTCTGCTACTTACCTTGAACAAGTCATTGATCTCTGTGTGCTTCAGTTTTCTCAGCTGCAAAATGGGGATAATAATGGTTCCTACCTTTTTGAAGTTGTTATGAGGAACTAAATACAGCAATACATGTGAAAGTTTTTGAAACATTGCCTGACACATGGTTTTATGTAAGCCTTAGCTACTATTATTCTCAGTACGTCTTAATTTTCTTAAATCTAAAACAGAGGTAACAATACTGGCCCCACCGATTTGTTGTCAGAATTTAATGAGATAGTTTATATTAAGTACCTGGCACATAGTAAACATTAAACATGAGTTCCCTTTCTACTTTCTTAAGAGAAAATTCATTTACTCAGTTTAAAATAGATAGTAATATGCACACAAAAAATGTTAGCTTAGGGGTTGCCTTTTTGAAAATTGTCACGGTAAAGCTTTAGAAATTTGTATGCATACCAATAAAAGTATGGCTTAAGTTTTGCTGGGCAATGTATTATTTATGCCCAGGTTCCAAAGTTTATCAAGTTCCCAAAATTGACATGGCAATTTCCACTCAGTGAATCCTTTAAAGAGGCTTATTTATGTCATTGTTTCAGAATAAAGCAATCCTATCAATATCTATAAAGCTTTGCAACACTCATTTCTTCCACCCACTCTAACGGCTTTAAAGTCTGTAAGCTTGTCAAGAAACTGTTGTTTTTCATTTCACTTTGGAACTCTCCAAGTTAATGAATGAGAAGGTCTGCATTAAAGGGCATTTATAATAACAGTAATAAAACATTCATACATTTGGAGATAAACCAGCTTTAAAAAAGAGTTTTGGCTGTAAACTTATTCTTTCACATTAGCATATATTTTGAACAGGGGCCCCCACAAAGGCAAGCAAATGTTTGAGTGTGGGCCGTAGCATTTATTATTATTTTTTAAATAGACTTTATTTTTTAGAGCAGTTTTAGTTTCACAGCAAATTAAGCAAAAGATACAGAGATTTCCCATAAGGCTCCTACCCTGACATGCGTAATAGCATCTCCCATTATTAGCCTCTCCCACCAGAGTGGTACATTTATTTCAATTGATGAATCTCCATTGACACATCAAGATTACCCATAGTTTACATTAGGATTCACTTTGGTGTTGTAAATTC